>NW_027362763.1:914438589-915638589 GCF_046119375.1 Phyllobates terribilis | reverse complement strand
CCGTGCCTTCGGGCTTCTGGGCCAGAGGACCTGAAATCCCCTGCCTGACGGATTCTGCTGCTGGGTAGGAGTTAGCCCCCACAGCCTCGGACTCCGGGTCCGGTAAAGAATCTTCTTAGTCAGGGCGAGCTCTGCAGCTGCCAGCCCCTGACTCCTTGTAACTCTGCTGTTTCCTATGCTGCTTCTTGTCTCCACTCTCCTTGTCTGACTCACCCTGCCTCAGCCCCGGGTTTATACAGGGGAAGTTCTTCCCCTCCCAAGACTGGGCAGGAGGTGTGGCATGCACAGGATCCCTGACCAAAGGACCTCCCACCTGCTCTCAGACATAACATTACATTACTGTGGAAAACCAGACCCCTGGGGTGCCACACGTGCATTAAAGTACTTTCCCATTGCTGTCTTCTGCCGTTCCCAGCGCCGCCTCGATCCTCTCCTGCATCATGTGACCGCAGCTCTTTTTTGCCGGCTCAAACGACAGTTAGTTCTTTTCTCAATGTAAGCTTATGAAAGGCTTGTTCTGAGTATCATTGTATGAGCTGACTAGCCACAACACATGATGAAGAAGAGTAGGAAATGGAGCAGCATTGGAAACGGCAGAAGACAGAGGTGGATACGTATTTCAGTGCACACGCTGAACTCACTACACATAGGGGAATTTAAAAATTCTGCCATTAGTTTGCAAATATATCAGCAGACTACAGGTCACCAGTGTGTTTCAGAATACAGGTCATAAAATAACCTGTGTAAGCAGATGGTAGTAATAGTAACAATAAGGAATTAAACAAGAACTACCTTATTATACTCTGGTAGGGTCATCATTTTTTTTTATTAAATATTTTACTCAATCCTTTTCGCTGTACCCCACAACTTGCTTCTCAAGGTTGCCAAATTGTACAGGGACATAACTTAGTGCACACCCAACACTAAAACCGGAACGTCTTCTGTACTTCAAAACATCAGTAGAAGGTAACATGAAAGCAATTAATTACCTAGGGCTAGGGGTAAAATGTCCAGATAATTGGTCCTACAGAATGTAGACTAATGCATAGTAGCAGGCATTTAAAGAATGATGATAATGTAAAGAGTTAATACAAGCAACTGATTGTACAATATCAACGCTGAACTTGATCTAATCAGAAGCCTTTGAAGAAGGATGGTAAACATTACCGTTTGATAACGTTAGTATCTCCACAGCGAAACATTTGCTCTGAGCTCTAACAACCATTCACCAGTCTATGCACACAGTTGTTATGTACCTGCGGAGTGCCTGCCTCCACCAAAAGGCCTAGGAGGGGCCGGCTCTAAGTATTTTCTAGGAAATGGGTCAGTAATAGCACATGTAGAGTAAAGTAGAACAAAATCATCCACCTGAAAAAAATAACCTAGTCAGCATGCCCTGCTTTCTAGTAATGACCCAATGAATATCCCATTTACTGTAAGTGCTATCACTATCTACTTATTAAGCCCTATGGTTACCTTTGGACACTCACTTAGCATGCATCATACCATGATCAAATACCACAACACAGGAGGAGCCGAAGTCAATATCACCAAGATAGGTGAGACCCTGCGGAAAGTCACTCTCAACCTAATCTTCACAGTGGGCTAAGTCACTGTACATGTGCATAGATAGGAAGGAAAATGGGAACCTCAATCCAGTTCAGTGTAATCACTTGAATGTGCGGCCCCTCATTCTCATGCAGTAGTCTGCAGTTCCAGATATGTGGATGTCTTATCCTAGGTTTCAGGATATTGCCTGTTGTAAATCCCAGGAGGTAAGATGCAATGTAATTGCCAGTCACTTCTCTTTCTCCATTCTCCAGCTGCACAGCAGGAAAGCGGATATTGCAGAGTCTATTATTGATGTGGCTCACTGGTGTGGTACGTGGTGTAGCATACACATAGGAATATAGGGGACATAGGTAGGACAAATATTACTGATGGACACAATCCTCTTCTCATGAAACGATCAGACTCTGCTGCTGTAAACCCGGCCTGGCAGATCTTGAAGCGCCCGGATAATACATTGGAATTTTTTTTGAATGAAGAATAATTCTAAGTGTTATTGTATTTTTTACTCCTTCAGCAAAGCCAGAATGCAGGAATGCTAATGTTTCACCGTCTGAAGGGAAGTGTGCCAGACAAACGGGTACTGCTCTAATCTTGACTTGTCATTTTAAACAGTGAAAACTAATCTTGAGAATTATAATCTGCTTCATATTTATACACCATGTGTTAGGCTGTGTGCCCACGTAGCGTTTTACAAGCGTATATGCTGCGGAATTTCCGCAGCGTAAATGCTTGGGAATCCGCCCCCCATGGGGCGTTTATGCTGCGCTCAAAAATCCGTAGCATGTCCATGAGGCTATGTGCCCACGTTTTTCGCGCGCTTATGATGCGTTTGGGACATGCGGAATTGCCTTGCTTTTTTTATTGCATTGACAAGGCAATTCCGCATGTGTGTCCGCAAAATTAATGGACATGCTGCGGATTTTTGAGCGCAGCATAAACGCAGCATGGGCATTGAAATTGCGGATTCTCATTGGGGACCATGGGGGATGGATTAACAAGCGCTTCACAAGCGTTTAAGCTGCGGAAATTCCGCAGCATATACGCTTGTAAAACGCTACGTGGGCACATACCCTTAATTTTGCGGACACACAGCATAATCGCCGCCATTGACTTGCATTGAAACGCATAATATCCGTGTCAGTACTTTTGAACACACGGATATTATGCGTTTCTATGTGTGGATGGTACCCAAGTCTGAAGGAGAGGAGACTCTCATCCAGACCCGGGTACCATAGAAACTGTAAAAAAAAGAATTTAAAATAAAAAATAAAGTTTATACTCACCTTCTGATGTCCTCCCAGTGTTTTGTCTGCTCCGTCCGGTCTATTGCAATGCTCCCGCTGTTGTGAAGGACCTGCGATGACGTCACTGAGTCATGTGACCCATCACATGGCTCAATGACGTCACTGCAGGTCCTTCACACCACCGCGAGCCGCCCAACACACCGGACGCGGCGGAGATAACACCGGGAGGACACCGGAAGGTGAGTATAAACTTTATTATTTTTTTATTTTTTACCATTTGATTCTATTTTTTTTAACTAACTTGGTCACACTACTATAAATCCATGCCGGTTGCATGGATTTATATAGTGTGAACAAGTTGTCAAGCATTTTTCCAAGTGATGCTAAAATCGCTTGGAAAAGCGCTTGATAACCCGCATGCAGAAATGCATGCAAAAACGCTTGACAAGCGCTTCTACCTGGCGGGAAAAACGCATGTAAAAAACGCATACGTTTTTCCTGCCAGGGAGAAGCGTAAAAAATATGCAGCATTTCTGCATGCATTTCTGCATCGTGGGCACATAGCCTACAGTGCACTTTAGTAGGAAGTTACATTGCAGCGCAGGCACTTGGGCAGAGGGTAGTATAGGTGCGATTTCAGCACATGTGCAGATATAGGCATCATTAACAAAAAATCTGTCCAAATGTCTCTACATGCTCATGTGTGGGCAATGCAGGGATGAAGCTGTGCAGGCATGGAGGACACTTTCCCAGGTCACAGGATAAGAAGATCGGAGAAGGTATAGAATCACTGGTGGACACAGGAGAAGGCCCCTGTCCAAGAACAATATACGGACCCTTTGTAGTCCAATAGCTCACCATAATTTACAATTCCACCAGTTTTGATGGTAGTAGTGGTACCCTTTCCTCCTGGGCCTGTGTGCGACTGCACCAATGATATGTCCACCCCTGTACAAAATAATGATGTCAGGAGGTCCTGCCTCATCACTCCATCTTCTGACTCTATTTAAAGGGATTTCCGAGGTCAAAGATTATTAAAACCTTGTAAAGTCTATGAGAAATGTTGAAACGTCCTAATTTACTGACTGTTAAAATTCTGCTCTGTTCCTGAGCTGTCACGTGAAGATGTGACCTCCAGCTCCTCACTTCCTGCTACAGTCCCTTCGAAGCACAGAGGAGAGATTTACTGTTTGGCTTTGAGTCAGGTACAGCCTTGTATTCAGGAGGCTGAACTCTGCCGGCAAGTGAGCAGTGCGCGCTGGATGGTGATATCATGGGGTACACGGCCTCTCATCTTCAGCAAGTTGTGAGGTTAGAAATATCATGGATGTGTGTAGTATAGCGGTATGTACTGTATGTTATGAGGTTGGAAACAGTTGGGGAATGGAAGGGTAGAGGGTGACGTCAATCCAATAATTAGATTGAAACGTATTTTAATGCAAGAAAGTAAACTAGATGGTACAAACGACAAGTCTTTAAACAAGTATATTGGTGTGAACATAGACAGATAAATAGACACATCATTTGAAGTTAATTAAAAAAAACGCAAAGCATCTTCATCTAGGTCCTGCAGCAAATACATAATACTGTGAGGATTGAAGGGAACATGACTGGGTGTTAATTAAGTGAATCTGCCTGTGGTCCACAGTCCATTACTTCGTACTATACTTGATTTTGGAATGTTCATTACACGATACGAATGAGCAGTCATTTACAGATATTGTGATGTTTAACATACTTGTGAGTTTACTTATACCTTAATTGCTTATATTTTGCATTCCTTGGAAGAAGTGAGCCTGATCATGTTCCATGCTATCAAGGCGAGCTTAGAAACACAAGCTTAGCACTTCAAACCAGAAGGTATAGACATGTATCGTACAATAAACTCAAATCTAGGTTAATGTACTGATTAGGCCATGTTCACACTAGGTGATTTTTCAGCGTTTTTTTATGCAAGTTTTCAGCTGCGTTTTACAGTACCAGCAAAGTCTATGAGATTTCAGAAATCTCATGCACACATTGTTTTTTGTATCCTCAGTATCTTGTGCTTTACATGTTTTTTTTTTTCACAATAGAGCATGTCACTTCATTGAGCTTTTTTCTGTGTTTTTTCAGCAGTTTTCACCCACTGAAAGTAATGGTTGGTGAAAAAACGCCTAGTGTGAACACAGCTATCAGGTTTTGCTGCATTTTTAGTGAAAAAAAAAAAGCAAGTAGAGCAGTATGTGAAACTCATTTTTTTTGTGATTTTACCATCTTGTCTTGATCACCTGAGATGGCAGCTTGAATTAGGACAGTTTAATTAAATTAGTGATGCAAGCACAGTAAACATTGGCTAACCAAGGGGTGAGATTGAACAACACCTTTGCCCCGTGGAGGTGTGAAATTGAACAATCCCTGAGCAACTCAATGGCAGACCATAGTGTGAGTGAAAATAAAGTGTTCTACAAACTCAATGCACTGCCAATGTCTTAGGTAAACTATTCCTGAACAATTCACCTCTCCCCCCCTACTGTTACATTAGAAATTCTGGTTAATATGGTTTCACATATGTCTTGCATTGGTGACCTGCGTTCATGCTTCTGTGGTGGAAGAAAAGCTGAACTTTGGGATCCTGAAAAATGCACCAAAAATGCAACAAAACATGCAACAAAAAATGCAACAAAACCTGTGTTTTTGACACAGCTTCTTTCCTGCCAAGGGATCAGGTTTTGCAGCAGAATAAAAATGCTAAAAAAACGCTTAGTGTGAACATACCCTAAGTCTTACCAATCTGACTAATTGTTGCTCATACCTTTCTAAGTACGGCATCCAAATGTAAAAAAGATATTAGACCACTGGTGGGACTGAAAATAAATCTTACTACAACAAGTTTTTCTCTCAAATACATTCCTGTGGTGTCATATTACTGTAAAGACAAGGTACATGGATGGCTAACCTTCCAAAATGATAACAGCACCCAGCTACAACGTGCTCATCGTATCCAGCAGAACAAATCCTCATCTGAAGCTAACATAGGCAGATTGCTTGCTTGTAGGGTTAATTTTTTTTATTTAATTAATTCCCAAATAATCTACAGTATTAGCTCCTACTGATTATATGACTTCTCGATATTATGCACTGAGTTCTTATTTCTGGATCTCTTTTCTGTTATTCTCATAGAAAGTGATTTAAAAAATGAAAAAGAAAAAAATTTGAGAGATAATCTAGTCTCATTAAAAATGTATATTTGCTCTCATATGGAAGCTAATTTAGATAGGAGAAGGTCTTTATCCTAAGAAACTTAATTTGCATAATATCATACATGAAGTTGGTCCAGATGCTCTCCAAAATTCTGGGACCCTAAGAAAATCCCCGCTGTGGCTTTATGAGTGTTATATGCTGGCTTGCTAGACATTGCATAACATTAGGCAATTAGCCTGCTCCCCTTACACTCAGAATAGGTCACATTTTTTAACTTATGGCAAAAAATGCGCAACATATGGGGTCTCATTAAGCAACAGAATCTGCATCAGTTAGGAAAAAGAGCTTCGCTTATATGGACAAAAATATTTATTAATTCTTATCCTCTTTCTATTGCATAATGACCTTTGTGTATCATTAAACTTTCCATTACTTTCCACTGGTACAAAATGCAAAATAGCTGAAAAATGACTTGACCATGTCTATCGTATGCCGGTCATAAAATGCTATTTCTATTCAATGATGCTATTTCCTCTGCTAAATTAATAATGTGAAGCTCGACATATTTATGTTCTGCGCTATCACATGCAGCCATGGTTTTATCCACATACATTATATTTCATGGCAGTTTCCCTTTAAATAGATTTTAGAATAAAGATTGTAACTATGGCAACTCCACACACCACTGATTAACCCATTAACTGCAGAGCTATCCACATGCTGAGCTCTTGTGTTCTGCCAGTCATCTGACTTCCACTGAACAATGACAATGATATTCTGGCCAGGGAGGTAGAACCAAATTGGACTGGTCCTACCAAAGATCCTCCCGGTAGACAGGTATGTTGGTCCTACCAAAGATCCTCCCGGTAGAGCACAGACAGGTATGAGTACCATGGATATAGTGGATACATGGAGGTGGATGGATCTTGTCTATTCACAACGGACCCAAGATATCCCCAGGGTATACATTGCTGCTTTCCTTTGTGCACCTACACATTTTCAAATGTTCTTAGTATATATCCGAAAATCCTCCATCTATGTAGACAATGTGCCAAATTCTAATCCTGGATAAGAATAATTATTTAATAAGAAATGCATAGAGATAAAGGTTAATCTCCAGCCACAAAACCATAAGACTCGAAATTTGCCAGTGGACTCAACCCCTCACTCATAGGCTTTCCTTACCAGCGCCCCCCTCCAGCTTTGAGATC
This sequence comes from Phyllobates terribilis, assembly GCF_046119375.1. Classification (NCBI taxonomy): domain Eukaryota; kingdom Metazoa; phylum Chordata; class Amphibia; order Anura; family Dendrobatidae; genus Phyllobates; species Phyllobates terribilis. The sequence continues at coordinate 915,631,379 of NW_027362763.1, read as the reverse complement.
CAAACAGACAAGCATGCAACCCTCCCATTGGTGGGCTGTTTTTTAAAGATACTAAAAATTTAAGGAGCAAATATTGATATGACCTCTACTATATCTCTGAAAATGAATAAGAAATATGTAAAAGAGGACTTCAGATGTGCAGTCTCAAGGAAAAGCAAAGTGTGTGCTGATGCTGAACTTTAAGATGCCTGTCCAAATGCAAGGTAAAACTCCTGTATCTGAGCTCAGGAAGGCTGATCTATGCTCATGGGGTGGTCCGGGACTTAAAGGGACTCAGGACAGAATGACTGTTGCAACCAAGTACAGGCGCTCGATGCATCATGGCGGGGCCAATCATTTATATACACCTTCCCACCTGCTTGTTTCCCCTCTGTCTCCACCCTCCTCTTCATTGATTGACAGCTCTGAATTCATACAGGCAAAGAAGGGCAGAGATAGATGGAAAACAAGCAGGTGGAAGGTGCACTTAAATGTTTGGCCCCGCCATGATGCAGCAAGCGCCTGTACTTTGTGTGAACAGTCATTCTGTACTGACAGAGTCCCTTTAACAATTGATGACTTATCCATAGGAACTGAATAGGAGATGAAGCGCAGTACTCTGCAGTGGACACTAAGCAATGTATTGGGCTGCTGTGCTCTGCTCCCTACATTGCTTAGTTATGGCCACTGCTAGAGCAATTTTCAGCTGATGGTTGGGAGTGCCACAGTACTAAAAGTGCAGCAGCCAGGAAAAATTTTTATTTCACCCACGAGCCGCCAGCTTTCAGTTATGCAGACGTGCCCGGAGCAACTACAAGCACTACTGGCATCACTGTGAGCGGTGGCTGTAAGCACCTCCAGGCACTTACTCACAGCTGGCTCTGTAGTGCATCATTACAGAGTCGGCTATCAATTAGTATGGGGGTGTACTTAAAGCTGGCACTCTCACTGCTGTCAGCGTTGACTGTAATATCACTGGGAATGCCTACTTTACTAAAAGCTGGTGGCTGCTGGGAGGAATAAAGTTAATTTTCTTCCAGTTGTCGCACTTTCAGTGCTGTGGCTGGGCACCTTCATAACGCTATTAACCTGTAGATTAACCCTACATATGCTGGTTAATAGAGTTATCAGACCTGACAGGTTGCCTTTAAGCAGACTAATGGTAGACTGCCCCTCTCCTTAGGTTTCCTTGGCCAGCCTATATACTTTTAACCGGTTCCCGACCGCCCACTGTAGATAAACGTCGGCGTTTGCCGGGCTCTGTGCAGCGCCGACGTTTAAAAACGGTGGGTGGTCTCGCAGCGCTCAGGACCCCCAGGGTCCTGCAAGCTCTGCGATTCCGGTGCAGAGCGTTAGCTCTGACAGGGAACATCATCGGGACCTGATTAGATCAGGTCCCAGTGATGTTAACCCCTTGCTGTCTTCTATATGCTGCGATCTATAGTGATCGCGGCATATAGGAGACAGCAGGAGGAGAGGGGGTCGTCTTACCTCTCCGAAGACCTCCGTTTCCTTCCAGGACCTGGGGTTGCTATGGCAGCTGGAGGTCACATGACCGCCTCCAGCTCTGCCATATATGGTGTCCTGTCTGGCTCAGCCTGCAAGCTGAGCCAGACAGGAGACTGACTGAAACAGTCAGGGAAGATCTCATGTAATGTAATATATGTCTATTACATTACATGAGATCAGTGATCAGAAAAATAAAAATTAATGTCCCATACAGGGACTAAGTAAAAATGTAAAAAAAAGTAAAAAAAAAGTTTTTAAACTATTAAAAAAAAAAATCACAAAATAAATAAAAATAAATAAATAAAATATTAAACCAATAAATCCGTATATTTTTACAAAACCAAAAAAAGTACACATATTTGGTATCGCCGCGTCCGAAACAACCCGAGCTATAAAACTGTCACACTAATTAACTCCTTCTGTGCACACCGTAATAAAAATAAATAAAAAACGGAGCAAAAAAATATGCTTTTTCATCATATCGCCAAACAAAAAGTGGAAAAAAATGCGATCAAAAAATAAAATAGAAATAAAAAGGGTACCGCTGAAAACATCATCTTGTTCCGCAAAAAAAAAGCTGCCATACAGCTCCATCAGCCGAAAAATAAAAAAGTTATAGCGCTCAGAATAAAGCAATGCAAAAAAAAATTTTTTTTCTATAAAATAGTTTTATTGTGTAAAAGCGCCAAAACATAAAAAAATACAGTAAGTGTAGTATCGCTGTAAACGTACTGACCCCAAGAATAACGCTGCCTGATCACTTTTACCACACGCAGAACGGCATAAAAAAAAACCTCAAAAAACAATTCCTAAATTGTTTGTTTTTGTTAATTTTACCTCCCAAAAAAGGGAATAGAAAGCGATCAAAAAATGTCACGTTCCCAAAAATGGTACCAATAAAAATGTTAACTCGTCCCGCAAAAAACAAGCCGTCACATGACTGTCGGCCGAAATATGGAAAAATTATAGCTCTCAAAATATGATGATGCAAAAACTAGATTTTGCAAAAAAAGCGTATTTTAGTGTGTGACAGCTGTCAGTCATAAAAACCCGATATAAATCTGGTATCTCTGTAATCGCACCGACCCGAAGAATAAAGTAATCTAATCAGTTATATCACACTAGGAACGGCGTAAAAAATAAATAAAACCAATTCTTCACCTGCTACTGATTTGTTTATTATGTCTCCCAAAGATCCCAGTAAGGCTCTGCTCACATTTATCCTGTGCTCTGCGCTGAGCACTTACACCAGAGTTTCCGTGTAAATCTCTGAAATACGTGATTCAGCCGGAACCCATGATGGGAGATTCCCTGTAATGAGGCAGATATAGGCCACTGTGGACGCCGTCTAGCCTGGGATCCCACGGTGTCATTTGTTTTAGGCGTGCATAAAAGTGCGGTTGGCCACAGTTTTGTGCACTTCTGAAAAAAAGGACACAACTAAACAGAGGCCAGACGGAGTCCAGAGTAACTCTGCTGCCTCATGATAGTGAATGGATCCTGCAGGGGTTTCATCTGAATTACATCACTTGGAAATTTAGATGGAAACCCCGATGTAAGTGCTCAGCCTAGAGCGCCAGATAAATGTTACGTAAAATGTTCCCAATAAAAGCTTCAACTCAGTCCTCAATAAAAGCTAGTCCCCACTCAGGTCCGTCATCTGTTAAAAATATAAGGGACTTCCAAGTTACTGGTAGCAGAAAGGCTCTGGAAAAGCAAAATGACCCTTGCCCCCCAAAAGAAATTCAGAAAATTTTGTGCTCCCAAATCCAAATGCCTATTCTACAATAATTTGTTCTCCAATTGTCAAATAGCGCTCCGTCCCCCCCAGATCTCGCCGTACGGCTGAGCAGTACGATACAGCCACATATGGGGTATTGCCACTTTTAGAAGAAATTGTGTGACACATTTCGGCACCATTTTTACCCATTGCCTTGTGTGAAAATATAAAATCTGAGGGTAAAACATTTTTTTGTGGTAAAAATATAATTATGCTTTTTTCACTGCCCAATGGTATAAATTTAAAAATTTAAAAATACTCACTACTTCCCTAGATGAATTCCTTGACAGGTGTAGTTTACAAAATGGGGTCACTTGTGGCGGTTTCTGCTGTTTTGGCATGTCAGCGACTCGTCAAATGTGACATGGCGTCTGCTGCCTATCCCAGCCAACATAGCGCTCCTTTCTCTTCCGAACCCTGCCGTACACCAAAGCAGTGGTTTTCCCCCACATATGGGGTATCGGCGTACACAGGAGAAATTGTACAACAAATTTCATCGTGCAATTTATCCTGTTACCCTTATGATAATGCAAAATTAGGGAATGAAAAACATTTTTTATGGGAAAAATGTGAAAATTTTATTTTTACGGCTCAATATTATAAACTTCTGTGAAGCAGCTGGGGGTGCAAGGTGCTCACCACACATCTAGATAAGTTCCCTAAGGGGTCTAGTTTCCAAAATGGTGGCACTTGTGGGGGGTTTCCACTGTTTAGGCACATTAGGGGCTCCCCAAATGCGACATGGCGTCTGCTAATTAGTCAAACAAATTTTACATTCAAAAAGTCAAATGGCGCTCCTTCCCTTTCAAACCCTGCCATGCGCCCAAACAGTAATTTGCCTCCACATATGGGGTATCAGCGTGTTCAGGAGAAATTGCACAACAAATTTCATGGTGCAATTTATCCTATTACCCTTATGATAATGCAAAATTAAGGGATGAAAAACGGTTTTGTGGGAAAAATGTGAAAATTTTATTTTTACGGCTCAATATTATAAACTTCTGTGAAGCAGCTGGGGGTGCAAGGTGCTCACCACACATCTAGATAAGTTCCCTAAGGGGTCTAGTTTCCAAAATGGTGGCACTTGTGGGGGGTTTCCACTGTTTAGGCACATTAGGGGCTCCCCAAATGTGACATGGCGTCCGCTAATTATTCAAACAAATTTTACATTCAAAAAGTCAAATGGCGCTCCTTCCCTTTCAAACCCTGCCATGTGCCCAAACAGTAATTTGCCTCCACATATGGGGTATCGGCGTGTTCAGGAGAAATTGCACAACAAATTTCATGGTGCAATTTATCCTGTTACCCTTATGATAATACAAAATTAAGGGATGAAAAACGGTTTTGTGGGAAAAATGTGAAAATTTTATTTTTACAGTTCAATATTATAAACTTCTGTGAAGCACCTTGGGGTTCAAGGTGCTCACCACACATCTAGATAAGTTCCCTAAGGGGTCTAGTTTCCAAAATGGGGTCACTTGTGGGGGGTTTCCACTGTTTAGGCACATCAGGAGCTCTCCAAACGCAACATGGCGTCTGCTAATTATTCAGACAAATTTTACATTCAAAAAGTCTAATGGCGCTCCTTCCCTTCCGAACCCTGCCGTGCGCCCAAACAGTGGTTTTCCCTCACATATGGGGTATCAGCACGCTCAAGAGAAATTGCACAAAAAAATTTGGGGTCCATTTTTTCCTGTTACCCCTGTGAAAATAAAAAAAATTGGGTCTAAAGTAACATTTTTGTGAAAAAAGTTAAATGTTAATTTTTTTCTTCCACATTCCAAAAATTCCTGTGAAGCACCTGAAGGGTTAATAAAGTTCTTGAATGTGGTTTTGAGCACCTTGAGGGGTGCAGTTTTTAGAATGGTGTCACTTTTGGGTATTTTCTGTCATAAAGACCCCTCAAAGTGACTTCAAATATGATGTGGTCCCTAAAAAAATGTTTTTGTAAATTTTGTTGGAAAAATGAGAAATCGCTAGTCAACTTTTAACCCTTATAGCTCCCTAACAAAAAAAAATTTTGGTTCCAAAATTGTGCTGATGTAAAGTAGACATGTGGGAAATGTTATTTATTAACTATTTTGTGTGACATATCTCTCTGATTTAAGGGCATGAAAATTCAAAGTTTGAAAATTGCAAAATTTTTGCCAAATTTCCAATTTTTTCACAAATAAATGCAAGTTATATCAAAGAAATTTTACCACTATCATGAAGTACAATATGTCATGAAAAAAAAACCTCAGAATCAGGGGAATACGTTGAAGCGTTCCAGAGTAATTACTTCATAAACTGACAGTGGTCAGAATTGAAAAAATTGGCCCGGTCACGAAGGCAAAAACAGGCTCTGGCGCGAAGTGGTTAATTGGGAAGTCCTCTGACAGTCAATATCTGCTATTGCCACATTTCTGTTAATTTAGTTTTTTTTTTTTATTAGGGTTTAGTCACTTTTTAATTGTTGGTCTGTGTTTTACTATTTACTATATTCCTATTATGAGTAATCTATCTATTTATTCCAGTAAACCGGTAATAAAATGTTGTACTCTAAACAAAATTGCCTTCCGTATATTTGTATTTTGTATTGTGGGGGATGGGGGAGGATTGTAGCCTGCATTTGTTCCCATGTGAATCTCATCTAAATTATGACAGGCGTTACAGTATTTCAATTTTGTACCATTAAAGTAATCACTGGTTAATGTGAATCCACCACCCGCTCAATATAAGGTTTCCCTATCAACCACTGCAACAGTCATTTACAATCGCAAGTTGATATTCTTGCTAAAGGAAATCTGTCAGTAGGATCAGCTCTCATAAGCAGTCTACATGGGCATGCAAGTCACTTACCCCTGAGGAAGACATACTGTCGATACGCGTGGGGTTCACTTTTTTCTCCTTATATGTATTTTCTGTCTATTTGAAGGGTGGCTACTTATGGATTGTTAAGTATTTTTTCTGTGATGCCCTTTGTCTATATGGATCATCATAATCAGTTGTGATTTATTTATTTATTGGCTTTTGCACTCCCTCCTATTTGTGTTTTTATTTTTCTTATATGAAATTGCACACTCATTGTTTGATACTGCTTTGCGGTTGATTATTGTGATCCTATCATTTGTTTGATATTTAAGGGCAATCTAGAGACTATTATTGTAGTCTGTGGCAACTCCCATTTAATTATTTATATATAGCCGGGTCTTGGTGAAGTTCCATGTCAGCCTTATCTGGCAGCCTTTGGTCTGTACCTTATGGTTTTTAAATGTTGTTAATGCGTTTGTTACATGTTTAATAATCAACAATAAAATTATTAATTTTATTTTGGCGATACTTGTTATATGCATACTTCCTTTTTCTTGCTTTGCCATTATGTATATTTGGTATGCATTAGGGTAGATCCCGATTAAATTTATGGTGGCGCCCGTATCTCCCAATAATTTATGCCCAGACTATTTCTATCGTTCTGTCTCTAACATATCAGATTTTCATTCACTTATTGCGGCTTGAATTAAAGACTTGAAGATATTCTTAAATTAAAAATGACAAACTAAACAGATAGTGATATCACTACAAATAGGATGCATTTAATATTTTCACCAGTTTTGAAATACTTAATTATTAATCCCTACATTTTGCTAGGCTTTTTTGCACTATTTTCTTTTGCAAATGATCTTAGCTGCTTGAAAAACTGATAAAAAATTTTGATTAATTTTTCGAGCTGTCAACTTAAATCTTACTATATCTATAAATAAAAATGAAAATGTTTGTTTGTTCAAAATCTTAATTCTCCTTAAGTTCTTCATCGATTGCTTTGACATTTTGACACAATGCTGCATTCATATACATGCATGTTTTTATATAACTTCAATGTTTTTATATACCAGCTGTTGGACGTAAAAGCAACAGCAAGAGGGGGGTGTTATGAGTTCAGTCCCAGGCTGACTCTCTCTGGCCACCCGGCATTCTCCCCACCCTTAGTGACATCTCATTCATAAACCCTTCTCCCTCTCCTTCATTCGCCCCAGCCACTGCCTGTGCTCTGCTCCTTTCGTGTTCCCCATGGGGGTTGAGGGGAAGGGGAATGACGAGGCCGTCTGTTCGAGGCTGAAAGACACTGCTGCTCATCACCACCACAGCCTGAGAGGCGGCCACCTCTGCTCTCGGTCACCGCTGCTGCTGCGGCTTCTTCTTGTCCGGCAGGTGAGTCTTATTTCCAACTGCGCAACAAGCAGGGGAGGGAGAGAAGGAGAGAGGAAGGCTGCATGGAGAGGTGCAGGCCATGGCCTCCGCTCTGGGCACTTAGCTGGGCCCGAGCCTCGCAGCAGTGGGCGGATAGCGAGCGAGTGCAAATCCCACTGCGCCAACGGCGGGAACGGCGCTGTGATCTGGCCGGTACCGGCCCGGGACATGTCAAGCGGATCACCCCCTCCTCCTCTGCCGCCTGCCTTCATCTCTGTGCCCCCTCCTGTCACATTCCCTCTGTACTAGGAAATTGCATAACTAGCAATCCCTGACATGACCAGCTCCGTTGTAACACCTGACAGCAAGTACCGACCTCTTTAATGACCTGTGCAGAGTACAGACCTGCAGGGGTCACAGGGTACAGGCTGCCACCATGCCTGCCTGATGGGCACAACTACCAACAGTGCCAGCATTGCCCCATCTGATATATACATATATCTATATAAATAAAAATGTAAGTATATATTGCAATTCCCAATTCGATTAGCGTTTGCAATCACCATCAACAAAGCTCGAGCCTCTTCTTTAGAATTGTGCAGTTTAAATCTAGACACGGATTGTTTCTCACATGGACAATTATATGTTGCGTGTTCTAGAGTCGGCAAACCAGACAATATCTATATCTACACAGACAATGGAACAAAAGATAATGTATACCCAGAAGTATTGTGAAATTAAATATTTTACAAACGTGCGCTCTCTCTTTTCTTTCTCTTCCATTTAACCAGACTGAGCCACAGCAACGCGTGGCCGGGTTCAGCTAGTAATAAATAAAATCATAATGGATCCTACAAAAATATAGGGCTTTGTTCACATCACGTTAATGGCCTCTGTCTGAATTTTGTGCTAGGAAAAGCTCTCGACATGTATATCTGACAGATGCCGGAGAGTGGCATCCATCCCTTAAAGACTCAAATGTAAACTTTATTTTTTTCACTATATCAAAGTGTACTAGCCTCATGGAGGCCACAAAGACACTCTTTTGTCATCTGTCAGGTTAATAGACATTATTGAAATGCTTAGTGTACTTCAGGAGCTTCTTTGTTTTACGCAATCTAGTTTTCTTTGATATCAGTTTTAGGCTCATTAAAATGTTTACATGTCCAATACAGGTGTCATACATTTCATGAAACAAAAAAATATTTAATCTACAATTATTTTCTGCAACACCTCAGCTCTTACCTTACTGGAGTGTGGTCCGGGCAGCAGGAGTTTTAGGGCCTGCCGTTTCAGTTCTACCAAACGTGCATTGCAGTTCTCACACCACACACCCCTGTCCGATCCAGGAGATGATCCACCTCCACTCCCAGAACCTGGAGATCCTGTGCCAAATCCTGGAGATCCTCCTAATGATCCTGGGGAACTGTTTCCAATCCCAGGGGATGCGGGTCCAGGAGAACCAGAGAAGGAGCCAGGAGAAGATGTACCAGAGCCTGGAGAAGGTGTCCCAGAAGACCCTGGTATGGACCCTGCACCTTCAGGTGCAGGCCTGCTTCCAGCACGGGACTCCTCATAGGCTTTCCTATACCAGCTTTCTGGAGAGAAGGGCGTTGTTTTCGTAGGGGAGCAGACCTCATTGACCTAAAAGAAAGAAAAAAATAGTTCTATTTGTGAAAAATTTGACAAAGTTTCCAAAAATGAATTACCTATCTTAAGTATAATTAGTTTTTAATAAACTATAAGCGTGATGACTTCACTACTATTTTTTAGGCAGAAATGGTGCACCCTGATGGAATTCTGACATACCTTATTCTATTCAGTGGGATCTATCAGGCGCTGTTTCTGTCTCTTATTAGGTGGATTGGTTAACTACATGAAATCCATTTTTCAGTTATTATAAACAAAAGAGGGAATTCCTGAAGAAGATTATACACATTAAAATACAACACTTACATAAGGAATATATTTGTCACACTTTTCTTGAAGTCTCTTAAATATAAGATGTATCTAAGTCAGAGTTTATTAATATGCGCTACCAAATTAGTAAGGGAGAAAAATGTGTCCAAATCATGGTTGTGATATTGGGTAAGTGCAATGTTCAGTCTTTTAAAATGAATATGTCACCAGGTTTTTGCCAACTAATCTGAGAACAGCATAATGCAGAGACTGAGACCCTGATTCCAGCGATGTGTCAGTTACTGGGCCTCTTGCTGTAGTTTTGATAAAACCACTGATTTATCAGAAGGAGATTATAATTAAAGGACTAGTAAATGTGCAATTATGTCCTCCATATCCATGAGCTCCGTATAAAATCAACTTCACCACTGATTGGCAGCATTCTGCCTATGCACAGTGTACAGTCATGGCCAAAAGTATTGAGAATGAGACAAATTGTAATTTTTCCAAAGTTTACTGCTTTATTTTTTGTAATGGCAATTTGCATATACTCCTGAATGTCAAAGAGTGATCAGCTTAACAGCAATTACTGTACTTGCAAAGTCAATATTTGCCCAGAAAATGAACTTTAACCCCCAAAACACATTTCAACATCATTGCAGTCCTGCCTTAAAAGGAGCAGCTAACATCGTTTTAGTGATTGATCCATTAACACAGGTGTGGGTGTTGATGAGGACAGGGCTGGCGGTCAATCAGTCATGATTAAGTAAGAATGATATCACTGGACACTTTAAAAGGAGGCTGGTTCTTGGTATCATTGTTTCTCTTCAGTTAACCATGGTTATCTCTAAAGAAACACGTGCAGCCATCATTGCACTGCACAAAAATGGCCTAACAGGGAAGAGTATCGCAGCTACAAAGATTGCACCTCAGTCAACAATCTATCGCATCATCAAGAACTTCAAGGAGAGAGCTTCCATTGTTGTCAAAGAGGCTCCAGGGCGCCGAAGAAAGACCAGCAAGCGCCAGGACCGTATCTTAAAACTGTTTCAGCTGCGGGATCGGACTACCAGCAGTGCCGAGCTTGCTCAGGAATGGCAGCAGGCTGGTGTGAGTGCTTCTGCACGCACTGTGAGGAGGAGACTCTTTGAGCAAGGGCTGGTTTCAAGGAGGGCAGCAAAGACGCCACTTCTCTCCAGAAAAAACATCAGGGACCGACTGATATTCTGCAAAAGGTACAGGGAGTGGACTGCTGAGGACTGGGGCAAAGTCATTTTCTCTGATGAATCCCCTTTTCGATTGTTTGGGACATCTGGAAAACAGCTTATTCGGAGAAGAAGAGGTGAGCGCTACCACCAGTCTTGTCTCATGCCAACTGTAAAGCATCCTGAAACCATTCATGTGTGGGGTTGCTTCTCAGCCAAGGGAATCGGCTCACTCACAGTCTTGCCTAAAAACACAGCCATGAATAAAGAGTGGTACCAGAATGTCCTCCAAGAGCAACTTCTCCCAACCGTCCAAGAGCAGTTTGGCGCCCAACAATGCCTTTTCCAGCATGATGGAGCACCTTGCCATAAAGCAAAGGTGATAACTAAATGGCTCATGGAACAAAACATAGAGATTTTGGGTCCATGGCCTGGAAACTCCCCAGATCTTAATCCCATTGAGAACTTGTGGTCAATCATCAAGAGACGGGTGGACAAACAAAAACCAACAAATTCTGGCAAAATGCAAGCATTGATTATGCAAGAATGGACTGCTATCAGTCAGGATTTGGTCCAAAAGTTGATTGAGAGCATGCCAGGGAGAATTACAGAGGTCTTGAAGAAGAAGGGGCAACACTGCAAATATTGACTTGCTGCATTAACTCATTCTAACTGTCAATATAACCTATTGGTACTCATAATATGATTGCAATTATATTTCTGTATGTGATATAAACATCAGACAAACACTAATAAAAACCGGAGGCCAGCAGATCATGTGAAAATATAATTTTGGTGTCATTCTCAAAACTTTTGGCCATGACTGTACAAAGAAAGCTGCCAATCAGAGGTGTGGGCAGGGACTACTCCAGGAGCCGAGTGTCAGCAATAATGTGGGGTGTCTCCTGCAACCTATTTAAGTTTCAAACTTTACATTTTTATCTTATTATAAACTGTCAAAACATTTTTTATCTTCTGTATAACTGGAAAAAAGTAATCCACCTTGACCAGTACAAGATGGTAATGCCTATTTTCTGTTCCCTGTACCTTCACAGCTATCATGGCAGTATCATACATTTATGATTAGACACAATGGGGCTTATTTATCCAAACTGTCTAATTCATATGCAGTGCAAACTTAGATTAGACAGCCTTAATTTAGACAGTTCATATAGACAATTAGACAGCCAGATTTATCAAAACGGTTCATGCTGTCCGATAACCTGTCTAAATTTCAGACTGTCCAGTCCAATTTTCACAGCACTTATTAATTGGCTTATTTTATACCAGAAATGTACAGCACAATTTTTGCTCCTTTTTCTGTTAAGCTATTTCCTTTCCAGATCGGCCACAGCCCCTTCCAACATGGTCACAACCCCTTGCTGTAAGTCGAAAAAAAGTGTCAACACTACAACATAAATGTTGTGCAAATCATTAGACACAGTCTTTTTGTGCAAATGACAACAGCATTTTAGTGCATTTAGCTTGAAAAATATGCTCCATCATTCCTCATTTCTGTGTCAGTCATCTCACACAACATTTATCATAAAAAACACAATAGCATAGCAACTAGCCACCACCATCGCATCTACTTAGATGAAAACCCCACTATCACGCAAGGTGAGGGAAGGAACAAGTGTACAACGACGGTAAGAGGGGGAAGGGACCCCAACAACTAGGGAAAGGGGGAGTGGAGACCCCTAGGCAGATCTAATATCACCCTGACTACCCTATTGTCCCTATATAGGTTCCGCACCTATCGCCGTCGCCTAAACCTAATCCCTGAATGTCCCTAGAGCTTGGCCCTAGGTAGGCAGGGGACGGGGTGAACACTAGTCAGGCCCTACTGTAACTAAAGACAACAAGGTAAACAAACAAAGGGGATACACTTAGCTTGAGAACACACCCGAGAGATAACGCCAACTGTCCACCAAGGGAAGTCCAAGAATAAACTAGCCGACAACTAGTACTCCAGGCATGGACAGAGGAACATAGAACTATCACCGGTGACTCACTGGAGACACTGAGAGTTTTTTCACACGTGGTCAAAATTGTTGGTACCCCTCTTTTAATGAAAGAAAAACCCACAATGGTCACAGAAATAACTTGAATCTGACAAAAGTAATAATAAATTAAAAATCTATGAAAATGAACAAATGACAGTCAGACATTGCTTTTCAACCCTGCTTCCACAGAATTAAAAAAAAAATTAAACTCATGAAATAATCCTGGACAGAAATGATGGTACCTCTGAAAATAATGTGACAAAAGGGACATGTTAAATCAAGTTGTGTCCACTAATTAGCATCACAGGTGCCTACAATCTTGTAATCAGTCAGTGGGCCTGTATATAGGGCTACAGATACTCACTGTGCTGTTTGGTGACATGGTGTGTAGCACACTCAACATGGACCAGAGGAAGCAAAGGAAAGAGTTGTCTCAGGAGATTAGAAAGAAAATTATAGACAAGCATGTTAAAGGTAAAGGTTATAAGACCATCTCCAAGCAGCTTGATGTCCCTGTGACTACAGTTGCACATATTATTCAGAAATTTAAGATCCATGGGACTGTAGCCAACTTCCCTGGATGTGGCTGCAGGAGGAAAATTGATGACAAATCAAAGAGACGGATAATACGAATGCTAACAAAAGAGCCCAGGATAACTTCTAAAGAGATTAAAGGTGAACTTCAAGCTCAAGGAACATCAGTGTCAGATCACACCATCCGTCGTTGTTTGATCCAAAGTGGACTTCATGGGAGATGACCAAGGAGAACACCACTGTTTAAAAAAAATCATAAAAATGCCAGACTGGAATTTGCCAAACTACATGTTGACAAGCCACGAAGCTTCTGGGAGAATGTTCTATGGACAGATGAGACAGAAATGGAAGTTTTTGGCAAGGCACATCAGCTCTATGTTCACAGACGGAAAAATGAAGCATATCAAGAAAAGAACACTGTCCCTACTGTGAAACATGGAGGAGGCTCTGTTATGTTCTGGGGCTGCTTTGCTGCATCTGGCACAGGTTGTCTTGAATCTGTGCAGGGTACAATGAAATCTCAAGACTATCAAGGGATTCTAGAGAGAAGTGTGCTGCCCAGTGACAGAAAACTTGGTCTCCGTCGCAGGTCATGGGTCTTGCAACAGGATAATGACCCAAAAACAAACAACTAAAAACACCCAAGAATGGCTAAGAGAAAAACATTGGACTATTCTGAAGTGGTCTTCTATGAGCCCTGACCTAAATCCTATTGACCATTTTTGGAAAGAGTTGAAACATGCCGTCTGGAAAAGGCAACCTTCAAACACGAGATAACAGGAGCAGTTTGCTCATAAGGAGTGGGCTAAAATACCTGTTGAGAGGTGCAGAAGTCTCATTGACAGTTACAGGAATCATTTGTGTGCAGTGATTGCCTCAAAAGGTTGGTTCCACAAAATATTAAGTTAAGAGTACCATCAATTCTGTCCAAGAGTTTAATTTTTAAAAAATTCTGTGGAAGCAGGGTTGAAAAGCAATGTCTGACTTTCATTTGCTCATTTTCATAGATTTTTAATTTATTATTACTTTTGTCAGATTCAAGTTATTTCTGTGACCATTGTGGGTTTTTCTTTCATTAAATGAGGGGTACCAACAATTTTGACCACGTGTGTAACTACCAAGCAAGGGTGTGTCAATTAGCAGCAGAAGGTAGAGGTCGCTGCTGGGTCCTAAATAAAGAAGGATATCACTACACTACAGAGATGAGGGGATCAATAAGGCGTCTGCAATGCCAAGTGCAGTGACCTTCTACAGCTGGATCCAGAGCGACTGTATGTCACACTTGATACACCCGTAACACCGACCACGTTTACCTGGTATCTCACACGAGCAACATACCATAATAATATACAGTACAGACCAAAAGTTTGGACACACCTTCTCATTTAAAGATTTTTCTGTATTTTCATGACTATGAACATTGTACATTCACACTGAAGGCATCAAAACTATTAATTAAAACATGTGGAATTATATACTTAACAAAAAAGTGTGAAACAACTGAAAATATGACTTATATTCTAGGTTCTTCAAAGTAGCCACCTTTTGCTTTGATGACTGTTTTGCACACTCTTGGCATTCTCTTGATGAGCTTCAAGAGGTAGTCACCAGAAATGGTCTTCCAATAATCTTGAAGGAGTTCCCAGAGATGCTTAGCACTTGTTAGCCCTTTTGCCTTCACTCTGCGGTCCAGCTCACTCCAAACCATCTCGATTGGGTTCAGGTCTGGTGACTGTGGAGGCCAGGTCATCTGGCGTAGCACCCCATCACTCTCCTTCTTGGTCAAATAGCCCTTACACAGCCTGGAGGTGAGTTTGGGGTTATTGTCCTGTTGAAAAATAAATGATGGTCCAACTAAACGCAAACCAGATGGAATAGCATGCCGCTGCAATATGCTGTGGTAGCCATGCTGGTTCAGTATGCCTTCAATTTTGAATAAATCCCCAACAGTGTCACCAGTAAAGCACCCCCACACCTCCTCCTCCATGCTTCACGGTGGGAACCAGGCATGTAGAATCCATCCGTTCACCTTTTCTGCATCGCACAAAGACACGGTGGTTGGAACCAAAGATCTCAAATTTGGACTCATCAGACCAAAGCACAGATTTCCACTCGTCTAATGTCCATTCCTTGTGTTCTTTAGCCCAAACAAGTCTCTTCTGCTTGTTGCCTGTCCTTAGCAGTGGTTTCCTAGCAGCTATTTTAACATGAAGGCCTGCTGCACAAAGTCTCCTCTTAACAGTTGTTGTAGAGATGTGTCTGTTGCTAGAACTCTGTGTGGCATTGACCTGGTCTCTAATCTGAGCTGCTGTTAACCTGCGATTTCTGAGGCTGGTGACTCGGATAAACTTATCCTCAGAAGCAGAGGTGACTCTTGGTCTTCCTTTACTGGGGCGGTCCTCATGTGAGCCAGTTTCTTTGTAGCGCTTGATGGTTTTTGCAACTGCACTTGGGGACACTTTCAAAGTTTTCCCAATTTTTCAGACTGACTGACCTTCATTTCTTAAAGTAATGATGGCCACTCGTTTTTCTTTACTTAGCTGCTTTTTTCTTGCCATAATACAAATTCTAATAGTCTATTCAGTAGGACTATCTGCTGTGTATCCACCTGACTTCTGCACAGCACAACTGATGGTCCCAACCCCATTTATAAGGCAAGAAATCTCACTTATTAAACCTGACAGTGAAGTGAAAACCATTTCCGGTGACTACCTCTTGAAGCTCATCAAGAGAATGCCAAGAGTGTGCAAAGCAGTCATCAAAGCAAAAGGTGGCTACTTTGAAGAACCTAGAATATAAGACATATTTTCAGTTGTTTCACACTTTTTTGTTAAGTATATAATTCCACATGTGTTAATTCATAGTTTTGATGCCTTCAGTGTGAATGTACAATTTTCATAGTCATGAAAATACAGAAAAATCTTTAAATGAGAAGGTGTGTCCAAACTTTTGGTCTGTACTGTATACCAAAAATGTCACAGTGAACGGACCATCCACAAGAAGTCAAATACTGACTGAAATGTGATGTTTCATTTCTTTACAACCATTGTGTGTGGTCATGTATGGTTTGAGTCTATAACTCAAAAGTACTGTCAGATGGCTAATTTGTTGCTCATGTGTAGAGATGTGTGAACCCAAACAGAAATGTCACTGTTCGGGTCTAAGTGCCGAACACAGACTTTCTCCTGAAATCCGGTGCAGGGTTCAGGGTAAGTCCGTGGTGGCGCGGACAGCATCAGAAAGAGGAAGAAGTACACGCCCCCAGAAAAATCTCTCTGGTAATACCAATGTGGACTTAAAAAAAAGCTGTTTAGGTGCCTAATACTTTGATCCATAATATCTCTTCAATAGAAAGACAAAAAAAAAAAAAAAAAGTTTTTATTTTACATCATGTGTCCAGTTTAACATGAAAAATGTAGTGAAAGTTCATCTTCCGTTTTAAGCTTAGTCTTGATGTAGACTTGGTTGAGGCTGTGATAATTAATTATTCTAAAGTAATGAGTTCTGAGAGTGCACTTGGAATCAATGAGTGTAGAGATAATTTGTTGTAAAAAACAAAAATATTTATTTTTCTGCTCTGCATCGCCTATTACATCATGTATCCGGTAAATGTGAAATTTTGGGAAAAGATCCTCATTAAGTACAGTCTTTGAAAGAAGAACTTTTGAGGTACGTTGAACTTACATGATTACACAATGGAACTGTAAAGAGTGCACAAATACACTGATCAGCAATAACATCTAGGCCTCACTCAGACATCTACACGGACAGAACATGTATATTATAATATAACATATAATATAACCCATTATAATCTATGAAGTGGTTTACATGTCCATGTTATTTCCAGGGCATTTTAGTCCTCAAAAAATCATGGAGACATGTCCGACTTTGAACCAAGTCACGGATTAAAATTTCACATACAATTCTATGGGTCTGTGAAAATTACCCACAGTACACAGATGGCATCATGTGCTGTACTTGATCAACATTGTAATAAAAAACTATGCTATTTATTTTATCATATTAGAAAATCACTAAGAGATACACTGATGGCAAAGGCTGATACACAGCCAAACTCTGATGAAAATAGGATCAAAAACACTGACGAAACGCAAACCATTTTTTGGCATACCAGAATATTCATGACATCAAAATGAGGCCTTAGGGTGACCTGGTATGGTGACCAAACTGAGCATGGGGAGGCACCATCACAACACAAAACTGCACCGGTAATTAGCCGCTACTAGTTTGTGATTGCGGCAACCACTGTTCCCTGCAACATCAAGTGATTGTTTAAGGAGCAAATTGACACTGCCGTAGCCACAGATTATAGCATGTACAGTGACATCTGTCCGGGCAGAACAAACAGTCAGTTCTTGAAGTTGACAAATCTGGGAAACTGAAAGTCTGCAAAACAGTCGGAGTATCTTCAAAATAGTAGGTTTTGTTATTACTTACCAAAATTGACCAAGGAAGGACAACTAGTAAACTGAGGAGAAGGTCAGTGATGCACCAGGGGAACGAAGGATAGCACATCTGATCAATCCTCTTTTTTTAACACCAAGCATAGTTGTCAACTTTTCTGGGAATGCTAAAGTCCCACCTCCAACCAACCCGGGAATGTTCCCAACCCTGTGCACCCCAGAATGCTCACTTTTGGGTGACGTTTACATAAATCCATGTCCCTTTTTGGCTCTGGCGTTCTGTGAAACCGGGGCAGTTGGAAACTATGCACCACATAGATAGCCAGCTTTATGTCTCATACCTGGGAGAGTTTGTAGCATGATGCATTAATTCATAACCTACCAGAGAGCATCTGGTGCCTCCTGTGAAGTAGATTAGATACTGTCTCCTGTGAATTATCCAACGTTTGATAAAAAATGATGTGATATGAAACATTTATTGATTATGCCTGAGTAATAGTACCAAGTAAATACTGCTACATGAGGAAAAACCGTCAACTATTACCATTGTGTAAATTACCTGACATTTCCTACCATTACTAACCGGACATCAGTAGTTTTGATATAATTGCTAGATGACATCAGGGAACCTTGAGCAGGGACAAAAGTGTAGTTATTTAGAGATGAGGAAAGAAAACTTGGCTCTGATTGCTTTATAGCGTTCTGGCAAATCATATAAGCGCCCCCCACTGACGTCACGCTGTAACACGACTGGCTCTTCAAACAAACAGCAATCAGAGTTACCATGCTCTTTTATGAGCTGGGCTGCTGTGAGCAGCTACATATGGTTCTTAGTGGTCTTCAAAAGATCTCAACTTCTAATGAGATCTGAAGGCTGCAATACAGAATTACACATTGCTGGCATACTGACTGGTGTAGCAACAGTTTCCTAGAGAAAACTTCTGCAGCCTCATACTAGGTATACTACGCTGCAGTAGGTCCTGCATAACCAAATACTACCTACATGATCACACCTTCCTTAGGATGGTTGGGCACAGTTCCCCCCTGTATTTTAGCCAGGCTGTCAGGCGCCCTTATGTGTGGAGTTAGACTGGAATCAATGCCTCTATGTAAGAATACCTCCATACATACAATCTGATGGAGCATGGCATTTTTTTCTGACTGATTGTAGCTTATATGGGCTCTATATTATGACTGTACTGGAGGTTGCACAGAGCCGGCAGTGCATGATCCAAAATGCAATGATCGCACGCAGAAATGATCCATTATGGATTTTCAGTGAAACCTTTATCAGATATTGATGGCTGCAGATCGGTATTTCTGGCTATATGCAGATTTGTAGATGTATTAGCTGCAACAAAGTTCAATGGAGCTAATCAATGTCTTTTTAGTGTGAGACCCACAGGAACAATGAACATGCACTAAATGAAAAAAATCCATGGAACAGTCTTTATTCCACACTGATTTTTTTTTCCAGAGTATGTAATGGGGCATAAAAAAACCCATTTGCGTACATTGCCAGTGAAATTTCAGCAGATTCCATTAAAATTTAGGTACAGAATCCTTCATGTCTAAACATGGCTGTACAGTCAGGTGGTGTAAAGATGGGTCACACTTATTTATTGTATTAGCTGATGAAGGTACTGTAGCTTTTCGTCTTTCATTCTGGCAGAATTATCTTGTCAGTATTTTGTGGCTACATTTAGGGGCTGCCCAGACGGCAAAGGATTATTCACAATGGACGACCCACAGTCGTAAATGACTAGCGATTGGCTACGTATGTTTAGATAGGCTAGCTGCACTTCCGATGCACACAGAACAATCTTTAAAATTCATTCTATGAGCATATACTATCATTGTTCTCAGCAAGCTTAAAGGGGTTGTCCACTATTGGGAATCGCTTGATTAATTACTTCAGTGCTCCATATGAAATAAAAACAATTGACACACACCTGCAGTGGGCTTGGACTGGCCCACAGGAGAACAGGAGAATCCTCCGGTGGGCCACCACCCTCTTATATGAGCAGTACTTGGCACAATATACTTGAATCAATGTGTACAGACAAAGGCAGCATCTTATTCATTTAACAATCCACCCAGTACATTGTTATATAAATTTGTGATTGAGGATAATGTAATATTTGTATGTAGCTGAAAATTGGGGCCCTGGAGTTAGTTACTGGTGGGTCCTTGGCACCCCAGTCTAACGCTGAGTGGAGCGGTTCCTCTAGTGTAGGCATTGCCATTCTTGGAGAGTCATGTGACATTGTTGTGTCACATGACTCCTATAGCCAGTCACTACTGGAAAAGCCCTTTAAAAACCACTTAACTCAATGATCAGGCGTTTAGCTCGTTTGTCGGGTGATCGGTAACCTGTTGACACTGCAAATTGGGAATGAACGTTCCTAAGAACCCTCGTTTCTAATAATCGTGCAAGGTAAATGTACTTTTACCATTTTATCAATAAAGAACCTTTTGACCTTTTTTTTTTGCTAAAATCAGATATGTCTTCATTTTGCTATCATGATCTGAGCAGTCAAGTGTCAGGGCTTGTACTAATAGGAGTTAATCCGCTCAAGGTAATTATACTGTGAAGAATAATTATACTGGGAAAAAGATTCTGTAAAGAATTGGGAATGCATAATATTTCTATAGAACCTTCTCTGACCATTATCCAAATAACAAAGCGATGAGACAGGACGGAGGTATAAAATATATTGGCAGCAAGTAGTGTGAGTTGCCTATCAAAAGAAAGGAGGCACTTGCCTATTATGTGGCTAAAGCTAATATAATTTTATTATTGGAGTCACTCTCTTTAAAAGTGGGATTGTAACCAATAATAAGCTGCAGTAAAGCCATGAAGGTTTCTGTGACTAACACTACAGAATATTACGATCCATTGACTAACACTAATTGTTTACCATAACCTGGATTCATATCATTATGAAGAGAACAAACAGATGAGAAAATGATCAGAAATGGAGCCTTTGATTGGAAATATACTTATGTTTAGCTGTTATGTTAGTTCCATGATCGTCTCTTGTATATAATGACTTTATTTTGATAGTACTGCATCGTAAAATAATAATCTTTGGGGCCGCTCAGGAATTTGTATCTTACAATGTTACCCTTCAGGACGGGCTGGAGCTAGTTACGGTGGTTTATGTTCTGATAACGCATTCTGAAATTAAAACGCAATTGTCTATCATCCTTTATACAGAGTTACCCTCAAGAGAACAGGATCAGAAAGGCAAATCCCACACCTACATCCAGTAATTCATCTGGAGATTTAAGCCCCTTTTTAGTTTACAAAGCAGTGCCACTGTTTAGCACTTTTTTGGGAATTCTAATAGTTCAGAGAAGTTCCTGTTGTGAATGAGTTATTGTGGATTGCAGAATTTGATGATTCCAGAAATTGGGAAACAGATGGCGTACCAATGCTTGCTGTGGGTAAACCCATTGAAATTACTGATTTAATTTGCGATTTCATGGTTAAAATTACAGAGTTAAGGGGGCATGGCAGTGGTAAGAGCACTGGAAGAAGGGGTGCAATTCCATGTATAAATATATAGAACTATTGTAACCAAGTCTGTCCTATGCTGTGGTATTACAGAGCTTGATGCTCATGTATGATCTCTCTCTATACGGCTGAGTAGAGCCTCCTCTCTGCTATGGCTACAGATGTTTAGATTGCACCTCAGCTGTGATATGCTTAGGTAACACAGGATAAAGACAAAGGAAATGGAGCAGTGAGCGGTGATCTTCAGTGCGGCATCGGTCTGGATCACAATCTGGCAAGAAGACAAGAATGATACTAAAACTCTGTGCCATAGTGGATAAAAATCTCTAGTGACTTGGCTGTGATGTGATTACAGACTGGCACATTTTAATGTACTGAATAGTACCCTACAAAGATCTATGCAGATCATAAGAGTTTCAGAAGGCACAAGCTGCAGACATGTGGATTTTATGTTCCTTTCTCCATCACACGCACTGCTATAGCCATCTGTATCCTGGTGGAGCAATGATACACACATCAGACCTACATTGCTTCTCTGAGAGTCTCATGCATTCCTAAATCACGTCACAATGTGCTGTTTGCACAAGGCTATACTCTTCGATTTTAATATGATCACTTCAATAACTCCCTTTAATCCTTGCAATTTAGCTTTCCACCCAAGCTCCCATTCATCAAGAGCAGGGATCCTGCAGGAAAAATAGAGCTCCTCCTCAATGTAGATCATATTCCTCAGATATCCAAACTGTGTAATGTAGTTGCATGAACTGGAGATGAATTCCCTCTTGGCCAGGGATGCCTGGAATAAACGGGTGGTGGAAAAAGGAAAGCCAGTCTTTGTTCTGCTGATCCCCCCATCAGGTTTATTGCATTCTAGGCACGGATGACAATGGCTTTATGGGCAGTATTACAAGGCACATACCGCACACCCTAAATAAACTTAATAATTGCCACAAACACCATCTAGGAATGTCTTGGTTTTTGAAGGGCAAATGCTGCTTCCTGGTTCATTTGGTCTGAGGACAAGTAGCGACACCTCTGACAAAAGCTCATTAAGCTCCATACATTGCCCTCTGTCTGTACAGTAGGTAAGTAACATATATCTCGTCATGATTTTCCCAAGACAGTAATGAGGTGGAAGCATGCCCAAGAGGCTCCTAGCTAGAGAAATTAATCGATCTTGGAATAAATAACGGAGTGCCTAATTTCATCAAAGTTCAATGATATGAAGTTGTTCATGAAAAACCTCCCAAAACCCCCATATGGATATGGAATGTGCCCATATGTCCTTTATATATCACTCATAGCAGTCTCTCTGTATAGACAGTTATCTCTGAGACTACACAGCCACTCGTGTTTATCTGGCATAGCCCTGGTCACAGACAGACATGTCTCCTGTCATACATCACGTCAGGAATGTCTGAAGCCATGACAGCTTTATGTACACACGATATCTCACCACGAACAACAGAGTGTGCGTCCATCAGGACTCCTGTACAGGACAGACATAAGGCATTAGTGTGTATTCACTACTGCTCCAACCATCAATACAGTGTGACTAACATGTCAAATACAGGTGTCAGCAGCACATTAATAAACCATAAATGACTCCGACCCTCGAACGTTAACATTACATAGGCACATTTCTTGCATTATGCCCCAATATATACTGTAGACTGTATGTCTGTATGTATATGTGTGCATATAAATATATATATATATATATATAAATATATATATATATATATATATATATATATATATATATTCAGAGCAGTGCGATGCCAACTGCCTGGTGCAGAAGATGCTGTACCTGTGCATAGATATGTTATATGCCTCCTGCTGGCATATGTGGGCAATGTTTATGATCTGTAAGGTTTTATGTGCCCACTAGTTCGCATATCGCATATATTGGGACACATATTAATGGATTTCTGTGGGATGCTATGTGATGTTATGCGCCCACTGGCCAGAGTATAAGATATACGTCTATGATCAGTCACAGCTTTATACAATACTCTCGGATGTAATGTATCCAATAGCTGGTATATATGGTAACATGATCAATCACACATTAGTGCTTCCAGTGAGATGCAATGTAGCCACTAGTTCGTTGTTTATGCCTATGAGCAGTCACTGTGATGATATGTGCCCACGGGCTGGGCTTTTGTGTGTATATATATATATATATATATATATATATATATATATATATATGTATATATATATAGTGTCATGTGCCCACTGGTTGGCATGTGCAGTTTGGTGGTATTCACCTACCATCAATCACAACAGTGTACCTCTATGTGATGGTGTCCAATGGCTTGTCTATGCAATATCTAAAACTATGATCAGTTACAACAGTACTCCTCTGTATGTTGTGTGCCCTCATGATGCTCAATACCTAGGATCAGTTACATCAGTGCTCCTCTATATGATGTTATGTTCCCACATGAGGATATACACCTATAATCAGACGCATCAGCGCTCCTCTATGTGATGTTATGTGCCCACATGAGGATATACATCTATGATCAGTTACATCAGTGCTCCTCTATATGATGTTATGTTCCTACATGAGGATATACATCTATGATCAGTTACATCAGTGTTCCTCTGTATGATATTGTATGCCCACATGAGGATATATACCTATGATCAGTTACATCAGTGTTCCTCTGTATGATATTGTATGCCCACATGAGGATATACATCTATGATCAGTTACATCAGTGTTCCTCTGTATGATATTGTATGCCCACATGAGGATATACACCTATGATCAGTTACACCAGTGTTCCTCTGTATGATATTGTATGCCCACATGAGGATATATACCTATGATCAGTTACATCAGTGTTCCTCTGTATGATATTGTATGCCCACATGAGGATATACATCTATGATCAGTTACATCAGTGTTCCTCTGTATGATATTGTATGCCCACATGAGGATATACATCTATGATCAGTTACATCAGTGTTCCTCTGTATGATATTGTATGCCCACATGAGGATATACATCTATGATCAGTTACATCAGTGCTCCTCTGTATGATATTGTATGCCCACATGAGGATATACATCTATGATCAGTTACATCAGTGCTCCTCTGTATGATATTGTATGCCCACATGATGATATATACCTATGATCAGTTACATCAGTGCTCCTCTGTATGATATTGTATGCCCACATGAGGATATACATCTGGTATGATCAGTTACATCAGTGTTCCTCTGTATGATATTGTATGCCCACATGATGATATACACCTATGATCAGACACATCAGCGCTCCTCTATGTGATGTTGTGTGCCCACATGAGGATATACATCTGTGATCAATCATAACAGAACCTTGTGTGGTGATATGTATGATGATATATTGGTATGATCAATCACATCCCTGCAGTTCTGGCTGGCACATACAGTATGAAGATCAATCACATTAGTTCTCCATGTGCACACTAGCTGGCATATAGAGTGTGTGTATATATATATATGATATGCTGTATATATATATACCTCTGGTCAATCCCATCCTTGCAGCGCTATGTGATGCTCGGTGCCCACTGGCTGGCATACATGGTGATATATTAGTAGGACCAGTCACACAATAATCCACCTCTGGGAGCTCTGTGCCCACTGCCTGGTGTAGGATGACACTGCCCATGATCGCATTGCCCCTCTCTGCTATATAATCTTACCCCATATTTCCTGCTCCTGGAGGTGACTGGGATCCTCTCTTTATTTCCTGTCACTGAGCTCATGATGAGATGTGATCGGGACAATTTACATCCAAATCTCAGGTAAAGGTGATTGTCTGCACTGGTCGCAGGATCCGGTGTGCAATAATCTAGTCCTTCCAGACGAGCGCGGTCTATGACAGCAGTCCTCACATGAAATCACTGTCCCTGCTGCTGCTGCCACTAATGACCATCGTGCACCTAGCGCAGGAAGGTGGCATCCACAGCTGGCAGTGTGTCCTACACCCGCTCCATGCCAGTAATGCAGCGTGCAGTGCGCTCCCAGCTCCTGTGCCCAGCGATCGCTCCGTGCTGCAGCCGTGTGGCTTGTGGTGAATGACTGGGGAGGGTGAGCGCTCCCTCCTCCCGCCTGGTACAGCCGCGGCTCCCAGCGCACACCTTGACTGACACTCACTGGCGGCAGCGGGGAGGCGCGCGCTGCTCAACTTTCTGATGGACTCAGCTCGTGCAGGACGCTCGTGATGTGCCAGGGACGGGCAGCTGCCTCATACAGGACGCTCGTCATGTGCCAGGGACGGGCAGCCTCATACAGGACGCTCGTCATGTGCCAGGGACGGGCAGCCTCCTACAGGACGCTCGTTATGTGCCAGGGACGGGCAGCCTCATACAGGACGCTCGTTATGTGCCAGGGACGGGCAGCCTCCTACAGGACGCTCGTCATGTGCCAGGGACGGGCAGCCTCATACAGGACGCTCGTTATGTGCCAGGGACGGGCAGCCTCATACAGGACGCTCATTATGTGCCAGGGACGGGCAGCCTCCTACAGGACGCTCGTTATGTGCCAGGGACCGGCCCATAAATGAGGCATTCCTCTATGGCCATGGAGATGGCAGCCTGTTTGATGCCGCTTTAGGAGAGGCCGGGCAGTGCTTGTAATGCAGTCAGCCTGAGGCAGGGAGGCAGGGGCTTAGTGCTGGCTACCTGCTGCCTCCATCACTTTCTCTATTACTGTGTATCTAGAAAACATAGAAAAGCTGATGGAGGAGAAGGAACCATTTACAATTTGGTTGCAGAATCAGAAAGGAGGATTATATAGAAAACGAATGCACAAACATAGGGGGATCCAGGTCATGCACCAAATGTATTATAGACACAAAGAGCTAAAGTCATTAAGCCCAGCGAAGTGCACACCAGTGTTTATTAAGGAACCACTGGAGTGAGATGTGTCTAATTCATTAAGAGACACACACAATTTAATGCATCTTACAACTTCTGTGCACCTCCGAAAGAAAAGTACTCAGGGTAGGGTGGTAAATAAGAGGGAGGAGATGTAGGGAGGTGAAACACTGTGGAGAGCTTTGTGGGTGAGTGTGATTTATGTTGTATTCTATAGCGGATGGGCAACCAGTGTAATGACTGGCGCAGTGAGGATGCATCTGTGTAGCAGCTGGACAGAAATATGAGCCTGACTGCTGCATTCAGGATAGATTCTAGAAGTGAGGGTTTAGTAAGAGGGAGACTGAAACATAAGAAGTTCAGTTTTGAAAATATCCAGTTTCAGAGAGAGGGAGGACATGATGTTACAGACATTGGTATTTTATAATAATGATGTCAGGAGAAGTGTATCAATTGAGTGTCAACGGAGATGGTACTAAAGGCCAAATCATCCAATAGAGGTTGTGTATAGAGAAAAGAAGAGGGGACCTAGGACTGAACCCTAATGAATCTGAACAGTGAGAGGAAGAGGAGTCGGCAAAAGATACTGTGAAGGAGCAGTCTGAGAGATAGGAGGAGAGCCAGGAGAGAACGGTGTCCTTGAGACTGATGTCCTTGAGACCAATAGAGCAGAGCATAGTGAGGAGGAGCTGGTGATCCACAGTGTGGAATGCTGGAGCAAGATCCAGGAGGATCAAAAGACAGTAGTCCTGGTTACAGACTGTAAGATTCTGGAGTGGCTGACACAGTCGCCTGCCTTGATCCAATAGAAAATCTTTGATGAGATTTGAAGAAGGCAGTTGTCGTGCACAAACCCAAGAATATTAGTGAACTGGAGGTCATTGCCCATGAGGGATGGTCTATGATTCCTCAGGAACGCTGCCAGAAGCTGGTGTCATAACAGCTGGAGGTCGCTTTACTAATTACGAAACACGTTTGTCATGAATGGGTTCAATAATTCTCAGACTGTTGTAGTCATTAAAAGTGTCATTTTGTGATGGATTTGGAGAAACCACTTGTTATATTAGTTGAGTTCAGCATTTAAATAGTTCCTGTTTGACTGGATCATTGCAAACAGCAGAAAGTTTGTACATTTTTCTAAGAAAACAAATTTGATATGGTGAATAATTTTGATTGCAACAGTAGTATCAGAAATCTACATTGATGTATATATACCATGTACTATATACACAGGGTGTACTGTATACTGTGTACGTAGTAAAAAAAACAAAACACAGTGCCATATATATTTGTACTATGTACCATGCCTACGTATGCCAAGAACACATGACGTTTGTATGTTCCCCCATGTGTGCATGACTGCATGCACTATTACAAGTGTACAGTTGGTGTCTGCTAGGTTTCAACTACTGTGCACCACCTCCAGAAATGTCCTCCAGCTAAAGGCGTACATTTCTGTCGTAGGTTATGCCACAAGTGGCATGCATTATGATGAATTTGTCGGCTGCACTTGACCAGTTAATGTCCGAGACCACTTTTCTAAATGTTGTCAGAGCTAGAAGAGACTGGTATAAAAACGCTAACAGTCGCAAAGTTTTAGAGCAACTTGGAAAAGTAGGTTTAAGCCAGAATTCTGTCAAAAACTGTTTGATGAATCTTGGCCCATTGAGTGGTATGTTAGTCTCTTAGAGCACATCTACAAAAGTTAAATATTTGGGCACTAAACAACCTGAATAAATTCTGATGCTTGTCACCAACAGTATATTTTGCATCACTATTTGTAAGCCCAAAGCAGAACCTATAGATGGAACGGTGTATTGCAAAGATTTCTACCTCTCTTGCGTTTTGGACCCACCTTTGGTTTTGGCTAAATACTGCGTGCAAAAATGGCCTACAACCAAATATATCCAAACAAGAGTACAAATCACAATATTTTTTGCACTGTAAACCTGGATAATTGTCACCCTCAGCAAGTATATGATGTAGCCTTGTGGGAATTGCGTTCATTCTGAATTAAACCCTTTCTGACATTGTCAGTAATAGTACATCCCTGTGCCCTGGTACTTATGGACCAGGTACAAACCATTAAGACATGGTGATCACGCCCGCACACAGGCTGTGTGGGCGCGATCGCAGCGGGTGTCAGCTGATTCTGACAGCTAACTCCCGGCACTTTAAAACCTTAAATGCTGCGATCGGTGCAATTGCAGCATTTAGTGAGCGAGCAGAGGGACAAAAGCCCCTCTGCTCTTGGATCGGAGAGCGCGGTGCCCCGATTGTTGCCATGGTGACCCGATGTCGTCATGACAACATCCGGGTCAACAGACACCAGCATGTTACTTTGATCATGCTCAGTACATGATCAAAGTAACTTGTGTATACAGCATTGACAGGTTATTATAATGTATAGCAGTGATCCTGCACTGCTATAGATTATACTGTAACTGCGATCAGACTGCAGAAAGTGAAAGTCCCATAGCGGGACTAAGTAAAAAAGTGAAAAAAAAAGGTAAAAAAAAGTTGAACAAATATTTTTTTAAAAAAAATAATAAAAAAAATATATATATATCACCGCGTCCGTAACAACCTGTCCTATAAAACTGTCCTACTAGTTAACCCCTTTTAGCTAAGTGCCCACTATGCAGAAATGCTCCGGATTTTTCCTGAGCGTTTCTGCATCTCCCTGGCAGAAAAAAACGCATGCTGATTTTACATGCGTTTTTCCTGCCAGGGACAAGCAGAAGTGAAGCGTTCTTCACATGCATTTCCGCATGCGGGTTGTCAAGCGCTTTCCAAGCGATTTTAGCATCACTTGGAAAGTGCTTGACAACTTGGTCACACTATATAAATCCATGCAACCGGCATGGATTTTATATAGTGTGACCAAGTTAGTTAACAAAAAGAATGAAAATCATAAAAAAAAAACCAAAAAAACATTATACTTATCTTCTGATGGCCCCCGGTCTCCTTATCCGGTGCGTCCGGTCTTCCCGGTGTCTCGCGGTTGTCTAAAAGAACCTGCCATGACGTCATTTAGTCATGTGATGGGTCACGCGACTGCCGACGTCAGCGATCTCGTGACTCGTCACATGACTAAATGACGTCATAGCAGGTCCTTTTAGACCATCGCGAGCTGCCGGTGATCCAGGACGCATCGCTATGGAGACCGGGGGCCATGAGAAGGTAAGTATAATGTATATTTTTTATTTTAATTTTTTTTTTACAGGTACTATGGTACCCGGGTCTGGAGGAGAGTTTCCTCTTCTCCAGACCCGGGTACCATCCGCACATTGAATAGCTTAATATCCGCATGTGCACATGTAGTCATGCGGATATTAAGCGATTCAATGCAAGTCAATGGCGGCAAAAACGCCGCGATTATGCAAAATAATTGGTAGTGCTGCAGATTTTTCCGCAATGATAATCCGCAGCGGAAATTTCCGCAGCATGTGCACAGCACATGCGGATTATCATTGGGGAACATAGCAGACCTTCTACCAAGCGTTTTTTAAGCATTTCTGCAGCAGAATTGCCACTGCGGAAACGCTTAAAAAACACATAGTGGGCACGCAGCCTTAGTGAACACGGTAAAAAATAAAAATAAAAAACAAAGCAAAAAACAGCACTTTATCATCATACCGCCGAACAAAAAGTGGAATAAAACGCGATCAAAAAGACGAAGGTAAATAAAAATGGCACCGCTAAAACGTCATCTTGTCCGGCAAAAAAGAAGCTGCCATACAGCTCCATCAACTGAAAAATAAAAAAGTTATAGCTCTCAGAATAAAGCGATGCAGAAAAAAATATTTTTTCTATAAAATAGTTTTTATTGTGTAAAAGCACCAAAACATAAAAAACTATATAAATGTGGAATCACTGTAATCGCACCGACCTGAAGAATAAAGATGCCTTATCAATTTTACCACACGCAACCCCCCAAAATCCTGAATTGTTGGTTTTTGTTTATTCTGCCTCCCAAAAATAGGAATAGAAAGCGATCAGAAAATGTCACGCGCCCGAAAATGGTACCAGAAAAACATCAACTTGTCCCGCAAAAACAAGCCCTTACATGACTGTCGGCCGAAATATGGAAAAATTATAGCTCTCAAAACATGGCAATGCAAAAACTAGTCTTTGCAACAACAAAAAAGGGCCTTTTCGTGTGTGACAGCTGCCAAACATGAAAACTCGATATAAATCTGGTATTGCTGTAATCGCTCCAACCCGAAGAATAAAATCGTCTAATCACTTACACCGCACGAGGAACAGCGGAAAAAATAAATAAAACCAATTCTTCACCTGCTGCTAATTTGTTCATTCTGCCTCCCAAAGATCGCAGTATGGCTGGGCTCACATTTATCCTGCACTCTGCGCTGAGTGCGGTTTCTGTGTAAATCTCTAAAATACGTGATTCAGACGGAACCCAGGGCGGAAGACTTTCTGTAATGAGGCAGATGGAGGCACCGTGGAAGCCGTCTGGCCTGTGATCCCACGGTGTCCGTCTTTTTATTATCTGTGCATAAAAGTGCCATCGGCCACAGTTTTGTGAACCTCTGAAAAAAAGGACACCGCTAAACAGAGGTCAGACGGAGTCCAGAGTAGCTCTGCTGCCTCATAATACAGAATGGATCCCTCGAGATAGGGTTAGGGTTTTACTAGGGTTAGGGTTGTGTTAGGGTTAGGATTAGGGATGTGAAAGGGTTAGGGTTGTTTTAGGGTTAGGGTTGTGTTAGGGTTAGGGTTGTGTTAGGATTAGGGTTGTGTTGGGGTTAGGGTTGAGGTTGGGATTTTTTCAAAAGTACAGAAAAAATAATGATGACGATATGGCGACTAGTGTTGAGCGCAAGTGCTCGCTACTACTTGAGTTTAATTAAGTGCTCAGGTATGCTTCAAGTATCGCGGGTGCTCTAGTGACATGCTCAAGTCCCCACCCCGCATGTTTTGCGGCTGTTATGCGGCAAAAAAAACATGCGTGGATTGCCTGCCATACACGAGCAATCCCTGTATGTTTTTTTTGGGTGTCTAACAACCATGAAACATGTGGGGCGGGGACTCGAGCATGTCACTCGAGCAGCCACGATACTTGGTGCATACCCGAATACCCGATGCAAACTAGAGTAGCGAGCACTTGCGCTCAAGACTAATGAAACATATTCAATATGATGACCTAATGTTATCAAATTCTGTGTCGTACCTCTGGGTTCAAAATGTTCACTATACCCCTTGATAAAATCCTTGAGGGGCGTAGTTTCCAAAATGAGGTCACTTGTGGGTGTTTTCCAATATTTAGGCACAGCAGGTGCTCTGCAAACGCAAGATGGCGACCGCTCTTGATTCCAGCCAATTTTGCGTTCAAAAAGTCACACAGTGCTCCTTCCCTTCTGAACCCTGCCGAGCGCCCAAACAGTGTTTTTTCCCCACATATGGGGTATTGGCGTATTCAGGAGAAATTACACAATAGTTTTTGGGGTCCATTTTCTCCTCTTACCCTTGTGAAAATAAAAAAATTGGGGCTAAAAGATAATTTTTGTGAAAAAAGTTTGATTTTTTTATTTTCTACGCTATAAACTGCGGGTTCAGGGTGCTCACCACATATCTAGATAAGTTCCTTGAAAGGTCTAATTTCCAAAATGGCGTCACTTGTGGGGGGTTTCCACTGTTTACCACATCAGGGGCTCTCCAAACGCGACACGGTGTCCGCTAATTATTCAAGCAAATTTTACATTCAAAAAGTCAAATGGCGCTCCTTCCCTTCCTAGCCCTGCCGTGCGCCCAAACAGTAGCTTTCACCTCACACATGGGGTATCGGCTTACTCAGGAGAAATTGCACAACAAATGGTATGGTGCAATTTCTCCTGTCACTCTTATGAAAATGCAAAATTTGAGGCTGAAAAATATTTTTGTGGGAAAAATGTCAAAATTTTATTTTTACTGCTCAATGTTATAAACTTTTGTGAAGCACTCGGGGGTTCAAGGTGCTCACCACACATCTAGATAAGTTCCCTGAGGGGTCCAGTTTCCAAAATGGTATTACTTGTGGGGATTTCCCATTGTTTAGGCACATTGGGGGCTCTCCAAATGCGACATGCCATGCAATTTCTCCTGTTACCCTTACTCAGGAGAAATTGCACAACAAATTTTGGGGTCCATTTTTTCCTGTTACCCTTGCCAAAATAAAAAAAAATGGGTCTAAAGTAACATTTTTCTGAAAAAAAATTAAATGTTCATTGTTTTCTTCCACATTCCAAATATTCCTGTGAAGCATCTGAAGGGTTAATAAACGTCTTGAATGTGGTTTTGAGCACCTTGAGGGGTGCAATTTTTAGAATGGTGACACTTTGGGGTATTTTCTGTCATAAAGGCCCCTCAAAGTGACTTCAAATGTGATGTGGTCCCTAAAAAAATGGTTTTGTAAATTTTGTTGGAAAAATGAGAAATCGCTGGTCAACTTTTAACCCTTATAGCTTCATACAAAAAAAAATGTTGGTTCCAAAATTGTGCTGATGTAAAGTAGACATGTGGGAAATGTTATTTATTAACTCTTTTGTGTGACATATCTCTCTGATTTAAGGGCATAAAAATTCAAAGTTTGAAAATTGCAAAATTTTCCCCAAATTTCAGAATTTTTCACAAAGTAATGCAAGTGATATCAAAGAAATTTTACCACTACCATGAAGTACAAGATGTCACGAAAAAATAATCTCAGAATCAGGGGGATCCGTTGAAGCGTTCCAGAGTAATTACTTCATAAAGTGACAGTGGTCAGAATTGTAAAAATTGGCCTGGTCATTAAGGTGCAAACCACCCTCAGGGGTAAAGGGGTTCTCCATATATAGATAAAAACTCAATACCTACAGAAAATATCAATATAAATATATTCCTAAATACATTTATTTAGCAAATCACAATAGTTTTGTTTCGAGATGTAATCATAATTGAATTAAAATGGCCGCCACCTTGTTTCACTGAGAGAAGTCTGACCTAGGATGCTAGCACAGCGGCCTGTGGGCATGTGTGGTAGGAAGCTACACCCTTCTTCATGTATAGGAAGATGTGCTCCATTATACTACTGGAGATGCCAAAGGTGCTGAGGGAAGAAAAGGCAACACAAACTCCTGGCAGCCTGTCTTTCTGAATAACAATATCAGTATCTCCAGGTCACAGCAACGGAGTTTCCTGCTGCACATGCTCACAGGCCGCTGTCCTAACATTCCAGGACAGGATTCTGTCAGTGTGACCTGGCAGTGGCCATTTTAATTCTTTAGTGATTACCTCCCTGGACAAATCGGTTGTGATTAGTTAATTAAATGTATTTAGGAATTTATTTCTAATGACATTTCCTTCAATTATTTTTTTTCTATTCTATTAGATAGAAGCAGGTAATGGTGGCACAACTATTGAACAAGCTCCTGTCTGGTGAATGAAAGTCAAAAAGTACCCTAGTTACAGTGTCCCTTATACAGTGCCTACAAGTAGTATTCAACCCCCTGCAGATTTAGCTGGTTGACACATGCGGAATTAACTTGGCATTGTGACATTTGTACTGTAGATCAGCCTGGAAGTGGGAAATGCACTGCAGCAAATTTTGTTTTTGCTTTTTTTTTTTTTTTTTTTTAAAAACGTTAAAAGTTAATTCAGAGTGTCATTTATTATTCAACCCCTCAAACGACAAGAATTCTGTTTGGTCCCCCAAAAGTAATAAGAAGTAGTTCAGGCAGCAAGAATAATGAGTTTCACATGTGTGGATTAAAGATCTCTTTTGCCAGCCTTTTCTGACTATTTAAGACCTTCCCCAAACTTGTGAACAGCACTCAGACATGGTCAACATGGGAAAGAGAAAGGAGCATTCCAAGGCCATCAGAGACAAGATCGTGGAGGGTCACAAGGCTGGCAAGGGGTACAAAACCCTTTCCAAGGAGTTGGGCCTACCTGTCTCCACTGTTGGGAGCATCATCCGTAAGTGGAAGGCTTATGGAACTACTGTTAGCCTTCCACGGCCTGGACAGCCTTTGAAAGTGTCCTCCCGTGCCGGGGCCAGGCTTGTCCGAAGAGTCAAGGCTAACCCAAGGACAACAAGGAAGGAGCTCCGGGAAGATCTCATGGCAGTGGGGACATTGGCTTCAGTCAATACCATAAGTAACGTACTCCACCGCAATGGTCTCCGTTCCAGACGAGCCTGTATGGTACCTTTACTTTCAAAGCGTCCTGTCAAGGCTTGTCTACAGTTTGCTCATGATCACTTGGAGGACTCTGAGACAGACTGGTTCAAGGTTCTATGGTCTGATGAGACCAAGATCGAGATCTTTGGTGCCAACCACACACGTGACGTTTGGAGACTGGATGGCACTGCATACGACCCCAAGAATACCATCCCTACAGTCAAGCATGGTGGTGGCAGCATCATGCTGTGGGGCTGTTTCTCAGCCAAGGGGCCTGGCCATCTGGTCCGCAACCATGGGAAGATGGATAGCACGGCCTACCTGGAGATTTTTGCCAAGAACCTCCGCTCCTCCATCAAGGATCTTAAGATGGGTCGTAATTTCATCTTCCAACAAGACAACGACCCAAAGCACACAGCCAAGAAAACCAAGGCCTGGTTCAAGAGGGAAAAAGTCAAGGTGTTGGAGTGGCCTAGTCAGTCTCCTGACCTTAACCCAATTCAAAACTTGTGGAAGGAGCTCAAGAATAAAGTCCACATGAGACACCCAAAGAACCTAGATAACTTGGAGAAGATCTGCATGGAGGAGTGGGCCAAGATAACTCCACAGACCTGTGCCGGCTTGATCAGGTCTTATAAAAGATGATTATTAGCTGTAATTGCAAACAAGGGTTATTCCACAAAATATTAAACATAGGGGTTGAATAATAATTGACCCACACTTTTATGTTTAAAATTTAATAAAATTCAACAGAGCAAAATAACTTTTAGGTTTGTAAGATTTATGCTTCTGTTCATAAAACCTACTCTCGTTTGCAGTTTGAAGGCTCTAACTTATTTGCATCTTATCAAACCAGCTAAATCTGCAGGGGGTTGAATACTACTTGTAGGCACTGTATATAATGCCAGCCCAGTGATTTTAACTCCTTCACACTGCGGCCAATTTTGAATTTGTTTAGTTTACGGTGTTACCGATCAGGTTAATTGTGTTTCTATTTTGATAGATCGGACTTTTCTGAACGCAGCAATACCACATATGTGTATTTTTTTATTTATTTAATATCTTTATTTTCAATGGGGGAAAAGGGGTTGATTTGAACTTTTTTTTCATATTTAATTTTTTTTTTCACTTTTTACTGTTATTGTTAGCCCCCTTAGGGAACTTGATGATGCAATCGTCCAGTCGCTTGTGCTATACACAGCAATGCCATAGCATCGCTGCATATAGCAGGAATCACGGTCTCCTTTGTGCCCAGCCACAGGCAGTATTCTAACAGGATCAACTGACCTCCGGCTGTCATAACAACCCATCGGCAACCCGCAATCACATCACAGAAGCGCCGATGGACAGAGAGAATGATGCCTACGCAAGTCAGAGGGTGTTAAATGCCGCTATCAGAGATTGACAGCGGCATAGAACAGGTTAACAATCGCAGACGAAGCACCACTCCACCCACGATTGTTAGCGGCAGGTCCTGGATGTAATACACAGTCATTACATGCCGGGTATGTGACGGCTCGCTGCGGGAGCCTGTTCTATACACCCACTTCTGACATGCGCCGTACACATACTGTGGATGTTGTGAAGGGGTTAATAAATGCATGTGATGCCCACAGGATTATCTGGGGTCGTGTCATTAGTCTACTCTATATTATTACTTTGTAATCAACGCCTTTTTGGAAAGAGCATAAAAAATTAGCCATAAATATAAAAGCCCAGATCTCTGGAGCCATATAGCAACTATACAAAAAGTCAAAATGGAATTTACAGGAGAGCAGCAGGAATAAAATAAATGTAAAGACTGGTCACTTTTCACTGTCCTCTTTAAGCAATAACATTAAGCCCCCTTCACATGTCAGTGTCTCCAGTAGGTGTGGTGCCAGTTTTCACACGTACTGGAGACACGTAGACTCATTTGGGTCTGCGCACATGTCAGTATGTTTCAACAGGCCGTGTGTCCATGGGCAAAACACACTGACATGTCCGTGTTTTGTACGCTGCAAAACGTCCCCCACAGGTGCACAGTGACACACGGATGATGTTCGTGTGTGACCAGTACTGGCACCTGGAAATCAGCGTACAGTTCGCGCTGTTCCCAAGCACCGGGTACTGCAGGCAGTTCTCATCATTGTCACCCGCTTGTTCTGCGATAAGTGCGAACAAGGGACAAGGTTGAGAGTAGTATTCTGTTGCTTCTGTCTCCAAAAAGTGTAAAAGTAAGAATTAAATAAAAAAATCATTATACTCACCTGTCCAAAGTTGAAATAATATAGTGTCCCATGCTGTAATCCATATGACTGACATTTCGGCATCAGCATGTGCGGTGGCTTGAGGCGACCGCACATGCTTAGGAGCAGCGGAGAATGACTCAATGCAGCGAGCGGTCCCCTGAACTGCGCTGAGCTCACTGAGCGGTATCCTGTCACTCAGTGAGTTCAGCAAAGTTCAGGGGCCTGCTCGCTGTATTGAGTCTTTCTCTGCTGCTTCTCAGCATGTGCGATTGCCTCAAGCCAAAATGCACGCTGATCTAGTAATGTCAGTCAGATGGATTACAGCGTGGTACACTGGATTATTTAAACTTCGGACAGGTGAGTATAATGATTTTTAATTAAATTCTTATTTTTAAACTTTTTGGAGACTGCGGGAGCAGAATACTACTCTCAACATTGTCGCTTGCTCGCGCTGATTGCTGTGCAAGCAGGAGACAATGATGAGAGACTCCTTCATCACCCGACGCTTGGTAACAGCGCTAACTGTACCGCTGATACCCAGTCGCCGGTTTGTGTGATTCTGATGCGGCACACGGTTGCCACACATGGACACACGGTCACGAATATCTCCGGTACTGGTATTACAAGGACAGCAAATATCAGGACATATGAAACAGGCCTAAAGGTGTTTTCCACTTTCAGGAAAGTGAACCCCAAATGCTGTAAAATAGCTAAAATATGAAACAGAGCTGGTGCTCTTCCTCCCCTGGTCCGCTCCCCGATACTCAGGTCTTGGTGTTTTGCCTGCAATACAACACATTGACAGCACGCTCTACTGCTGTGGCCAGTCACTGAGCTCAGTGGTTCATGCTGTCTGCCTCGGCACAACCATGGAGCTCAGTGATTGGCTACAGAGGTGATGCTCTCTTCTGAAATGATATTACCACTGAAGTCAAAACACTGAGACCCAAGCAGAAGTGGTAGCCAGTGCTGGACCCAGGGAGGATGAGTACCTTCTCTGTTATTTTAGCTATTTCACAGTATTTTCTGTCCACTTTCCTGAAAGTGAAAAACCACTAATAACTATACGAATAGATATGCATTAAGATTGCCTTAGTGATGGCAGTCAGCAGTTTGTGCAGGAGACTTACAAGCTTTGCTATGCAGAGAGCAGCAGATCTCTATCACAAAGTAAGTATTCTGTGGTTGTAGTGTCTACGTGTCTGCTTAGTCCAGGACAGCCCCTTTAATGCTTCATGTCTGCTGAAAATGAAATGTACATTGCAGATATAAGATGCTAAAATACTGCTCTTTATATTTAACCAACACTGAATGAGATGACTAGAGATGAATGCACTATAATTAACCTGTTCATCTGAAAAGCAAGAAACAGAGATGTTGTTTCTGAGATACATCTGCACTGTACTTGTCTAAAGATTAGCTCTTTTCAGATGTTCTGAAAGAAAAGATCTTTTGAGTGAATTTTTTTTCTATAATTTTGTATCCTCAAAGGGCCGATTCATCATTGCACTTCCGCCATTATTTTGATGTGAATACCTCTGAATTAGTGACTTTTTAATTTGCGACAAATTCGTCAAACGATTTGTGCCTTTTTTTCAAGTTGTCTTTTGTGGTTTAGCTAGTTTTTTTATTTTTATGTCAATGTGGCTTTTCCAGATGTTCTAAACTTATTCATGAAAGACAACTTTTAAAAAAAAATTGCAAAATTTGAAACAACTCTACTCCAAGTTCCCCCTGTAGTGATTTAATGTATCTCAGTTAAAAAGTCACATTTTTGAGACATTTTGCAAAACATGCTACTTTTTGTGCTAAAAACTAGCAAAAACAGTTAAAGGCAGAAGAAAGACAATTTGGGGCTTTTGAAAAAAAGATCATAACAAAACACAACAAACTTCAATAAAAACCACAAGTTTAAAAAGAAAAGTGACTTAAAAAAACACACTTTGATGAATCGGGCCCATTGTCTTTATAATTATGAACCTGCTGAAAGTCTATGCTAATGTTAAATTAAACTTTCATTTTTTCATTATTTTGTCTAGCATGGAAAGTTAGGAAATTTTGCAAACCACTTTATTAGGAGATTTGTATTTATTCCTGGTAAAAAAAATATATTTAATATAAGTGGCTTCCAGACTCCTGCTTTTTACCAATCTAATTGCCTGCCTTCAGCTGCATTGATATCAGAATGTAATCATTTGAAGTACAGATGATGGCAGTGAAAGGGTCAGCAGTGCACCTGTTTCTCCCTGGGAATGTCAGAACAATCTCCTTCTACAGCAGCTTATCTCCAGAGCTAGTGAGCTAAAGAGCTGACCCTTTCGCTGCCAGCATCTGTACTCCAAATGAGTGTATTTTTAAAATAACAACCCTTAGGCCACAGCCCCATTATCAGTATTTGGTCAGTATTCGGTCAGTATTTTTTCTCAGGAGTCTGAGCCAAAACCAG
This sequence comes from Phyllobates terribilis, assembly GCF_046119375.1. Taxonomy (NCBI): domain Eukaryota; kingdom Metazoa; phylum Chordata; class Amphibia; order Anura; family Dendrobatidae; genus Phyllobates; species Phyllobates terribilis. The sequence continues at coordinate 915,592,632 of NW_027362763.1, read as the reverse complement.
GAGCGGGTGATAAATGCAGAATTGGTGGCTTGTTTCTATTAGGCTGTGTGCCCACGATGCATTTTTTAAGTGTTTCCGCAGCGGCAATTCCGCTGCAGAAATGCTTAAAAAACCATTGGTAGAAGGCCTGCCATGTTCCCCAATGATAATCCGCATGTGCTGTGCACATGCTGCGGAAATTTCCGCTGTGGATTATCATTGTGGAAAAATCCGCAGCACTACCAATTATTTTGCGGAAGAGTCGCGTTTTCGCCGCCATTGACTTGCATTGAAACGCATGTAATCCGCATCACTGGATCTGTACATGCGGATTACATGCGTTTCAATGTGCGGATGGTACCCGGGTCTGGAGAAGAGGAGACTCTCCTCCGGACCCGGGTACCATAGAACCTGTAAAAAAAAAGAATAAAATAAAAAAGAAACATTATACTTGCCTTCTGATGGCCACCGGTGTCCTTGTCTCGGCTTGCCGGCAGATCGCGGTGGACTCAAGGACCTGCCATGACGTCATTTAGTCATGTGACGGGTCACGCGACCGCTGACGTCAGCAGGTCCTTTCAGTGTAGCGCGAGCTGCTGGCAAGCCGAGTCACATCGAATAAAGACTCCGGGGCCATCAGAAGGTAAGTATAGATTTATTTTTTTATTTTTTACCATTCTTTCGGTCACACTATATAAATCCATGTCGGTTGCATGGATTTATATAGTATGACCAAGTTGTCAAGCACTTTCCAAGTGATGCTAAAATCGCTTGGAAAGCGCTTGACAACCTGCATGCGGAAATGTAAGTGAAGAACGCTTCACATCCGCTTGTCCCTGGCAGGAAAAGGCATGTACAATCCGCATGTACAATCCGCATGTACAATCCGCATGCGTTTTTTCTGCCAGGGAGATGCAGAAACGCTCAGGAAAAAATCCGGAGCATGTCTGCATCGTGGGCACATAGCCTTATACCTTTTCTCTGATTCCTCAGTTCCTCACCTGGTTTTGGCTCCCACTCCTGAGAAAAAATTCTGACCGAATGCTGACCAAATACTGCTAGTGGGGCTGTGGTCTTAGGGCGCAGATAGACGGCAGTATTTCTCTCGCGAGGATCGCATCACAGTACACGGACTGGCCCGGGGCCTTTCCTGACCTAAGCGTGACAAGTTGATGTATTTCTATGCAGCTGTCAGGCTTAGGTCAGGAGAAGTGTCGGGCCAGTCCAAGGATTGCAATATGATACTCATAAGAGAAATATGGCCATCTGTCTGCGCCCTTATGCTTATCTCTAGTGGTAGCGCCATTCCAGCAGTGTCAGTACTGTCTCTCCCAGCAATCGTGTAAGAGTGTGATGTCACGCAAACCCTGCAGCCAATCAGCATCACTCCCCACCTTCGGACGTATCACATACTGTACATCCGGAGAAAAAGAGAGAGCAGCAGCGCTCACCTCTGTGACGGGTAGGAACTGTACGAGTGTCTTTAAAAGCATCCAGAGACTAGAAGGGTTAATGAGTTGCAGTTAGGAGAGAGTGGTCAGACCTGCCCCAGAAAAATTGGAAAAGTTAGTCTCGTGCAATCATCATGTGCAATATGCAAAATCCACAGAGCCCCTATCATATCTGCAATCACCACCTCAAAAGCCCAGACGTATCGTTGCTCACGGCAGCTTCCTTAGGGTACATGATAGGGGCTCCCATGTGGTATATTTGATGACTTTCTGGCAAATTGGCATGATATGCAGGGTGTGAGCTCTGGGGATTTTGCATATTGCACATGATGATTTTGTTCCTCTTGATTATGATAATTATCATTATTGTACATAACTCACTATAGAATTGGGAGGTTAATTTCCAGCCAGGTTATATTTCATTCATTATACATGCAGGGAGCAGCATGTATTGCATATATAGCGGTTATTTATTTATTTACTAATTCTTGTATGTGATAGCAATATTGATGTAATCTATTTAGGCTTATTACACCATATACATTATATTGATGGAATATTGTTATTAAAGTACTGATGTTGTGTATGATCACATACCATGTGTACATTGGGTTTTGAAATTTAGTCGTTTCTATGTGCAATACTATTACAAGCATATCTGGGCTTGGTGCAATAATAATATTTTCCCCTGGTGTACCTGATTGATCTATTATCCTATTTTGATACATTCCTGTTCTTGTGTATATTATTGTATTCCATATCTGCAATCATGGTATTGTTTTTATGTTAGGTTTTAATCATGTCTAAATTGTCTTTCTTGTAATAAAATTTTGAATATTTATTTTGGGTGTGCACATAGTTAATGTATCCTTTTTTCTATTAGCTGTCTAGAGTTTATACATTATGGAGCACCCTACTTCTATATAGTGTCTATGCATCTTATTTTGTGTTTCTCGTGCTGCAGTCTGCTGAGAGGATGCAAACCTGTACTCCAGGCTAATGGAGGTGCTAAGCCTCTCTGGCTGTGACTACCAGTGAAGGAAGCGTCAGAGAACCTCCAGAGGCAGACAAGTGGAGGCAAGTGACCAAAAGAAGCAAGAAGACCATGGAGACACCACCAACCACACAACTGAGAAACAGATTCCAAGGACTTGTGGAGGACGAAGATGGCACACCTAAGGATGAGGAACTACCAGCAAGCAAAAAAGAAAAGAGCACCCAGAAACACCCAGAAGCGACAAGAAAAAGGACAGCCAAGAAGGGAAGAAGAGTGGTGGTGGTGGGAGACTCACTACTGAGAGGAACAGAAGCAGCTATCTGCAGACCGGACATAACCGCAAGAGAAGTATGCTGCCTCCCAGGGGCGAAGATCAAGGATGTTACCGATAGGATACCGAAGCTCATCAGTTCCAAGGATGTCCACCCATTTCTTCTGATACATGTTGGCACCAATGACATGGCAAAGAAGGACCTACCGACAATCTGCAAGGACTTTGAAGCATTGGGGAAGAAAGTAAAAGAACTGGATGCGCAGGTAGTTTTTTCTTCTATCCTTCCAGTAGACGGGCATGGCATCAGGAGATGGAACAGGATCCTTGATGTGAACAACTGGCTGAGACGATGGTGCAGACAACAAGGATTTGGATTCCTGGACCACGGTGTGAATTACCTCTATGATGGACTCCTTGCCAGAGACGGACTACACCTCAACAAACCCGGGAAACACACATTCGCCAGGAGACTCGCAACACTCATCAGGAGGGCGTTAAACTAGAAGAAGAGGGGATGGGAAGAAAAATGCCGGACACGAACATGCAACCAGAGAACATACTAATGAAAGATATGAAGTGCGACAAAGAAGGTCCAAGACAAGATACTTGGAAGGGAGGTAAGAAAATTTCTAATACAATCCACAGGGAGAAGATTGGAACAAAACAAAATCGTGTAAACTGCATGCTAGCAAATGCCAGGAGCCTGACAAACAAGATGGATGAACTGGAAGCAGAAATATCTACAGGTAACTATGACATAGTGGGAATAACCGAGACATGGTTAGATGAAAGCTATGACTGGGCAGTTAACTTACAGGGTTACAGTCTGTTTAGAAGGGATCGAAGATGTCGGAAAGGGGGTGGAGTCTGTCTATATGTAAAGACGTGTCTAATCCTACAATACGGGAGAATGTATGGGAGGGAAATGAGGAGGTCGAGTCCTTATGGGTGGAGATACATGGGGCAAAAAACAATAGTAAAATTATCATAGGAGTCTGTTATAAACCACCAAATATAGCAGAAGCCACGGAAAGTCTATTAATGAGACAAATAGACGAAGTAGCAAAAAATAACGAGGTGATTATTATGGGGGACTTCAACTACCCCGATATAGACTGGGAAACCGAAAACTGTACATCTCAGAAAGGAAACAGGTTTCTGTCAATTATCAAAGACAATTATTTGTCACAACTTGTGCAGGAACCAACTAGAGGGACGGCCCTTTTAGACTTAATATTAACTAACAGGCCAGACAGAATAACTGAGGTGCAGGTCGGGGGGCACCTGGGAAATAGTGACCACAACATTATACAATTCCACATGTGCTTCAGTAGGGTGCCCAGCAAGGGAGTCACAAAAACACTGAACTTCAGGAGGGCAAAGTTTGATCAGCTAAGAGATGCCCTTCACCTTATAGACTGGGATAGTATCTTTAGTAATAGGAGCACGGATAGAAAATGGGAAATTTTCAAAACAGTCCTACATAGTCACTGTAAAAGGTACATACCTTATGGGAATAAAAGGGCTAGGAATAGGAGGAAGCCAATGTGGCTAAATAAGGAAGTCAAGAGGGCAATGAAAAACAAAAAAAGGCTTTCGGTAAACTTAAACAAGAAGGCAGCGAGGAAGCGCTAATATCTTATAGGGAAAAAAACAAAATCTGTAAGAAACAAATAAGAATAGCAAAAGAGGAGACAGAGAGACTAATTGCCAAGGAAAGTAAAACGAATCCCAAACTGTTCTTTAACTATATAAACAGTAAAAGGATTAAAACTGATGGAGTTGGCCCATTGAAAAATAACCTGGGTAAAATCATAGAGGGCGATGAGGGTAAAGCAAACCTACTCAATAGCTTCTTCTCCACTGTTTTCACAAAAGAAAACAATTTATCGGAGGAAATGCAGAGTGATAAAGTAAACTCTCCGCTAAATATCACCCACCTAACCCAGGAGGAAGTTCAGAAACGCCTAAATAATATCAAAATAGACAAGTCACCAGGCCCAGATGGCATACACCCCCGGGTACTAAAAGAATTAAGTAATGTGATAGACAGACCGCTGTATCTTATATTCAAGCACTCTTTATGGACAGGGACTGTCCCACTAGACTGGCGCCAAGCAAATGTGGTACCAATATTCAAAAAGGGGTCTAAAAGTGACCCTGGGAACTATAGACCAGTAAGCTTAACATCTGTTGTGGGTAAATTGTTTGAAGGATTTCTTAGAGATGCTATTGTAGAATATCTTAATGATAATAACTGTCTAACTCCATATCAACATGGATTCATGAGGGATCACTCCTGCCAAACAAACCTGATCGCCTTCTACGAGGAGGTGAGCTCACAGCTGGACCGGGGAGAGTCAGTGGATGTTGTATACCTTGACTTCTCCAAAGCGTTTGATACCGTGCCACACAAAAGGTTGGTTTATAAAATGAGAATGCTTGGTCTGGGGGATAATGTGTGCAAGTGGGTAAATAGCTGGCTGAGTGATAGAAAGCAGAGGGTGGTTATCAATGGCGTAAGCTCAGGGTGTGTCAGGGTTACTAGCGGGGTGCCTCAAGGGTCTGTCTTGGGCCCTATATTATTTAATATATTTATTAATGATCTAGTGGAAGGGTTGCATAGTAAAATAGCAATATTTGCAGATGATACTAAACTTTGTAAAGTAGTTAATACAGATGAGGATAGGGCACAGCTACAGGAGGATTTAGATAAATTGGGGAGTTGGGCCAAAAAATGGCAAATGGGGTTCAATGCCGATAAATGTAAGGTCATGCACATGGGAAAGAAAAACAGCAGTCACCCATACATATTAAATGGGAAACCTTTGGGGAAATCTGACATGGAGAAGGACCTGGGCGTCTTGGTTAATAGCAAATTAAATTGGAGTGCCCAGTGTCAGGCAGCAGCTGCGAAGGCAAATAGAGTCATGGCATGCATCAGAGGAATAGGGGCATATGATGAGAACATTGTTCTTCCTCTGTATAAAGCGCTGGTAAGGCCGCACTTAGAATATTGTGCACAGTTCTGGGCTCCGGTGCTCAGGAAAGACATATTGGAGCTAGAGAGGGTACAAAGGAGGGCGACTAAGGTAATAAAGGGAATGGAGGGACTAGAATACCCAGAGAGGTTGTCAAAATTAGGCCTATTTACGTTGGAAAAGAGAAGGCTTAGGGGAGACCTCATAAACATGTATAAATACATCAGGGGGCAGTACAGAGATCTCTCCCATGACCTGTTTATACCAAGGATGGTGACAAAGACGAGGGGGCACACTATGCGTCTGGAGGAAAGGAGGTTCCTGCACCAGCATAGAAGGGGATTCTTTACGGTCAGAGCCGTGAGACTCTGGAACTCTCTGGGAGAGGAAGTGGTGATGTCCAACTCACTTAATGAGTTCAAGAGAGGCCTGGACGCCTTTCTTGAGAACAATAAAATTACATCTTATGCTTAGGGATAGTTAATTAATCCAGGGATTTAATCTGACTGCCAGATTGGTGTCGGGAAGTGAATTTTTCCTCAATGATGTAAATTGGCCTATACCGCATGGTTTTTTGTTGCCTTCCCCTGGATCAACGCTGCGGAATAGCTGCAGTGCACAAGAAAAAGGCTGAACTGGATGGACGCTTGTCTTTTTTCAGCCTTATAAACTATGTAACTATGTAACTATGTACCAGCTATTTGCGAACAGTGACTACCTTAAGTGGAGAGCAGAAGTGGGAGAAAACTGTTATACAGCAGGAAAAGGAGTGAATATGTAAGGTGCCCAAATGAGGTAGTCGTAGGCAAGCTGTATCCCATGCTAGTTTTGACACCCTACAGACAAAGTGTGTCCTCGCCCTGGTTTGCTGCTGTGTATGAGGTGTTTCCCACTTACTTCTGGCCAGTCGGCCTCTTCTGACTCCAGGAATCCCTGTTCTGGAACCAGGGCAAAAATCAGTTCGGAGGACACAGAGTTCATAAAAACAAAGAGACCTTTACTTGTTAACTGGCAGTATTTACAGTATTTAGAGGCAGGTATAAAGATAAGGCCCAATGGGTTGTCATCTTTCCCACAGGTACTGAATACAACTTCAGCCCTGGTTCCCGATCTAGGTGAAGCATCTGTGTTGCTTTCTTCTCTAGCCCTAGAGATTCTTCCTCACCAATGACAGTATATCTGGATCCCAATTCACTCCACCTCCTAGATCTTGAGTCCTGACTTCTTCTGAAGCCTCGCAGACAGATTGTGCCCTCAGGCCCCTGACAACTTTCTTGAGGTTCCCAGGCCGGCTAAGGGGACTCTTGTGGGGAGATTCTCTGGCGATCCACTGTCCGGCATACTAGGTCCACGTCTACCCTAGCAGCCCTTACAGAGCCTGCTGGTTTCTGCAGTCCTGCACAGCTATTCACTGTCCTCACTTCCTACACTTGACACTAGCACTCAGTTCCCCCTCCCTCTACTTAGTCGGCTGATACAGTTAACCTTACCTAGGCCAAACTGCAGCCCTAGAGGGTTCTAACTTCATGAACGTACTTTTAACCCTTTTTGGTATCGGGAAGACTATTACCTTCCCCACTACTACATTACCCCACACTTTAATTATGGTTGTCCTTGACCATACTAGACAACCAGTGCAAGTGTTAGTATTTATAACATTATAACATATTACTAAAACATTCAATGGAAGTCTGGTCCTGACTTCATCTTCTCGGTGGGAAACCGGCCCTTCTCGGTTAATGGCCCTGGAAGAGCAATCAGGACAGTTAATTGCAATATTCAAAAACTATTCAATAGCACCGGTCCTTTTTGTTTAGGACCCCGGAAACACAGTGTCCATGTTCATTCTATTAACATGGGTTCATAGGCCAATTCAGCAACAACCCTCCATTTGCTTAAGGACAAAGTCCCGGAACAACGCACCATCTTAGTGGTAGAGGATACTAATCCTCAAGGCTTGCCTTGGCGCCTCAAATTCCAGCAGAAAATGGCGCAACAAAAAGAAAGCCGCTATAAAAACATTCAACTCTGCTGCTTTAGGCCTTCCTGGCCTCAAAGGTAACATAAGAGTCCTTCTGTTTACTCTCGCTTTTTTTTTTTTTTAATGGTAAAACTTGGAAACATGGTGCAACCCGCCCCCAGCGGAGATTTGTAAACTGTCCCAAAAGGTAATGTGGAGCAGGTCCCTGCTAAATTTAAAACTTAGGGTTAACTAGCCCCTTTTCTTTCAGGGCTCTTCACTTTCTCTTCAAGGCCTCCCTCCTCTCCTTCATGAAATTGGCCCATGCTTCGGAGGTAGGTAGGTTTCGCCACCTCCAAGGCTGGTCAGGGTACCTGCTGGGACCGGAATCCTTGTCTGCCGACGTGATGCCACTGCAGCCGACTTGGGTGGGACTGTAGCTGGTGACTCTAAATTTCTGGACCATCTGACTCACCGTGGCCTTGTGATCTTCTACAGCCCCCTGACCAGCAAATTCAGCCTCCTCCACTTGTGGGGGCAGCAAGCTGGCTGCCTGCGCCTCACCTGGGGATTCAGCTGTACCGCAGCTTTCAGGGAGTTTGTCCTCCTCTCCTTCGGAGTCTCCCCAGGTTCCTCGCGGGGACCGCTGGTCTTCTTGGTCATCCGGAAACCTTTGGGGAACTCCCTGGCCCATCTCTGCAGGGCCTCCCGCTTAGCCCTCATCTGGAGAACCTCCTCGTCCCTCTCCATGACATCCTCGCACTTATAGGAATGGGTCAGTGCAGTGGCATACCAACTCCGCTGGCATACCAACTCCGCTGGCATTCACATTTAACGAAGTACATGGTCTCTCCCAAGTGCAAGCTGTGGAGACGTGAGGGCAGGTACTTCCTTTTTACGATATCCCGGCTGATATAGATCTCATCGCCGGTCCATTCTTCCTCCAGAAACCTGTATCCTTTCTTTAGGTGGAAGTTCATCACGCGCCCATGGGTCTGGGAGTCCTCCACAGATTCACGCCAGGCAACATTGGACCCTTCCAGCCACAATCTTAAGAAGGTGTCAGTCCATTTTCGGCACTCTAGCAGGGTCGTCGGGGGTGGGTGCTCAGCCAGCCACTTCGGCTGGTAGCCAGGGTGACTCTTGACAAGGGGAGTATTCATGATATCCTGCTCAATCCTCCATCAGTTAATACAGGGAGCCTTTCTTTTAGCCACCCTTGCCCCAGTCTCGCCACCTTTGGGCCCAGTCATGCTCACCACATCTCTGGGGATCACTGCCGCTCGCATTGGAATCAGGGCCAGCCATGATGGGAAGCGCTTGTCATCCTGTTCTGGCAGCACTGCTGCTGTGCCGGCCCCACCTGGGATTTTGCCTCCCTTAGCCAAAGGAGCATCGCTGCTCTAGCACATCACCCGGAGCTCATGCACCAACAGTCCCACCTCCGGTTGGGGTACAGTTGTCCACTGTACCATGACTGATGATAGTGGTGATGGTCCATGGGCAGCGCCCATCGCCTGGTAGCCTCTGGCTGCGGCGCAAGGGAAGACGATCTCCGGTATCTCTTCTCCATTGCTCACCTCCATTGGACAATCTGGCTCGCTGGATGCCATCTTCATCGGAGACTTGCTGCTACACCACCCTCTCCTCATGCGCAAGGCAGAAAATGGCGCTGGTTGCTTACCAGTGATGAGCTTACTGCGTGCCCAACTCCAATTCTTTAGAGGCCGAACTTCTGCCGTGACTGCCGCGTCACACTTCACTCTCTGCGGCTCCGCGCCTTCAGCAGCGCCCTCTTCATCAACATACCTCTAATTCTGGGACAGATCTTCCTTCTTCCGGCCAGAACTCGGGGAGGCTGGACACATTTTTACGCTCTCGGGCACCGTCCACACCCACGATAGACGGTTCTTCTTTTCACCGCTGCTGTTGCTATTTCGGAATCCATGCTTTGGGCGGCCATCTTGGGCCGCATGTCTTCCAGCACACTTCCATCTGAGTTGGCTCTTCCCCGCTTTCTTCATGTGAGGAGCTCGCATCCTGCCGACTACGCCAAATGTAAGGTGCCCAAATGAGGTAGTCGTGGGTGAGTTGTAGCCCATGTTTACTTCGACACCCTACAGACAAAATGTGTCCTCGCTCTGGTGTGCCACTGTGTATCTGGTGTTTCCCACTTACTTCTAGCCAGCCGGCCTCTTCTGACTCCAGGAATCCCTCTTCTGGAACCAGGGCAGAAATCAATTCGGAGGACACAGAGTTCATAAAAACAATGAGAACTTTACTTGGCAACTGGCAGTATTTTCAGGCAGGTATAAAGGATAAGGCCCAACGGGTTGTCATCTTTCCCACACGTACCGGATACAACTTCAGCCTTGGTTTCTGATCTAGATGAAGCATCTGTGTTGCTTTCTTCTCTAGCTCTAGAGATTCTTCCTCACCAATGACAGTATATCTGGATCCCAATTCACTCCACCTCTTGGAGCTTGAGTCCTGACTTCTTCTGCAGCCTCACTGACAGAATGTTCCCCAGGCCCCCGACGACTTTCTCGATGTTCCCAGGCCGGCTAAGGGGACTCTTGTGGAGGGATTCTCTGGTGATCCACTGTCCAGGATACTAGGCCCACGTCTACCTTAGTAGCCCTTACAGGGCCTGCTGGTTTCTGCAGTCCTGCACAACTCACTGTCCTCACTTCCTGCACTTGACACTAGCACTCAGTTCCCCCTCCCTCTACTGGGCCGGCTGTTACAGTTAACCTTACCTAGGCCAAACTGCAGCCCCGGATGGTTCTAACTGTTGCGGATCCGGGTGGTGGAACCTCTGTGCTATGGTGCAAGGAGGAACCCAGAGGGGCGTAACTAGGTATCAACTCGGAGCGACCAAGGTCGTACGGCGGCTCAATTGACTCCATGACCAGAGAGGGTCCGAGCAGAGGGACCAGGTGCTACTCTGGGGACGACCTTGTAAGGGAGCAGGTAACTCCTACGGTATAGATGGCAGGGACTGACCGATATTGCAGATGGGCACAGCAGGCAGGCTGACGAGTGATCCGGGTAGATGAACTGGCAGACACGGCAGGCGACAGGCGGGAGCCTCTAGGTAGGCTGTCAGGTGGTCACGGCAGGTGACAGGCAGGAGCCTCTAGGTAGGCTGTCAGGTGGTCACGGCAAGTGACAGGCAGGAGCCTCCAGGTAGGCACGGCAGGTAGCAAGCAGGAGCCTCCAGGTAGGCACGGCAGGTAACAAGCAGGAGCCTCCAGGTAGGCACGGTAGGTAGCGGGCAGGTGCTTCCAGGTAAGGAGGCGGGCAGAGCCAATAGACAGACTGGCGGATTGAACGGAAGACAGACTGTCGGGCTGGAGGGTAGTCAGGCTGGCGGACTGGACAGGTAGGCTGGCGGGCAGGACTAGTAGTCAGGCTAGCAGCGGGACTTGAGGGCTGAAGCAGAGGTAAGTACATTATGCAACAACTATTGATCGGGCACCTCCTGTTATGATCTGCAACATAAACTAAGGAAAGATAAGGAAAAGCTGTCCCTACAATAAGACTAAGCTGAATCCCTACGATGTAGCGGGCTGCCTGTTCCTTGTGAACAGACCCGCCTTCGTCCTCGGCTAGTCTGAACGGAGACCTATAGAATAAAGGGAAGGGTCCCTAAAAGAACTAAGGACTGGGACAAAAAATGGACACCTCCTAAACAGAAGTTGTTGCAGAGCAAAAAGGACAGTCTTGTGAGTAATACATTTCAAAGGAGTGTTATCAATTGCAACCACAGAAATAGGTGATGACAAAGGTTTGGATTTCAATTTAAGGTTTTCCAAAAACCCTTTATCAATCACATTAAGTGTTGAACCACAATCCACAAATACCTGAAATTCAATCAATTCTCCCTGCAGAGTAGTACTCCCAGAAAGGAACACTCCTGCAGAGCGTAAACAAGCTATACGGGCGTAACTGACCTTTTCTTTTTCTTTACTTAAACGACGCTCACAATACTTAATCAAATGATCATCTTTGCCACAATAAAGACATAAACCCTCGGCGAATCTCCGATCTCTCTCCTGAGAGCGGAGTGACATCGCCCCAACCTCCATTGGTTCTCCGCTGTCAGAGCAGATTTTCTGGAAACTAGGACCTGAAGTTACAGGAGTCTTTACATCATTAACCCTGGACCTCAGTCTCCTGTCCACACGAACAGCTAACTGCATAGCTTCCTGCAGAGTCTCAGATGCAGGGAATGCAATTAGCAAATCCTTAACCCTTTCACTCAGACCAGCAAGAAATAAACATTTCAGCGCAGAATCATTCCATTTAACTTCTGAAGCCCATCTACTGAAGTGTGTGCAATAATTTTCAACATCATCTGACCCCTGATTCAAAAGACTAAGCTGAATCCCTACGATGTAGCGGGCTGCCTGTTCCTTGTGAACAGACCCTCCTTCGTCCTCGGCTAGTCTGAACGGAGACCTATAGAATAAAGGGAGGGGTCCCTAAAAGAACTAAGGACTGGGACAAAAAAGGGACACCTCCTAAACAGAAGTTGTTGCAGAGCAAAAAGGACAAACTGACAAAAAGTACTAAAGGTCCCAGAGGACCAAGAACTGACAGAGATAGGCACCGAAGCACCTGGCTAGAGAGACAGTCAAAACAACACTGAAGTCCAGCAAAGCCAGAAGGGCGGAGCTGGAATATATAGGCAGCTAATCACGTGACCGCTAGTGTTGAGCGATACCTTCCGATATCGGGAAATATCGGATCGGATTGGATCGGACCGATACCCAAAAAATATCGGATATCGCCGATTCCGATACCGGAAACCAATGCAAGTCAATGGGACACAAATACCGGAATAAAAATAAACCCTTTCTTTGCTTGTAGGTTAATTCTGCATAAAGGAAAACAACTAAGAATAATGTAGAATGTATTACATGAAAAGCCGGCAATTCAGCAGCGGCATACACCAGTACCCGACAATTTAGAACAGAAAGAATAGAACATCACACATAGATTAGATAGATAGAAACATGTCAGTCACATATATAAGAAGTACAGTGACAGTGTTGCTTACTGTACTTGTCATTTAGTGTAAAGGATTTATTTAAAAAAATAACAGTGTTTTCATGCACCGTCTCTTTAAAAAAGCCGGCCGACAATTCAGCAGCGGTACCCGACAATTTAGAAAAGAAAGAATAGAGAATCACACATAGATTAGATAGATAGAAACATGTCAGTCACATATATAAGAAGTACAGTGATAGTGTTGATTACTGTACTTGTCATTTAGTGTTAAAGGATTTATTTTAAAAAAAATTGGCGTGGGGTTCCCCGTAATTTTAGTCTCTAGCGGAGGTTAAGCAGACGGCTGGGGCAGATGTTTGAAGCCTGGGAAGGGGGTAATACCCACAGAGCTTCCCAGGCTACTAATATCAGCCCCCAGCTGAATACCTAGCCTTTACTAGCTATTAAAATGGGGGACCCCCAAAAAAATTACGTGGGGTTCCCCCTATTTTAATAGCTAGCAAAGGCTAGGCAGACAGCTGGGGGCTGATATTAATAGCCCAGGAAGGGTGCCATGAATATTGGCCCCCTCCCAGGCTAGAAACACCAGCCGTCAGCCGCCCCAGAAATGGCGCATCCATAGGATGTGCCAATTCTGGCACTTAGACTCGCTCTTCCCACTGCCCTGTAGCAGTGGAAGTGGGGTAATAGAGTTGGGGTTGATGTCAGCTTATAATGCCAGCTGACATCAAGCCCAGGTTAGTAATGGAGAGGCGTCTATAAGACACCCCCATTACTAACCCCATAGTCAAAGTTAAAAAAAAGCACAAACACCCAGAATAAAGTCCTTTAATTTAAATAAAGACACAATTCTTTATTGTTCTAAATTAAACCATACTTACCATCACGCCCATTCCAGCTGAAGCCAACGCTCTCCTGCAATAAAAGTAAAATAATAAAGCAACCTCATCCTTACCTTTCCATGGTTCCCACGACAGCTTCAGCTCTGCTACATAGACATGACAGGCTGGATCGCAACAGAACGCTGCCATCCCTCTTGCCATGCCGCACACACTGAGAGGCGCAGGCATGCTTGCGCTCCTCAGTGTCTCGCTGTGACGGCATAAAGATGAGCCGAGGTCATGTCTAATGAACTCAGCTCACCTCATGCACGTCACTGACAGCGTGGGAGAATTCTCCTGCTCAAGCGCTGAGCGCAGGAGAATTTTTCCACGCTGTCAGTGACGTGCATGAGGTGAGCTGAGTTCATTGGACATGAGCTCACCTCATGCACGTCACTGACAGCGTGGGAAAATTCTCCTGCGCTTGCAGTGAGCGTGAGAGAATTCTCCGGCTGCAGCGCTGAGCGCAGTAGAATTTTCTCACGCTGTCAGTGACGTGCATGAGGTGAGCTCATGTCCAATGAACTCAGCTCACCTCATGCACGTCACTGACAGCGTGGGAAAATTCTCCTGCTCAAGCGCTGAGCGCAGGAGAATTTTCCCACGCTGTCAGTGACGTGCATGAGGTGAGCTGAGTTCATTGAACATGACCTCGGCTCATCTTTATGCCGTCACAGCGAAACACTGAGGAGCGCAAGCATGCCTGCGCCTCTCAGTGTGTGCGGCATGGCAAGCTGGATGGCAGCGTTCTGTTGCGATCCAGCCTGTCATGTCAATGTAGCACAGCTGAAGCTGTCGTGGGAACCATGGAAAGGTAAGGATGATGTTGGTTTATTATTTTACTTTTATTGCAGAAGACATTGGCTTCAGCTGGAATGGGCGTGATGGTAAGTATGGTTTAATTTAGAACATTAAAAAATTGTGTGTTTATTTCAATTAAAGGACTTTATTCTGGGTGTTTGTGTTTTTTTTTTTAACTTTGACTATGGGGTTAGTAATGGGGGTGTCTTATAGACGCCTCTCCATTACTAACCTGGGCTTGATGTCAGCTGGCATTATAAGCTGACATCAACCCCAGCCCTATTACCCCACTGCCACCGCTACAGGGCAGTGGGAAGAGCGAGGCTAAGTGCCAGAATTGGCGCATCCTATGGATGCGCCATTTCTGGGGCGGTTGACGGCTGGTGTTTCTAGCCTGTGAGGGGGCCAATATTCATGGCACCCTTCCTGGGCTATTAATATCAGCCCCCAGCTGTCTGCCTAGCCTTTGCTAGCTATTAAAATAGGGGGGACCCCACGTCATTTTTTTGGGGGTCCCCCATTTTAATAGCTAGTAAAGGCTAGGTATTCAGCAGGGGGCTGATATTAGTAGCCTGGGAAGCTCTGTGGGTATTACCCCCTTCCCAGGCTTCAAACAGCTACACCTTAGGCCTGGGACAGCTCATAGAGTCTCATGGCTTTCATTATCACCTCTTTGCTGATGACACACAGATCTACCTCTCTGGACCCGATATCACCTCCTTATTAACCAAAATCCCACAATGTCTGTCTGCTATTTCATCCTTCTTCTCTGCCAGATTTCTAAAACTTAACATGGACAAAACAGAATTCATCATCTTTCCGCCATCTCATTCAACCCTCCCAACTGACCTATCTATCAACGTCAATGGCTGCCCACTCTCCCCAGTCCCTCAAGCTCGCTGCCTTGGGGTAACCCTGGACTCGGAACTCTCCTTCAAACCACATATCCAAGCCCTTTCCACTTCCTGTCGACTCCAACTCAAAAATATCTCCTGGATCCGCACATTCCTAAACCATGAATCTGCAAAAACACTAGTGCACGCCCTCATCATCTCCCGCCTTGACTACTGCAACCTCCTGCTCTGTGGCCTCCCCTCTAACACTCTCGCACCCCTCCAATCTATCCTAAACTTTGCTGCTCGACTAATCCACCTGTCCCCCCGCTATTCCCCGGCCTCTCCTCTCTTTCAATCTCTTCACTGGTTCCCCATTGCTCAGAGACTCCAGTTCAAAACCCTAACCATGACATACAAAGCCATTCACAACCTGTCTCCTTCATATATCTCCAACCTAGTCTCCCGTTACATACCTGCACGCAACCTCCGATCCTCACAAGATCTCCTGCTCTACTCCCCTCTTATCTCCTCCTCCCACAACCGTATACAAGATTTCTCCCGTGCTTCCGCCCTACTCTGGAACTCTCTACCCCAACGTATCAGACTCTCGCCTACCATGGAAACCTTCAAAAGGAACCTGAAGACCCACCTCTTCCGACAAGCCTACAACCTGCAGTAACCACCGCTCCACGACCAGCTCTACCCTCACCTACTGTATCCTCACCCATCCCTCGTAGATTGTGAGCCCTCGCGTGCAGGGTCCTCGCTCCTCCTGTAGCATTCGCTGTCACATTGTGTTCAAGATTATTGTAATTGTTCTCGTATTATACCCCTTTTTCACATGTAAAGCGCCATGGAATAAATGGCGCTATAATAATAAATAATAATAATAAGTACAGTAATCAACACTATCACGGTACTTCTTATATATGTGACTGACATGTTTCTATGTATCTAATCTATGTGTGATGCTCTATTCTTTCTATTCTAAATTGTCGGGCACCGCTGCTGACTTGCCGGCCGGCTTTTTTAAAGAGACGGTGCATGAAAACACTATTATTTTTTTTAATAAATCCTTTAACACTAAATGACAAGTACAGTAAGCTGCGTGCTGCCATCCAGCTTGTCATAAAGTACAGCAATAGGGGTTCCAGGATAACCACACCAAAAAAGTAGGTATTAAAGCAAGTGTAGTACTACAGAAAGTTAAAACTTAACATTTATTACAACTGAATAAAAAGTGATACACAAGTCACCACTGGTCTGACTTGACCTGTGAAGTATCTCCGGTCCAATGACCATTGGGTATGCTATGCGTGGTTATTCTATACTGTGCGGCATATGGTATGTGGCCGGAGTAGTGTCCTATACTGTTTTTTTCGGACACTCCTCCTGGCTGGGGTGATTCTGGGTGGGGGTTTTTCGGTACCACCCACCGCAGTGTGCTACGTGTGGGCACACTGTGTCTATTCCCCCTACTCGTTGTATCCTGGTCTGCGCGCCAGCTTCCTGTGGGACGCGCGCACCGGATGTGACGTTTGCGTGTCACGGCCGGCACCATAATCAGTGTAAATGTATTAAGGTTCCTGTGTGCTGAGACATGATATGTTGAGACATTGTCTTGAGAGCTCCACTATCTTCTGCCATTTTCTGTGTTATGTTACAGGTAGACTATGTTGATATTACATATGCACGTATTCCTGGACATAATGAGTTACTGATTTATATGGTTACTCACTACCACAGACAGGCTTATACTCGTTTTTAGGTCCTTGTGACTTGTGTATCACTTTTTATTCAGTTGTAATAAATGTTAAGTTTTAACTTTCTGTAGTACTACACTTGCTTTAATACATCCAGCTTGTCATCCTTCAGAGACACTGCAGAGCGCAGGCATTATGGGAACTTCCGATTCCGGTATTCGATATTCTAAAAGTATCGGAACTCAGTATCGGAACTCCGATACCGCAAATATCGGTCGATATCCGATATTTCAGTATCGGAATGCTCAACACTAGTGACCGCATAACACAAGATAGCAAAAACTAACAGGAGGGTTCTAACAGTACCCCCTCTTCTATGAGGATCCTCCGGATCCTCCAGGCCCAGCCCTAACAGGAAACCTCCTGTGGAAAGCTTTAACAAGCCTAGGAGCAGAGACATCATCCGTCCTTACCCAGGAGTTGTCTTCGGGACCGAAACGTTTCCAGGAGACAAGATACTGTAATTTCCCTCTATGCCATCTAGAATTCAAAATACGAGAAATTTCATGTTCGCCGTCTTCCACCACAGGAGGAACTGTGACAGTGGCGTCCCTATTAGATATGTCAGCCTTTTTCAACAAGGAAACATGAAACACAGGATTAATCTTCCAGGAAGTAGGGACATCCAACCTAACAGCAGACGGGTTAACAACCTGAAGCACTTTAAATGGACCCACAAACTTAGGACCCAGTTTTTTAGAGGGAATCCTCAACCGCAGGTTCTTCGAGGACAACCAAACCATGTCACCCACAGTAAACAAAACCTCTTTACGTTTCCTGTCAAAATACTTCTTGGACTTCTTGCTAGCCTCTTGCAGGTTACAATGTACATTAGTCCAAACTCTCTCCAAATCACCGGAAAAATTCTCCTCCTCCGGCACCACCGACCCCAATTTGGAGAACGAACCAAAAGTCGGATGTCTCCAAGTACAACAAAAAAAGAAAAGAGAACACCCAGCAGAGGAGGATGTATGATTGTTAAGAGCAAATTCTGCAGGAGGCAGAAACTCAGACCACATCTCTTGATTGTTCGCCACAAAACAACGCAAAAACTGTTCTACATCCTGGTTCTTTCTTTCAGTCTGTCCATTCGACTCAGGATGATAACCAGACGAAAATGACAAATGAACTCCTAACCTGTCACAAAAAGCACGCCAAAAGCGAGCCACAAACTGAGGTCCTCTATCAGAAACAATATCCGTGGGAACGCCATGGAGCTTGACAATCTCCTTAACAAACGCCTTAGCGAGTGTCTTGGCGCAGGGCAACTTAACGAATGGAACCAAATGACACATCTTACTAAAACGGTCCACGACCACCCAGATAACAGTAAAACCCTCGGACACCAGAAGATCAGTAATAAAATCCATAGTGAGATGCGTCCAAGGCGCACTAGGAACCTCCAGAGGGCAATGCAACCCCGCAGCAGAAGTATGTGAAGCCTTTGACCTAGCACACACAGTACACTGACGCACCCACTTGATGACTTCCTTCTGCCATCCAGGCCACCAAAAGCTGCGACTGATAAGTCTCTTAGTCTCCGAAACTCCTGGATGACCTGCCAACCGAGACTCATGACACTCCACAAACAAATCTCTCCTAAATGCTCTAGGCACGAACAATGTCCCATGGGAAGCGTTAGATGGAGCATCATCTTGAGCATTCAGAATCCCATTCTCCAAAACGGAGTCCAAAGCCGCCACCACAACTTCTTTCTGCAAAATGCTCTCCTCCTCCTCGGCACCGACCGTAGGAGAGAAGCTGCGAGATAAAGCATCGGCTTTAACATTCTTAGTACCAGGGATATAGGTAACAGAAAAATGAAACCGAGAAAAAAAAAGTGCCCACCTAGCTTGACGGGCATTCAAGCGCTTGGCAGCATCCAGATAGATCAAATTGTTATGATCTGTGAAAACCTGAATAGGAAATCTAGCGCCTTCCAAAAAATGATGCCAGTGTTCAAACGCAAGTTTAATAGCCAGCAACTCCCGATTTCCAACATCATAATTCAGTTCGGTTTCCGAAATTTTTTTCGAAAAAAAGCACAAGGATGTACTCCATCCTTGTTCTCTTTAGACAAAACTGCTCCGACCCCCACTGATGAAGCATCAACCTCGACCAAAAAAGGCTTGGTCTCATCAGGCTGCATAAGGATAGGGGCAGAACTGAACCTCTCTTTGAGATACTCAAACGCTTCAATGGCCTCAGTAGTCCACTGGGCCGTATTCGCACCTTTCCTGCTGAGATCGGTTAGAGGTTTAACAATAACAGAAAAATTCTTAATGAATTTCCTGTAATAATTGGCAAAACCCAAAAATCTCTGTATAGATTTCAAACCAATAGGCCTAGGCCAATCCTGCACAGCCTGAACCTTCACAGGTTCCATCTCAAAGCCCTCT
The DNA here is from genome assembly GCF_046119375.1 of Phyllobates terribilis. NCBI lineage: Eukaryota > Metazoa > Chordata > Amphibia > Anura > Dendrobatidae > Phyllobates > Phyllobates terribilis. The sequence goes on along the minus strand of NW_027362763.1, from coordinate 915,573,294 downwards.
CTGGAGACAATGTAGCCCAAAAAACTAATTTTCTGCACAGTGAACTCACATTTCTCCAGCTTAGCAAAGAGTGAATTATCACTCAATAACTGTAAAACTTCACGTACACTTTGCCAATGGGACTCGAGATCTGGTGAATAAATCAAAATGTCATCCAAATACACAACCTCATTCTTACCAATCAAAGGTCTCAGGATGTCATTAATAAGGTTATGAAAATATGCAGGTGCATTAGTAAGACCAAAAGGCATCACCAGATTCTCAAAGTGACCTACCGGAGTGTTAAAAGCAGTTTTCCATTCATCACCCTCCTTCACACGTAACAAATTGTATGTTCCCCGGAGATCAATTCTGGAGAACCACTTGGCCCCCACTAACTGGTTAAACAAGTCAGGAATTAACGGCAATGGGTAGGAATTGCGTACGGTAATCTTATTAATTTCACGAAAATCCAGACATGGACGTAAACCGCCATCTTTTTTTTTAACAAAGAAGAATCCAACTGCCACAGGTGACTTAGAAGGTCTAATGTGACCAGCAGCCAGGCTAGTCTGTATGTACTCCTCCAAGGCCTTTCTCTCAGGGATAGTCAGATTAAACAAGCGACTTTTGGGAAGAGTAGCACCCGGAACAAACTCAATGGCGCAATCATAATCCCTATGAGGAGGTAAAACTTGTGACTGCTCCTCCGAAAAAGCCCTCCAAAAATCTTGAATAGGTACAGGTAATTCCCATTTTTCCACAGCCGCAATGCGACTATTACAACATTTATCATAGCACTTTGGACTCCAAGACTTAATCACATTAGTAGACCAGTCCAATAAAGGATTGTGCAGTCTTAACCAAGGCAATCCTAGAACAACTGGAGAGGACAAATTATCCAAAACAACCAAGTCCAAAATTTTTTGGTGATCTCCATTGATAGTGAGAGGAAATGCAGCAGTCTTGTGAGTAATACATTTCAAAGGAGTGTTATCAATTGCAACCACAGAAATAGGTGATGACAAAGGTTTGGATTTCAATTTAAGGTTTTCCAAAAACCCTTTATCAATCACATTAAGTGTTGAACCACAATCCACAAATACCTGAAATTCAATCAATTCTCCCTGCAGAGTAGTACTCCCAGAAAGGAACACTCCTGCAGAGCGTAAACAAGCTATACGGGCGTAACTGACCTTTTTTTTTTTCTTTACTTAAACGACGCTCACAATACTTAATCAAATGATCATCTTTGCCACAATAAAGACATAAACCCTCGGCGAATCTCCGATCTCTCTCCTGAGAGCGGAGTGACATCGCCCCAACTTCCATTGGTTCTCCGCTGTCAGAGCAGATTTTCTGGGAACTAGGACCTGAAGTTACAGGAGTCTTTACATCATTAACCCTGGACCTCAGTCTCCTGTCCACACGAACAGCTAACTGCATAGCTTCCTGCAGAGTCTCAGATGCAGGGAATGCAATTAGCAAATCCTTAACCCTTTCACTCAGACCAGCAAGAAATAAACATTTCAGCGCAGAATCATTCCATTTAACTTCTGAAGCCCATCTCCTGAAGTGTGTGCAATAATTTTCAACATCATCTGACCCCTGATTCAAACGTCTAAGTTCTGATTCAGCAGATGAGATTCGATCATGATCGTCATATAATAGCCCCATAGTAGAAAAAAATTCTTCAACAGAACTTAAACACGGATCATTAGGCTGGAGAGAAAAGGCCCAACCCTGTGGTTCTTGCGCAAAAGTGATATAATAAAACCAATGCTCTGTAATTCATTCCCAGAGGATCTAGGTCTCAAACGAAAATATAACAAACAAGCATTTTTAAAGGAAAAAAAATCTTGCTGTTTACCATAAAAAACATCAGGCAGTCCTACCTTGGGTTCAACAAAATGCGCTCCAGGACAGCTACTCACGTGTTGCTGAAGCTCGGCCACCTCCAGAGACAATCCCTGCAGGCGTTGAGACAAATCCTGGATGGAAACCATACTGATCCCCGAATTTTCTTTCCTTTTAGTTTTTTTTTTTAGGGCTGGACTTAATGTTATGATCTGCAACATAAACTAAGGAAAGATAAGGAAAAGCTGTCCCTACAATAAGACTAAGCTGAATCCCTACAATGTAGCGGGCTGCCTGTTCCTTGTGAACAGACCCTCCTTCGTCCTCGGCTAGTCTGAACGGAGACCTATAGAATAAAGGGAGGGGTCCCTAAAAGAACTAAGGACTGGGACAAAAAAGGGACACCTCCTAAACAGAAGTTGTTGCAGAGCAAAAAGGACAAACTGACAAAAAGTACTAAAGGTCCCAGAGGACCAAGAACTGACAGAGATAGGCACCGAAGCACCTGGCTAGAGAGACAGTCAAAACAACACTGAAGTCCAGCAAAGCCAGAAGGGCGGAGCTGGAATATATAGGCAGCTGGTCACGTGACCGCATAACACAAGATAGCAAAAACTAACAGGAGGGTTCTAACACCTCCATATTGGAGGAGGTGCCTTATATATGGGAGGACCTCCGGCAATTGGCCAGGGACTCCTTAGGGCGGCGCGCAGCCCCTTTAAGAGGGAGGGAGCGCACGCGCGCCCTAAGCACCGTGCCCAGGAAGCTGCGTGCGCTGGCAGCAGCAGGAAAAGGAGCGCTGGAGGACGCTGGGCAGGGAGCGCAGCGGTGAGAGGGACGGCGTCTCTGCCTGGCAGGGGGCAGAGACGCTGATGCTACAGTACCCCCCCTTTACGCCCCCTCTTTTTAGGCCAGAAAGACATTTTTTTAGGAGAAGCGGGGCATGAATGTTCTCCCTGGGTTCCCAAGTTCTCTCCTCTGGGCCAAACCCCTTCCAATGCACCATAAAAAAGTTTTTCCTCTTACCCTCTTGGTGGCCAGAATGTTCTCTACCTCAAAAACGTCCTCAGCGGAAACCGGAGCAGGGGGAGTACCTGGATTGTTGGAAAAAGAATTAAACACAACTGGTTTGAGGAGAGATACATGGAAGGAGTTGGGAATCCGCAAGGTGGCCGGGAGTTTTAACTTGTAGGCCACTGGGTTGATTTGTTTGAGGACTTCAAATGGACCGATGAACCGAGGACCCAACTTATAGGAGGGTATTTTGAGCCGAACATGTTTGGAGGAGAACCAAACCTTGTCTCCCGGATGGAATTGAGGCGGATCCAGACGTCTCTTGTCAGCATGTATCTTCATCCGCTCGGAGGACTGAAGAAGTGCGGACCTAGTATTTTCCCAAATGGTGGAAAATTCGCTGACCAGAGACTCCGCGGCAGGGTTGTCCACAGAAGCGGAGACGGGAAACGGAATCCGGGGATGTTGACTGTAGACTACAAAGAACGGGGACCTGGAAGTTGATTCGCTCTCATGGTTGTTGTAGGAGAACTCGGCCCATGGTAGGAGCTCCACCCAATATGGTATGGTGAGCGTTAACAAAGTGCTGGAGGTAGCTGGTAAGGATCTGGTTGATACGCTCCACTTGGCCATTGGACTGTGGATGGTAAGCGGAGGAGAAATCCAGGGTGACATCCAGCAGCTTACACGTAGCTCTCCAGAAGCGTGAGGTGAACTGAACCCTTCGATCCGACAAAATGTGGAGGGGTAGGCCATGGAGACGGAAGATGTGAAGGATGAAGTCCTTAGCCAGCTCCGATGCAGACGGGAGACCAGGCAGAGGGATGAAGTGGGCCATTTTAGAAAAGCGGTCGACGACCACCCAAATGACTGTACAACTGGCAGAAACAGGGAGATCAGTAATAAAGTCCATAGCAATGTGCTGCCATGTGGCAGCAGGTACAGGAAGAGGCAGGAGGTGACCGGCTGGAAGATGTCTGGGAACTTTGTTGCGGGCACAGGACGAACAGGCCGAGACGAAGTCTACCACATCCTTGCGCAGGGAAGGCCACCAGTAATGCCTGGTAATGAGCAGGAAGGTCTTCTTCTGACGGGCATGGCCGGCTAGTTTAGATGAATGACCCCAGTGAAGAATCTTCTCCCGATCTGGAACCGCTACAAACGTCTTACCGGGTGGGAGACGAGTCAGATCCAAGGGGGCCATACTCATCACTTTGGAGGGGTCGATGATGTGCATAGGCTCCTCCTCTAGATCGGAGGACAGGAAGGATCAGGACAAGGCGTCAGCTTTAACATTCTTGTCCGCCGGGCGGAAATGTAGGATAAAGTCCAAGCGAGCGAAGAACAGAGACCACCGGGCCTGACGCGGATTGAGTCTTTGGGCATTCTGGAGATATGCTAGGTTCTTGTGATCAGTATAGATGATCACCGGGTATAGAGCCCCTTCAAGCAAGTAACGCCACTCCTCCAGTGCCAATTTGATGGCTAGCAGTTCTCGGTCTCCTATGGAGTAGTTGCGCTCAGACGAGGAGAAGAGTTTGGAGAAGAAGCCGCAGGTTACCATTCTCCCGGATGAAGATTTTTGGGTTAGCACCGCTCCGGCTCCGGAGGAGGAAGCATCAACCTCCAGGAAGAACTGTTTGTCGTAGTCCGGATGGTGCAGCACTGGGGCAGAGGAGAAGGCTTGCTTTAAGGAAAGGAAGGCCTCCTCAGCTTCGGGCGGCCATTCCTTGGGATTTGCTCCCTTACGGGTGAGTGCAGAGATGGGGGCAGTCCGGGAAGAGAAGTGTGGGATGAAGAGACGGTAGTAGTTGGCGAAGCCCAGGAATCGCTGAATCGCCTTCAACCCCTCCGGACGGGGCCACTTTAAGACAGCAGAGAGCTTCTCGGGTCCATTCGTAGACCTGTCTGGGAGATAATATAGCCCAGGAACGGAAGGGAGGTCTGCTCGAAGAGGCACTTCTCAAATTTGGCATAGAGGTGATTCTGCCTGAGCCTAAGCAGGACCTGACGAACATCCCTCCGGTGTGTGGGAAGGTCCGGAGAGAAGACCAAGATGTCGTCCAGGTACACCACCACGCAGGAATATAGAAGGTCATGGAAGATGTCATTGACTAATTCTTAGAAGACGGCGGGAGCATTGCAGAGACCGAAGGGCATCACACGGTATTCATAGTGACCATCCCGGGTATTGAATGCCGTCTTCCACTCGTCTCCTTGACGGATCCGGACCAAGTTATACGCCCCACGTAGATCCAGCTTGGAAAAGATCCTTGCGCCCTTAAGGCGGTCAAACAACTCGGAGATGAGCGGCAGGGGGTATTTCTTTTTGACCGTGATTTGGTTGAGTCCTCTAGAGTCAATACAGGGGGGTAGTGAACCATCCTTCTTCTTGACAAAGAAGAATTCGGCTCCAGCCGGGGAGGTAGATTTCTGGATGAATCCCCTAGCCAGATTCTCCTCAATGTACTCCGACATGGCCCGGGTTTCGGCCGACGACAACGGGCAAATACGCCCACGGGGTGGAGTTTCACCGGGTACCAGGTTGATCAGGCAATCATATGGCCTATGAGGTGGCAGTGTCTCTGCTTCCTTTTTGTCGAAGACATCTGCATAGGACCAGTAAGGTGCCGGTAAACCGGGTAGATTAGCCGGGGTGGGTGGAGGACCAACCGGGCGGACCGGGACCAGGCAGGTCTTATGGCAATCCTGCCCCCAACGGAGAACTTCACCGGATTGCCAATTCAGCACGGGTTCATGTCTCTGAAGCCAGGGTAGACCTAGCAATAGAGAGTGAGAGAGATTGGAAAGCACACGGAAGGAGATCCTCTCAGAGTGCAGCATTCCCACCTGCAGGGTTATAGGTTCTGTGACGAGCAGGATGGTCACCGGAAGGAGTTTTCCATCCACGGAGGCGACTGCCAATGGTTCAGCCAGAGGTTTGGTGGGAATATGATATTTCTCTACCAGGGACTGGGAAATGAGGTTCCCAGCAGCTCCGGAATCCAGGTGTGCAATTTCAAAGTAGCGGTTCTCTCCCCAGGAGATAGAGACAGACAAAATCAGGGAAGGAGAGGGTTTACTTTTGCCCAGGATGACCTCTCCGAGCGGTCCTAGACACTGGCGTTTCCCGGCTTCACCGGACAGGAACGGATGAAGTGCTCCTTACTGCCACAGTAGAAACAGCTCCCCTCGGCTCGGCGTGACTCTTGGCGAGATTTGACCATCTTGGGCTGGTCGACCTGCATAGGTTCGGGCCAGCGTGCTCGGGGAGTTGCTAATTGAGAGGCAGGTCTCTGGAAAGTAGGAGCAAGACGAGGAAATCTTCTCTCCCGGATAGTCTCTTTAGCACGTTCCAGGAAACGGATGTCGATCCGGGTAGCTAGCGACACCAAGTCATCCAGAGTGGTAGGGATGTCCCGACCGGCTAGCTCATTCTTGATCCGACCGGAAAGGCCCTCCCAAAAGGTGGACACCAGTGCCTCATTATCCCAGGTAAGCTCAGAGGCGAGGGTACGGAACCGTATGGCATACTGGGCCACGGTGAGACATCCTTGGCGGAGACGGAGCAATGAGGAGGCAGTAGAAATCCTACGTCCAGGTTCATCGAAGACCCTCCGGAATGCAGAGAGGAAAGCCGGAAGATCAGACACCAGGGAATCCCCTCTCTCCCATAGGGGGTTAAGCCATGCCAGTGCCTCCCCGGTTAGGTGAGACATGATGAACGCCACCTTGGCCTGGTCGGAGGGAAACTGATGTGCCAAAAGTTCAAAGTGCAGCATGCACTGGTTCAGAAAGCCCTGACATGCGACGGGTTCACCTCCAAAACGAGGAGGCGCAGAAAGCCGGGGACCTGGGTTGGATGCCGCGGTATTGGTGGGCAGCGTCGCTGCCGGAGCGGGAGTCGCACACAGGTGGGACAGTCAGCGTGTCCAGGCGGGAGTTGACATTCCGCAGGAAGTTCAGGATGGTTTCCTGTTGGGATCTCTGACGAGAAACCTCCTGGTACAGGTCAGAGAGCGAAGGAGCTTGGGGGCCACCGGGTTCCATGGCCCGAGCAAACTGTTACGAATCCAGGTGGTGGACCCTCTGTGCTACGGTGCAAGGAGGGACCCAGAGGGGCGTAACTAGGTATCAACTCGGAGCGACCAAGGTCGTACGGCGGCTCAATCAACTCCGTGACCAGGGAGGGTCTGAGCAGAGGGACCAGGTGCTACTCTGGGGACGACCTTGTAAGGGAGCAGGTGACTCCTACGGTACAGATGGCAGGGACTGACCGATATTGCAGATGGGCACAGCAGGCAGGCTGACGAGTGATCTGGGTAGATGGACTGAGAGACACGGCAGGCGACAGGCGGGAGCCTCTGGGTAGGCTATCAGGTGGTCACGGCAGGTGACAGGCAGGAGCCTCTAGGTAGGCTGTCAGGTGGTTACGGCAGGTGACAGGCAGGAGCCTCTAGGTAGGCTGTCAGGTGGTCACGGCAAGTGACAGGCAGGAGCCTCCAGGTAGGCTGACAGGAGGTCACGGCAAGTGACAGGCAGGAGCTTCTAGGTAGGCTGACAGGTGGTCACGGCAAGTGACGGGCAGGAGCCTCCAGGTAGGCATGGCAGGTTACAAGCAGGAGCCTCCAGGTAGGCACGGCAGGTTACAAGCAGGAGCCTCCAGGTAGGCACGGTAGGTAGCGGGCAGGTGCTTCCAGGTAAGAAGGCGGGCAGAGCCCATAGACAGACTGGCGGACTGAACGGAAGACAGACTGTCGGGCTGGAGGGTAGTCAGTCTGACGGACTGGACTGGTAGTCAGGCTGGCGGGCAGGACTAGTAGTCAGGCTAGCAGCGGGACTTGAGGGCTGAAGCAGAGGTAAGTACACTATGCAACAACTATTGCTCGGGCACCTCCATATTGGAAGAGGTGCCTTATATATGGGAGGACCTCCGGCAATTGGCCGGGGACTCCTTAGGGCGGCGCGCGCGGCCCCTTTAAGAGGGATGGAGCGCGCGCGCGCCCTAAGCACCGTGCCCGGGAAGCTGCGCGCGCCGGCAGCAGCAGGAAGAGGAGCACTGGAGGACGTCGGACGGGGAGTGCGGCAGCGAGAGGGACGACGTTTCTGCCTGGCATGGGTCAGAGACGCCGATGCTACACTAACTTCAGGAACGTGCTTTTAATCCTTTTTGGTATCAAAGGCAGACTATCACCTTCCCCGCTACTAGCATTTACCATGACCAAGGGCTGGATTCATCATTCTGTTCCCCCCTCCTCACCTTGCATAAAGAAGGTAAAGTGTGGCTCTGTGTACAAACACTGTGATTGGTGAAGAGAACTGATTTGTGAGGAGATTATCATAATTGTACAGGAAGCATTGTACAGAGAGTAATGATTCTGTGTGCTGGACTTAAACTTCAATAAAACTACTGTGATTAACTGCAGTCTTGGACCCTGTCATCACGGTGTGTGCCTGGAGGCTGATATACCTCATGACTGTGGAAGCTCTGATTAATGGTCGCCCTGAGTAATATTTCCCCAGGATTTCATAGAATTCATGTGAAAATTGCCTCTTCAGAGAAAAAGAGGACTTGAACTCTATAGCGCCACCTATTGGAAGCAGCAATCCTACAAAGAATTCATGTTAATTTGTATTCCCCAAATGGGAATCAGATTGTAGAGAGCAGAGGCACAGTGTTTGTGTGGCACCCCAGGGGTCTGGTTTCCCACAGTAATGTAATGTTATGTCTGAGAGCAGGTGGGAGGTCCTTTGGTCAGGGATCCTGTGCATGCCACACCTCCTGCCCAGTCTTGGGAGGGGAAGACCTTCCCCTATATAAACCCGGGGCTGAAGCAGGGTTAGGCAGTCAAGGAGAGTAGAGACAAGAAACAGTCACAGGAAGAAACAGCAGAAGCTCAGTGGGAGCAATACTACTACAAGTCAGGGGCTGGCAGCTGCAGAGCTCGCCCTGACTGAGAAGCTTTCTTACCGGACCCGGCGTCCGAGGCTGTGGGGACTAACTCTTACCCAGCAGCAGAAGCCGACCGGCAGGGGATTTCAGGTCCTCAGGCCCAGAAACCCGAAGGCACGGTCACACGCGTGGGACCAGCGCCGCCATCGTGGAGCGGAAGCCATTAGAAGGCCCCGAGTCACCGGCCATACGGGTGAGCACCACACGGTACACTCAGGGACGTGGGCTACTTATATCCGTTTCTAGCAAGGTAGCCAGAAGAGTACAGTCAGTTTGGGAGGCCTACAACTCCGCCTGGCCAGGGGAGATCCCATCTGCTCAAGGACTGACCAGGCCCCGTTCACTAGCAAGTACTCCGGGAGGGTCTATCGTTGTTACCAGTAAAGACCCTGAATTACACCGCACCGTCTCTGAGTGGTTCCTGCTACCCTCATCTTCCACGTCGGCTGCCCTGAGGCCATACCCCTCCCGTTGGGGGTTATACTATCACGCTGCACAATTCTACACCGGCCTCAGCGGTCTGCCCTGCAGCGGCAGCTCCATAGCTGCAAATCAACGGGTGGCGTAGTCGACACTCAAATAACATCTATCAAGACTGCCACACACTGAGTTCACTCCCTGGGCACGGACCGGGTCCCCGCCACTCGGAGACGACAACCCTCATCTGATCCGGTTCCGGGTAAGCCCCCGTGCGCGAGACGCTGCGCGACACAGCAGACCCAGGGGCGCGTCAACTTTGGCGTAGTCGGCAGGATTTCGTGCCCGCAACCACCGGGTACTGCGTGCCTGAAAAAGAGACTTTTAAAACTTACCATCCGTGAAGTTTTCCCGCCATCGGTGAAGATTCCCGCCATCCGGCGCCATTTTCAGCCTTCTTCCCGCCATCTGTGAAGATTCCCGCCATCCGGCGCCATCTTCAGCCTTCTTCCCGCCATCCGTGGAGTTTTCCCGCCGTTGGACGCCATCTTGAGGACGCCGCGCGGGAAGAAGAGGGGCGTGGACTCCGAAAGCGCGCGAGAACTGAAGCCCCGCCTCACGTCCGGACGTTGCGTAAGGTCCTGGAAGGAGCCCAGCAGACGCCGACGTCACCAGAGCGCGACGGAAGGTCCTCAACCCTGATGATCTACTGCGGAGCCGCGGCCTACGGAACAGGATCATCGCAAGGTAGGCCACGGTCCACTAGGGGGGAGGAAGATGTCGGATGCGGAGGAGAGCTTCATTGCCTCAACCCCCGCCAGCGCCACCGCTGCTGCAGTTATGCCCTTCACCATGCCCTATATCCCGGGAGCAGCTTGGCTACCCCAGTACTCAGGGGAGTCACATACCCTGCATGACTTTAGAGAAAAGCTGGATAGCCTCTTCCAGGTGTACCCCCTCACAGAAGAGCAAAAAGTGAGCATCCTGGTGGCCCAACTAACCGGGGCAGCCAAAAGGGAAGTAAAATCCTGGCCACCTGGGAGGAAGACTGTCGCAGGGATACTAACCCGGCTGAAGGATACCTTTGATACCCGCACCTCAGCCGAGATTAAGCTTAGATTCTACGGGTGCAAGCAGCGAGCGCATGAGAGTATAAGGGACTATGCACTAAACCTACAAGAGGCCCTGAGGGCCATTAAGCAGACCGACCCTGATGGAGTGGGAAACGAGGACAGGCTGTTGACCGAACAATTTATAGAGGGACTATATTGTAATGCCCACCGAACCCAGTTGCAGGCGATGGCCTTACAGGATCCCCATCTGGGCTTTGCACAGTTCAAGGACAGAGCCATCCGGGTGCTCCGAGAACCGGCACCGGGTGGCGTTGTGACCCACAGGTGCCCAGCTAGCACTTACCACCAGGAGGCGGCGCCCTTGTCGGCAGGGCCTGTGGGAGCTGATGCGCAGGCTTTGGACAATGACCCGGCTCCAGACCTACACCATCAGGTCCAAGAGCTAGCTAAGAGCGTTGCTGCGCTAACCCGAACTGTGCAGTCTTTACAGGTTTCCACCCCAGGGAAGATCCAGCTGGCATCCGGACCGGAGGACATCCCGTGGCGTCGACCAAGGAAGACCCCACCGGCCAGAGGAAGACCCAGTGACCGATACAGCGAAGACGGACGACCCATCTGCCGCCGCTGCAATCAACCCGGACATATGGCAAGGTACTGTTCTTTAAACGGGCACAACCTGGGGTAGAGGGCCAACCCCCAGGAAAAAGATCACCAGGCCCATCGAACTGGCGCGACAGATATGTGGGAGGACGTCCAGTCTTGCCTGTGGTACTGGATGGCATTCCCATGAGTGCCCTACTGGACACCGGGTCACAGGTCACCACCATCCCGTACGTGCTCTTTAAGCAGTACTGGAATGACTCGGATATTACCCGCTACCCTGACGACGACTTGAGTATCATCGCCAGCAATGGCCAGCCCGTGCCACAGATCGGATTTAAAGAGGTGACCATCAAAATCGGTAGAGTCGAACTGGCAGCACAGGGACTGATCATTGTAGATATTGACAAACATGAGAGTCACCCAAAAATAACTCTAGGAACTAATGTAATTGAAAATTGTCTTGCAGAGGTGATTTTCCTTTTACAGCAGGTTGCCAAGAACGCCAGCTCCGGCGAGCAGCGGGTGCTCCAGAAAGAGATCCGGGCACTGATGCGACGGCAACAGGTGGAACTCTCCGGCGGTGAGATTGGTAGCGTAAGAATGTGTGACCCTTTTCCTATTGCCATGCCCCCAAAAAGTGAAATGATGATTTGGTGCCGGGCAGCTATTGGTCTGAGAGGTAGAGATTACCAGGCAATGGTAGAACCAGTTTACTCAGACAGTAGGCCCACCATCTTGACAGCACGGGGGGTGGTTAATGTACGCCATGGGAGGGTGCCCGTTCGCATAATCAATATCGGGAAGAGGGAAGTGTACCTGCCCCGGTATGCCACGCTAGCCAAATTATATACCATTAACCAAAATGCTATACAATCTGTGGAACCCTTGCCTCCATCTCACCCGGAGGAAGGTAACGGCTCTAAGAAAACAATGGAGGACTGGTGTCAGCAACTACATTTGGGTACTGACTCCACTCCCTCACATCAGAAACAGGGAGTCTATCGGGTGGTTCAAGAGTACGAGAGAGTGTTTAGTAAACACCCGTTAGACTTCGGGCGAGTCAAGGGGGTAGAACACCACATCCCCACGGGAGACCATCCTCCCATAAAAGAGAGGTATCGACCCGTACCCCCTGCACACTACCAACACGCCAAGGGGATGCTTAGAGACATGAAGGAGGCTGGGGTGATCAGGGATAGCTGTAGCCCCTGGGCAGCTCCACTAGTCTTAGTCAGAAAAAAAGACAACACCATGAGGATGTGTGTAGATTACCGGAAAATCAACCGTATCACACACAAGGATGCGTACCCCTTACCAAGGATAGAGGAGTCATTGGCTGCTTTAAGATCTGCTAACTTCTTCTCTACCTTGGATCTCACTAGCGGGTACTGGCAGGTTCCTGTAGCAGAGGCGGACCGGGAGAAGACCGCATTCACCACCCCGATGGGACTTAGCGAGTTCACCTGCATGCCGTTCGGACTCTGCAACGCACCAGGAACCTTCCAACGACTAATGGAGTGTTGTCTGGGCCACAGAAACTTCGAGACGGTCCTGTTGTACCTGGACGATGTCATCGTATATTCCAAGACGTATGAGGACCACCTGAAACACCTGGCGGAAGTGTTCGAAGCTCTGGCGAGTTACGGCCTAAAGGTGAAACCCTCCAAGTGTCACCTCCTGAAACCAAAGGTGCAGTACCTGGGACACGTGGTGAGCGCTGACGGAGTGGCTCCCGACCCTGATAAGATCACCGCAATTAAGGAATGGCCAAGCCCCTCCAGCGTAAAAGAAGTGCGGCAGTTCCTCGGGTTGGTAGGCTACTACCGAAGGTTTATTCCCGGTTTCACCAAAAAGGCAGCACCTATGCAGGACCTCCTGATAGGCCAGTCCCGGAAGGCCAAGAACCAGAAGCCGCCCTTCAAATGGGAGGAGCTGGAAGAAGAGTCCTTCCGCCAGCTGAAGATGGCCCTCACGGGGGACGAAATCCTGGCGTACCCGGATTATAGCCAGCCCTTTATCCTCTACACCGACGCCAGTAACATCGGGCTAGGAGCCGTACTGTCCCAGATCCAGCAGGGGAAGGAACGAGTAATCGCCTACGCCAGCCGAAAGCTGCGACCCACCGAAAGGAATCCCGAGAATTACAGCTCATTTAAGCTAGAGTTCCTGGCCGTAGTATGGGCAGTCACCGAGCGCTTTAAGCATTACCTCGCTTCTTCCCGGTTCACCGTGTACACGGATAACAACCCGTTGACACACCTGGACACGGCAAGACTCGGTGCCCTGGAGCAGAGGTGGATGGCCCGTCTGTCCAACTACGAGTTCACAATCAAATACCGGGCCGGACGCTCCAATACCAACGCGGATGCCCTGTCCAGGATGCCCAACCTGCCGGACGAAGGAGAAGATCCGGAGGGACTGGAAGAAGTTGAACTCCCTGCGTTCCACCGTCATGGGACTATCCAGTACTCCCACCGGGTAAGGAGTAAGCAGGCTGCTACGTTGAACCCCTTACCTCACTACAACTGGGCGGAAACGCAAGACAGCGACCCTGCCGTCCGACTGGTGAAGGAGATGCTGACTCGCCCGGAGGCTTGCCTTGAACCAGACGCTCCGGAGGAAGCCAAACAACTATGGGCAGAGAGGAGTCGACTGTTCCTTTACAAGGGGAAGTTGTGCCGCAGAATGGTTAACTCCCGGACGCATGAACTACTCTGGCAAGTAGTGGTGCCACGAAGAGACGCAGCCATGGTGATGGAGGCATACCACGACGGAGCTGGACACTTCGGGTGGAAGAAGCTGGAGTTCCTGCTGCGCGAGCGATTCCACTGGGTAGGCATGAGGGGAACCATTGAGAAGTGGTGCAGAGACTGTGGCCCGTGCAACCTAAGAAGGAAGGATCGTGCCAGCCAGAAGACTCCCCTGCAGTCCATCGTCACCCGGCAGCCGTTGGAACTGGTAGCCTTGGATCATGTAAAACTGACCCCAAGCAGAAGTGGCTACGTCTACGCACTAACCATCGTGGATCACTACTCCCGGTTCTTGGTTGTCGTCCCCGTCAAGGACTTAACAGCTCGAACAGCAGCGAGAGCCTTCCAGCAGCATTTCTGCCGTCCACACGGGTACCCGGACCAAGTGTTGACAGACCAGGGACCTGCCTTTGAAGCGGAGGTCTTCCAAGAATTCTGCACTCTGTATGGCTGCCGGAAGATAAGGACGACACCCTATCATCCGCAAACTAATGGACTTTGTGAGAAAATGAACCAGGTGGTAATGGATCTTCTGAAAACGTTGCCCCTGGAAGAACGCAGTCTGTGGCCTGAGAAGCTGCCCGATCTGGTGGACCTATACAACCACATCCCGGTAGGTTCCACCAACTGTACCCCGGCTTACCTAATGAGGGCAAGACCTGGTAAGTTACCTGTTGACCTGGAAATGGGAGTCCTGACACCCAAGGACACTTCACCAGAAGCAGACTGGGACACAGAGAGGCAGCAGCAGTACCGGAGAGTACAGGAGAGCGTGGAGCGAAGTCTCTGTCAGGCTAGGGAAAGACAAGAGAAAACTTACAACCAGTATGCTCCCGCTGTTCCCCTGGTACCCGGAGAGCAGGTCTTGAAGAGGAAGAGACGGCTCCACAAGTTGGACGACCAGTGGGAGAAGGACCCGTACACCGTACTGCCCTCAAGCCACGAGAACCCGAAGGTTTGTACCATCAGTAAAGACGGAGGGGAAACTACAGCCATTGTATCCCGGGACCACCTGAAGAAGTGTCCCGAACAACTGAGGAACCCTGAAGAGGAACAAGAAGACCATCGACCCGTAGAGGAAAGGGAAGATATGGTTAGTACTGTGCTCGGGGACTTCCCTCGGTCTTGGACTCAAGTCAATGGTGCAGTTGTGGTACCCGTACTCACCTTCCTCCAACCAGCATCCCAAGCACCTACGGAGCAACAGGTAGAGCTGGAAGAACAGCCGGTCCAGGAGGCAGAAGACCCCACACCCGCAGACCAGGAGGATCAACCCTCTGCTTGCAGTGAGCCTGCCATATCCCTAGTGAGCCAAAGAGCCGGTAGACAGCTGCCCAGTTTACCCTTGACAGCTCCTACACCCTGTAGTTCAGGGCTAGACAGTCAGCTCCGTAGGTCCACTAGGGCCACTAGAGGCCAGTTACCCGCACGTTGGAGGATTTGAAGTGTATAAATTGTTTTATTTATGTTTACCTGTGTATTGTTGCTTGTGTATAATTTTGTGTTTCTAGTTATTTGTAGGAGTCCTTGGTGGATTTACCGGGAATCCTTTGTACATAGTTGGAGCGTAACCCAGGACGGACTAAAGACTGTTAAGGACTCGGGGCAGGACAAACCCCTACCTGGTTACGTCTCCCTGTTTTGGTGAAATGGACACCTTGCTTTTCTTCAAAGACTACACCCGGTTACGGACATGCCGTGACCACCTTTATGTGTTTCTTCTTATTGTACTATTATTGTTGTTATATCTTGTTATGTTTTTCTAAAATATGTTTAGTCCCGGAGTACTAAATTTCACTAGGGGGGAATGTGGCACCCCAGGGGTCTGGTTTCCCACAGTAATGTAATGTTATGTCTGAGAGCAGGTGGGAGGTCCTTTGGTCAGGGATCCTGTGCATGCCACACCTCCTGCCCAGTCTTGGGAGGGGAAGACCTTCCCCTATATAAACCCGGGGCTGAAGCAGGGTTAGGCAGTCAAGGAGAGTAGAGACAAGAAACAGTCACAGGAAGAAACAGCAGAAGCTCAGTGGGAGCAATACTACTACAAGTCAGGGGCTGGCAGCTGCAGAGCTCGCCCTGACTGAGAAGCTTTCTTACCGGACCCGGCGTCCGAGGCTGTGGGGACTAACTCTTACCCAGCAGCAGAAGCCGACCGGCAGGGGATTTCAGGTCCTCAGGCCCAGAAACCCGAAGGCACGGTCACACGCGTGGGACCAGCGCCGCCATCGTGGAGCGGAAGCCATTAGAAGGCCCCGAGTCACCGGCCATACGGGTGAGCACCACACGGTACACTCAGGGACGTGGGCTACTTATATCCGCTTCTAGCAAGGTAGCCAGAAGAGTACAGTCAGTTTGGGAGGCCTACAACTCCGCCTGGCCAGGGGAGATCCCATCTGCTCAAGGACTGACCAGGCCCCGTTCGCTAGTAAGTACTCCGGGAGGGTCTATCGTTGTTACCAGTAAAGACCCTGAATTACACCGCACTGTCTCTGAGTGGTTCCTGCTACCCTCATCTTCCACGTCGGCTGCCCTGAGGCCATACCCCTCCCGTTGGGGGTTATACTATCACGCTGCACAATTCTACACCGGCCTCAGCGGTCTGCCCTGCAGCGGCAGCTCCATAGCTGCAAATCAACGGGTGGCGTAGTCGACACTCAAATAACATCTATCAAGACTGCCACACACTGAGTTGACTCCCTGGGCACGGACCGGGTCCCCGCCACTCGGAGACGACAACCCTCATCTGATCCGGTTCCGGGTAAGCCCCCGTGCGCGAGACGCTGCGCGACACAGCAGGCCCAGGGGCGCGTCATTTGCAAGATACCACAGCACAGCACCTCAACTCAACTCTGCTACACCAGTGAAAGGGGACCAGGATTGAAAAAATCGCAATAGCAGAATCAGGTAGTGATGAATTTGAAGATGCTTGATGCTGTGCGATTTATAAAAGTCAAGATGGAGATTGCATTTCCTAGGATGAAACCCCCGCTACCACAGCCGTACTGGAAGACACAGGTTTGCGGTCCCCCGCCGGGGTTGGGATATCGTACCCACCACCGGTTCCTCTGATTGCCTGTCTGTCCCGCTGTGCTGCCAAGGCTGCCTCACCGACAGACACAGTGCCCACAGACACAGTGCTCACTGCAATAACGGTACCGTCTGCAGGACTCTTGGAGGAGTGGTCCGCATTGACTGGAACTCTGGACAGGCAAGTACCGCCCACCGCAGCGTTATTCGTGCTACTGCCTGAATCAGCTTTTGGAGCGGCGGCCTGTCCAGGCCCGAAACCGGACGTCACTGCTGCAGCGCCACAGCTTACAGCTGAAAAGGCCGCAAAGTCTCGCTGTGAAGAAATGGCGATGTCCAGCACCCAAATCAGTGAACCGGAAGTCCCGTCCCCCTAACCACAGCCTGTCTGAGGTCCACAGCGCTTCCATGGGCCATTCCAGATGAGCCGTCCGCTCCGCTGCCATTGCCAAGCCCAGCCACTGGTTGTAAGGTACTCGCCTCATCATCACTACTAGGCCGCTTGGAGCTGGATGTCCCGTCGCTGCTCTCAACGATCAGAGCGTGTGTCCTCGCTGATTCTAGACTGCAGGGAGATAAGGATGTGGAGTCACCGGACCAGGCCATGCTGCAACAAGACAAAGCCTCACCGCAAGCACTAGATGCATCACACATCAGTCTACCCATGCAGGTGCCGGCCCCAGTCCCATCCAGCAGGTGAGTTACTATAGTGCCACCTACAGAAGGGCCCTTTCCACCGCCAAATACCTACTTCACTAGTCTCAAGTATTGAAGGTCTAGAGGGTTGATCAGAAAGATCCATTACATGGATTGGATCGTCCAAGCTTGTGAGTGCGTGGAGTTGTGGAGAGAGGAGGAGCCTTACGGGTTCCCCCTAATATTGAGATCCCTGGAGATGCCACAAGACACAGTATAAGTCCCAATGACACTGCCATCCATACTACCCACTACTTCTGTGTTCTCTGCTGCTATTGCTGCGCAGCCTGACCAGGCTGTTGCCTCTCCACATCCCTCTGAGGAGCTACAAGAGAAGGAGACAACCAAGTCTCACTAAAAAGAGATGACTGAGAATTCTAATTAGTTGTGGAGGTCTAGAATTATCACTTAGAAGAGGTGTGTGGAGTATTTCACTCAGGAGTGGATGGCAAAGACACGAGGAGAAAATTTGGAGGACCTTATGGTTATGGGGACCGTCCTTAACTTCGACCAACAGAAGGGATTTGGGTTTATCCAGAAAAAAGAGAACAGTCTGGACATTTTCATAAATCGACTCTCGGTAGATAGTGACTATGATCACCAAAGGTCCCGGAGTCTCTGGCCAGAAGAAAGAGGTCGCTTCCTCAAAATGTGGGGCCCGAGAGGTTGGTACGCCATCTCAGTCTCACGAGTAGTGGAGATGGAGGAATATCATCCGGTAGATTGGACCAATGCCACTGACCTTAAGGAGGAAGATCAGGTTAGAGGGCTATTTCCAACGTCCACAGGGTAACAGTTTGGTGTTCGGCCCCCACAAGCTAGAGGATCAGTACCACGGACAAGCGTTGCTGCTGCTCCATCTGCTTCGGAGAGATTTTCGGTTTTGGCTGCGATGTCCCCAACATTACCAACAATCTACACTACCCACAGTCAGGTCTCGGTGGCGTATTATGTGCTATCCGATCTGTCTGAGGCCCCAAATAAAGAGAAGCCGGAACAGCCTGTAAAAAGAGAACAGGTATTTTTTTGTGCTGTTGCACCCCTGATTGTGAGTAGAGACAGTTCCCCGTCTCCGGAAAATGGCCAATGCTGCTGGGCTAGAAGAAGGTGAAGAGTGGCTCTGTGTGCAAACACTGTGATTGGTGAAGAGAACTGATTTGTAAGAAGATTGTACAGAGAGTAATGATTCTGTGTGCTGGACTTAAGCTTGAATAAAACTACTGTGATTAACTGCAGTCTGAGACCCTGTTATCATGGTGTGTGTGCCTGAAGGCTGATATACCTCATGACTGTGGAAGCTGTAATTAATGGTTGCCCTGAGTAACATTTCCCCAGGATTTCAAAGAATTCATGTTAATTTGTATTGCCTCTATATACCATATTGCCATGCATGCAACACTGTCCCCGGATGTGCGGGATTTATCCAAAGGCAGGGAGTGTGAAGTGGCCACTGACTGGCCGCAGGGTTCGCATGATGTCACACTGTTTCACGATCGCTGGGAGAGACAGCGCCGACACCGCTGGAGCAGCGCCGGCACTGGAGATGAGTATAACGTTTTTTATTTTAAAAAGCAAAAACATATGGATTGAGAAGGAGTGATTTGCAAACATTGATACCTTTCCATGCTGGTTCAAATTATAAAAAACTAAATAAAATTTCATTTGTACGCTTTAACAAAGGTACAGACAAACGGCTGAAGTTAATCAGATGGGATCACCTTCCTCCTCGTCCAAAACTTTTAACATGGCTATTAGGCTAGGTTTTCACGATGAGTATTTGGAGAGTTTTCGATGTTGCAGAATTTCTTCACCTATTCGATAAGTTAGACTGTTTTCAGTGCATTTTCAGTGCATTTTTTATATGCATTTTTACCGTGTTTTTTGTCTCTTTTTCATGTCATGTTTTACCTAAAGCCGCTTTGTTTTTTATACTTCCTGATATTTGACTTTGACAAAGCTTTATTGATATTGTCATGTGTGAATTACATGAGTTTTTAGTGTGTAATTGATGCAAAAGGAGCCCCAACCAAGTATTGAGTGCATTTACAGAACATACATTTCAGTAGGCCAACATTTCGGATTTTAAAATAATTTTTCAAGCTGTTATAAAGTATTCTAATTTACTGAGATAATGACTTTAGTGTTTTCATTGGCTGTAAGCCATAATCATCAACATTAACAGACATAAACACTTGAAATAGATCACTCTATTTGTAATGACTCTATATAATATATCACATGCACATGGAGAAGCAAAACTTCATTGTATATGGATGTTTAAGTAATATTCTATTCAGCTTTTATGCTACGTAGGCACAGATTTACTTTCTTCTCAGCCTCAGGATAATTATTAAATCTGCCTTCACTAAACTGGTTAAATGGATTCCTTACCCCAAATCCTATGTTATACTTTATGGTTTGATGAGCTGAGAGTTTTCTCTATGTCATGTGCTCACTTGTCATCTGCCCTATGAAGAGCTACAAGTTATTGGAGCGCAGCATTTTTCAGCCTTTTGCACTCCGGGCTGGGCCAGATTTGTTTCCTAATAATGGGTATGGTTACTTATTCATGAAGATCTTAGGATTACTTGGGGCATAATTTCTATACTGTAAAAAAACTCTTCATATAAATTTCCATTTATGTTACCCCTGCTCCTTATCCTAGATTTACTAGGCCTATTTTGACCCTAAAGACCTTGGCACAAATTAATCCGTAAAAATAAAAAAGTGTTTTTTTTTCCACTTTTTCATTTTTATGAATCAATTTGTGAAGCACCTGGGGGTTCCAAGTGCTCACTATGCATCTATATAGGTGCCTTGCGGGGTCTAGTTTCCAAAATGGGGTCACTTGTTGGGGAGCTCCAATGTTTGGGCACACAGGGACTCTCCAAACGCAACATGGTTCCAATTTGTTAGCAGACACCATTGTGTAGTGTATGTCAGGTTGGTGTGCGGTGTGGTATATTGTAGTTATACACCACACACACACACAACTTCAGATATACTACAACACACACACCAACCTGACATAGCCTCCTCAGCTGAGTACGCCCTAGACTGGGATGAGCGGGACGGGCGGGACATTTTGCGTGCTGTGTGCGTGTGTAAAAAAAAAAAAAAAAAATCGAAACTTTATTATAGTGTGAGTGTACGTGTGTGTGTGCTTGGTGTGTGCAGTCACGTGTGGGGGCGGTCAGGCGTAGGGGGCGGTCAGGCGTAGGGGGCGGCTGAGGAGATGGAGGAGCCAGCAGCAGCAAGGGGGGTGATCACTGGGGCAGGAGCCAGCAGCAGCAAGGGGAGTAGGAGGCCGGCAGCATCAGGGGGGTGATTACTGGGGCAGAAAGGGGAGCAGGAGCAGGGGGGTGATCACTGGGTTTGCGGGGGGGGGATGATCACTGGGATGGGGGGGTGAACACTGGGGATGGCGGGGTGAACACTGGGGACAGGGGGGGTGAACACTGGGGAAGGGGGGTTAACACTGGGGACAGGGGGGGTGAACACTGGGGACAGGGGGGTGAACACTAGGGACAGGGGGGGTGAACACTGGGGACAGGGGGGGTGAACACTGGGGGGAGGGGGTGATTATTGGGAGGTGGGGGGGTGATATCACTGGGACTGGAGGATGGTGGGTTTGATCACAGGAGCAGGGCATTTACACTGAGCCTGCTGCTGCCTGTGATCACAGTCCACCGGCTGTCAGAAGGAGAGCAGCAGCCGATGGATGAAGACGTGGGAGAGGGAGCGGAGGTCGGGGTGCAGGTATGAAAATGGAGGGGTGGTGGAGGGGGGGTCGGGGGGGAGTGGGGGCAATACTACCTGCTGCGGATCAGCGGCGGCGGCAGACGCGATCCACGGGGTCAGCAGCCGAGGGTCCACGGGGTCTGCAGCAGAGGGTCCATGGGGTCCGCAGCAGAGGGTCCACTTGGTCCGCAGCAGAGGGTCCATGGGGTCCGCAGCAGACGATCCAGGGATGGGAAGGAGCTGGTCAGTTTCAGCCATCCCTCCATATCTGATTGGGGCTAGTATCCATGTGACGCTAGCCCCCCAATCAGATCTGGGGGGAGGGGGGGGACAGAGGTGACACTCCCCCCAGCCAATGGCTGATGCTATAAGCATCAGGCCATGCCCATATTTAAATATTTCACCAATTTTCATTTGTGAAATATTTAATTCATTCCGATTGGCAGTTTCACTAAAAGTGAAAATGAAACTGCCAATCGGAGGGGTCCCAGGCACGGGGGGTTAATCCACCCCCCGTGGGGTCAACTTCAGGATGTCCAGTTGCAGTAGGCGCTGCAGGGGCGCGATCCCTCCATGTCACAGACGCTGTGACATGGGTCGGGAACGAACTGATTTCCATGTCACAAACGGTGTGACACGGGTCGGGAGGGGGTTAATGTGACAGTCAAACTTTTGGTCACTGTGGCTTGTACCCGGAATGTTTATTACCATTTCTGTCTGTCATGTCTATTTTTATGTGATTTCAATGTGATTTCTATGTGATTTTTAATCTATTTTCTCTAATAAAAACGTGTATATTTTTATAAAAAAAGAGACACTCCTTTATTTCTCCTGTTTGACATATATTTCTCTGTTGGAGTATGTAGTTATATATTATAAGCACTAATGATCTATAAGGGTCTCACTTAGATTAACTAATTATGCTCATGGGATTTTCTTTAATCAAGTTATTGTAGGATGCAGATGATTGCATCACAGGCCGCACATATTACAGTACATCTATTGTACCAAACAAGCAAATCTGATCTGACAATTACCCAAGCGCAGTTATACTAAAGAGGCATTTACACTGCAAGATAATTGTGAACGAGCATTGTTAACCCCTTTCTGGCCCAGGGCGTACTAATAAGTATCTGTGCCCTGGGCCTTATGGGCCTGATACGTATTAGTACGCCCTGTCGATTTCGCCCGAGACGAGATTACCGCCGTGTGTCAGCTGATTGTTACAGCTGACACCCGGTGCTATGTGCCAGGAGCGGTCCCGCACAGCTCCCGGCACATTAACCCCCGAAATGCAGCATTCCGGTGGCAAGAGGAGGTAAGCGCTATACTTACCTTCTCTGCCAGCGTCCCGCTGCGTCTGAGTCCGGTCCCGGATGTTGCCATGGTGACCCGATGTCATCATGACAACATCCGGGTCACCAGGAGGCAGGAAGTTGCTTTGGTCATGCGCAGTGCATGACCAAAGTAACTTCTCCCTGTGCAGCGCTGACAGGCTGCATAGCACAGGGATGGTGCTGCATTCCTGTGCTATACAGCCAATCAGGCTGCAAAAAGTGAAAGTCCCATAGTGGGACAAAGTGTAAAAGTAATAAAAATGTCAGAAAATGAAAAAAAAATTAAAAAAAAAGATTGTAAAAATATAAAAAAAAAATGAAAATAATAATAATAAAAATATATATATATATTGTACCCATAAATAAATAATCTTATGGAAAAAAAATAAACCAATAAAAGTACACATATTTGGTATTGCCACGTCCGGAACGACCTGACCTATAAAACTGTGCCACTAGTTAACCCCTTTAGTGAACACGGTAAAAAATAAAAATAAAAAACGAAACATAAAACAATGTTTTATCATCATACCTCCAAACAAAAAATGGAATAAAACGCGATCAAAAAGACGAATGTAAATAAAAATGGTACCGCTGAAAACGTCATCTTGTCCCACAAAAAACAAGCCGCCGTACACCTCCAACAACCAAAAAATAAAAAAGTTATAGCTCTCAGAATAAAGCAATGCAAAAACAATTATTTTTTCTATAAAATAGTTTTATTGTGTATTCCTGAATTGTTGGTTTTTGTTTATTCTGCCTTTTAAAAATCACAATAGAAAGCGATCAAAAAATGTCACATGCCCGAAAATGGTACCAATAAAAACGTCAACTTGTCAAAAAACAAGCCGTCACATAACTCTGTCGGCCGAAATATGGAAAAATGATAGCTCTCAAAATATGGCGATGCAAAAACTAGTCTTTGCAAAAAAATGCATCTTTTAGTGTGTGACAGCTGTCAATCATAAAAACTCGATATGAATCTGGCATCGCTGTAATTGCACCGACCCGAAGAATATAGATGTTTAATCACTTATACCGCACGAGGAACGGCGTAAAAAATAAACTTTAGGGTTAGGGTTGTGCTAGGGTTAGGGTTGTGCTAGGGTTAAGGTTATGCTAGGGTTAGGGTTGGGCTAGGGTTAGGGTTGGGCTAGAGTTAGGGTAGGGTTAGGGTAGGGATAGGGTTGGGTTAGGGTTGAGCTAGGGTTAGGGTTGGGCTAGGGTTAGGGTTGGGCTAGAGTTAGGGTAGGGTTAGGGTAGGGATAGGGTTGGGTTAGGGTTGAGCTAGGGTTAGGGTTGGGCTAGGGCTAGGGTTGTGCTAGGGTTAGGGTTGTGCTAGGGTTAAGGTTGTGCTAGGGTTAGGGTTTTGCTAGGGTTAGGCTAGGGTTAGGCTAGGGTTAGGCTAAGGTTAGGGTTAGGTTAGGGTTAGGCTAGGGTTATAGTTGGGCAGGGGTTGAGCTAGGGTTAGGGTTGGGCTAAAGTTAGGGTTGGGGTTGGGATTTTTTCAGAAGTAAAGAAAAAAAAATGACGACGATATGGCGACTAATGTTGAGCGCAAGTGCTCGCTACTTGAGTTTGCATCGGGTGCTCGGGTATGCACCGAGTATAGCGGGTGCTCGAGTCTCCACCCCAAATGTTTTGCAGCTGTTATACAGCCAAAAAATATCCCCGCATGTTTTTTTCTGGGGTGTCTAATAACCATTAAACATGCGGGGCATGGACTCAAGCATGTCACTTGCGCAACTGCGATACTTCGTGCATACCCGAGCAACCGATGCAAACTCAAATAGCGAGCACTTGCACTCAAGACTAATGACAACTTATTCAATATGATGACCTAATGTTATCAAATTCTGTGTCGTACCTCTGGGTTCAAAATGTTCACTATACCCCTTGATAAAATCCTGGATGGGTGTAGTTTCCAAAATGGAGTCACTGGGGGGAAGGAGGGTGGTTTCCACTATTTAGGCACATCAGGGACTCCACAAACGCAACATGGCGTTGCTAATTATTCAAGCAAATTTTACAATCAAAAAGTCAAATGGCGCTCCCTCCCTTCCGAACCCTGCCGTGCGCCAGTGGTTTTCCCCCACATATGGGGTATTGGCTTACTCAGGAGAAATCGCACAACAAATTGCATGGTGAAATTTCTCCTGTTACTCTTATGAAAATGCAAAATTGGCTGAAAAACATTTTTGTTGAAACAATGTGAAAATTTTATTTTTACCGTTCAATGTTATAAACTTCTGTGATGCACCTGGTGGCTCAGGGTGCTCACCACACATCTAGATAATTTCCCTGGGGAGTCTAGTTTCCAAAATGGTGTCACTTGTGGGGGGTTTCCACTATTTATGCACATCAGGGGCTCTCCAAACGCAACATGGCGTCCGCTAATTATTCAAACAAATTTTACATTCAAAAAGTCAAATGGCGCTCCTTCCATTCCGAGCCCTGGCTTGCGCCCAAACAGTGGTTTTTTCTCACATATGGGGTATCTTCATGCTCAGGTGAAATTGCACAACAAATTTTGGGGTCCATTTTTTCCTGTTACCCCTGAGAAAATAAAAAAAAATGGGTGTAAAGTAATATTTTTGTGAAAAAAGTTAAATGTTCAGTTTTTTCTTCCACATTCCAAAAATTCCTGTGAAGCACCTGAAGGGTTAATAAACTTCTTGAATGTGGTTTTCAGCACCTTGAGGGGTGCAGTTTTTAGAAGGGTGTCAATTTTGGGTATTTTCTGTCATAAAGACCCCTCAAAGTGACTTCAAATGTGATGTGGTCTCTAAAAAAATGGTTTTGTAAATTGTGTTGTAAACATGAGAAATCGCTGGTCAACTTTTAACCCTTATAGCTCCCTACTAAAAAAAATGTTGGTTCCAAAATTGTGCTGATGTAAAGTAGACATGTGGGAAATGTTATTTATTAACTATTTTGTGTAACATATCTCTCTGATTTAAGGGCATAAAAATTAAAATTTTCTAAATTTTCACCAAATTTCTGTTTTTTCATAAATAAACGCAAGTGATATCGATGAAATTTTACCACTATCATGAAGTATAATATGTCACGAAAAAACAGTCTCAGAATAAGCGGGATCCATTGAAGCGTTTCAGAAGTATTACCTCATAAAGTGACAGTGGTCAGAATTGTAAAAATTGGCCTGGTCATTAACGTGCTAACCACCCTCGGGGGTAAAGCGGTTAAAAACGCTCATTTCACGATTATCTTCCCATGTAAACAGGCTGCCGAACACCCAATAAACAAGCAAAATACCGATCTGCAGTCGTATTGTGCTGCAGGTCAGTCTATTTAAAGGGACCCTTAGAGGCACCTATTGATCTTTATCTACTTTACTATTCAGTGTCAGATATTCAGGGTGACACGTGCAATGATCAAACTGCAGTTGGAGCTTGAAACTATATGCAGCTGGGTCCAGAAGTTTTTGGAAACTGGCACAATTTTCAAAATGTAGCTTTTTTTTCAAAGACAAGTCCAGCAATACTTTTACATGCCCAGTCTGTTCCTCCATTATTAAGAAATTAGAATTTGAATTGATGTGGAAATGAGGCTGAAGATGTGAAGCCTCTGTCACTCCAGCTCTATTTCCTATCCAACATTGACTCCTCCACCTTAACTTGGCTCCTTTGACTGAAATCACAAAGCAGAGAGGCTATCAGTCAAGCATGAGGAGGCAGCGTTGGGCGGTGAATAGAGCTGGAGTGACAGAGGTTTCAGATCTACAAATAGTTCTTCGGCCTCATTTGCACATGAATTTAAACACTAACTTCTCAGAAATGGAGGAACGGACTGGCTATGTAAAGGTATTACTGGACTTCTTGACAGAGCTACATGCCCATATAACTATTTTGGGGGGTGAAATTCTACTGGTAAATTGCCTTTAACCCTTTCATAACTGAGTGATTTTCTATTGTTATGAATTCTTATTTTTCTTTCCCCTCTTTCCATAGCCAAAACTTTTATATTTTTCTGTTCACATAACATTATGATGGATTGTTTTTGGCAGGAGTTGTGACTTTGAATGATACCATTAATTTTACCATACTTTGTACTGGAAATTTTGAAAAAGTTACAAGGGTGGTGAAAGTGTGAATGAAATGCAGTTCTGACATTGATTTGTTTTTTTTGTTTTTTTTGTTACAGCATTGATTGTGCAGTAAAAAATGAACTGGAAACATGATTCTCCAGGTTAGTGCAATCATGGCAATACCAAATTATTTAGTTAAGTGATGAAAAAAAACAGGGATATGTAAAAAAAAAAACTCATTTAGCTTGTGTCGTCATTTTTTATGTGAGGACTT
The DNA here is from genome assembly GCF_046119375.1 of Phyllobates terribilis. NCBI lineage: Eukaryota > Metazoa > Chordata > Amphibia > Anura > Dendrobatidae > Phyllobates > Phyllobates terribilis. Next base: position 915,546,525 of record NW_027362763.1, on the reverse strand, counting down.
GTTTTTTACATGGTGAGCTGACATTTTTTGGAACAATTTTCAAGTACATATGATGTTTTGATTTTGCAGCAACGGAAAAACTGCAAGTCTGGGGTTAGGATTTTTTTTCTGTTTATGTCTTTTACCATATGGAATACTTAATGTTACATTTTGATAGAACAGACTTTTATGGGCACAGTGATACCAAATATGTTTGTTTTTTATTTCTTTATTTTTAAATAGGGGGAAAAGGGTGATTCGAATTTTATTTTTTTTTATATTTTTAACAGCTTCACTCTGAAGCCTGTTTTCACCTTCCTGGCCAGGCCAATTTTTTCAATTCTGACCAGTATTACTTTATGAGGTAACTCTGAAATGCTGCAACTGATCCCACTGATTCTGAGACAGTTTTTTTATGACATATTGTACTGCATGATAGTCATAAAATGTATTTGATATGTCTTGCGTTTATTTGTTATTTGTTTGTTTTAGAAGGGTTAAAAGTTGACCAGCGATTTCTCATTTCTACAACAAAATTGACAAAACCATTTTTTTTAGTGACCACATCATATTTGAAGTCACTTTGAGGGGTCTATATAACAGAAAATAACTAAAATTTACACCATTCTAAAAACTGCACTCCTTAAGGTGCTCAAAACCACATTCAAGAAGTTTGTTAACCCTTCAGGTGCTACACAGGGATTAATGGAATGTGTAAGGAAAAAATGAGCACTTAACTTTTTTTCACAAAAATGTTACTTTAGACCCAATTTTTTTTATTTTCACAAGGGTAACAGGAGAAAATGCACCATATAATTTGTCGCAGAATTTCTCTTGAATACACCAATACCCAATATGTAGGCACAAAACAGGGCTTGGAAGGGAAGGAGTGCCATTTGACTTTTTGAATGCAAAATTTGCTGGAATCATTAGCGGACGCCATGTTGCGTTTGGAGAGCCCCTGATGTGCCTAAACAGTGGATACTCCTCACAAGTGACCCCATTTTGGAAACTAGACCCCACAGGGAACTTATCTAGATTTGTGGTGAACACCTTGAACCACCAAGTGCTTCACAGAAGTTTATAACGTTGAGCCGTGAAAATAAAAAATCTATTTTTTCAAACAAAAATGTCCTTTTAGCCCCATTTTTCTATTTTCATAAGAGTAACAGGAGAAAATGGAACTCAAAATTTGTTCTGCAATTTCTCCTGAGTATGCAGATACGCTGTTTGCGTGCACGGCAGGGCTCAGAAAGGAAGGAGTAACATATTCGAATTTGATTTTGATGGAATTGTCTGTGGGCATCATGTTACGTTTGGAGAGCCCCTGATGTGCCTAAACAGTGGAATACCCCCACAAGTGATCCCCCACATTTTTTAAACTAGACCCCTCAAGGAATTTATCTAGACATGTGGTGAGCATTTTAAACCCACAAGTGCTACACAGAATTTTACAACGTTGATCTGTGAAAATAAAAAATATATATTTTTCCCACAAAAATGTTGTTTTAGCCCCAAATCTTTTCATTTTCACAAGGATAGCAGGAGAACATGGACCCCAAAATTTGTTTTGCAATTTCTCCTGAGTACACCGATACCCCATATCTAGTCGAAAACTACTTTTGAGGCACACTGCAAAGCTCAGAAGGGAAGAAGAGCCATATTGGAGTTCAGATTTTGCTGGACTGGTTTGAGGGTGCCATGTCACATTGGAGGAGGCCCTGAGGTACCAGAACAGCAGAACCCCCCCATAACTGACCCCATTTTACAAACTACACCTCTCAGTGAATTCCTCTAGGGGTGCAGTGATCATATTGACATCACAGGTGTGTCACAGCATTTTATACCATTGGGCAGTGAAGAATAAATAATTACATTTTTTCAGCACCAGATTTTACATTTTCACACTGAGAAATGGGTAAAAATGGCACCAAAATTTGTCCCACAATTTCTGCTGAATGTAGAAATACCCCATATGTGGCTGTACAGTACTGCTTAGCCACATGGCGAGACTCGGGAGGGAATGAGCGCTATTTGCCTTCTGGAGTGCAGATTTTCCTAGAATAGTTTGCAGACTCCATATACGGAGCCCCTAAATGCTAGAAGAGCAGAATCCCCCCTCAATTCTGGAAGTTATACTCCTTTAGGAATTTATCTATAGGTGTAGTGATGATTTTGACTCCATGTGTGTATTCCAGAAACAAGCAGTAGTGGATGTTGCTGAGTTAAAATTGCAAATTGCCATTGTAGTGACCAGTACGTTGTAGTGACCAGTACATTGTAGTCCCCAGTACATTGTGCCCAGCTTGTGGAGACATGCCAGCTGGAGACATGCACTTATAAATTAGGCAGGCTCCCATCACTACAGAAATGCCAAACATGTGGACACTAAACTTGGTTTAGGCACACTGGAGCTCAGAAGGAAGGGGGCACTTAGATTTGGAAGTGCAGAATATGCGGAATTTCTTTTGGGGGGCAAGGAGCCATAGTGCTTTTCCAGAGCCTTTGTGCTACCAGTAATGTGGAAGCCCCCTATATTTCCGATAACAAATGATGGACATGAGCGGGGACTTGCTTTTTTTGTGGATTGAGTTGAAGCTTTTATTAGGAACATTTTACATAACATTTTGGATTACAGTTATCTGGCGCTCTACACTGAGCACTTACATTACTTTGGGGTTTCCATCGAAATTTCCAAGTGACATGACAGATGAAACCCCCGGTGGATCCATTAACTACAATGATATAGCAGAGTTACTCCAGCCTTCGTCTGGCCCCTGTTCAGCATTGTCCTTCTTTTCAGAAGTGCACAAAACTGACAGATCATGCTTTTATTCACTCCTTAAAAGATGGACACCACCAGGTCACAGGCCAGACGACATCCACAGTGCCTCTGTCTGCCTCATTATAGGGAATCTTCCTCCGGGGTTCTGTCTGAATCACGAATTTCAGAGATTTACATGGAAACCCCGGTGCAAGCACTCAGCGCAGACTGCAGGATAAATGTCAGCCGAGCCATACTGAGATCTTTGGGAGACAGAATGAACAAATCAACAGCAGGTGAAAAATTGGCTTTATTTATTTTTTACTCCGTTCCTCATACTATATACAGTGGTGGCCAAAAGTATTGGCACCCCTGCAATTCTGTCAGATAATACTCAGTTTCTTCCTGAAAATGATTGCAATCACAAATTCTTTGGTATTATTATCTTCATTTAATTTGCTTGCAAGGAAAAAACACAAAAGAGAATGAAGCAAAAATCAAATCATTGATCATTTCACACAAAACTCCAAAAATGGGCCAGACAAAAGTATTGGCACCCTCAGCCTAATACTTGGTTGCACAACCTTTAGCCAAAATAACTGCGAACAACCGCTTCCGGTAACCATCAATGAGTTTCTTACAATGCTCTGCTGGAATTGTAGACCATTCTTCTTTGGCAAACTGCTCCAGGTCCCTGATATTTGAAGGGTGCCTTCTCCAAACTGCCATTTTGAGATCTCTCCACAGGTGTTCTATGGGATTCAGGTCTGGACTCATTGCTGGCCACCTTAGAAGTCTCCAGTGCTTTCTCTCAAACCATTTTATAGTGCTTTTGGAAGTGTGTTTTGGGTCATTGTCCTGCTGGAAGACCCATGACCTCTGAGGGAGACCCAGCTTTCTCATACTGGACCCTACATTATGCTGCAAAATTTGTTGGTAGTCTTCAGACTTCATAATGTCATGCACACGGTCAAGCAGTCCAGTGCCAGAGGCAGCAAAGCAACCCCAAAACATCAGGGAACCTCCGCCATGTTTGACTGTAGGGACCGTGTTCTTTTCTTTGAATGCCTCTTTTTTTTTCCTGTACACTCTATGTTGATGCATTTTCCCAAAAAGCTCTACTTTTGTCTCATCTGACCAGAGAACATTCTTCCAAAACGTTTTAGGCTTTCTCAGGTAAGTTTTGGCAAACTCCAGCCTGGCTTTTTTATGTCTCGGGGTAAGAAGTGGGGTCTTCCTGGGTATCCTATCATACAGTCCCTTTTCATTCAGACGCCGACGGATAGTACGGGTTGACACTGTTGTACCCTCGGACTGCAGGGCAGCTTGAACTTGTTTGGATGTTAGTCGAGGTTCTTTATCCACCATCCGCACAATCTTGCGTTGAAATCTCTCGTCAATTTTTCTTTTCCGTCCACATCTAGGGAGGTTAGCCACAGTGCCATGGGCTTTAAACTTCTTGATGACACAGTGCACGGAAGACACAGGAACATTCAGGTCTTTAGAGATGGACTTGTAGCCTTGAGATTGCTCATGCTTCCTCACAATTTGGTTTCTCAAGTCCTCAGACAGTTCTTTGGTCTTCTTTCTTTTCTCCATGCTCAATGTGGTACACACAAGGACACAGGACAGAGGTTGAGTCAACTTTAATCCATGTTAACTGGCTGCAAGTGTGATTTAGTTATTGCTGTTGCTGTTAATTACACGAATTAGAGAAGCATCACATGATTTTTCAAACAGTGCCAATACTTTTGTCCACCCCCTTTTTAGCTTTGGTGTGGAATTATATCCAATTTGGCTTTAGGACAATTCATTTTGTGTTTTTTCATTGAAGACAAATTAAATGACGATAATAATACCAAAGAATTTGTGATTGTAATCATTTTCAGGAAGAAACTGAGTATTATCTGACAGAATTGCAGGGGTGCCAATACTTTTGGCCACCACTGTATATATCTAGTCCAATGGATCAATAATATGGAGCAAGTAAAGTGCCAGTGCAATATAAAGATCATTGCAGGAAGATAAGCAGAGGTCAAGGATCTCAAACATTACCTACACGGTCCCAGGGAACATGTGTGGCGCCCACCCCGACGTGTGTTTCGGCATAAGCCTTCGTCAGTTCATACAGAACTGACACCCGCACTCGATTGCAGCAGCACTCAGCGTGAATCCGTACGATCGTGAGGAAGTATATGTACGGCAGTTAACGCAGCTATACATATATGGCTCATGTCAGAAAGGGGTTAAAAACTTTTTTTTTACTTTTTTTAATTCTTTGGGTTGATCCCATATATCTGATAGTTTGTTTAATAAACATCAGTATACCACAGTATTGCAGTATAAAGTTAAAATCACAATCTATAATAATAGTAATAATAAAAATAATAATTTTTATTTCTATTTCTCCAACATATTCCGCAGCACTTCACAATTCAGAGGGGACGTGTATAGATAATAAAAACATTACAGAGTAACACATAAACATAAACAGTCTCCAATGAAGCCCACACCGGTAAGTTGTTCTCAGAGCAAGTTGTGTCGGATGTTAGCAGCTGTAGAGCTGAATGACACAGCTTTGCCAACAGTGGAGTGTCCGCTGCCGGGTACTGCAGATCCACTCCTATTCTTATGAAGATGGGCGGATCTGTAGCATCCAGCAGCAACCACATGCTCACTTACCGGACCTCAGTATTCCATAATGTGCAACTCTCCGGTCTCTGTCAAACAGCGGCAAAGTTCTGTTCTGTAACAAGTTTTCTTATACAGATAAAACTGAGATTCATTTTGTACTAAAATCACTGTAAAAGAATATTCTAAAGAAGGAAAGGAAGGGTTTATGACCCAAAGTATGCATCATTTTTTAAATATGGCGGAGGTGGTTTATGGCATGAGCATGTATGTCTGCCAATGGACTTGGATCACGGGTGTTTACTGATGACATTACTGCAAATAAAAGTAGCCGGATAAGTTCTGATGTGTATAGAGCTATACATCTAGATTTAGATGCAAAGGTAAAGTAATGGAATATCCTTCAATAGGCGAGTCTTCAGACCTCACCCTGATTGAGCATGCTTTTTACTTATTGAAGACAAAACTTAAAGCAGAAATACCCACAAATAAGCAGCAAATGAAAGCAGTAGCAATAAAGGCCTGGCAAAGAATTTCAAGTTAGGACATTTAGTTTTTGGTGATGTCCATGCATTCTATGCGCCAAGCACTTGCTGATTGCAAAGTATTTGCAACCCAATGTTAGATCATGGGGGATACTAGCTCTCATTGAAGAGTATAGAGACTTAGTTTGAAGGCAATGCTCCATAGGAAAAAATAATTACCATACCAGTCAAACCAGAGACCCTTCTGTAGACAGTAGTGATTGGGACTTCTTGCCCCTCATCAGCACAGAACAGGATACTGGTTGGCTGAAAGAAAGGCTCAGGGGGTACTGACGAAAGGAGTCTGAGCTGCGTCTAAAACATCTCAGCCAGCCAGTACCCTTTTCTGTATTAATGAGTGGCAAAAGGCCTGAAACACTACTCTAAAGAGGGTTTAACTGCTATGAGCTACTTTGCATTCAAATGTTGAAATCATTTTTATTTTCATTATTATGTTTATTATCCAATTATCAATTACTCAATGCTAGGAAGATGGAGGGACTATATGAAAAAGTGGCTGCAATTCCTAAACAATTAATGCAGTATTTTCGTAAAACCACATCAATTTAAGTCTGCATTGCAAACACATATCAATGCCTTCTTTCAAATCCATCCTCTTGTCTTTTCAACCAATTTTCATTTTTGTGCTTTTATTTTTTCCTTCCCTTCTTCCAATTGCTATAACTTGAATTTTTTTTGTAGACATAGTCATATGAGCGCTTTATTTTTGCACGACGTATTGTAGTTTTAAATGACACCATTCATTTTACCATATAATGTACTGGAAAATGGGGGAATAAATCAAAGTGCGATGAAATTGTGAAAAAAAATACAATTCTGAAGTTTTGTTTTCATGTCATGATTCTCTAGGTCAGTACGATTATGAGGACATCAACTCAGAAGTTTGTAAAAAAAAAAAAAAAAATTGGGCGTTTTGTACCTCAATTTTCAGAGACCCATGACTTGTTTATTTTTAAGGTGATTGAGCTGGTTGATGGCTTTTTTTCTTGCATGATGAGCTGATGGTTTTATTGATACTCGTTTGTGGTAGATTTTGATCATTGATCAATTTGTATTGCATTTTTTAGAGAGTGGTAACCAAAAAACCACAATTCTGTAATTTAGGTTTTTTTCCTCATTACAGCGTTTACCACTTTGGCTAATTCTTTTTATATTTTGTTACATCTGCCTTTTATGAATGCAGCAATACCAAATATGTTTTGATTTTTCCTTAGCTGGTATCTGCCACATTCAGGGTGTTCAGCTGCTGAGCTCTTTCCACACACAAGAACCCACACAATCACATACATGTATGTGATATTGCTCTAAGGCCGTGGACACACAAGCGTATATTCTCTCATGCGACAGAATCAGTCCGATTATGCAAATGACACTCGGCTTAAACTCTGTCAGAGTCTGAACTGAATGCCATGTCAGTGTGATCTGATTCTCTTGCATGACAGAATCATATCACAGGTGAGAAGACGGAGAAATACATTTGTCCATCTTCTCCATTGTCTTTGTGAGCATACACTGCACTGGGATGACATCCGAGTGCAGTCTGATGTTTCACATGCGCCCATAGACTTGTATGGGTCATTATCGGATGCACTCCTGTTTTATCATGCCGAATCGGCATGAGAAAAAAATCGCAGAGCTGAGCTGCCCCATAGAATAACATTGGGTCGAGTGCTACCCAATAAATCATCGAATAGCACTCAGCCGTGTTATACGCTAGAATGAGCGAGCCCTGAGGGGTTAAGGGTTTTCCAAATCTTATATAAAGCTTGTTCATTATATGGATACAAATTTATTTTTAGTCCAAGTGCTGTATGTGGAAAAAACTGACATCATCAAAAAAAGACAGATCTAAGACCAATGTTATTCGATTGGGCTGCTAGGCCGGGGTCCCACCAGCGTATGGCATCCGATGCGATATGCTAATGACATTCGGCTCCTGCTCTGCTGGGAGCGGGAGCCGAATGTCAGTGCTCCAAGCTCGAATCATCTCACATGAGAGGATCACAGCACAGCTGCGGAGGGGACAGAGAAATAAATTTCTCCATCTCCTCTGTTGCTGGCATCAGCGGGTATCGCACTGCACTAGTGTAAGTTTACTTGTATACAGTCTTTCAGGAGAAAAATAACAACTAACATAGAAATCTGAAGATTCTGTAATCAGAGAACGAGGGCAGAAAGATTGGAGAAAATTAGTGGGGGCTCACAACCCTTCCTCAATGATGTTTTTTGGCATGGCTCTCTTAAATGTGAACCTTCCCCTTTAAATTAAATACATCTAGCTTTCTGCAGTCAGTACTAGAGTTTAGGTTATATATGCAGGTCTCATTAAGTTTCATAATTAAATCTGTACCAATCTCCTTAGCTTCCCCTAAACTTTATTACTTAACCCCTTCCTCACACTGCCAATTTACTTTTTGCACTTGTTTTTTCTTCCTCATCTTCTAAGAGCTATAACTTTCCTTTGCGTTGCCATATCGTTGCCTATGAGGACACCATTCACTTTACCATCTAATGTCCTAAGAAATTAAATAAAAATCTTAACTGTGGTAGAATAGGGAAAAAAAAACAAAATGCAATTCTGTTATGCTTTTTTTGGAATTGTTTTTTTTTACGGCATTCACTGTGCGCTACAAGTTACCTGGAGCGATACCAAATTAATTACATTTTTTTTACTGCTTTAAAAAAGTCATAACTATTTTCTAAGACAAAACTTTTCATTCACCTTTATTGGAGCTGTGTGAATGCTTATTTTTTTTCAGGGCAACCAGTAGTTTTTTTTAATACCATTAAGAACTTGTGCAGATGACCATATTTTCGGTCAGTTTGCGATCCGACAATACGTCAAATCGTACTAGGACTAATGTTATTCTATGGGGCCGTGCACATGTCCATAGAAAAAATTGCAGCATGCACTATTTGCATCACTAAATTCGATTACACTCAGCCATGCAAGTAAGTGAGTCTGTAAAAAAAATAAGACCGCACTCAGATGACATCTGAGTGCAGTCAGATTTTCAAGGACTGACGGAATGGAGAATTCTTTTTTCCATCTTCTCCACATCCAAGAAAATTGGAGCATACTCTGATCACAGTGTGATCAAACTTTAGTCACAGTCTGACAAGAGTGTGATTAGCATAATCAGACTGTTATTCTCAGAATGGGAATGGGGAGTGAATTTTACATTTAGTAACAGTAATTTTAAAATATTTTTTACAAACATGCATGTGCTTTGAGAAGGCCCCCAGCTGCCACAAAAACGCCATAAACACCCCGAAAATTAACATGTGAAAGTAAATGCACAAACCACTTTAAAGGGAATCTGTCATCCCTGGTGTCAGGAACATATTAATATCAAGAAAATGTTCTTCCATATGTGCCTGACATAGATGTTCACCCCCCTCCCTTATTCCCCTTCTGCTCAGCACAAAAGCCCCAATTAACACACGCCTGGGAAATAGTTTATGCAAACGATGCCAGGCAAGGAGTGTTATAACTTTGTTAGGAAGCAAGCATCTTGTCTCTGAAAGACGCAGGAGGTAATTAAAACGCAGGCTGGCACTAATTTGCGTGTACCCGTGAGGCTGGTTCCCAAGCCTCAAAGGTAAATTTGGAGACGAACTGACTCCAATATAAATTATGAAATATTATGAGTTCCATAGGTCCGACAGTAACGGGACCCATATGTGTAGTGACAAAATCAGCCCAAGAATGTATAGGTAGTTTTCCAGGGCTGTAACCAAAATCAGGGAGTTGCAGCGCAAAAACACCAGAATAGCAGACTGCAGCTATGGGATGTGTGATATCCAAATAAAGATAAAATCATAAGGGAAAAAATGACATAGTTTGCACACTTCTGCGATCAACGAGCGATGAGTTATCGCAGAAGTTAGCGTTTTTAATAAAAATGTACAGCTTGGAGACCGGCCCACATGATGTCACCACAAGGGGCGTGTGGCCAGATCTCCCCTTAGGTATAAGAGAATCTATGGAGAAGGCAGGAGCACTCATTGCCAGGGGGGGAATACGAATTATAAGCAACGGGTCCTGTTCAATAACAGCATATTCCAACCGGGGAGCCCCTCCTCTACCTATATTGAGTCGTCGCAGCGAACTTTATAGTGTAAGTTTCACTTTTTTATCCTGTTTTATTTTATGTAACGGCCTATGTATTTTAATGTCCCCTTTGTAACATCCTTATGTATATATTTTTCCTAAGCACTGCCTCCCTTTTGGATTAAATATAAAATGTAATAGTTCTGTTTCTTTTGTTCTGTAATTGTTCCCTCCCCCAAAGCCATATACGCTACCAAAACGCAGGCGTCCGGCCAGGCCTGTATTATATTTCAAACTCGGCCAGTGGTGGCAGAGAGTATTAATAATTGGGCTATCGTGAAGCTGACAGTGACCGTACGGAGGGTGTTAAACACGGATTCCAGGCTGTGGAACCCAGGGTGTTACGCCATACTCTCACTTGTCACTTACCAATACCTACGTAGAGAGTAGTCTTGATCGCGTGCTCGCGACTCCAGACAAAATACGGACAGCTTGTCGGCACAGTGAGATATTGCGTGATCTCCCCGGTGTCGTTCCTGACTGTGTGTGGGTGGAATCCCTGACACCTGGGATATATAACCTATTAATATGGGGATACAGGTGATAGAAATGTCAATCTATTCATACCTGTATGCCTCATATTAATGGTTTTGATGTTTTGAAATCTTATATTATACCTTTATGATTGCTCCAGGCCCCGGGCCCATAAGGAATCCATATCTCCTCTCATTATGATCATAGTACCCCCCTCCCTTGCACGTCACGGTATCCTGTGACGTGCAGTTGCAGTGCTGTAATCTCGCGCCTGCGCAATGAACTTCCTCCACGATCCTCTTTCCTCCCAAGGGTCTCCATGACTCACCGGCGCCTGAGGGTTTCAGAGGTATATCTTGCAACTGTCAGGCATTTACGATATGTCCAGGGAATATTCCTGAATATTTCAAGGGTCTTTCTTGTTTCGGAAAACTCGTGTGAAAAAACAAACTTCACTTTACTTCACCATCCTTGGGTTAATTGCTGAGTCTTTGCGGCTGCTCCTGGTGTCTTACTGTGTGTAGCTTGATGTCACCTTGACAGCACTACAGTCAATCAATGAGCTCAGCGGTTCCATCAATTTGGGCAGAGCCACTGAGCTCAATGATTGGCTGTGGTGCTGTTGACGTGATGTCAGCATTGCAGGCAATATCAGACATCAGGAGCAGTGGTGGAGACTGGGAGAGTGAGTAAAACTGTTTGTTGTTTTAGACACTGGTACACATGCTGAGGTTTTCCTATACAAAGTCTCTTCAAGAAAAAGCAGGCAATCTTTTTCCTTATTTGGCTTAGCTGGTAGTTTTGCCCTCATTTTTGTGTCAACTCCTCTTTTGTCTTTTTTCTATCATTTAGGGTTCCTTCACACAATCGTATAAATCGGACGAGCACTATCGGATTTTTTATTGGAAAGCACTCGGACCAATGTTATTCATGGGGCAGTTCTGATGACCGCTTTTTTCACTGACTGAACCTGTCTGTGCAAAAACAAAAATCGCAGCGTGCTGCGATTTTACTCTGAAATCGGATGGGTGCGAGAACAAAAATGCATGCCATACGATCCCACAGTATAGTATCCGACTTTTGCAGATATATTCTGTAACATATGAAACTGTAAATGGTCCTGTAAATGATTAATAGCTGCTGAGTGAAAAATAGAAATACACTTACCGGTAATTCGGTTTCTGAGACCCTCCACGACAGCACACAGGAGGTTGCCTCCCCATCCTAATTAGGGACTGGAAACACAAGAGGTTTAAATAGCCCTCCCCCTCCCTTCACCCTCAGTGTTCTTCCAAGGACCACACAGTCATTTGATTTTGCCAAGGAATCAAATAAACATAAAGTTTTTTAGGGGAGGAATACCCATGCTGTTGTGGAGGGTCTCAGAAACCGAATACCGGTAAGTGTAATTCTATTTTCTCTAATCCCCTCCATGACAGCACCACAGGAGAAATACCAAATAATAACGCTAGGGAGGGACAATAGCCTGGAGGACTTTCCTGCCAAAGGCTAAATCTTTTACAGACATTAGGTCTAATCTATAAAGTGTAGTGAAGGTATGGACCGAGGACCAGGTAGCAGCTCTGCAGATCTGCTCAATGGATTCACTGGCCCTTTTGGCCTTGGAGACAGACATGGCTCCAGTGGAATGAGTTTTTAGTGACTGATTTTTATATGACTCTATAATTTCCCTCTTGATCCAGTTTGCCAGAGAGCTTTTGAAGGCTTTCTTCCCTTTATTTGGTCGTCAGTATTGGATAAAAAGGTTTTGATCTTTCCTCCAAGGTTCAGTCTGTTTTAGATATTAGAGGATGGTTCTTCGAACATCTAAAGAATGGAACTCTGTTTCTCTAATGTCTGTTAGGTTCTGACAAAAGGAAGGAAGTATTATTTCTTGGGACATATGAAAATCAGATGTTACTTTTGGCAGGGAAGAATGGTCTCGGCAAAGGGCCACCCTGTCATTCAGGACTTTCAGATAAGGTTCTCTTATGGATAGGGCCTGGATCTCACCTACTCTTCTTGCTGTAGTAACAGCTACCAATAGAGCCGCCTTTCAGGATAATTTGTCCATTTGAATTTGGGCCAGAGGTTCAAAGGGCAGGATAGTCAGACCCTTCAGTACTACATTGAGGTCCCAGGATGGAATTATGTTGGACTTCCTTGAATGTATTCTAGAGGCTGCTGTCATAAACCTCTTTATCCATCAGTAGTTTGCCAAATTCTGGTCAAAGAAGGAACTCAGGGCTGACACCTGGACCTAAAGCGTACTAAGTCTTAACCCTTTTGATAGACGGTCCTGTAAGAAGTCCAATATTCTGGCAATATCAGGATGAAATGGATCGATGGGGGTAGATCCATACCACGTAGAGAAGGTCTTCCATATCTTAGAGTAGGTGACATTAGTAACCTGTTTCCTGCTTTTTTGTAGGGTGTTGATAACATCATCTGAGAGACCTATAGCTCTCAGGATTTAGGCTACAGAAATCAGGCTGCCAAACATAAGCTGTGGGGAGCCAGATGAAAAATTGGACCATGATGTAGCAGGTCGTGGTCTGGAGGAAGAATAAGAGGCTCCTCTGAGATCAGAAAGTTCAAAGCCCCAAACCAGCTCCTCTTTGACCATAGAGGTGAAATCAGAATGGTCCTGACTCTCTCCATTCTGATCTTTTACAATGTCCTTGGTAGCAAGGGAATTGGAGGGAATGCATAGGCCAACCTGAAGTTCTAAGGGTAAGAAAATGCATCTCCCTTTGATTGAGTCTCGTTTGGATCTATGGAGAAGTAAAGATTCACTTTTGTGTTCTGTCGACTCACAAACAGGTTTATATCTGGGTGACCCCATTTTTCGGTTATTAATTGTAACACTCTTGTATTGAGGCTCCATTCCCGAGGATTTATATACGTTCTGCTCAGGATGTCTGTCTGGATATTGTCGGATCCCTTTGGGTGAAGGGCCGACAAGGACAGGAGATGACGTTCTGCCAAACAGAAATACTTTGTGCTGCCCTGATAACATAAGTGGGCCACTGTGGTCATATTGACTGAATAAATTCTGTGAGCTCCTTGAAGTATAGATTTTGCTGCTCTGAGGGCTTCCTCTATAGCTTTTAGTTCCCTGAAGTTCGAGAACTGGTCGTCCATCCTTTTCCAGACTCCCTGGAAGACTGCCTGAGATGTAACCGCTCCCCAACCTCTTTTGCTGGCATCTGTTGTTATCGAAGAGAAATGGTGTTGAATCCAAGATATTCCCTTTGCCAGATTTTCTTGGTTGAGCCACCAGTTCAGAGATATTTTTACTTGGTGAGGAAGGGAGATTCTCGTGCTGAGTGCATCTGGAGTTTAGTCCCAGCGAGAAAGGATGAAATTCTTGAGAACCCTTGAATGAGCCTGGGCCCAGGGAACTGCTTGAATGCATACTGTCATCGACCCCAGGACCGACATAGCAAATCTTATGGACACCCTTTATTGGTTTCTTAGGATCCGAATTTTGGATCTTACATTAATCTGTTTGGTCACTGGAAGTGAGGATATCTGGTTCTGAGAATCTAGGAGGATCCCAAGAAGACCTTCTTGGTTGAAGGGGTCAAATTCGATTTCTCCTGATTTATGATCCAACCTAAGGATGTTAGAGTATGTAGAGCTGATTGGAGTTGGTCTTTGAGACAGGGAACTGAGCTAGCCATGATAAGTAAATCGTCTAGGTAAGGAATGATGCAAATATTTTCCTTTCTGACATGCGCTACCACCTCTGCCATGATTTTTGTGAAGGTTCGGGTAGCTGAGGAAATCCTGAAGGAAGGACCTTGAACTGAAAGTGGCATACTTTTTGATTTCATGTGACCGCAAATCTCAGGTATTTTTGATAATCTGGATGAATGGGTATGTGGTAGTATGCATCTCGAAGATCTATAGTAGCTATGACGAAGTCCTAGCCGATTAATGGGACTGTGGATTTTACAGACTCCATTTTGAATCTTTTGTACATCATGTACTAATTCAGTCGTTTCAGGTTGATAATGACTTGGTAGGATCCAGTTGCTTTTTTTACGAGGAACAATCAAGAATAATGGCCCTTGCTCTGTTCCGCTTCTGGAACAGGAGAGATTACTGCTGATGTTAGCATCTCCTGGAGTTCTGATTCTAAGATCTTTTGTAACTTTATTGATGGAAGAGATGTTACTTCCAGTCTTTGCAGGGGGAAAAGAAGAGAACTCGATTTCTATTCCCATTCTGACCGAGTCCAGAATTTTGCGATCTGGTGATCTGTTGTTATCTTCCCCCACTGTGAGAAGAACCTTGAAATTCTGCCCCCTACTTCTTTGACGTCATTGTCTTTCAGAACGTTGGTTCTGAAAGATACTCTTCCCCTTTGGGGTAACTCCAACATCGTGTTTGACATTCTCCTCTATACTGAGGGCCTTGGGTCTGTGGGGGACGAAATGGTCTTCTTTTGAAGGTTTTAGGCTTAGGAAGAGATTTCTTTTTATCTGCCACTTTCTCTAACAAATCGTCCAGAGCTGGACCCAACACGTATTCCCCTCTGAAGGATATAGAGCATAATTTTGATTTGGATAGAATGTCCCCGCTACACATTTTTAACCAAAGAGCTCTTCTTGTGGTGTTTGAGAGAACTGAGGCTCTTGCTGCTATCCGAACGGACTCTGCAGAGGCGTCGGCTAGGAATCCTGTTGATTTCTGTAAGAGGGGTAACGGGGCCAGTAGATCTTCTCTAGGGGTACCTCCCTCGATATGATCCTCCATCTATTGTAATGAACAGAACATGGCTCTTCCGTGGTCCAGATTCAAATTTCCCACCAAAATGGCAGAGCGTTCCACCGTGAAATGCACCTGGAAGTGATGTTGGGCACCTCTGACTCGGCAGTGTGTGTCACTTCCTATGCGAGCCGCAGCCCACCGGAGATGCTCCGGGAGGGAGGCGCAACTTGCGGTGTAGCGGGGAATAGGACAGATGACTAACCTGCCTGGGGAGCTGTGGGAGGCCCCCAGCCTCTCACCATCCAGCATTGCCCAGGGCGCAGGAGGATGGTGTGGTCCTGCTTTCCGGAGCATGAGCAGTGTAGAGAAGGAAGGTGCGGGACGATCGATCCCAGACTGCTCGGCTTAAGGTAAAATAATAGGGTGACTGCTCGCCGGCCACAGCACTCCAGAGAAAAACTCTTCATCCCTTAGGGACAGGAAAAACACTGAGGATGGAGGGAGAGGGAGAGCTATTTAAACCTCTTGTGTTTCCTGTCCCTAATTAGGATGGGGAGGCAACCTCCTGTTGTCCTGTCGTGGAGTGGATTAGCACACAGATGACACGTGAGAAAAAAATTGTCCCACTTTTCTGGATGAAAATTGGACCGAGTTTTTATAGGCTTGTGTGACCCCAGCCTCAAACTTCAACTAGCGAGCAGCTTCCTAGCATAAGCCCCCGAAGAATGAACAATACCTCAGTATTTGTAAGCCAAAACCAGGAGTAGATTAAAAATGCAGAAATCGGGACGCATTTCTATTATACCTTTACTCTGACTGTTCCACTTCTGATTTTGGCTTGCAAATACTGATGTAATACTGACCAAATTCTGAATGTGAGAATGTAGTCTAACTCTGAGAAATCAGAAGATTTGACACCTAATAATATGTTACAGAATTAACCACCACAACAATTTGACTCTAAAATGCAGTGTTAAAAGGTGGAACCTTTAACACCATAGCTCTCAACCATCCCGGATTCAGCGGGACTGTCCCGCTCTATACTCACCTCTGATGTTTTCATTGCTCCCATAGATCCTCCTCTCAGCTCAGTGCATAAATGAAAGTTAATCTGCTCACTTCACTTGCTATCAGGTCTCACAGGACATGAACTTGCTTTTTTTTTTGTTCACAGGCAGCAGCTCTACCAATGAGCCATAGCTCATAATGACACATGTAGGAGGTTTTGGTAATCTTGACCTCTATATCAGGCAGTGACTCCAAAAGCAGAGAATACATGTGCATTAAATACAGCAGTGTATTTCTTTGTACCTGTATTCTGAGGTGAAAAAGTCACTTTTTCGTTACTATAAAACTAATATTTTTATTATAAGCAGTTACAAAAATCTGGAGTGTTTTTTTTTGTGACACCCTCACCTAGGTTTCAAATCCACAACCCTCAACATCCCAGGCAAGAGCTGAACATACTGAGCTACAAGCTCTGATGATATAATCAAGAGAATTTTCTATACTTGATCTGTTATAGCAGCTCTGACTGCACAGACAGATTACATAGAGATACATTACACACAGCAGTGGATTTCTATGTATTGTTTTCTAGTTTGAGAATAAGAGATTTTTTTTTCTTCCTATAAAATGACAAAAAAATAATGAAAAACTCTTAAAATAATGTCATATTTAATGTGCTTTTTAAAAAATAATAAACATCACAAATCAGCACATAACATAGACATATTTGGTGTCCCTGTAATCATAACGACCCGCACAACACAGTGATAAGATTATTTTCGGGGATTGGTAAATGGCGTGATTGATATTTTTTCTCTATAAAAACCCATAAAAAATGTATTCAAAATATATTAAAAACATAACGCTGAGGCCGTGTTCACATGTTGCGTAAATGCTGCGTTCTTTCCGCTGCTTTTTTCTGCAGGTGTCCGCACCACAAGACGCAATAACAATCTTCTCTGATTATTGCGTTTTTGCTGCTTTTCTTTTATGCGTTTTCCCGCTTATTTGATGTGTTTTTGGTGCAGATATGAAGCCGTGTTTTTAACGCTTTTTTAATAGTACAGAAAAGCTTTGATTCTGCGCTTAAAGATGCAACAGCAATTTTTTCTTCAAGCATTTTTTTTTCGGAACAAACCTATAGAGAAAAAATGCATCAAAACCCCAGAGTTAAGCCGCGTCTTTAGGCCACAGGGTACAGATATTTCATGGAATCACATCCACTTTGCTTGGAAATTTAGTCCTTGTTCACATGTATTGTAAATGTTGCGTTTCTTCTGCTGTTTTTTTGCACAGAAATTCTGCTGCATTTAACTGTCCAAGCAAAGTGGATGTGATTTCATGAAAACTGCGCCCCCTGTGGTCTAAAGACGGTGCTGAACTGTGCGGTTTTAGTGCTTTTATTTCTCGTCTTCTATTTGGAGCCTAAAAAAAACACATGTAAAAAACTGCAGATACTTTATTAAGAATCAAAGTTTTTCTGTACTATAAAAACACATTAAAAATGCGACTTCACATCTGCACCAGAAACTCATCAAAGAAGGGAAAAAAGGACTTAAAAAATGCAGCAATATTTAGAAAAGATTGTTATTGTGTAGTTTGGTGCGGATCCTGCAGAAAACAAAAAACAAGTATTTCTGCTACGTATGAACACGGCCTTACAGACACAAAAAAGCCAGATGTCATATAGTGAAGCCACATAAAGGTGAGAAGGTTCTGGCGGCTCCAACTGTGAATGAAGGAACAAAAAATAATCCACAGGTCCCAACTAGAGATGGGCAGGACGCACAGATTATGTTGCTCCAGCTCTGTCTAAACCAAAGCCGCGCCGGGGACGCCGGAAGATAAGAGATTCGTGGCCTACGTCCAGCCACCAGGTAGCACTAATCTGGACGCTGGACCAGAGTCCTGTGAATCGATCTACTCATCTCTAGTCCCAACTGTTCTGGATACAGAGAACAGTCCTGGATTTGGGTCTGCGCCCTGCAGCCTTTGGCGTCTGCTGAATGTCCCTCATTACCAGTGCCCCTCTGACACCACCACCTTCAAGGGGAGAAAAAATGGCAAATGGGCGTGGATTGGGGTGTGGTCAAGGGCGTTTGCAACATCTGTCCCTCTTTCTATTCTTCAAAAGTTGGAAGGTATGTTTAACACCATTTTATCATTTTAAATTTAAATAGGTCCAAATTACTTTGCTGATTATTTCTCAGTGTCCATATTACATTGACATAGAATTGGGTGCTAATATATTTTTCTTTTGTTATAATTGAAATCATGTATAGTATACAGTAAGCTAAGTGTCTTCTTGTGGTGACTGTAGGCAGCAATACAGTGTCCATTTTAGGACATGATCAGATATCAAAGTCAAACATCAGAATGTCAGTTTGAGGCTAAATACCCTGTCTGAGAACTGACTTTGATAAGTGACTTTGACATCTGACTTTGAGATGTGACTTTGACATCTGACTTTGATAAGTGACTTTGACATCTGACTTTGATATGTGACTTTGATAAGTGACTTTAACATTTGACTGATATATGATTTTGACATCTGACTTTTACAACTGATAATAATAAAAAAAAATGTTTACTGTACGCTGCTGGGACTTTACCATTCAGCCATAGGGTTAAGTGATAGTGGCTGGTAGTTTTTCTTGGCTTATGGGATCAAACATGAAAATATTCAGGGTGACTAAAATTCATTGTGATTCTAATTCTGATGTTTGAAGAAAGTCAGATATCAGTCGCATATCAAAGTCACACATCATTTGAATTTGGCTTTGAGGAGGTCTGTGTGAAAGTTCAAACTGAAAATCACATAACCAAATAGAATGCTTAAGTTTCTTAGTGTATAGCTCAATGGTAAGTGTACTGGCTTATAGACATTTTTTTGGGTTCAAGTCCCTGCAGCGTACAGTGAACTTTTTTATTATTATTATTATTAGTTGTAAAAGTCAGATGTCAAAATCAGATGTCAAAGTCACATGTCAAAGTCACTTATCAAAGTCAGATGTCAAAGCCCGATGTCAAAATCACTTATCAAAGTCACATATCAAAGTCAGATGTCAAAGTCAGTTCTAAGGGTATTTAGCCTCAAACGGACATCATTCTGATGTTTGACTTTGATATCTGATCAAGTCCTAAAATGGACACTGTACAGTAAGGCCTTTATCATTTATCTCTATTTAGGGGATTGGGAGCTCTATATTTAAAAAAAACAAAACATTTATTCACTTTGGAAATTATATATTTTAAAAATTACCACAGAAAGTTTTTCATGGATAGAGCACCCCCCCCCCCCATTATAGTCTATGGGGCTGTTCACATATCTGTGTTATTTCTGCAGACCGTATGACCGTGCAAAAATCTCAGAGATGTGTGTTTTTTTATTATAACCATGGATGACTAGTAGAAATACAAATCTATGGATCCATGAAAATCATGGAAAGACCATGGATGCCATCAGTGTGCTGTTTGATTGCTGTCCATGGTTAATATTGCAAAGGATAGGAGAAGTGCTGTCATTTATTTATTTTTTTATCCATACGTGTAAATCACTGATGAAACACTGATAGTAAACACTGTCACACTGACCAAACACTGATGAAACTTGGATTCAAAACACTGATGGTACTTGTACCATTTTTTTGCGTACGTGAAAAACACGGATTTCTGAATGAGGTCTAAGGCTGTGTGCACACGATAAGTTTTTTGTGAGTCTTTGATGCTGCATATTTTCACTGTGCCAAAAACGCAGCGTCTTACAGTTCCAGCAAAGTGGATGGGATATATAGAAATCTCATGTCCACTGTGCTTTTTTACACAGTGTAAACTGACCTGCGGTTCGTGTTTCAAATGTGCAGCATGTCAATTTCTCTGGCAGGTACGCTGAGTTTTCTGTCTGATTTTCCCCATAGACTTGCTTTAGATGCGGAAAATCTGCAGGTAAAAAATGCACATGTGTTTTCAGTGCGTTTCCGCGGCAGAAACACAGAAAAAAAAGCATGTAATCCACACATGATTACATCAGTAAAGTTTTGTCAAAGCCAAATATAGGAAATATCAAAAACAAGGCAGATTTGTTTAAAACATGACACACCAACAAGAGGCAAAAATCGCAGCGTTAAAAACGAGATAAAAACACACTCAAAAACACAATGAAAAAAACGCAAGTAACCTAATTTACTTAATAGGTGCAGAAATTCTGCAACATCAAAAACTCATCGTTGGAACGTAGTCTTATAAGCCTTGCATTTCTACATGAAAGCATGTCCAGTGTTAGAGAAATATAACCAAACGCTACTCAGAAAATTAATAGTGTAGATGTTCATGGAATGCTGAGAATTGAAGAACTGCTTGTTCAAAATCCAGAAAATGGTATACAGTAAATGGGTCTTGAAAATTTTTATATCAGTCTAGAGTTGGCTAACATTCAGAAATATGAAAATATTGGCACTCTATTTATTTGAATGGAATTTGTAAAGTTTGTATTTATTTTTGTTCTAATTTACTATCTAAGGGTGCTTTTACACTGCGTTCTGACGCCCTGCATTGGTCCGGGGGCTTACGTCCGGACCCCTGCAAAACGGGATTCGGGTGTATGCGCCATAGACTATAATGATGCCGACAAGGTGAATGTGTGTTGTAAAGTGCTGCGGAATATGGGACGTCTGACCGCAGCTCCATTCATTCTCTTTGGGGCTTCCAGAAAAAAACCAAGAACAGCCACTGAGGGACTGAATGGATCAGTGGTCAAGTCGCACATGAGTTCCAGTCTAATGGGGATAAAAGCTCCACATTCTACCAATCGGTGCAGGTCCCAGCAGTCAGACCCCCACTAATCAATAATTTATCACTTATCCTGTGGAGAGGTGATTACTTGTTTTCCCCGGAGAACCCCTGTAAGTGCATCTTGTTCCAAGTATTTAATCACTAATGGAAATAAAGAATTTTCTCCTAATTAATATCAGAGAGAACAAATGACCGCTATACACAACACAATCCACTATACCAACACCAATAGTACCACATACAAGAGAGAAATACTGCCACACCATGACTGGACTACATATTACCACCACATAGTGACCGAATAATACTGCATACAAGGGAGAAATACCACCACACCATGACCAGACCACATATTACCACCACATAGTGACTGAATAATACTACATACAAGGGAGAAATACCACCACACCATGACCAGACCACATATTACCACCAGATAGTGACTGAATAATACCACATACAAGGGAGAAATACCACCACACCGTGACCAAACCAGATATTAACAGCATATAGCGTCCAAATAATTCCCTATCATTTCTCTCCCACACCTCCATCATTGCTCTCCCCCATCCCATCATTGCACTCCCACACCTCCTCCATCATTGCTCCCTCCCATTCCCATTATTGCTCTCCTCCACCTTCTCCATCATTGCTCTCCCCCACCTTTTCCATCATTGTCATATCTCCCCCACCTTCTCCATCATTGTCATATCTCTTCCACCTCCTCCATCATCATTGCCATCTCTCCCCCACCACCTCCTCCATCATTGCTATACCTCCCCCCACCTCCTCCGTCATCATTGCCATATCTCCCTCCACCTGTTCCATCATCATTGCCATATCTCACCCACCTGCTACATCATCATTGCCATATCTCCCCCACCTCCTCCATCATCATTGCCATATCTCCCCCACCTCCTCCATCACCATGCCATGCATATCTCCCCCTACCTCCTCCATCATCATGCCATATCTTTCTCCACCTCATCCATCACCATGCCATGCCATATCTCCCCCACCTCCTCCATCACTATGCCATATCTCCCCCACCTCCTCCATCATCATTGCCATATCTCCCCCACCTCCTCCATCACTAGTGCCATGTCATATCTCCCCCACCTCCTCCATCACCATGCCATGCCATATCTCCCCCACCTCCTCCATCACCATGCCATATCTGCCCACCTCCTCCATCACCATGCCATATCTCCCCCATCACCATGCCATATCTCCCCCACCACCATGCCATATCTCCCCCCACCTCCTCCATCACCATTGCTCTCCCTCATCTTCCCCACCACCTCCATCACCATTGCTCTCCCTCATCTCCCCCACCTCCTCCATCACCATTGCTCTCACTCATCTCCCCCCACCATCACCATTGCTCTCCCTCATCTCCCCCACCTCCTAAATCACCATTGCTCTCCCTCATCTCCCCCACCTCCTCCATCACCATTGCTTTCTCTCTTCTCTCCCACTTCCTCCATCACCATTGCTCTCCCTCATCTTCTCCCACCTCCTCCATCACCATTGCTCCCCCCCACCTCCTTCTTCACCATTGCTCTCCCTCATCTCCCCCCACCTCCTCCTTCACTATTACTATCCCTCTTCTCCCCCACCTCCTCCACCACCATTGCTCTCACTCATCTCCCCACCATCACCATTGCTCTCCCTCATCTCCCCCCACTTCCTCCATCACCATTGCTCTCCCTTATCTCCCACCTCCTCCATCACCATTGCTGTACCTCATCTCACCTCCTCCATCACCATTGCTCTCCCTCTTCTCCCCCACCTCCTCCATCACCATTGCTCTCCCTCATCTCTGTAACATCCCTGGCGGCGTGCTTGCATGGCTTACCATCTCCCACCATGCAAGACCGCAATCTTACCTTTCAGGCCAGGCTGCACACTTTTGCTCCAGTACCTGCTGTTTGTATGTCTCTTGTCTGCTGGCTTAGGGCTTCGGCGCTGTTGCTTTGATTCTTAAAGCTACAGTGTGCGCAGTCCTAATGCGTCCCCAGCCTATTGCTGTGAGTCACTGGATACTTAAACCCCCTCCACCTAGTAGGAGGTGCCTGAGCAACACTTTCTTACAGTCTGTTCTGTGCAACTGTGAGTTGCCAGGTCCTGTCCTGACCCTAGTCTGTCTGCCACCCTGGGGGCTGAGTACCCAGGGCCTCTACCTGTACCTGTGACTTCTAGTCAGTTTCCGCCACCCTGGGGGCTGAGTACCCAGGGCCTCTACCTGTACCTGTGACTTCTAGTCAGTTTCCGCCACCCTGGGGGCTGAGTACCCAGGGCCTCTACCTTAACTTGTGACTTCTAGTCAGTTTCTGCCACCCTGGGGGCTGAGTTCCCAGGCTCGTTCCTGGTTCAGATCCTGTCTGAACAGTGTCCTAGTCTGTTACTTGTTTGTCTCTATGTCTATATCTTCCCTCTTTCCTGCAGTATTTGAACCTGCACCTAACTCCAACTCATTGTCTCTGTACTTCTGTTTGTGAGTCTTGTGTCCACTCGCTACTTCATTGTAAGTACCTTGTGTGTATCTGGTTCTACTCGTTCTGTTTCCCTCCCTCTGTATCTAACTCCTGTGTTTCAGCTATCTTCTTGTGTTTTCCAGTCTGTTCCATGTGAACAGAGCCCTGTTCTGTCTACCGCATTTGCGGGTTTTGCTTTGCTCTGCTTGCTCACCGCACCTGCGGTTTTGCTCTGCTTTGTTTGTTCACCGCATCTGCGGGTTTTGCTCTGCTTTGCTAGTTCACCACATCTGTGGTTTTGCTCTGCTTTGCATGTTCACCGCATCTGCGGGTTTTGCTCTGTTTTGCTTGTTCACCGCATCTGTGGTTTTGCTCTGCTTTGCTTGTTCACCGCATCTGCGGGTTTTGCTCTGCTTTGCTTATTTACCGCATCTGCGGTTTTGCTCTGCTTTGCTTGTTCACCGCATCTGTGGGTTTAGCTCTGCTTTGCTTGTTCACCAGATCAGCGGGTTTAGCTCTGCTCTGCTTGTCTACCACACCTGCGGCTCTGTTCCTATATCCCAGTCTGTACTGGTCCCTATCCTGCCTACGTTTCTACTTGCCAGTACCCGCCAGTCTGCATGCCAGCTGTGCCTCCCTGTGCCCACCTGTCTGCATGCCAGCCGTGCCTGCCAGTGCCCACCTGTCTGAATACCAGCTGTGCCTGTCAATATCCACCTGTCTGCATACCAGCTGTGCATGCCAGTGCCCACCAGTCAATATGCCAGTTTAACCTGCCTGTTCCTGCATTCCCCGTGTGGGTCAACAGCTGTGACCGGGGTCTGACCTGGAGTAGCACCTGGTCCCTCTGCTCGGTTCCTCCTTGGTTCATGGAGTCGACTGAGCCGCCATGTGACCTTGGTCGGATCGGGTTGATACTTAGTTACGCCCCTCCAGGCACTCCTCGGTTCATGGTACAGTGGGATCACTAATCACGCTCATGCTAGCCTGCCTGGGCGTGTGCGTAACAATCTCCCCCCACCTCCTCCATCATCATTGCTCTCCCTCTTCTCCCCCTGCCTCCTCCATCACCTTTGCTCTCCCTCATCTCTCCCCACCATCACCATTGCTCTCCCTCATCTCCCCCACCTCCTCCATCACCATTGCTCTCACTCATCTCGCCCCACCATCACCATTGCTCTCCCTCATCTCCCCCCACATCATCACCATTGCTCTCCCTCATCTCCCCCACCATCACCATTGCTCTCTCTCATCTTCCCCAACCATCACCATTGCTCTCCCTCATCTCCAGTCCAGTGTATTAGTTTTAAAAAAAAACACTTACCTCTCAGCCCGCTTCACCGCAGCATCATCCTCTGCTTCTTGCCCGGCATCTTTCTCCCTGACATTGGCTCACGCTGCATGATGACGTCTTCCGAGCCTGTGTCAGGGAGGAAGCGCCGGGCAGGAAGCAGAGGACGGATCCCTACGCTCTGCTGTCATTTTCCTCCTGTCGGCAGCGGAGCTGGGGGGATCGCTCCCTGCACGCCTCACAGGATGAGGGCAATCTGACCATGGGCCCCCCGGAGCCTGGGGGTCCGAGAAGCAGGCCAGATTGCCCTCATCAGCTGCACAGC
Source organism: Phyllobates terribilis (assembly GCF_046119375.1). Taxonomy (NCBI): domain Eukaryota; kingdom Metazoa; phylum Chordata; class Amphibia; order Anura; family Dendrobatidae; genus Phyllobates; species Phyllobates terribilis. Next base: position 915,521,407 of record NW_027362763.1, on the reverse strand, counting down.
AAGGGCCCTCCTGACCCTTGAAGTGCAGAGCACCGGCGGCCATGTTAACCAGGGGCCCCGTTCGTCCTGCTTGGGTGCCCGCTGAGGACCCGGGCCCACCGCACAATTCTCCAGTGTTCTGGTGCCCCAGTCCGACCCTGGGTATAGTGGAACCTCAGCAGATGACCGTGCTGTTACTAAAAATAAATATATAACCAACAAGACTAACATTACCGCCATATGGTGGCAATAAAGTTGTAGATACCAGTCCTGCAGAACCTATAAGATGTTACAGTACAGTTATAGATAGTGACTTTCAGCTGACATTATATCTGATAGAAGCTGGCACGTTTAGGTGGGCTGCTCTGCGGGAATGAAGAGCCTTACAAATCGTATTTTACTAATACCAACACCATTATACATCTGGAAGAACCATTTCCTCCATCCATAGGGCAGCAGTAGCTTTCCACACTTTTGTAGGTGTTGTGCCAGGGGCGTACATAGAAATCATGGGGCCCCTGGGCAGAAGTCGTAATTGGGCCCCCCCCCAAAAAAAATTAAATTAATATTCTGCAGGGTCACAGAAGAGCATATCTCACAACTTTGCAGTCCTTACAACGTAATTTCCTACTATTTCAGCGCCTAGATTCCGCTTTCACCCATAAAGTATGATGCCAATAAAAGTGGCAAACACTGTATGATACCCCCATGGTGAATTCCTCCACATGCAGAGTATGATGACAATACTGTACCCCACCTCAACTCCCCCGGCAAAATATGGTGACCCCAACACAGTATGATCCCCAACTGTGACCCCCACACAGCCCTCCATTCAGTATTATGGGCCTACATACAGTATAAGGCCACGTGCACACGTTGAGTATTTGGTGAGGTTTTTTACCCCAGTATTTGTAAACTAAAACCAGGAGTGGGTAAAATATGCAGAAGTGGTGAACATGTTTCTTTTATACATTTCCTCTGATTGTTTCGCTCCTGGTTTTAGCTTACAAATACTGAAGTAAAAAACTCACCAAATACTCAACGTGTGCACGTGGCCTTATACTGAGGTACACCTCACCACACTGTATAATGGCCCCACTATCCCTCCAAACAGTATAATGGCCCTCACACAGCCCTCCACACAGTATGATGGACCCCACACAAACCTCACACTATATAATTGCTTGCATACAGTATAATGGCCTCCACATAGCCCTACATGATGGTGGGATGGCTTTTACATTATTTTGATCAAAATTATGTTAACTAAATACCCTTTAATATTTATCATTATTTTTGCACTGTGCGATTTATCCATTTACTTCCAGTTATTTGGGTATTTTGCTTGTTTTTGGTTTTTCTCTGTCTAGTGGCCTTATGTGAACCTGCATTTACATTTTGCATGCACATCAATTTACGTTTCAGTTCAGACTCCCAGGTTTTTTCTTTGCAGTTTTGTGTGCTTTAGTGCATATAAGGGTGTGGCCGCCCTTTGTCTGAGCTGAAAGGTTCATCCTGCCTCAGGTCTATGCTTCTACTACGGGTTCAGTCACTCTGCCCTTATCCATATGTACTGTATGTCACTTGACAAATGGTAAGGTTTTAATATTAGAGTTAGGACTGTCCCATAAGGGTTACCGTGACGTGGTGGGATGGCTTTTACATTATTTTGATCAAAATTATGTTAACTAAATACCCTTTATTATTTATCATTATTTTTCCACTGTGCGATTTATCCATTTACTTCCAGTTATTTGGGTATTTTGCTTGTTTTTGGTTTTTCCATGAAGTATAAAAGCTCCCACATAGCCCTCCAAATATTATAATGGCCATCCACATAGCCCTCCATATAGAATAATGGTCCTCATAGTCCTCCATATAGTATAGTGTAACCCATAATTCTCCATGTATTATACTGTATCCAATAGTCCTCCATACAGTATAATGCACTCCCCATAGCCCTCCATATAGTATAATGCACTCCCCATAATTCTCCATATACTATAATGCATTCCCCATAGTCCTCCATACAGTATAATGCACTTCCCATATTCCTCCATATAGTATAATGCACTTCCCATAGTCCTGCATACAGTATAATGCACCCCATACTCCTGCATACAGTATAATGCACCCTACAGTCCTCCATATAGTATAATGCACCCCATAGTCCTCCATATAGTATAAGGCACTCATCATAGTCCTCCATACAATATAATGCACCTCATAGTCCGTCATATAGTATAATGCACTCCCCATTGTTCTCCATATAGTATAATGCACTCCCCATAGTCCTTCATACAGTATGATGCACCCCATAGTCCGTCATATAGTATAATGCACTCCCCATGGTCCTCCTTATAGTATAATGCACTCCCCATAGTCCTCTATGTAGTATCATGCAATCCCCATAGTCCTCCATACAGTATAATGCACCTCAGAGTCCTCCGTATATTATAATGCACTCCCCATAGTCCTCCATACAGTATAATGCTCCTCATAGTCCTATATATAGTATAATGCACTCCCCATAGTCCTCCATATAGTATAATGCACTCCCCATAGTCCTCCATACAGTATAATGCTCCTCATAGTCCTCCGTATAGTATAATGCACTCCACATAGTCCTCCATACAGTATAATGCATCTCATAGTCCTTTGTATAGTTTAATGCACTCTCCATAGTCCTCCATACGGTATAATGCACCTCATAGTCCTTCGTATAGCTTAATGCACTCTCCATAGTCCTTCATACAGTATAATGCAGCTCATAGTCCTTCATATAGTATAATGCACTCCCCATAGTTCATCAAACAGTATAATACATTCCCCATAGTCCTGCATAAAGTATAATGCACCTCATAGTCATCCATAAAATATAATGCATTCTCCATAGTCCTATATATAGTATAATGCACTCCCCATAGTCCTCCATATAGTATAATGCACTCCCCATAGTCTTCCATACAGTATAATGAACCTCATAGTCCTCCGTATAGTTTAATGCACTCTCCATAGTCCTCCATACAGTATAATTCATCTCATAGTCCTTCATATAGTATAATGCACTCCCCATAGTCCATCATACAGTATAATAACATTCCCCATAGTCCTGCATAAAGTATAATGCTCCTCATAGTCATCCATAAAAAATAATGCATTCCCCATAGTCCTCCATATAGTATAATGCACTCCCCATAGTCCTCCATATAGTATGATGCACTCCCCTTAGTCCTCCTTATAGTATCATGCACTACCCATGGTCCTACATACATTATAATGCACCTCCTAGTCCTCTGTATAGTATAATGCACTCCCCATATTCCTCCATACAATATAATGCATCCCATAGTCATTTATATAGTATAATGCACTCCCCATAGTCCATCATACAATATAATACACTCCCCATAGTTCTCCATAAAGTATAATGCACTCCCCATAGTCCTCCATACAGTATAATGCTCCTCATAGTCCTACATATAGTATAATGCACTTCCTATAGTCCTCCATATAGTATCATGCCCTCCCTACAGTCCTCCACACAGTATAATGCACCTCAAAGTCCTCCATATAGTATAATGCACTCCCCATAGTCCTCCATACAGTATAATGCACCTCATAGTCATCCGTATAGTATAATGTACTCCCCATAGTCCTCCATACAGTATAATGCACCTCATAGTCCTTAGTATAGTTTAATGCACTCTCCATAGTCCTCCATACAGTATAATGCATCTCATAGTCCTTCATATAGTATAATGCACTCCCCATAGTTTATCAAACAGTATAATACATTCCCCATAGTCCTGCATAAAGTATAATGCACCTCATAGTCATCCATAAAATATAATGCATTCTCCATAGTCCTCCATACAGTATAATGCACTCCCCATAGTCCTCCATACAGTATAATGCACCCCATAGTCCTTCAAATAGTATAATGCACTCCCCATAGTCCTGCATATACTATAATGCACTCACCATAGTCTTCCATACAGTATAATGCACCTCATAGTAATCAATATAGTATAATGCACTCTGCATAGTCCTCCATACAGTATAATGCATTCCCATAGTCCTCCATATAATATAATGCACTCCCCATATTCCTCCGTAATGTATAATGCACCACATAGTCCTCCATATAGCATAATGCACTCCCCATAGTATTCCATATAGCATAATGCACTCCTTATAGTCCGCCATATACTATAATGCACTCCCCATAGTCCTCCATAAAGTATAATGCATTCCTCATAGTCCTCCATACAGTATAATGCACTCCCCATAGTCCTCCATGCAGTATAATGCACTCCCCATAGTCCTCCATACAGTATAATGCACTCCATAGTCCTCCATACAGTATAATGCACCCCATAGTCCTCCATACAGTATAATGCACCCCATAGTCCTCCATATAGTATAATGTACTCCCCATAGTCCACCATACAGTATAATGCACCTCATAGTCCTCCACAGGGCCGGCGTCAGCACCGCAGGTGCCGGGGCCCTGAGCAGGTGGGGGGGCCCCACTCACAGTCGGGCACCCCGCATCGCTATGGGACCAGTGAGTGGAGGAGAGCGGTATCAGCGCCCGCTCCCCCCCACTTGCTCAGGGTCTCTTGAGCCATCACTGCGCAGAGCTGGAGTCCGGAGCAGCGGCAGCAGGTGAGAAGGGAGGTGAGTAGTGAGGTGAGTATTTGATTTTTTTTTTTAATGTATGGAGGCATGGGCATTATAAGGAAGATGGGGGGTGATGACATCCTGCATGGGGCATTAAAAGGGGGGAGGAGTGACATACTGCATGGGGCATTAAAAGGGAGGGGGGTGACATCCTGCATGGGGCATTAAAAGGGGAGGAGGTGATATCCTGCATGGGGCATTAAAACGGGGGAAGTGACAACCTGTATGGGGCATTAAAAGAGGTGGGGGAGTAACATTCTGCATTGGGCATTATAAGGGATGGTGGGGTGACATCTTGCATGGGGCATTATAAGGGGGGGAAGTGATATCCTGCATGGGGCATTATAAAGGGGGGAGTGACATCCTGCATGGGGCACTATAAGGGGAAAGTGACATCCTGCATGGGGCACTATAAGGGAGGGGGGGTGACATCCTGTATGGGGCATTATAAGGGGGGGTGACATCCTGCATGGGGCATTATATGGGGGGAACAGCCTGCATTGGGCATTATAAGGGGGGAACAGCCTGCGTGAGAATTATGTGGGGGGAACAGCCTTTATGGAGCATTATGTGGGGGCACAGCCTGCATGGAGAGTTATATGGGGGGCAGTATTCTGTATGGAGCATTATATGGGGGCCAGTATCCTGTATGGAGGACTATGATGTGCATTATATTGTATGGAGGACTATGGGGAGCACATTATACAATATATCGAGGACCAGGGCCAGCTCCAGGTTTTTGTGGGCCCTGGGCAAAAGAATCTCAGTGGGCCCCTTTAACAAATACCACGATTCATGATGCACAGATACCGCAGAGAAATATACAGTATATTTCTCTGCGGTTTCTGTGCATCATGAATCGTGGTATTTGTTAAAGGGGCCCACTGAAACTCTTTCGCCCAGGGCCCACAAAAACCTGGAGCCGGCCCTGGTCCTCGATATATTGTATAATGTGCTCCCCATAGTCCTCCATACAGTATAATGCACATCATAGTCCTCCATATAGAATAATGCACTCCCCATAGTCCTCCATATAGTATAATGCTCTCCCCATAGTCCTCCATACAGTATAATGCTCTCCCCATAGTCCATCATACACTATAATGCTCTCCCCATAGTCCTCCATAAAGTATAATGCACTCCCCATAGTCTTCCATACAGAATAATGCTCCTCATAGCCCTCCATATAGTAAAATGCACTCCCCATAGTGCTCCATACAGTATAATGCACCTCATAGTCCTCCGTATAGTATAATGCACTTCCCATAGTCCTCCATACCGTATAATGCACCTCATCGTCCTACATATAGTACAATGCACTCCCCATAGTCCTTCATATAGTATCATGCACTCACCATAGTCCTCCATACAGTATAATGCACCTCATAGTCCTCCGTATAGTATAATGCACTTCCCATAGTCCTCTATACAGTATAATGCACCTCATCGTCCTACATATAGTACAATGCACTCCCCATAGTCCTCCATATAGTATTATGGCCACCACAATGTACTCACTAATTACATGCCAACTTAACATTTAATAATATCCTCGGAGTCCCCCCATTTACAGATGTGCTCATAGCTCCCCTACACACAATATGATAGGTCTACACCTCCACTCTACAAAGCTTCCCCACACACAGCATGATGCCCATACAGCCCCCTTTACAAAGTGTGATGCATCTACAGCTTCCCTAGGCAAAGTAAGATGCCCCCAAAGCTCCCCTATGCAAAGTTTGATGGGCCCACAGCTCCCCTATAGACAGTATGATGTCTCCACTACTCTATACAAAGTGTGATGCACCCACAGATCCCCTATATGCAGAATGATTCTTCTACAGCTCCCCTATGGAAAGTATGATGGGCCCATAGCTCCCTTATACACAGTATGAAGTGCTCACAGCTCCCTTATACACAGTGTGATGGGCCCAAATCTCCCCTATACACAGTATAATGCCCCCACAACGCTATGATGCCCCCACAGTATTCCCTACAATGTATGATGGGCCCCTCAGTCATACCCACACTGTATGATGGCCCCCACAAAATCCCCCATGCTATATGATGACCCTCTCAATCGTCCACATACTGTATGATGGCAACCACAGTAGTCGCCACAGTGTATGATGGTCCTCACACTGTATGATGGCCCCTAAACTGATGGTCCTATAGTAATTATCCACAATGTGTGATACCCCCACAGTACCCCACCACACTATATGATGGCCTCCACATTAGCAGTACCTACAGTAGCAGTATCAGTACCTGGTTGATCCTGCTAGTAGCATATGCTTGTCTCAAAGATTAAGCCATGCACGTGTAAGTACACACGGACAGTACATTGTAACTGCGAATGGCTCATTAAATCAGTTATCCACATTTAAAGAAATCCGCTATGCTCAGCTGGGATAAAGACTGCAGTTGCAGTCGAAACGCATAGCCTATTATCCTCTTCTCTGTGCGTTTTTTGTATGGTTGTTACATGGTATTAGCCACTGCGGCCCTTGTATCCTGTCTGTTTTTAAAAGAATTTTTCTCAAATAAATAAAATTTTCTAAGAAATTGTTAAAAAATTTACTTTTTGGAGCTGGAACATTTATTTCTTTAATCCATTGCTTAACTATGTGAGGATCAGGACGGAGTTCTGTGCACCACTTTGGAAAATTGGTGAGCTGACAACTATTTTTTTCCACACAGTTATCCACATTGTATGGTGCCGCACACAGTAGTCCTTACAGTGTTTTATGCCCTCACAGTAACTCCTACACTGTATGATGACCCTAACAGTAGTCCCCACACTGTATGATGCTCCTACAGTTTATCTACAAGTACTATTAAAATTTAAAAAAATCATATACTCACCCAACTCCACATCCTGACGAGTCCCCCGTTAGACAGCAGCAATGCAAGGACAGACAGACCAACATGGTGATGAAAGCGCGCTTGGGCAAACACCGGACATCAGAGTCTTGGTGCGATGATATCATCACATTTCTCTGACGGTTGCAGTATGTAGTGAAACTGATCTACTTCTATGAAGCCCAATCACAGGAGAACCAAGATGACAACCAATATATACCCTGCAAATGTATCGTGAAAAAGGAAGGGCAGTGGGAGGTTCATCAGACCAACAACCAAGCTATTTAAATGCTGCTCTCAGTGATTGACAGCAAGATATAAATGGTTAAACAGCAGCGATCAGAGCTAACTACGGTCGCTGCTATTACAGGCAGATGAAAGATGCATGAAACTGTTCTACATACCTGCACCCTGTGCCATATATGTACAACCTACAGAAACAGGTTAAAGTCATGTGATGGCATGCAGCCCTTCTCAATTTTCGTCTATTTGGGAGTTTTGAGTTAATTAAGTAGGTATATTTTCCTCAACTTTCAAAGTTGTATTACCCAGACATCCCACTGATTTTAATGGCCACTGTGGAATTAATTATCTTACCTTATGGTAAATCAAACACTTACTGTCAGATTTTTTCACAAATTTCAGTTTATTGATGTTGGTCCCTGCAGTTACCAACTTAGAATCAACGGACCCTTTTAACAAGAAGGGACTGGCGAAGGCAGAGAACTCTCCGGGAATAGAAAGAAGTACAACACTAAAAGAAATGTCATTATAAATAGATTCCTAAATACTTTTATTTAGCAAATCACACAGTTTTTTCACAAATCAATGGTACAAATGAAGATACGAAAGTTTGTAATATATCATAGAGAATAATGCCTCTTTTTTAGATTTTACGGACTGATGAATTATTCTCAATTCACTGTAAAATATATCTTCACATTTCTAGGGCGACACAGACATAACACTTTACAGCCTGGGACATATTAGTACGCACCAGGCTGTAACCCCCGGTTCAGAGAGGGCTGAGCCCGCACTGAACCAGGCACATGTCAACTGATTATTACAGCTGACATGTGCCCGCAACAGCCGCAGGTGGAATCGCGATCCACCCACGGCTGTTAACCAGTTAAATGCTGCTGTCAATCTCTGACAGCGGCATTTAACAGCGCAGGAACCGCGTCACTTACCCCGCCCATCGGTGACCCCGTCACGTGATCGCGGGTCACCTATGGGTGGTCATGACAACCCTGGGTCTTCAGCAGACTCCAGTGGTTGTCATGAGCTGATCGCTATGAGCGCCACCTAGTGGTCGGCGCTCATAGCACAGGAGCATTTCTGCTGAATACAGGGGATCTACTCGTCCACTGTATGTAGCAGAGGCGATCAGACAAGTGTTGCTTCTCGTCTCCTATGGAGACTATAGAAGCAAGCAAAAAGTGAAAAAAAAAATGGTTTTAAAAATATTAACCGGTTCAGGACCGCCCACTGTACATAAACGCCGGCGCTGCCTGGGCTCTGTGCAGCGCCGACATTTAAAAACGGTGGGTGGTCCCGCAGCCCTCAGGACCCCCAGGGTCCTGCAAGCGCTGCAGTTCCGGTGCAGAGCGATAGCTCTGACAGGGGATGTAGCGTCGGCATCCCTGCCTCCTGCTAGGCAGGGACGCCGTTCCCCTCACCTCTCCGCTCCGTGCCCGGCGGCTTCCTCCCGCTCTGCTGGCAGCGCGCGCTGCTTCCCGGCCTCTGTGCTTAGGGCGCGCGCGCTCCCCCTCTCTTAAAGGGGCCGCGCGCGCCGTCCTAAGGAGTCCCCAGCCAATGGCCAGAGGACCTCACCATATATAAGGCACCTCCTCCAAAATGGAGGTGCCCGAGCAATGTTGTTGCAAAGCCTTTCAACTCTGCTTCAGCCCTCAGGTCCCGTTACGAGATACCTGCCAGTTACCTGCCAGATCTCTGCTTGATACCTACCTGATTCCTGTCTATCTGCTTGCATTCCTGCGGTCTGACAGTCTGACTTCCAACACCTGTCAGTCTGTCTATGGATCTGCCCGCCCGCTCACCTGGGAGCGCTCACCTGCTACCTGCCTGCTAGCCTACCTGGAGGCTCTGCCGTCACTTGCCGTGACCACCTGCCTGTCCAGAGACTCCTGCCCGCTCACCTGGGAGCGCTCACCTGCTACCGGCCTGCTAGCCTACCTGGAGGCTCTGCCGTTACTTGCCGTGACCACCTGCCTGTCCAGAGACTCTTGCCCGCTCACCTGGGAGCGCTCACCTGCTACTTGCCTGCTAGCCTATCTGGAGGCTCTGCCGTCACTTGCCGTGACCACCTGCCTGTCCAGAAACTCTTGCCCGCTCACCTGGGAGCGCTCACCTGCTACCTGCCTGCTAGCCTATCTAGAGACTCTTTCCCTGCTGTCACTTGCCGTGACCACCTGCCTGTCTAGAGACTCTTATCCTGCTGTCACTTGCCGTGACCACCTGCCTGTCTAGAGACTCTTACCCTGCTGTCACTTGCCGTGACCATCTGCCTGTCAAGAGACAGTCCCCGTCACTTGCCGTGACCTCCTGCCCTTCTACCCAGAGACTGTCCCTGTCACTTGCAGTGAATACCTGCCTGCCTTCCCTGGGAGCCACCCGCTTCCTTACAAGGACTGCCCCTTTGTATAGTTGCTCTGAGGTTCCACCTCCCAGACCCGTTACAGTTTACTCGGGCCATGGAACCCGGTGGCACCCAAGCTCCCTCGCTCTCGGACCTATGTCATGAACTTTCCCGTCAGAGGTCCCAACAGGAGTCCATCCTGAGCCACCTGCGTAGTGTTAACTCCCGCCTGGACACACTGACTACCTCTTCGGGACCTGCTTCCAGTCGCACGACTCCTACCCCGGCAGCGTCGCTGCCCATCAATTCCATGGCATCTCTTCCCAGTCCCCGCCTCTCCGCCCCGCCTCGTTTTGGCGGAGATCCCGGTCAGGCACGGGGCTTCATTAACCTGTGCACTCTGCACTTCGAACTGTTGGCACACCAGTTTTCCACCGACCGAGCCAAAGTAGCCTTCATCATGTCCCATCTCACGAGGGAGGCGCTGGCTTGGCTAAATCCTCTATGGGAGAAAGGAGACCCCCTGGTGTCCAACCTGCCAGCCTTTCTCACGGCTTTCCAGAAGATCTTTGACGAACCAGGACGGAAGACCTCATCCGCCTCATCTCTGCTACGCCTCCGCCAAGGAAGTCTCACTGTGGGCCAATATGCCATACGGTTCCGTACCCTTGCTTCGGAGCTTGCCTGGGATAACGACGCCCTGGTGTCCGTCTTCTGGGAGGGTCTGTCCGTGTCACACTGTCACAGAATACTGGAGGTAGGGGGCCTAAGCTGACCCTAAGCTGGGGCCCTGACTAATCCCTCAACCTGGAGGTACTGTTAAAGGTACAGAGGTCCAGGCCGCCAGCGTAACCCCTACCTCCTGAGGATCCCTGCACCTCAGTAATCTAGTCCTGAGAAGGACCCCGATCACAACAATTGGGAACCAGAAATAATATGCCCACACACAGTATTTAGACGAACGAGACAGTACAAGGGAAAAACCAAAACCACCTTGCATACAACTTCTACACAACTACAACAGAGGGAACACCAACGGGAAAGGAGATAAATGATAAAGCGAGGAAAGGGAAAAAACACTTCCAAATACACTTATCTCAGCAACTCCAAACACCACGATCCGCTCTGTAAGTCTGAATGAAAAGCTTTCACCGACACCTCCCAAACAGACCTGCAGGAATATGAAGGAGTCTCACTAAAGAAGCATTGATTGCAGCTGGGCGAGGCTGGACCTCAGCTAGCCCAGAGAGAGAGAGAATTAACTCCTTCACTGCCGAAAAAAACACAAAGCACCAACAAGTCAGCTGCGAGAAGTCAGGCTGTGTACTCGTGACGATCTTCGTGGCAACACACCCGTGACAGTACCCCCCCTTCTACGAGGGGCCTCCGGACCCTCAGGGCCAGGTTTATTCGGGTGAGTCGTGTGGAAGGCCCGAACTAATCGGTCTGCGTTAATATCCGACGCAGGAACCCACATCCTCTCCTCAGGACCATACCCCTTCCAATGAACCAAGTACTGAAGGGACCGGCGATTAAAGCGTGAATCAATGACCCTCGATACCTGGAACTCCAAGTTACCATTGACAACCACAGGAGGGGGAGGTAAAGGTGACGGTACCACCGGCGCCACATACCTCTTAAGCAATGATCTGTGAAACACGTTGTGAATTTTAAACGTAGGGGGGAGGTCAAGACGGAATGCCACCGGATTAATAACAGAACTGATTCTGTACGGCCCGATGAACCTGGGACCCAGTTTCCAGGAGGGAACCTTAAGTTTAATATTCCTGGTAGACAACCATACCTGATCGTTCACACTTAGGTCCGGACCAGACACTCTCCTCCTATCAGCCATACGTTTGTATCGGTTCCCCATAGTATTCAGATTCTTCAGCACCCCTCTCCATACTGAAGCGAGAGATGAGGAAAATCGTTCCTCCTCCGGAACCCCTGAAGAGCCCCCCCTACTGAAAGTACAAAACTGGGGGTGAAAACCATATGCCCCAAAAAACGGGGACTTACCAGTGGACTCGCTCCGCCTATTATTGAGAGCAAACTCTGCCAGAGGTAGGAAAGAAGCCCAGTCCTCCTGGTTCTCTGACACAAAACACCGAAGATATGTCTCCAAGCTCTGGTTCATACGTTCCGTCTGACCATTGGTCTGAGGATGAAAAGCCGACGAGAATGACAAATGCATCCCCCGCCGTGCACAAAACGCCTTCCAGAACTTGGACACAAACTGAGACCCCCGATCAGACACCACCTCGGAGGGTACCCCGTGAAGCCTCACAATCTCCCCAATGAACACCTGCGCAAGAGTTTTAGCATTAGGGAGAGCCGGAAGAGCGATAAAATGCGCCATCTTGCTGAACCTGTCCACTACAACGAGTATGACCGTTTTACCCGAAGACGGAGGGAGGTCCGTAATAAAGTCCATAGACAGATGAGTCCAAGGACGCTCCGGGATCTTCAAAGGTAAAAGGGCCCCAGACGGACGGGTATGTGAGGTCTTAGAGCGCGCACAAACCCCACAGGACGCGACAAAAGTTACCACCTCTTTATGTAAGTTAGGCCACCAAAACCGACGCGAGAGGAGATCCACAGTAGCTTTACTCCCCGGGTGTCCTGCAAAAACTGAGTTATGGTGTGCCTCGATCACCTTTTGTCGCAACTGATCTGGAACGAACAGTCTCCCCGGAGGTCCAACAGGGGCGTCCCCCTGAGCCTCCAATATCTCCTCCTCCAGCTCAGAGCATACTGCCGAAACCACCACCCCCTCCTGAAGAATAGGAATCGGGTCGTCCGTATTCCCGGCCCCAGGGAAACTACGAGATAAGGCATCCGCCTTTACATTTTTAGACCCAGGACGATATGTAACGACGAAATTAAACCTGGTAAAAAACAATGACCACCTAGCTTGTCTGGGATTCAGACGTTTAGCGGACTCCAGATATAGCAGGTTCTTGTGATCGGTGATGACGGTGACCGGATGAACTGCCCCCTCCAAAAAATGGCGCCACTCCTCAAAAGCTAACTTAATGGCCAAGAGTTCCCTATTGCCGACATCGTAATTCCTCTCAGCGGACGACAATTTTTTAGAGAAAAAGGCGCACGGATGCCACTTACCAGGGGACGAACCCTGTGACAATACTGCTCCCACCCCTACCTCGGAAGCGTCTACCTCTACAACGAATGGCTGAGACGCATCAGGTTGAATGAGTATGGGTGCCGAGGCAAAACATTTTTTCAAGGAGGAGAATGCTTGACAAGCCTTGTCAGACCACCTAGAAAAATCCGTCCCCTTTTTAGTCATGTCTGTGAGAGGCTTAACCATGGACGAGAAATTACGAATGAACTTCCGGTAATAGTTAGCAAACCCCAGGAAACGTTGTAGTGCCTTAAGATTCTCCGGCCGATCCCACTCAAGAACTGCCCGCACTTTCCCAGGGTCCATACGAAAACCGGACGCTGAAACCAGGAAGCCTAAAAACTGGAGTTCCTGTACGGCGAACACACACTTTTCCCACTTGGCATACAGTTTATTATCCCGCAAGATCTGTAACACCTGTCTAACGTGCTCCTGATGAGACACCAGATCCGGCGAGTAAATTAAGATATCATCCAGATATATGACAACAAACTGTCCCACCAGGTGGCGAAAAATATCATTAACAAAGTGTTGAAACACCGCCGGGGCATTAGTCAGACCGAATGGCATGACAAGGTTCTCATAATGCCCCTCCGGAGTGTTAAAAGCCGTCTTCCACTCATCCCCCTCCTTCATCCTAATCAGATTGTACGCCCCCCTGAGATCCAACTTAGAGAACCATTTGGCGCCCACGATCTGATTAAAGAGATCGGGAATAAGTGGGAGCGGATACGGATCTCGGACCGTAATCCGATTAAGTTCACGGAAATCCAGGCAAGGGCGTAGGCCTCCATCTTTCTTCTTAACAAAGAAGAACCCCGCGGCCACCGGTGAAGATGAAGGTCTAATATGCCCCTTAGCCAGACTTTCAGAAATATAATCCTTCATGGCCTGCCTCTCAGGACCAGAAAGGTTATACAACCTAGCTTTAGGTAACTTGGCCTCAGGGAGCAGTTTTACAGAACACTCATACTCGCGATGAGGAGGTAGTTCCTGACACCCATTCTCCGAGAATACATCCTCAAAGTCCGCCAGAAATGGAGGTAAGACCCAAGGAGTAACCGCACCGATGACCGTGTTCATGCAGTTTTTATTACAGAATTTACTCCATTGGCTTATCTCTCTGGTTTGCCAATTAATAACTGGGTTATGCTTAGCTAACCAAGGAAGGCCCAACACTATAGGAGTGGGAAGACCCTCCAACACGTAGCAAGACAACAGTTCTTTATGTATTGCCCCCACTTGAAGTTTTACGCCATGCACAGCTTGCAAAAAACTTCCCTGACCGAGAGGCCTGGCATCGATCGAGAATATGGGGATGGGTTTAGCCAACTCACTCAATCGCATACCTTGAACCCGGGCAAACCGAGCATCAACCAGATTAGCCCCGGCCCCACTATCCAGAAGAACAGATATCCTCTCAGTTCTCGCACCCACCACCACCTCCGCCGGTACGAGAAACTGAGACGAACCTAGGGACGAAATACCTACTCCCAGATTGCCGTCCACCACACAACCTGGGATCAACAGTTTTTTCGACGACTCTTTACTCTGCAAGGGACGGGATGGACACCCCCCAATAAAATGTCCCTTTTTCCCGCAGAGGAAACACCTTCCTGTCTTATGGCGCTCCACCGGTCCCCTTCCCCGAAATGATGTCCCTCCTAATTGCATAGGCTCCTCCGGACTGACCAGGGGAACCACCATATGAGGGGACCTTGTAGGAGGTGGAGACATTACAGGGGGTAGAGTTATCCCGCACCTCTCCCGAAGCCGTCTGTCAACGCGAATGGCAAGGGCCATAGCGGCTTCCAGTGACGCGGGAGAGTCATACTGTGCCAACACATCCTGTAATTTGTCGGATAAACCATGACAAAACTGGCTCCTAAGAGCCGGGTCATTCCACTGGGTGTCCGTGGCCCACCTACGGAACTCCGAACAGAATTCCTCCGCCGGACGATCTCCCTGCTGAATCCTACGTAACTTAGACTCAGCAAGGGAGATCCGATCTGGGTCATCATATACGAGTCCCAGAGCAGCGAAAAACCTATCCACTGACTGGAGAACCGGGGAGCTTGGGGGAAGAGAGAACGCCCAAGATTGTGGGTCCCCTTGTAGGAGCGAGATGACAATTCCCACCCTTTGTTCTTCGCTGCCCGATAACCGAGGCCGCAGCCGAAAGTACAATTTGCATGCCTCCCGGAAAACAAAAAACTTGTCCCGCCCCCCAGTGAACCTGTCAGGGAGAGCTACTTTAGGTTCTGGTCCGGCTTGCTCCAGAGGATGCAAAACCTTGGACCTAACGTCCGCCAGCCCCATGGACAAACTCTGCAACTGCCGAGCTAGACCGGCTACTGGATCCATGGTAGCTGGAGAAAAACTAAGTTGGTCGGTGAAAATGTCACACTGTCACAGAATACTGGAGGTAGGGGGCCTAAGCTGACCCTAAGCTGGGGCCCTGAATAATCCCTCAACCTGGAGGTACTGTTAAAGGTACAGAGGTCCAGGCCGCCAGCGTAACCCCTACCTCCTGAGGATCCCTGCACCTCAGTAATCTAGTCCTGAGAAGGACCCCGATCACAACAATTGGGAACCAGAAATAATATGCCCACACACAGTATTTAGACGAACGAGACAGTACAAGGGAAAAACCAAAACCACCTTGCATACAACTTCTACACAACTACAACAGAGGGAACACCAACGGGAAAGGAGATAAATGATAAAGCGAGGAAAGGGAAAAAACACTTCCAAATACACTTATCTCAGCAACTCCAAACACCACGATCCGCTCTGTAAGTCTGAATGAAAAGCTTTCACCGACACCTCCCAAACAGACCTGCAGGAATATGAAGGAGTCTCACTAAAGAAGCATTGATTGCAGCTGGGCGAGGCTGGACCTCAGCTAGCCCAGAGAGAGAGAGAATTAACTCCTTCACTGCCGAAAAAACACAAAGCACCAACAAGTCAGCTGCGAGAAGTCAGGCTGTGTACTCGTGACGATCTTCGTGGCAACACACCCGTGACAGTCCGGCCGTATTAAAGATGAACTCGTCGGTCGGGACATTCCTACCACTCTCGACGACTTAATTACACTTGCCACCCGGATTGACATCCAGTTCCAGGAGCGCACCAAAGAGGCCACCCATGAGAGGAGGTTTCCACGCCTTGCCCCTACCTTCCAGAGACCCGTCACTTCCTCCGTTACTCCCCCGGCGCACTCACCCGAGCCTATGCAGGTCGACCAGACCAAGATGGTCAAGACCAGTCAAGAATTACGCCGTGCCGAGGGGAGCTGCTTCTACTGTGGCAGTAAGGAGCACCGGCTCCGTTCCTGCCCGGAGAGGTCGGGAAACGCCTGTGTCTAGGATCGCTCAGAGAGGTCGCCCTAGACAGAAATAAACCCTCTCCATCTCTAATGCTGTCGGTCTCTATCATCTGCGGGGAGAACCGTTATTTTGAACTGGCTCAACTTGACTCTGGAGCTGCCGCAAATCTCATTTCTCAGTCCCTGGTAGAGAAATACCGCATTCCCACCAAACCTCTGGCTGTACCCTTATCTGTCGCCGCCGTGGATGGGGGCCTCTTACCACATCCCATCCAGCTCATCACCGAATCCATAACTCTGCAGGTGGAAATGCTGCACTCTGAGAGCATCTTCTTCCATGTTCTGCCTGGACTCTCTCACGCCCTCTTGCTAGGCCTACCTTAGCTCCAGAGACATGCACCCGTGCTTGACTGGCAGACCGGAGAAGTTTTTCGCTGGGGACAGGACTGCCATAAGACTTGTTTAGTTCCCGTTCATCCTGCTCGTCCTTCTCCTACCCCAGCCAATCTACCCGGCCTACCGGTTCCCTATTGGTCTTTTGCGGACGTCTTTAATAAAAGAGAAGCAGAGACATTACCCCCTCATAGACCATACGACTGCCCAATCGACCTGATGCCCGGCGCTACTCCTCCCCGTGGGCGTATTTACCCTTTGTCCGCTGCTGAGACCCAGTCCATGTCTGAATATATTGAGGAGAATCTGGCCCGGGGATTTATCCGGAAATCTACCTCCCCGGCGGGAGCAGGCTTCTTCTTCGTCAAAAAAAAGGACGGCTCACTCCGTCCCTGTATAGACTATAGAGGCCTTAACCAGATCACAGTGAAAAATAAATACCCCCTTCCGCTCATTCCTGAATTATTTGACCGTCTGAGGGGGGCTAGAATCTTCACCAAGCTGGACCTCCGTGGGGCGTATAATCTGGTCCGTATCCGTCAGGGGGATGAATGGAAGACGGCATTCAACACCCGGGACGGCCACTATGAATACCTTGTAATGCCCTTCGGTCTCTGTAACGCTCCTGCCGTCTTTCAAGAGTTGGTCAATGACATCTTCCGTGACCTTCTCTACTCCTGCGTGGTGGTGTACCTGGACGACATCTTGGTCTTCTCTCCGGATCTTCTCACTCACCGGAGGGACGTTCGTCAGGTCCTGCTCAGGCTCAGGCAGAACCACCTCTACGCTAAATATGAGAAGTGCCTCTTTGAGCAGACCTCGCTTCCGTTTCTGGGCTACATAATCTCTCAGACCGGCCTACGAATGGATCCTGGGAAACTGTCTGCCATCCAGAAGTGGCCCCGACCACAGGGGTTGAAGGCTATTCAGCGGTTCCTGGGCTTCGCCAACTACTACCGCCTCTTCATTCCGCACTTGTCTTCCCGAACTGCCCCTATCTCGGCGCTCACCCGTAAGGGCGCTAATCCCAGAGAATGGCCGCCCGAAGCAGAGGAGGCCTTCCTTTCCTTAAAACAAGCTTTTTCCTCTGCCCCTGTGCTGCATCGTCCGGACGGCAACAAACAATTCTTCCTAGAAGTCGACGCTTCCCCCTCCGGAGCCGGAGCCGTACTTACCCAAAAGTCGTCTTCCAGAAGAATGGTAACCTGCGGCTTCTTCTCCAAACTCTTCTCCTCTTCTAAGCGCAATTATTCTATAGGAGACCGAGAATTGTTGGCCATTAAGCTGGCACTGGAGGAGTGGCGTTACCTGCTCGAGGGGGCTCTTCACCCGGTAATAATTTACACGGACCACAAGAACTTGGCTTACCTCCAGAGTGCCCAGAGACTTAACCCGCGCCAAGCCCGGTGGTCCTTGTTCTTCGCCCGCTTTAATTTCATTCTTCATTTTCGCCCGGCTGACAAAAACATCAAAGCTGATGCCTTGTCCCGATCCTTTTTGGTCTCTGATCTTGAGGAGGAGCCTAAACACATCATCGACCCCGCCAAAGTAATGCAGGTGGCCCCCGTGAATCTAAATCGTCTTCCACCCAGTAAGACGTTCGTAACTGTACCTAATCGTGAGAGGGTTCTACACTGGGGACACTCGTCCAAGCTAGCTGACCACGCTGGTCAGAAAAAAGACCCTCCAGCTTATTACCGGGCATTACTGGTGGCCTACCCTGCACAAGGACGTAATAGACTTTGTTTCAGCCTGTGTGTCCTGCACCCGCAACAAGGTTCCGAGACATCTGCCAGCCGGCCGTCTCCTTCCTTTTCCTGTACCTGCCCCGTGGCAGCATATAGCTATGGACTTTATAACGGACCTCCCTGTCTCTGCCGGTTGTACGGTCATTTGGGTGGTCGCTGACCGCTTTTCCAAAATGGCTCACTTTATTCCCCTGCCGGGTCTCCCGTCTGCATCAGAGTTAGCTAAAGACTTTATCCATCATGTCTTCCGTCTTCATGGTCTTCCTCTCCACATCGTATCTGACCGAGGGGTTCAGTTCACCTCTCGCTTTTGGCGAGCCATGTGTAAACTGCTGGGGGTCACCTTGGACTTTTCTTCTGCTTATCACCCACAGTCCAATGGCCAAGTAGAACGGATCAACCAAATTTTAACCAGTTTCCTCCGGCACTTTGTTAATGCTCACCATTCCGACTGGGTGGATCTTTTACTGTCGGCCGAATTTTCCTACAATAATCACGAGAGCGAATCTTCCTCCAAATCCCCGTTTTTTGTAGTCTTCGGTCAGCATCCTCGGATCCCGTTTCCCGTCTCCACCTCGGTGGACAATCCGGCTGCGGAATCTCTCGTTAACGAATTTTCCTCCATTTGGGAAAGTACCAGACCCGCACTTCTTCAGTCATCCGAGCGGATGAAAAAACAGGCTGACAAAAGACGTCTGGATGCACCACAATTCCGTCCTGGAGATAAGGTCTGGCTCTCGTCCAAATATGTCCGGCTCAAGATTCCTTCCTACAAGTTAGGGCCTCGGTTCATCGGTCCACTGGAAGTTATCAAACAAATCAACCCGGTGGCCTATAAATTGAAACTCCCTGCCAATTTGCGGATTCCTAACTCCTTCCATGTATCTCTACTCAAACCCGTGGTACATAACTCTTTTTCCAAGTCTACAGGTATGCCTCCTGCTCCGGTTTCCGCTGAAAACGAGTTTGAGGTAGAGAACATTCTGGCCACCAAAAGGGTAAGAGGAAAGTCCTTTTTTCTAGTGGATTGGAAGGGGTTTGGTCCTGAGGAGAGAACATGGGAGCCCCGGGAGAACATCCATGCACCTCTCATCCTTGATAAATTTCTCTCTGGCCTAAAAAGGGGGGGGGGCCTAAAGGGGGGATACTGTAGCGTCGGCGTCCCTGCCTCCTGCTAGGCAGGGACGCCGTTCCCCTCACCTCTCCGCTCCGTGCCCGGCGGCTTCCTCCCGCTCTGCTGGCAACGCGCTCTGCTTCCCGGCCTCTGTGCTTAGGGCGCGCGCGCGCTCCCCCTCTCTTAAAGGGGCCGCGCGCGCCGTCCTAAGGAGTCCCCGGCTAATGGCCAGAGGACCTCACCATATATAAGGCACCTCCTCCAAAATGGAGGTGCCCGAGCAATGTTGTTGCAAAGCCTTTCAACTCTGCTTCAGCCCTCAGGTCCCGTTACCAGATACCTGCCAGATCTCTGCTTGATACCTACCTGATTCCTGTCTATCTGCTTGCATTCCTGCGGTCCGACAGTCTGCCTTCCAACACCTGTCAGTCTGTCTATGGATCTGCCCGCCAGCTCACCTGGGAGCGCTCACCTGCTACCTGCCTGCTAGCCTACCTGGAAGCTCTGCCGTCACTTGCCGTGACCACCTGCCTGTCCAGAGACTCCTGCCCGCTCACCTGGGAGCGCTCACCTGCTACCTGCCTGCTAGCCTACTTGAAGGCTCTGCCGTTACTTGCCGTGACCACCTGCCTATCCAGAGACTCTTGCCCGCTCACCTGGGAGCGCTCACCTGCTACCTGCCTGCTAGCCTATCTGGAGGCTCTGTCGTCACTTGCCGTGACCACCTGCCTGTCCAGAGACTCTTGCCCGCTCACCTGGGAGCGCTCACCTGCTACCTGCCTGCTAGCCTATCTAGAGACTCTTTCCCTGCTGTCACTTGCCGTGACCACCTGCCTGTCTAGAGACTCTTACCTTGCTGTCACTTGCCGTGACCATCCGCCTGTCAAGAGACTGTCCCCGTCACTTGCCGTGACCTCCTGCCCTTCTACCCAGAGACTGTCCCTGTCACTTGCCGTGACTACCTGCCCGCCTTCCCTGGGAGCCACCCGCTTCCTTACAAGGACTGCCCCTTTGTATAGTTGCTCTGAGGTTCCACCTCCCAGACCCGTTACAGGGGACATCATCGGGACCTGATTGGATCAGGTCCCAATGATGTTAACCCTTTGCTATCTTCTATATCCCGCGATCTATAGTGATCACGGCATATAGAAGATAGTGAGAGGAGAAGGGGTCGTCAACTTACCTCTCCGACGGCCCCCTGATATCTTCCAGGACCTGCCGTTGTTATGGCAGCTGGAAGTCACATGACCGCCTCCAGATCTACCATATATGGTGTCCTGCTGAGCTCAGCCCTGCAGCTGAGTCCAACAGGAGACACTGACTGTGAAACAGTCAGAAAAGATGTCATGCAATGTAATACATGTCTATTACATTGCATGAGATCAGTGATTAGAAAAATAAAAATTAATGTCCCATACAGGGACTAAGTAAAATTGTAAAAAAAAGTCTAAAAAATGTTTTCAAACTGTTTAAAAAAAATCACAAAATAAATAAAAATAAATAAATAAAATATTAAACCAATAAATCCGTATATTTATGCAAAAACAAAAAAAGCACACATATTTGGTATCGCCGCGTCCGAAACAACCCAATCTATAAAACTGTCACACTAATTAACTCCTTCTGTGCACACCGTAATAAAAATAAATAAAAAACGGAGCAAAAAACTATGCTTTTCATCATATTGCCAAACAAAAAGTGGAAAAAAATGCGATCAAAATGCAAAATGGAAATAAAAATGGTACCGCTGAAAACGTCATCTTGTTCCGCAAAAAAAAAGCCGTCATACAGCTCCATCAGCCGAAAAATAAAAAAGTTATAGCTCTCAGAATAAAGCGATGCAAAAAAAATATTTTTTCTATAATATTGTTTTATTGTGTAAAAGCGCCAAAACATAAAAAAAATATACAGTAAGTGTAGTATTGCTGTAAACGTACTGACCCGAAGAATAATGCTGCCTTATCACTTTTACCACACGCAGAACGGCATAAAAAAAAACCTCAAAAAACAATTCCTGAATTGTTGGTTTTTGTTAATTTTACCTCCCAAAAAACGGAATAGAAAGCGATCAAAAAATGTCACGTACCCAAAAATGGTACCAATAAAAATGTCAACTCGTCCCGCAAAAAACAAGCCGTCAAATGACTCTGTCGGCCGAAATATGGAAAAATTATAGCTCTCAAAATATGGCGATGCAAAAACTAGATTTTGCAAAGAAAAGCGTCTCTTAGTGTGTGACAGCTGTCAATCATAAAAACCCGATATAAATCTGGTATCTCTGTAATCACACTGACCCGAAGAATAAAGTAATCTCATCACTTATACCGCACGATGAACGGTGTAAAAAATAAATAAAACCAATTCTTCACCTGCTACTGATTTGTTTATTATGTGTCCCAAAGATCGCAGTAAGGCTCTGCTCACATTTATCCTGCGCTCTGCGCTGAGCACTTACACCAGAGTTTCCGTGTAAATCTCTGAAATACGTGATTCAGACGGAACCCATGACGGAAGATTCCCTGTAATGAGGCAGATATAGGCCACTGTGGATGCCATCTGGACTGTGATCCCACGGTGTCAGTTTTTTTAGGCATGCATAAAAGTGCAGTTGGCCATAGTTTTGTGCACTTCTGAAAAACAGAGGCCAGACGGAGTCCAGAGTAACTCTGCTGCCTCATTACAGTGAATGGATCCCACAGGGGTTTCATCTGAATTACATCACTTGGAAATTTAGATGGAAACCCCGATGTAAGTGCTCAGCCTCGAGCGCCGGATAAATGTTACGTAAAATGTTCCCAATAAAAGCTTCAACTCAGTCCTCAAAAAAAGCTAGTCACCACTCAGGTCCGTCATCTGTTAAAAATATTCCAAGTTACTGGTAGCAGAAAGGCTCTGGAAAAGCGAAATGGCCCTTGCCCCCCAAAAGAAATTCAGAAAATTTTGTGCTCCCAAATCCAAATGCCTATTCTGCAATAATTTGTTCTCCAATTGTCAAATAGCGCTCCGTCCCTCCCAGATCTCGCTGTATGGCTAAACGGTACAATACAGTCACATATGGGATATTGCCACTTTTAGAAGAAATTGTGTGACACATTTTGGAACCATTTTTACCCATTGCCCTGTGTGAAAATGTAAAATCTGAGGGTAAAACATTTTTTTGCGGTAAAAATATAATTATGTTTTTTTCACTGCCCAATGGTAAGAATTTAAAAATTAAAAAATACTCACTACTTCCCTAGATGAATTCCTTGAGAGATGTAGTTTACAAAATGGGGTCACTTGTGGGGGTTTCTGCTGTTTCAGCATGTCAGCGACTTTTCAAATGTGACATGGTGTCTGCAACCTATCCCAGCCAACATAGCGCTCCTTTCTCTTCCGAACCCTGCCGTACACCAAAGCAGTGGTTTTCCCCCACATATGGGGTATCGGCGTACTCAGGAGAAATTGCACAACAAATTTCATGGTGCAATTTCTCCTTTTATCCTTATGATAATGCAAAATTAGGGAATGAAAAACATTTTTTGTGGGAAAAATGTGAAAATTTTATTTTTACGGCTCAATATTATAAACTTCTGTGAAGCACCTGGGGGTGCAAGGTGCTCACCACACATCTAGATAAGTTCCCTAAGGGGTCTAGTTTCCAAAATGGTGTCACTTGTGGGGGGTTTCCACTGTTTAGGCACATTAGGGGCTCCCCAAATGCGACATGGCGTCCGCTAATTATTCAAACAAATATTACATTCAAAAAGTCAAATGGCGCTCCTTCCCTTCCAAACCCTGCCGTGCGCCCAAACAGTGGTTTGCCTCCACATATGGGGTATCGGCGTGTTCAGGAGAAATTGCACAACAAATTTCATGGTGCAAATTATCCTATTACCCTTATGATAATGCAAAATTAAGGGATGAAAAACGTTTTTGTGGGAAAAATGTGAAAATTTTATTTTTACAGCTCAATATTATAAACTTCTGTGAAACACCTTGGGGTTCAAGGTGCTCACCACACATCTAGATAAGTTCCCTAAGGGGTCTAGTTTCCAAAATGCTGTCACTTGTGGGGGGTTTCCACTGTTTAGGCACATCAGGAGCTCTCCAAACGCAACATGGCGTCTGCTAATTATTCAAACAAATTTTACATTCAAAAAGTCTAATGGCGCTCCTTCCCTTCCGAACCCTGCAGTGCGCCCAAACAGTGGTTTTCCCTCACATATTGGGTATCAGCGCGCTCATGAGAAATTGCACTACAAATTGTGTATTCCATTTTTTCCTGTTACCCTTGTGAAAATAAAAAAATTGGGTCTAAAGTAACATTTTTGTGAAAAAAAGTTAAATGTTCATTGTTTTCTTCCACATTCCAAAAATTCCCGTGAAACACCTGAAGGGTTAATAAACTTCTTGAATGTGGTTTTGAGCACCTTGAGGGGTGCAGTTTTTAGAATGGTGTCACTTTGGGTATTTTCTGTCATAAAGGCCCCCTCAAAGTCACTTCAAATATGATGTGGTCCCTAAAAAAATGTTTTTGTAAATTTTGTTGGAAAAATGAGAAATCGCTGGTCAACTTTTAACCCTTATAGCTCCCTAACAAAAGAAAAATTTTGGTTCCAAAATTGTGCTGATGTAAAGTAGACATGTGGGAAATGTTATTTATTAACTATTTTGTGTGACATACAGTATAGACCAAAAGTTTGGACACACCTGCTCATTTAAAGATTTTTCTGTATTTTCATGACTATGAAAATTGTACAATCACACTGAAGGCATCAAAACTATGAATTAACACATGTGGAATTATATACTTAACAAAAAAGTGTGAAACAACTGAAAATATGTCTTATATTCTAGGTTCTTCAAAGTAGCCACCTTTTGCTTTGATGACTGCTTTGCACACTCTTGGCATTCTCTTGATGAGCTTCAAGAGGTAGTTACCCGAAATGGTTTTCACTTCACAGGTGTGCCCTATCAGGTTTAATAAGTGGGATTTCTTGCCTTATAAATGGGGTTGGGACCATCAGTTGTGTTGTGCAGAAGACAGGTGGATACACAGCTGATAGTCCTACCGAATAGACTGTTAGAATTTGTATTATGGCAAGAAAAAAGCTGCTAAGTAAAGAAAAATGAGTGGCCATCATTACTTTAAGAAATGAAGGTCAGTCGATCTGAAAAATTGGGCAAACTTTGAAAGTGTCCCCAAGTGCAGTTGCAAAAACCATCAAGCGCTACAAAGAAACTGGCTCACATGAGGACCGCCCCAGGAAAGGAAGACCGAGAGTCATCTCTGCTCCTGAGAATAAGTTTATCCAAGTCACCAGCCTCAGAAATCGCAGGTTAACAGCAGCTCAGATTAGAGACCAGGTCAATGCAACACAGAGTTCTAGCAGCAGACACATCTCTTCAATAACTGTTAAGAGGAGACTTTGTGCAGCAGGCCTTCATGGTAAAATAGCTGCTAGGAAACCACTGCTAAGGACAGGCAACAAGCAGAAGAGACTTGTTTGGGCTAAAGAACACAAGGAATGGACATTAGACCAGTGGAAATCTGTGCTTTGGTCTTATGAGTCCAAATTTGAGATCTTTGGTTCCAACCACCGTGTCTTTGTGCGACGCAGAAAAGGTGAACGGATGGACTCTACATGTCTGGTTCCCACCGTGAAGCATGGAGGAGGAGGTGTGATGGTGTGGGGGTGCTTTGCTGGTGACACTGTTGGGGATTTATTCAAAATTGAAGGCATACTGAACCAGCATGGCTACCACAGCATCTTGCAGCGGCATGCTATTCCATCCAGTTTGCGTTTCGTTGGACCATCATTTATTTTTGAACAGGACAATGACCCCAAACACACCTACAGGCTGTGTAAGGGCTATTTGACCAAGAAGGAGAGTGATGGGGTGCTACGCCAGATAACCTGGCCTCCACAGTCACCAGACCTGAACCCAATCGAGATAGTTTGGGGTGAGCTGGACCGCAGAGTGAAGGCAAAAGGGCCAACAAGTGCTAAGCATCTCTGGGAACTCCTTCAAGATTGTTGGAAGACTATTCCCAGTGACTACCTCTTGAAGCTCATCAAGAGAATGCCAAGAGTGTGCAAAGCAGTCATCATAGCAAAAGGTGGCAACTTTGAAGAACCTAGAATATAAGACATATTTTCAGTTGTTTCACACTTTTTTGTTAAGTATATAATTCCACATGTGTTAATTCATAGTTTTGATGCCTTCAGTGTGAATGTACAATTTTCATAGTCAAGAAAATACAGAAAAATCTTTAAATGAGAAGGTGTGTCCAAACTTTTGGTCTGTACTGTATCGCTCTGATTTAAGGGCATGACAATTCAAAGTTTGAAAATTGCAAAATTTTTGAAATTTTCGCCAAATTTCCGATTTTTTCACAAATAAACGCAAGTGATATCGAAGAAATTTTAACAACTATTATGAAGTACAATATGTCACGAAAAAACAACCTCTGAATCAGGGGAATCCGCTGAAGTGTTCCAAAGTAATTACTTCATAAAGTGACAGTGATCAGAATTGAAAAAATTGGCCCGGTCACGAAGGCAAAAACAGGCTCTGGCGCAAAGTGGTTAAAAAAATATAAAAGTTTAAATCACCCCCCTTTCGCCCCATTCACAATAAAATAATTTAAAAAAAACCCACATACACATATTTGGTATCGCCGTGTTCAGAATCGCCCGATCTATCAATATAAAAAAAAAAAAGAATTAATCCGATCGGTAAACGGCGTGACAAGAAAAAAATTCTAAACACCAGAATTAAGTTTTTTGGTCGCCGCAAAATTGCAATAAAATGCAATAACGGGCGATCAAAACATCAAATCTACCCCAAAATGGTATCAATAAAAACTTCTGCTCGGCGCGCAAAAAATAAGCCCTCACCCGGCCCCAGATCCTGAAAAATGGAGACGCTACGGGTCTCGGAAAATGGCGCCATTTTTTTTTTTTTTAGCAAACTTTGGAATTTTTTTTCACCACTTAAATAAAAAAGAACCTATACATGTTTGGTGTCTACAAACTCGTAATGACCTGGAGAATAATAATGGCAAGTCAGTTTTAGCATTCAGTGAACGTGGTAAAAAAAATAAAAATAAAACATCTGTGGTATTGCACTTTTTTTGCAATTTCACCGCACTTGGAATTTTTTTCCCGTTTTTGCATACACGATATGGTAAAACCAGTAATGTCGTTCAAAAGTACAACTCGTCCCGCAAAAAATAAGCCCTCACACGGCCATATTGACCAAAAAATAAAAACGCTATGGCTTTGGGAACAAATGGAGCAAAAAACGAAAATGCAAAAAAGGAAAATCCCAGGGTTGCGAAAGGGTTAATATGTTACACTTAAACATATTTTTTCTATACTAAAATGTTTCATTTTAAAAATATTGTTATATCAATCTTTTAATAATTGGAGTAGCGGCCAGTTACATAGAACAGAGAACAGAAAAGCGTAACAATACCTCAGCAGTTACTGATTCAGGTCTCTATTTT
This sequence comes from Phyllobates terribilis, assembly GCF_046119375.1. Taxonomy (NCBI): domain Eukaryota; kingdom Metazoa; phylum Chordata; class Amphibia; order Anura; family Dendrobatidae; genus Phyllobates; species Phyllobates terribilis. The sequence goes on along the minus strand of NW_027362763.1, from coordinate 915,494,055 downwards.
GTACCATTTGATGTATTATTGGTACAGCTTTGTACTTAAAGCAAAATTAAGATGGCCCTGTCCCTTTAATAGCATTGTATGCTGCTTTCTTAAGGCCTTTCCTTTCTGCACAGATCATGATATTCGTCATATTTAAGTAGATTTGCCATTCTTTGTTCTTCAATTTAGTGTCTCAGCCAAGCATCAAATTACCTGGGATTCAACACTTTCATTTATTCGAGCAGATGAAAATGGGAAGCAGTGTCAGAATAAAAGCACATTCAGCATTTCTCTTGTAGCACCAGCCTTAGCAGAGAGCTGCACCATTATCAGAGCATCAAACAATCTCCAGGGAACAAACATATGTGTCTTTCCTTCAGCAATGGGTTGCATTCCTAATCCGTGCAGGCTTCTTTATGTATTTTGTTTGTGGTGATTCAGCACCCTCTAGTGTCACTCTAGGAACATAACAAAATACATTTTTATCATTTGTGCTCTCATAAAACAAGATCATGTTTATGTTTGTTTAAGGTGTATAAAAGTGCAGCACCCAGATTTTATGTTTACTGAATGAAAAAAATATTTTATCCTCAATAGTGAATTTGTGTATGCCAATAGAATTCACTTCTGTCACACATATTATTATTATTTATTATTATAGCGCTATTAATTCCATGGCGCTTTACATGTGAAAAGGGGTATACACAGCAAACAACAAGTACAATAATTTGAACAAAAATTAGTCAGTGACTGGCACAGGAGGAGCGAGGACCCTGCCCCTGAAGGCTCACAATCTACAAGGGATGGGTGAGGATACAGCAGGTGAGGATACAGCTGGTCGTGCAGCGGTATGGTGGAGCAGTGGTTACTGCAGGTTGTACGCTTGTCGGAGAGGTGGATCGTCAGGTTCCTTTTGAAGCTTTCCACGGTAGTCGAGAGTCTGATGCTTTGGGGTAGAGAGTCCAGAGTAGGGGGGATGCACGGGAGAAATCTTGTATGCGATTGTGGGAAGAGGAGATAAGAGGGGAGTAGAGAAGGAGATCTTGTGAGGATCGGAGGTTGCGTGCAGGTAAGTATCGGGAGACTAGGTCACAGATGTATGGAGGAGACAGGTTGTGGCTGGCTTTGTATGCCATGGTTAGGGTTTTGAACTGGAGTCTCTGGGTAATGGGGAGCCAGTGAAGGGATTGACAGAGAGGAGAGGCCAGGGAATAGCGGGGGGACAGGTGGATTAGTCGGGCAGCAAAGTTTAGGATAGATTGGAGGGGTGCAAGAGTGGAAGAAGAGAAGCCACAGAGGAGAAGGTTGCAGTAGTCGAGGCGAGAGATGATGAGGGCATGCACTAGTGTTTTTGCAGATTCGTGGTTCGGGAATGTGCGGATCCAGGAGATATTTTTGAGTTGGAGTTGGCAGGAAGTGGAAGGGGCTTGGATATGAGGTTTGAAGGAGAGATCAGCGTCAAGGGTTACCCTGAGGCAGCGAGCTTGTGGGACTGGGGAGAGTGAGCAACCATTGACGTTGATAGATAGGTCAGGTGGGGGGGGGGTTGAGCGAGATGATGGAAAGATGATAAATTCAGTTTTATCCATATTAAGTTTTAGGAATCTAGCAGAGAAGAAAGATGAAATAGCGGACAGACATTGTGGGACACATATGAGTCAATCTATTAACTACTTCCAAAATAAATAAAACAGACAAAAGGAAGGCATTGTAAGAAAACAACAAAAGAACTTAAACTCACCCAAACCATCCCCCATCACTCAGCACTGATACTTGGTAATCCCCAATCTTTATTTGACTGCAGTGATGACTTCTCACAGTGTCAGGATGAGGTTTAGGCAGGGTAGGCACCTGCCTAGGGTGTTACCTCCTGCCTCCCCGATGGGGGGGGCGCACTTTGGGAAAAAAGTGACATGGCTGAATGCCTGCAGCCACCTGGCCCCTTCCTCCAGCCACAGGCATTCAGCACAGTGACAGGTGGGGTGCAGGCTGTCACTTCCTCCCTGTATTCAATTGGGTTAGTGTTTGAAAGATGGGCTGGCTGTGGAGACACCATGTTGGGCTGGTTGTGGAAACATTATAAGGGGCTGGCTATGGGGGTATTATGAGGGGCTGGATATGAGGACATTTTGAGAGGCTGGATATGGGGGCATTATAAGGGGCTGGCTGTGGGAGCATTATGAGGGGCTGGCTGTGGGAGTATTATGAGGGGCTGGCTATAGGGGCATTATGAGGGGCTGGATGTGGGGACATTATGAGGGGCTGGATGTGGGAGCATTATGAGGGGCTGGCTGTGGGGACATTATGAGGGGCTTGATGTGGGGGCATTATGAGGGGCTGGCTGTGGGGGCATTATGAGGGGCTGGCTGTGTGGACATTGAGGGGTTGACTGTGTGGACATTGAGGGGCCGGCTGTGTGGACATTATGAGGGGCTGCATATAAGGGGCTGTATGTTGGGAAATTCTGAGGGGCTGACTGTGGGGACATTACAGGGGGCTGGCTGTTGGGACATTACAAGAGGGGCTGGCTGTGGAGAACACAAGAGGGGCTGTGAGGGACATCATATTATATGGGAGACTGTGGGTGACATTATACTGTATATAGAGGGCTGTGGTGGATATCATACTATATATACTATATATAAGGAGCTGTGGTGGTGACCATACTATATAATAGGGGGCTGTGGTGGACATCATACTACATATTAGGGTCTGTGGTGGTGACCATACTATATAATGGAGGGCTATGGTGGACATAATACTGCATGGGGGGCTGTGGTGGATATCATAGTGTTTATTTGGGGGCTGATGTGGATATACTGTATGGGAGGCTGTGGTGACCATGATACTGTGTAGGGGTACAATTTGGAGAAGAAAAAGTGGCGGGCTTTATGAGAGCATAGTGTGAAGAGGGGACACAGAATGGATATGGAAAAAGGGCAGCGTGAAATGGGGGCACAGTATGGAGAGAAGTTAGCACAGTGGAGGACAGTGTGGACATATAGAGAGTGCAAGGAAAAACAGTGGAGAACAGTTGTGATTTTGTGCAGAAGAGTGGAGAAGAGGGAAATCTGCAGAGAAGAGCTGTCAATGCGAAAAGTCATCATGGCATTTGGGCAAGATGGAGATGAAAAGATAGAAACAACTCAATCAGAGAAGATGTCACATTTAACCCCTTAACAACCACCGATACACCTTTTTCACGGCGGCAGTTAAGGGTACTTATTCCTCAGCACCGCTTTTTAACTGCGCTGAGGAATAACAGTGTAGCGCCCCCAAGCCTTGGAAAATCTCCAGGATCTCAGCTACCAGGGGTACATGATCAGGGTCGGATTTTACAGTCCCCTGTCATGTGATTGCCGTTATTCACCGAATAATGGCAATCACAAAAAAAAGTCTGATTTAAATGATCTAACATATCAGAGAAGTGAAAAATGGGTGACCCGAGCCCCCCACAGTATCGGATCCGTGATCCCCCGGCCCCCTCCTTCTTCTGTAGAAAGAAAATGGCGGGCACATGCGTAGTGCGCCCACCAAGATCTGACTCCCTGCACCTTGCTACTATGGGGTTTTTCTCATTGGCTGATGGCTTTTGATAACTGTGATAGACCCTATCAGAGTGATCAAAAGCCCCCAATATTTGTAAATATGGCAGCACTTGGGCTCTACATCTCTCTTCCCTCCTTGTAGTTGTTCTGGGAGAGAAGAGAGATATACTACGTCCGAGTGCTGCCCTGTCAGTAAAAAAAAAGTGAAAAAATCAAATGTATACTCCCGTCTCTGTACCCCTAAACCTCATTGATTATCCCCCCTTCTGTGTCATCCCCCTTGTCTGATTACATTTTTTTATCATTTTTATTTTTTTCATTTATTGCAGTTAGGGTTACTAGTAGAGATGAGCGTTGTTCTACTCGAACTGTTCGCCAATCTCAAATTCGAGCTGTTTTGGGCGGTGTTCGAGCCGGTCGGCGAACACGAACAATTTGAGAAAAATTCGGCTGTTCGAGGTTATGTTCGATAACTGTTCGTGCACCAAAATCATAACTGGATTTTTTCTCAGTAATGATGAAAATTAATGTTAATACGCAGTTTGAGTGTACAGCGGGGCGGGGGGAGGGGCAGGGGATGGATCTCTGCAGGAACAATGAAGATCTCCATTTTTTTTTCTCTTTCCCGCATTTGCAGTGGGGAGGTGCAATCTGTCAGCCTATCAGCAGCGCACACACGGAGCGAAGTGCTTTTTTTCACACAAGCAAGGGCATGTGTGATTGGCAGTGTATGTCACATGTCCTTGCCCTATAAGACCAAGCCATTTTCCCCGTCGCCACCATTTTCTCACTGCTGCAGCTGCGTGTTAGACGGCACCGCTGTTGCTGTGTGCGCTATACCTTGTTAATTTCAAGCCAATTTTCGCACAAATATACAGATAGCTTGGGAGTAGGGAATAGTTGTGATTGCAGTCCTTTTAAGGACTAGGTTACAGCATTTCCTACGACTTTTATCAGGCAGGTCTGTGCTCTTAAATAGATAGATTGTGGGAGTAAAGACTAATTGTAATTGGAGTCCTTTTCAGGACTAGGTTACATCAGTTCCTATCAGTTTTTGCCAGGCAGGTCTGTGCCAGTGCTGTGCAAGTTTTTTTCACAGCATTTGGCTGGATCTAGCAAAGCTAATCCTTTTTGGCCTATTGCAGAGTGTGTTAGTCAGTGGAGTAGCCTATCTGTGTTGCAAGATATACCACCTGTGTATAGAATACCAATTTTTTTACTGCACCTAGTGAAGTAAAATCTTTTGGGCATAGCATCATTCTATTAGTCCATCTATACTGACCTCCATCAGGTTGCAAACTGAATATAATTTTTTTCTGCATCTAGCTCTGAAAAAATATTTGGGCTTCTAGCGGTGTGTGGGACTTGGTCTATTAGTCCATCTATACTGACCTCCATCAGGTTGCAAATTAAAAATAATTTTTTTCTGCATCTAGCTCTGAAAAAATATTTGGGCTTCTAGCAGTGTGTGGGACTTGGTCTATTAGTCCTTCTATACTGACCTCCATCAGGTTGCAAATTAAAAATAATTTTTTTCTGCATCTAGCTCTGAAAAAATATTTGGGCTTCTAGCAGTGTGTGGGACTTGGTCTATTAGTCCATCTATACTGACCTCCATCAGGTTGCAAATTAAAAATAATTTTTTTCTTCATTTAGCTCTGAAAAAATATTTGGGCTTCTAGCAGTGTGTGGGACTTGTTCTATTAGTCCTTCTATACTGACGTCCAGCAGGTTGCAAATTGAATATAATTTTTTTCTGCATCTAGCTCTGAAAAAATATTTGGGCTTCTAGCGGTGTGTGGCACTTGGTCTATTAGTCCATCTATACTGACCTCCATCAGGTTGCAAATTAAAAATAATTTTTTTCTGCATCTAGCTCTGAAAAAATATTTGGGCTTCTAGCAGTGTGTGGGACTTGGTCTATTAGTCCATCTATACTGACCTCCATCAGGTTGCAAATTGAATAAAAAAATTTTCTGCATCTAGCTCTGAAAAAATATTTGGGCTTCTAGCGGTGTGTGGGACTTGGTCTATTAGTCCATCTATACTGACCTCCATCAGGTTGCAAATTAAAAATAATTTTTTTCTGCATCTAGCTCTGAAAAAATATTTGGGCTTCTAGCAGTGTGTGGGACTTGGTCTATTAGTCCATCTATACTGACCTCCATCAGGTTGCAAATTAAAAATAATTTTTTTCTTCATTTAGCTCTGAAAAAATATTTGGGCTTCTAGCAGTGTGTGGGACTTGTTCTATTAGTCCTTCTATACTGACGTCCAGCAGGTTGCAAATTGAATATAATTTTTTTCTGCATCTAGCTCTGAAAAAATATTTGGGCTTCTAGCGGTGTGTGGCACTTGGTCTATTAGTCCATCTATACTGACCTCCATCAGGTTGCAAATTAAAAATAAATTTTTTCTGCATCTAGCTCTGAAAAAATATTTGGGCTTCTAGCAGTGTGTGGGACTTGGTCTATTAGTCCATCTATACTGACCTCCATCAGGTTGCAAATTGAATAAAAAAATTTTCTGCATCTAGCTCTGAAAAAATATTTGGGCTTCTAGCGGTGTGTGGGACTTGGTCTATTAGTCCATCTATACTGACCTCCATCAGGTTGCAAATTAAAAATAATTTTTTTCTGCATCTAGCTCTGAAAAAATATTTGGGCTTCTAGCAGTGTGTGGGACTTGGTCTATTAGTCCATCTATACTGACCTCCATCAGGTTGCAAATTAAAAATAATTTTTTTCTGCATCTAGCTCTGAAAAAATATTTGGGCTTCTAGCAGTGTGTGGGACTTGGTCTATTAGTCCATCTATACTGACCTCCATCAGGTTGCAAATTAAAAATAATTTTTTTCTGCATCTAGCTCTGAAAAAATATTTGGGCTTCTAGCAGTGTGTGGGACTTGGTCTATTAGTCCATCTATACTGACCTCCATCAGGTTGCAAATTGAATAAAAAAATTTTCTGCATCTAGCTCTGAAAAAATATTTGGGCTTCTAGCGGTGTGTGGGACTTGGTCTATTAGTCCATCTATACTGACCTCCATCAGGTTGCAAATTAAAAATATTTTTTTTCTGCATCTAGCTCTGAAAAAATATTTGGGCTTCTAGCAGTGTGTGGGACTTGGTCTATTAGTCCATCTATACTGACCTCCATCAGGTTGCAAATTGAATAAAAAAATTTTCTGCATCTAGCTCTGAAAAAATATTTGGGCTTCTAGCGGTGTGTGGGACTTGGTCTATTAGTCCATCTATACTGACCTCCATCAGGTTGCAAATTGAATAAAAAAAATTTCTGCATCTAGCTCTGAAAAAATATTTGGGCTTCTAGCGGTGTGTGGGACTTGGTCTATTAGTCCATCTATACTGACCTCCATCAGGTTGCAAATTAAAAATAATTTTTTTCTGCATCTAACCCAGCCAATAGTTTTGGCCTAATACCACAGTTTGGCCACTCAGCTCTGCTCGGTTACCATCCATTGTTTTTTGTGCAAACAACTCCAGAGTTGTGAATTAGTTAACCACCAAAATGAGTGGAAAAAGGCCTGCTGCTGGTGGAAAGGGGAATAGGCGTGTTGGGAAGGGGAAAAAAGGTTGTGTCCGTGGGGTAGGTGCAGAAGAAAGACCATCTTCCAGCCAAACTAAAATGTCTACTTCTTTTAGCGGACAATGTGATAAGATCCCTTTCTTACGGCCACGCCAATCGCTACAAATTCCAGATGAGGCACAAAAACAGCAGGTGCTTCAACGGATATCAAGTGCTCCTTTAAGTGGGCTCTCCTCCACATCAACTTCAACATCACAAATACTCCAGTCCTCAAAGGTGTCACCCAAATCGCACTTGCTTCCTCACAGCTCCCAAATCTCCAGCTGCCCGTCTGAGTATGAGGTAGAACAGATGGTTGAGTCTGCAGAGCTGTTTACTCATACTATAGCTGGGAATCAGAGGTCGACTCCAGCGCTTCTGTGAATCCAGACGAGGAAATGATCTGCACTGATGCCCAGAATCTTTATGAGTCGGATCCAGGACCAGACACAGAAGGTTCTGACCATAATGTAGACCCTCATTCCCAAACTGTAACTCCTGTTGGTGGAGACAATGAGGAAGACGATGATAAGACTCAAATACCTGATTGGAGCGACAACTTTAGTTTTTTGTCAGGGCAGGAACAGGTTGGCTCTGAGGACGACGGGTGTGATAACGCACAGGGTGATGATGATGAGGTCGGAGATCCCACTTACTGTCAACCCACAGTCAGCCAAGAGATGAGGTCAGCAGAGGAGGTGGAGGAAGATGCTAGTGACGACGAGGTCAGGTTGCGCCTTCCTGGACGGAGACGTAGTACTGGAAGCACGTCAACAACTGCATCCTCAAACACAACTCTGCCTCTCACCACAAGTCGTGGTGGCTCTTCAGGTCGCATGGGTGCTAAGCCTTGCATAGCTTGGGCATTTTTTCAGATCGATAAAGATGACCCAACTCGTGTTATCTGTAACATTTGTCAGCAAAAGCTAAGTAGAGGCCAAAAAATACATAGTTTGAGTACTTCATGCATGAACTGGCACATGGACATGAAGCATAAGTTGCAGTGGGAAGCTCAGTGTGCTACAATGCGGTCTAGCCGGCCGGGCCAACCACCGTCTGCCATATCTTGTGCATCCGCGGCCTCTTCATCCTCTGTGACTGGGGGGACAGCAGTCACACCTGTTTTGGGGCGCAGACCTGCCACCTCTTTACCCGCAACAGCCAGCGTGATTGGCAGGTCATCATTTTCTTTGGAGGTGGTAACACCAGCTGGTCTTGAGCGCTGTCCGACATCGATAGCACCACCTTTGGATCAAGGCAACCTAACATGTCCGCCTGCATCTTCCTCACAGACCGGCAGTTTGCCGGGGACACCCTTATCAACCCCGTCTAAGCACAATAGCCAGCCCTCGGTCCCTCAGATGTGGACAAGTAAAAGACCATTTCCTCCTAGCCATGAGAAAGCTAAGAGGTTGAATTTCACCATCTGCAAGCTCTTGGCTACAGAAATGCTGCCTTTCCGCCTGGTGGACACAGAGGATTTTCGAGACCTTATGTCCGTCGCAGTGCCCCAGTACCAGATGCCCAGTCGGCACTACTTCTCAAAGAAAGGTGTGCCTGCGCTCCACCAGCATGTCGCACACAACATCACCGCTTCTTTGAGAAACTCTGTGTGTGACAGGGTGCATTTCACCACAGACACTTGGACGAGTAGGCATGGACAGGTTACATGTCGCTGACTGGGCACTGGGTAACTATGGTGACAGCAGGACAAGGGGCTGCTGTCCAAGTCTTGCCGTCCCCACGAGTTGTGCGTCAATCCTCTTTATGTCATTTTTCCTCCACTGCTTCTGCCTCCTCAACCTCCTCTCGGTCTTCCACCTGCACCCAAAGCCTGTCTGGTCATGCCGCAAGCTTTCTAACTGCGCAGAAGGGATCCTGCACACCTCCTTACTATGCTGGCAGTAGGGCTCAACGTCATCAGGCGGTTTTTACATTGAAATGTCTGGGAAATGTGAGTCACACAGCTGAGGAGTTGTGGTCAGCTCTGGAGAACCAATTTCATGAATGGTTGTCTCCACTGGACCTGAAACCAGGGAAGGCCGTGTGCGACAATGCTGCAAACCTGGGTGCGGCCCTTCGCCGGGGCAATGTCACACACGTGCCTTGTATGGCTCACGTGTTGAACCTGGTTGTCCAGCAATTTTTAGCCCACTATCCCAGACTAGATGGCCTTCTGCAGAGGGCACGGTCGCTGTGTGCTCACTTCCGCCGTTCGCATCCCGCAGCTCAGCGACTTACATCTCTACAGAAGTCGTTGGGCCTGCCACTTCACCGGCTAAAATGCGATGTGCCTACCCGGTGGAATTCAACTCTGCACATGTTGCAGCGACTGTGGCAGCACCGACAAGACCTGGTGCAATACGTTCTGACGTATAGCCTGGGCCAACGAGATTCAGAGGTGGGGCAAATCACGCTGGAGGAGTGGTCTCAGATCAGGGACCTATGCACCCTTCTGCACAGTTTTGAAATGGCGACGAAGATGTTTAGTGCTGACGATGCCATTATCAGCATGACTATTCCGGTGATTTACATGCTGGAGCACATGTTAAACAGAATTCGGAGTCAGGTGGTGGCACAAGAGGAGGTGGAGGAAGTAGAGGAGGAGGAGTTGTATGCGGAAGGGCTAACATCTGCAAGGTCCAGACGGTCGGCAGCACCAAGGCGGCAGGCATGTGAGGGTGGGGGAGATGGTTTAACCAGGGCGCATGGTAGCAGCCAAACTAGTGAGGAAGGTGCAGGAGCCCAGGAAGAAGTGGAGGACGAACTGATGGAAGACTCATCAGATGAGGGAGACCTTGATCACATTTCTGTTGTGCGAGGTTGGGGGGAGAGGACAGAGGAAGGAAGCATGATTGTTACCTCGCCACCAACACAACAGGGACTTGGTGCTCCTGGATGCGCAACACACATGAGTGCCTTCTTGCTGCACTACCTGCAACATGACCCTCGAATTGTGAGAATTAGAAATAATCCTGACTACTGGGTTGCCACACTGTTAGATCCCCGGTACAAAAGTAAATTTGCAGAAATTATTCCTGCCATAGAAAGGGATGCACGCATGCAGGAGTATCAGCAGAGACTGTTGCAGAATCTTACATGTGCTTTTCCACAAAATACCAGTGGTGCACGTAGTGAATCTCACAGTTCCAACTTGCCAACCGTGGGACCGTCAAGTGTTCAGCACTCAAACCGTAACAGAACCACAGTATCTGCTGGTAACATCAATTTTGCGGAATCATTTCACCACTTTTTTAGCCCATCCTTTGCAAGGCCACAGGAGACAAGAAGTCTGACACATAGTCAACGCCTAGAGACGATGGTACAGGAGTATCTCCAAGTAAACATTGAAGCCACGACTGTGTCACTGGACCCTTGCTCTTTTTGGGCTTCCAATCTGGATAAATGGCCGGAGCTAGCCACTTACGCCTTGGAGATCTTGTCATGCCCCGCAGCCAGCGTTCTGTCTGAACGTGTGTTCAGCGCTGCTGGTGGTGTGCTGACAGATAAGCGCACGCGGCTCTCCACTGATAATGTAGACAGACTCACGTTCATAAAGATGAACAAATCATGGATCCGAAACGACTTTTCTACCCCTGTGTCATCCTGGGGAGAGTAAAAGCTTGATGATTGGTTAAAATCACCCTACCAACCGTTTTAAGCTTTCAAATTACTAATCATGTTTATCTGTATCTTGACTGGAAAATAATTTGGGCTTTGTAGCAGTGTGCAGCACTGATCCTATTAGGCCATCTATAATAAGCTTCACCAGATTTAAAATTAAAAATAATTTTTAGCTGCATCTAGCCCGGAAAATAATTTTGGGGCTCCGAGATGCGCAAGACACATAAGTGCCTTCTTGCTGCACTACCTGCAGCATGACCCTCATATTGTCAGAATTCGAAGTAATCATGACTACTGGGTTGCCACACTCTTAGATCCCCCAAACTTTTCGATCAACCTTTTCATTTTAATAAAGACCAAAAAAATGGTCATTTTTGAAATTATAAGCATTAGCAGGTTGTTAGAAACTGAAATCAAACAGTTTTCAACTCAAAACTTTATTCTAGGTGATGTTACATTTTCACATAGGACCCCTTGTTCGAAAGGAGCTTCTGAACTCTCTCGTCCATTGAATTTGTCAGGTTTTGGATGGTTTCTGCTTCAATTGTTTTGCATGAGGACAGAATACCCTCCCAGAGCTGTTGCTTAGATGTGAACTGCCTCCCGCCATCATAGACACTCCTTTTAATGATGCTCCAAAGGTTCTGAATGGGGTAGAGGTCAGGGGAGCATGGGGGTCACACCATAAGTTTGTCCCCTTTTATGCCCATATCAGCCAGAGATGCAGATGTTTTATGTGCAGCATGAGATGGTGCATTATCATGCAGAAAAATGATCTTGCTGTGAAATACACGGTTCTTCTTCTTGAACCATGGCAGGAAGTGCTGTTTGAGAAAATCCACATACATTATGGAGTTCATCTTTAGCGCCTTCAGGGATCCTAAAGGGGCCGACAATCTCTCTCCCCATGATTCCAGCCCAAAACATTACTCCACCTCCTCCTTGTTGGCGCTGTAGCCGTGTTTGCGTGGGGTGTCCATCAACCAGCCATCCTCCACTCCATTCATCTGGACCATCGAGCGCTGCACGGCACTCATCCGTGAACAAAACAGTTTTGAAATCAGTCTTCATGTAATGTTTGGCCCACTGGAGCCGTTTCTGCTTGTGTGAAGTGGATAGAGGAGGTCGACAGGATGGCGTATGCACAGCTGCAAACCTCTGAAGGACCCTGCATCTTGTTGTTCGGGGGACGTTGGAGGCACAAGCAGCTTCAAAAACTTGTCTGCTGCTATGACAAGGCTTTTTTGCCGCTGCTCTTTCAACCTGACGTAATTGCCTGTAGGAAAGAGTCCTCAATTTGCCCTTATCAGCACGCACACGTGTGTACTGTGAATCAGCTACATACTTCTTGATTGCCAAGACACTTCATCCTGATCATCGCACAATGTTGATTGTAGTCATGCCTTGACCTAAACACTCCACAATTTGTTGCTTCTCAGCAGCCGACACATCCTTTTTCTTTCCCATTTTGGCAGAAAATGTAGGCTGCTTAATAATGTGAGAGAGCCTTCTTAAGTAGTCTTGCCTTTATTGGAGACACCTGCCAAACTAATTAGCACAGGTGTCTGCAATTGCTTACAGTGATATAAAGAGCCCTGACACACATCACCATCAATGAGTTTAACTGACAAACAAACAAATTCTTCCCTTATCACTCCTAAACACTTTTTGCATAATAATTTGGAACGCGGTGTACATGTGCTTTTCCACAAAACACCAGTGGTTCACGTAGTGAATCTTACAGTTCTAACTTGCCAACCGTGGTCTGTATGGAATTGTTCAATAAAGGGCCCAAAATTAAGATAACATAGATGGGAGAGGTCTCTATGAATAGGAATTCCTAAGTATTTGATACCCTGTGAGGGCCAGGCAAAGGGAAAGTTGGACTGGATGGAATCCTATATGGATTTAGGGAGGGAGACATCGAGGGCCTCAGACTTCGCTGCATTGATTTTAAAATTTGACCATGTAACAAAGTGATCTATTTCAGCCATAACAGCATGGATGGATATATGTGATTGAGTGATATATACTAGGACATCATCAGCAAATAGAGAGCACTTGTACTCGGTGCCTCCCACCTCAATCCACCTAATATTGGGGTTATGGCGAATTGATGAGAGCAGGTGCTCCGTCACTAGGATGTATAAGAGAGGGGACAGAGGACATCCCTGCCTTGTCCCATTGGTGATTGTGAAAGGTGATGAAAATGTTCTGACGCACCCCCTGGGCCTTGGGACACCCGGAGCCGGACCCTTTTTGGTGGATGCTGGTGGTTGTAGTCTTCGTGGCGGCGATCCGGTTCCGTGGCTCAGGGCGGTCAAACCAGTGGCGGAACTATTTATGTGGTTTTGATGTTTAAATGTCCGACTACGCCACCCGTGGATTGCGGTCAGAGTGAACCGCCGCTACAGGGCAGACCGCTAAGGCTGGTGTTGTGGGTGCAGCAGAGCGTAGCATAACTCCCCACGGGAGGAGTATAGCCTCAGGGCAGTGTATGCGGAGGATGGGGGTGATGGTGCAGGGCAGCAGCAGTAACGACACGGAGTCAGTGATGCAGTTCAGGGCCTTTACTCACAGTTCTTATTATCCAGACCACGTCTGCAGGTAACGGCTGCCCACGTCGTACTGTGCTCACCAGGTGAGGGGCTCAGACAACTCCCAGATAACTTTGGAGCGCTTCACAGGACCCCCTTTGTGTGTCCTTTGTCTGGCCTTTCTTACCAACACTTCTGTCCGGCTGCCTCGGGCCTCCTCTTGGTAAACTTGGCGCCAGTTTCCCTGACCCTATGTGGTGCCTTCCTAGCGGGTGGAGCAAGGGGCTGCGCCACATAAAATGTCAGAGCCTCCGGTTTCTAGTTGAGGGTCGTTTCCTGCCTCCACTAGTTCGGGGACTGGTCTCCCCCTTTGGCCTGACCCCTCCACGCAGGTGGATTCGGGCGTGCGGTGGCGACTCGCCCGTCCGCACCCCTGGGATCCCTTCATTCCTCGTTCCTGGAGCCTTCTCCGCTCCTCTTCCTTCCTTCTCCCTCTTGCAGGCCTGGGCCTCTGTTACTAGGCCCGCCTCCGGAGCAGAGCTCATGCAGAGCCCCTGCTCCCTGCCACTTCTGCTCAGACTTCTCTGCACTGAACTAAGATGGTGCCCACCTTTTATACTCCCTTCTCAATGCACCCAGCAACTGCTTCCTCCCTGCTCCTGCACTGCAGGGTTCCCCTTCCTCAGTGTTCCCTCCCCCCACTCCAGCCAGGGACAGGGACTGTCGTGCCCATCTCAGGGGCATATTGGTCGCCCTGCCCCACGGCAATGTGGTGTAATGCATGCAGGTGTCGGGTCCTGATCCACACTCCATCCTTATCTGAGAGTGAGATATCACACCTCTGGGTGAGGTGCAATACGTCTGTAGCAACCGAGCCCTCGGTGCTACAGTTCCATTTATCTTCAGCCTAGGTGACGTATTGTGATACAGGGCCGTGATTTTGGCTATAAAAGGGTCCCCTAGACCCCTACCCCAAGCTTTTTAAGAGAATCATATATGGCGTGCCAGGAGACTCTATGGAATGCTTTCTCAGCATCCAACGAGAGTATCTAATTACAAATTTTTAACTGCATCTAGCCCAAGAAATACTTTGTGCCTAGTAGCAGTGTCTGCTAGTCAGCGGATTATCCCGGCTGTTAAGCAAGCTACACCACCTGTAGTTTGGACACTTAATTTTTTCAAAGGAAATGCTTCGGGACCACGGGATACTTAGTGAAGAGCATCAGGAGGCACCCCAAGGCATAGGGGCTGGGACTGGCACTAGGATGCCTTGCGGTGGACAGCCGAGCTCGATCCTTATAAAAGCTTTTTAACTGCAGCAGCTTTAGTGGACGCTACTGGAGCTGGAATTACGCGGCTGCTGGCATGAGACTTGCCCTCCAATAGATCCTTGTAAATGGATTTAAAGTGTATTCATTCAAATTAGAGGGACAATTTAAATTAAAAAGCTTAGAGCTGCCTCCACCACAGGGGGGCTCTCTCGACCCACCAGCGGACAGGCACCAGTATTGGGAGAGGGGGGCTGGCCGTCAGGGTTCACCGCGGCTCTGGCACAAACCCGGCGACACGGAGGTGGCACGGGCAGGAGCGGACTGGCCGTCTCGGCTTCTCACTTTTTGGATTTTAGAAGGGCATGACATGCCTATATCTGTGTCTCCCCCTCCTTTTACTCCTCCACCTCTTTTCTTTTCGCATGACTATATGTACTTGTCACTTTTCCATGTGTTAGTTGTGTCTTCTGAGCAGTTTGTCAGCTTTTGGACACCTTTGAAGGTGTTTTCTATGTGTTTCTATGTGTTTTTGTTTGCCTGCCATTGGTTTTAACGGTGTTCGAAGGTGTTCGACGAACAGTTCGACGAACAGTTCGGCGAACACACGGGTGTTCGACGAACCGAACCGAACTCGAACACTACGGGGGTGGCTCAACACTAGTTACTAGGTTTAGGGTTAGTCTCATTAGGGTTAGTCTTATTAGTGTTAGGTTTGTTACGGTTAGGCTTACAGTTTTTTCAAAAGTAAAAAGAATACTAGTGTTAGATTAGGTTTAGGTATAGTAGTGTTAGGTTTAGGTCTAGTATTGTTAGATTAGGTTTAGTTTTTTGTTAGACAGGTGTATAAAATAAAGCAATGGCCGGCAGAACAGTCAGCGCGGAGCAGGCATTCACCCTGCTTTGCTCCGGCAGTGAAACAGAATCTGCCTCTAAAGCAGCGCAGTTTTCAGATAGTGATGACTCCTCTTCCATCACGGGATCCCACAGCCCGATGGTAGCGGAGTCGGTCATCACTGCTGAAGCTTCACAGGCAGGACCAAGTCCCGCAGTCCCCCCCACCACTGTGCTATGACAGTTCATTCTCCCCTCAAATTCCCCCTTTTTTTGCAGCCCCTGGAATAAAATTAGATGTCACCAATTTTACCCCCTTTGAATTTTTCCAAATTTTCGTTACCCCTGAAGTCCTATAATTGATTGCCCAGCAGACCAATCTAAATGCCCGACAGTATATTTCCCAAAAACCCACTGTCTTTCATCCCCACAAAGGTCCCTGAAATAAAAAAAAAATTGGGCCTTACCCTGAACATGGGATTAGTAAAGAAACCCACACTCCTCCTACTGGGCAACAAAATCTGTCCACACCACCCCTGTATTTGCAGCTGTCATGTCCCGAGCCCGCTACAAATCCCTAATGAGATTTTTACATTTCAGTGACAATTCCCAAGCCCCCCAAGAACTGACCCCAACTATGATCGGCTGAACAAATTGAGACCCCTAATTTCCCTCCTACAACATTAATTTCTAAATTCATGCACCTCAGAGCAAAATGTGGCAGTCGACGAGCCCTTAATGAGTTACAAGGGCTGTCTGTCATTATTCCAATGAGGGGCATACATAGAAATCATGGGGGCCCATAGCAGAAGCTCTAATTGGGCGCCCCCTACAAAAAATAAATATTTGTCTGTGTCACAGAAGAGCAGATCTCACAACTTTCCAGCCTTTACTTAGTAATTTTCCTCCTGCTGAAGTCCTAGATTCCTCTCTCATTGCCCCCATAAAGTATGATGCCAATAAAAGTAACCCCCAAACACAGTATGGTGCATTCCTCCACATTAGCCTCCACATGCACAGTATAATGACCCTATTGTACCCCACTTCAACTCCCCTGGCAAAGTATGGTGACCCCAACACAGTATGATTCCCCAACTGTGACCCCCACACAGCCTTCCATACAGTATAATGGGCCCACATACAGTATAATGGCCCGCACACAGCCCTCAAACAGTATGATGGACCCCACACAAACCTTCACACCGTATAATTGCTTTCATACAGTATAATGGCCTACCTACATAGCCCTCAAAATATTATAATGGCCCCACATAGCCTTCCATATAGTATAATACTCCACCCATAATCCTCCATATAGTATAATGCGCCCCCCATAATCCTTCATATACTATAATGTGCCCCCCATAATCCTCCATATAGTATAATGCGGCCCCCATAATCCTCCATATAGTATAATGCGCCCCCCATAATCCTCCATATAGTATAATGAACTTCCCATGGTCCTCCTTAGAATATAATGCACTCCCCATAGTCCTCCATACAGTATATTACACACCCCATAGAGTAAAATGCAGCCCCATATAGTATAATGCACCCCACAGTCCTGTAGTATTATGGGCACCAAGTACTCACTGATTTTAAAATAACGTATATTTTAAATAAACCGACCTGAGTATAAGCCGAGGCCCCTAATTTTACCACAAAAAACTGGGAAAATGTATTGACTCGAGTATAAGCCTAGGGTGGGAAATGCAGCAGCTACTGGTAAATTTCCCCATCCTGGTATATATGGCACCCCTCATCCCCCAGTCCTGGTACGTATGGCACCCCTCATCCCCCAATCCTGGTACGTATGGCACCCCTCATCCCCTAATCCTGGTACGTATGGCATTCCTCATCCCCCAATCCTGGTACGCATTGCTCCCTCATCCCACAATCCTGGTATGTATGGCACCCCTCATCCCCCAATCCTGGTATGCATGGCCTCCTCATCCCCCAATCCTGGTATGTATGGCAACCCTCATCCCCCAATCCTGGTATGTATGGCACCCCTCATCCCCCAATCCTGTTATGCATGGCACCCCTCATCCCCCAATCCTGGTATGCATGGCCCCCTCATCCCCCAATCCTGGTCTATGTGGCCCCCTCATCCCCCAATCCTGGTATGTGTGGCCCCCTCATCCCACAATCCTGGTATGAGTGGCCCCCTCATCCCCCAATCCTGGTATGCGTGGCCTCCTCATCTCGCAATCCTGTCCTGGTATGTGTGGCCCCCCTCATCACCCAATCCTGGTATGTGTGGCCCCCTTCATCCTCCAATCCTGGTATGTATGGCCTCCTCATCCCCAATCCTGGTATGCGTGGCCCCCTCATCCCGCAATCCTTGTATGCGTGGCCCCCCTCATCCCCTAAACCTGGTATGCATGGCCCCACCCAAATTCCCAGATCCTGGTATGCATGGCCTGCCTCATCCCCAAATCTTGGTATGCGTGGCCCCCTCATCCCCCAATCCTGGTATGTGTGGCCTCCTCATCCCCCAATCCTGGTATGTGTGGCCTCCTCATCCCCCAATCCTGGTATGTGTGGCCCCCTCATCCCACAATACTGGTATGAGTGGCCCCCTCATCCCCCAATCCTGGTATGCGTGGCCTCCTCATCTCCCAATCCTGTCCTGGTATGTGTGGCCCCCCTCATCACCCAATCCTGGTATGTGTGGCCCCCTTCATCCTCCAATCCTGGTATGTATGGCCTCCTCATCCCCAATCCTGGTATGCGTGGCCCCCTCATCCTGCAATCCTTGTATGCGTAGCCCCCCTCATCCCCTAAACCTGGTATGCGTGGCCCCACCCAAATTCCCTGATCCTGGTATGCATGGCCTGCCTCATCCCCCAATCCTGGTATGCGTGGCCCCCTCATTCCCCAATCATGGTATGTGTGGCCCCCCATATCCCCCAATCCTGGTATGTGTGGCCCCCTCATCCCCCAATCCTGGTATGTGTGGCCTCCTCATCCCCCAATCCTGGTATGTGTGGCCCACACATATCATCCTGTACATATCATCTGATGCCTGTAGTCACAGTATATCATATACCAGTCACATATTCTTCTAGATACTTTATGTAATATACATATTGCCCTGTACAGTATGCTTTATGTAATATACAGTGTGCACAGACATCTGATATTATATACAGGATAATATGTGGCTGGTATAATATATGCTGTCTGTGTTCATAGTACAATATAACAGTCACATATTATCCAGTACATACCATCTAATGTCTGTAGTCACAGTATATCATATACCAGTCACATTTTCTCCTGTATACTGGATATAATATACTGTGTGCACAGATATCTGATATAATATATAGATGATATGTCACTGATGTATCCTATACACTCACATATTATCCTCTATCCATATCTACTACACATACAGGATATAACTGTATGTCAATCATATTCTGCTTTAAAGAATCTTCCCATTAAATTTTTCCCCCTAATCCTGTGTAGAGGTTAGAGTAGTGTCAGTGTGTTAATATACTCACCTTGCGCCGTCTTCTCCAGTATCCAGCACCGCTCTGCTCCTCTTCTGAGTGACGTCACCGCTCTTCAGACTCTCCAGGTCACTGTATGCTCTGTGACCTGGAAGTCTCTTTACAGTGTAAGTCTATGGATCCTCATATTGAGTCTCATTCTCACGCTCCATAGACTTATATTGTGAAAAACATTTATAGGTCACATAGAGCCCAGCATTACCCGGAGAGTCTGAATAGTGGTCAGTTGACTCAGAAGAGGCAAGGAGCAGTGCTTGATACTGAAGAAGATGGCAATCTGTAAGTATATTAACACACTGACACTACACTAAACTAACATTTACACATGCATAGGGAAAAAAAAAGTTAATGATGGCTTCTTTAGGTGGACTGTTTATTCTGCAGTCAGTCTGTGTGATGGCACGTTACTGAATCATGATAGAGCGCTGTGCACACACTGTCACGATTCCTCTGTATTGCCAGCGTAGTGATCGCAAGTATGAGTTTGCATAGGTATGGTCACGTGCTGACTAGAGTGTCAGACACCTCTCTCAGTAGCACACTGATTCGAGTGGATGAGAATATAATCGGCATTTGACCACAACTATCCCATCATTACTCCGGCTTTATCTTTTTAAAATCTTGTAACCTCTGTTCCCTTTATGAATCAGCCAGATCTTGACACAATAAGGATGGGGCGCTGCTAATGGGCCACTGCTGTGTGCTTGTCCCCCAGGCCAAAATTTGCCAGCCAGCCCCTGCTGGGACGCCACCAGGGACAAACAGAAACCAATCTGCATCACAGATTACAATAAATTCATGGGTGGTGTTGACTTGACAGACCAGTTGATTCAACTGTATCTGGTGAAGCAGAAGACCAGGGCCTGGTACAAAAAGTTAGCATTCTACCTCATTCAGATTGCTACATACAACAGTTTTGTCCTGTACAAAAATTCCAAGGAGCTCTCACTTTCCTCCAGTTCTAGGAGAAAAAAGCCTTTGAGTCCGAGGATGTTCGAAGACTTGCAGAGCGCCATTTTCTTTGCCCCGCTCCTGCCACTCTCACCCAAAATTATCCCCAAAAAAGATCCTAGGTTTGTAGGAAGAACGGTAGAAGGAGTGATTCCCGGTACTATTGCCCCATGTGCCCATCCCAACCAGGCCTTTGTGTCTCCTCCTGTTTTGAGACCTACCACACATCTTATAATCATTAGGGTTTGTTTTTTTTCAAATAATTTATGTTTTCTGCTTAATGGGCCACAGTAGAGTAATTTTTATGGAACAAGTAATGAAGAGAATATTTTCATCAGTAAATCACATTTTACCCCATTTCACAATTAATTCCAAAACTTGCTCAAATCACATACCAAACTACTATTCAGACAAATTCTCATCCACATGCCCTCGTCTGTATACTCCAGAATGTGGATCCCACAAATGTTCTTGAAAAAAGTCAGGTCATCTGACAATTAATTCCAGGACTTGATGACTCACATAAACATTTCTGACCATTTATCTTAGTTTGACTGTTTTTATGACTGTCTTGCTGCACAAAACTTTTGTTTCCATTTATATTACTTATATATTTATGTTGGTGATACGGGCATGATCATTTTATTGGAGGAGCTCTAATAATGAGGCTGTTCCGTACTTATACACTATGGGCTTTACTGCATGGTTCTTGCCGAACCTCCTGTACCAGACAATACTTTCAGGATTCTTTGAAACAAGCTCAGGTTTACCACATAATTCCAGTACAGTTTATTCTTCCTGCTACATTATACGCAATTCCTGGACAACTGTTTTGTTAGCAAGACCAAGTTTTATAATCAGCAGATGCGTTTTTAGGGGCATGACTCCCTCTGTGAGTAATAATTCCTAGAAGGATTTTCTTGTTTGGTAGCTCAATGTCTCTGTAAGCTTTGAATGGGTCCTGGAATTCTATCAATTTTACTCTAAAGACCAAATGGTGCACCATCTATTATTTTAGACACAGCTGTGTGCCCAGTACTCACATTGGTGCCATATTGGATGTATTTTTGAACACTTAAAAATTAGTGCAATACAATTTGTGGTTTGATCCTCAGAACGTACAAAACAGATTCATAACAGACAGTGGAAAAAATGCAAATTGTAAATTTTCAAACTTGTTTTGCATCAACTGCATACAAAATGGTGGTATCAAACTATTCACTACCTCCCTAGATAAATACATTACAGGGTATAATTTTTAAAAAATACATTTATGGGGGCTTTCTGTTGCTCTTGAACCGCACAGGCTCTCCAAATATGACAATCTATTCCAAATAGAGCCAAATTTGTGTTCCATAATTCACATTGTGCCCCTACCGTTCCGAGCCCTGCCGTTTGTCCAAAAATAACTTTTTGACTACATGTGGGGTATTACCGCCCTTGTAAATAAGTGGGTAACAAATTGTAGGGCCCACTTTTTGGTGCTACCTCTTGCAAAAGTGAGAAATTTGAGGCTAAAGCAAAAATGAACTTTTTCAGTATAACGACCTAATGTTATCAAATTCTGTGTCGTAGTTGTGGGTTCAAAATGCTCAATATACCCCTGGATAAAATCCTTGAGGGCTGTAGTTTCCAAAATGGGGTCAGTTGTGGGGTGTTTCTGCTGTTTAGGCACCTTAGATGCCCTGCAAATGCGACATGGTGCCGCCATCTCTTTCCAAAATTCAAATATTGCTCCTTCCTTTCCGAGCTCTGCCGTTTGTCCAAACAGAACTTTTTACTACATGTGGGGTATTGTTTCTCTCGTAAAGTGGATAATAAATTGTGGGGACTAATTTTTGGTGTTCTCTCTGGAAAAAGTGAGAAATTTGTGGCTAAAGCAAGATTTTTGTGAAAAAAATGAAGTTTTTCAATATGAACACCTAATGTTATCAAATTCTGTGTCGTACCGGTGGGTTCAAAATGTTCAATATACCTTTGGATAAAATCGTTTATGGGTGTAGTTTACAAAATGGGGTCAGTTGTGGGGGGGTTCTGCTATTTAGGCACCTTAGGGGCCCTGCAAATGCGACATAGTGCCCGCCGCCTCTTTCCGCTAAATTTGTGTTCCAAAATTCAGATATTGCTCATTCTGCTCCGAGCTCTGCCATTTGTCCAAACAGAACTTTTTAACTATATGTAGGGTATCACTGCGCTCGTAAAAAGTGGATAACAAATTGTGGGGTCCACTTTTTGGTGTTATCTCAGGAAAAGTAAGAAACTTGGAGCTAAAGCAAGATTTTTGTGAAAAAAATGGCGTTTGCTCTCGATTCCAGACAATTTTGATTTCAAAAAGTCAAATGGTGCTCCTTCCCATCTGAGCCCTGCCGTATGCCCAAAAAGTGATTTTCCCCCACTTATGGGGTATCGGCAGGTTCAGGAGAAATTGCACAACAAATTTTGTGGTCTATTTTCTCTTGTTAACCTTTTAAAAATAAAAAAATTGTGTCTCAAGTAAAATTTTCGTGAAAAAAAAGTTAAATTTCATTTTTTCCTTCCACATTGCTTCAGTTCCTGTGAAGCACATGAAGGGTTAACAAACTTCTTGAATGTGGTTTTGAGCACCTTGAAGTGTGCAGTTTTTAGAATGGTGTCACTTTTGGGTATTTTCTGTCAAATAGACCACTCAAAGTCACTTCAAATGTGATGTGGTCCCTAAAAAAGTGGTTTTGTAAATTATGTTGGAAAAATGAGAAATCGCTGGTCAACTTTTAACCCTTATAACTTCCTAACAAAAAAAATTTGTTTCAAAAATTGTACTGATGTAAAGTAGTTATATGGGAAATTGTATCTATTAACTCTTTTGTGTGACATAACTCTCTGATTTAAGGGCATAAAAATTAAAAAGTTTGAAAATTTCTACATTTTCATAATTTTTGCCAAATTTCCATTTTTTTTCGCAAATAAATGCAAGTCATATCAAAGAAATTTTACCACTATCATGAAGTACAATATGTCACAAAAAACAATCTCGGAATCAGTGGGATCCGTTGAAGCGTTCCAGAGTTATTATCTCATAAAGTGACACTGGTCAGAATTGTAAAACGTGGCTTGGTCATTAAGGTCAAAATTGGCTAAGTCACTAAGGGGTACTAAGGTACCTGGATGTAAATGTTTACTTGTTGATACGGATTAAGTCTCATCAGTACTGTGTTTTGTATGGTCCTCAGTCTGATAATGATTGATAGCAACAACTGTCAGCAACTCTTTATCATTGTTTAAGATATACTGGGAGTTGTAGGTTTATGAGATACAAATGTATATGGGCTTCACTTTACATTACCACTTATTGCTGAATTCAGCTTGTTGATATATTCATGTACTTATGGTGGTTCTGGTGATGTATTCATGTACTGATGGTGGGTCTGGTGATATATTCATGTACTGATGATGGTGCTGGAGTTGTATTTATTTACTGACTGGTTTTGGTGATGTATTCATGTACTGAGGGAGGATCTGGTGATACATTACTGTACTGATAGTGGTTCTGGTGACGTATTAATGTACTGATGATGGTTTTGATGATGGATTTATCTAATTATGGTGGTTCTGATGCCGTATTCAAGTACTGGTGGTGGTTCTGATGCTGTATTCCTGTACTGATGGTGGTTCTAGTAACCTAATGATTTACTGGTGATGTTTCTGTATTTATGTACTAGTGATGGCTCTGGTGTTCTATGTATGTACTGATGATGATTTTAGTTTCATACTGATGATGGTTCTGGTGATGAATATCTCATCGGAACAACCAACATTACATGAATATATCAAAGGAACCACCGTCCATTATGTCACCAGAACCAACATCAGTACAGGAATACTGCACCAGAACCACTATCAGTTTTGCTGCAAACTGTATTTGTTGCCTGACGGAAGTAAAAACCATCAAACGTATCCCTTTATCTATCATGGGGTCTGTTTAGTTTCCATTAGGATATCTGCCAAATGCTGGACACTAGAGATGGGCGAACCTGAACAGTAAAGTTTGGGGTCCGTAACGAACACCTACTGTTCGGGCACGGACCCCGAACACGGACTTCCTCAGGAAGTATAATAAGTATAATAAGTAAATATTCAAATAAAAATAAAAAACACATTATACTCACCTACATCTAATCTCCAATGCCCTTGTCCACTGTAAAAAATAAAAAATCACCATATACTCACCTTAATGCTTAATCCCCGATGCCTATATCACCTGTAATAAAGGAAAAATAATAAACCACCATATTCTTCACCTATCGGTCGTAATCCACATAATCCTGAGTGTCCCATGCAAATCTCTATTCAGCTGCTGGCGATACACTGACAGGAGCGCGATAGCTCCTGCAGCGTATAGTGCTGAGCTGCTAGGAGAGAATTCACTGGAAATTTCTCACACAATGGTGCTTCTGTAAGTGAGGTCACCAGAGCTCATCAGCTGATTGAACTCCAGTGAACTCTCTCACGGCAGTTCAGCGCTATACACTGACATAGCAGTGATTACACCCCTGTGTCAGTGTGTAGCCTGCTGTCTTTTAGAGCAGTCACATCAGTGACTGCTGATGTGACTATCCTACAAATGATCCGATCGCCATGGGACACTTTGGATTATGTCATCACGTCGGACAGGTGAGGGATTTGGCTGTTTTTTATTATTTTTTTTTTTTTACAGAGGACATTGGCTTCAGGGCATTAGGCGTTAGATGAGTATAACTGTGTTTTTTATTTTTAAATAAATATGTAAAAAAAAAAAGTGTGGACTTTAATTTCAAATAGAAGACTTTATTCTTACTGTGTCTTTACTTCCAAAACTTTACTATGGAGTTAATAATGGGGGCGTTTTATTGACGCCAGCCATTACTAACCTGGGCTTCATGTCAGCTGTCAATACAAGGCTGACGTGAACCCCAACCCTATTACCCCACTTGCCACTGCCACATGGCAAGTGGGAAGAGCGAGGCTAAGCGCCAGATTTGGTGCATCTTATTGATGCGTCATTTCTGGACAGGCTGAGGACTGATATTATTAGCCTGGGAGGGGGCTAGTATCCATGGCACCTTCCCTGGCTATTAATATCAGCCCACAGCTGTCTGGTTAGCCTTTGCTGGTTAGATTTTATAGGAAGACCCTATGTCAATTTTTTTATGGGGTCCCAAGTATTCAATACAAAACATCAAAGGAGTTAAAATCTAATACTTTATTAAACCTCTCTAAAAACTGATAGATAAATGACACCAAAAGTGCAATGTGCAGATGAAACACAGACAAACGAATACATATATACCATAACCGTATGGTGTATATAAAACCAGTGCCTGTAAAGCCTTTTTTTGGCTCAGGTGGCAGGCCAGATTAGATAGAATGAATATCCCTCTAGATAGTACAACCTTGCTTTGTCATCAATCCATACAGAGGTTTCCTTTATCTTTTTGGTGAGTAGTATCCTTTGCTGTATTTTACTAGGGATACAGAAGTTACTTATTTTAAGTCATTAAACATTCAAAATATACTGGAAAACTCCAAGACACACCATATCTGACATAATCTATACACTCAGATTGCTATGACAAAATACATCTCTAATGTGGCGATATGACATCCTCTCTTCCGGATGTCAGATATGTCCACACTTATAAGGCAACCAGGTTTGTCAATATAGTATGAATGCCGATTTACTCATAATAGACACAGTTTTTTCTGTATAGATCAATTTTAGGTGATGAATTGCCCTACTCTCTTTTGACTCTGACAAAGCAATCACTCCAAATCACATGACATTTATAGGCATAGAAAAATTGGAACAGTCTCGCCAAACTTTTTCAGCAGGAGATAACCTTTATCTGTTGTTATATTCTCGATTCATTGGTGTCAGTGCTAGTTCCACCATGCATAGACTCCCGACGCATTTCGTTTACTCATCAGGGGAGTTATTATCGTATGCCTTTCCCATCCTGTCAGATGCTTGGAGGCTAAATCATCTTGTGTCATTAGTTGTATGTGTGTATTTTATATTGCGCGCCTCACCTCAAGCGTGCGGCGCCCATCCGGTCTGGGTGTACTTCCGATGCATAGATCACCACTCACATGAACCCGAGCGGATATCCTGTCCCTGCACCAGAGGATGGCAGACGCTATCTACTGTGCATGCGCGGATCGGGGCATCATTCAAGGCACTTCCGGTCCTTGCATATCCGGAGTGTGGAGCGCAAACACAGACGGCCATTGAAAGGTAGTTTTGTGGGTGATAACCGGTATCACTCAACTGCGCCTGCATGAATCAGTAGGGACAACGTAAAGGATAATGCTTTTAACTCCAAGAGTCGTCCATTGACCTAAAGTGTCGCAATATAGGAAAGTATCCACTTATCCTAGTGCTCATAGCATACCATGTGATTTAAAGATAGACTTATATGTAATTTAGTGGGAGGAACAGATACTTATTCCAACCATATTCCACAGATTCATGTCCAGTCCTCTAGTCACAGTAATCAAGACCGTTACATATGGATCAGTATGAAAGGCCATGGTTAACTTTATATCAGAAACGTATTACATGTAGACGATGGAATGTATATACAGGGCAGACCCATAGGGAAAATTAAGTGGAAGCGGGGGTCCCTCAGTTCGCATATGCGAAAGACTGCTAGGAATTTGGTGGTAAAGGCAGTAAAAGACGAGGTGGGAGGTGGAGGATGGGGAATAGATGTAGAGTCTATTCTACCCCTAGGGTAAATCTACCTCTCTCAATTGCCTACCTAATGTGGAGGTTGGCACCCTAGGGACCTGCGCATTGGCACCCACACTCAACGGCGGCTGTCCCTATGCTTACTAGTCCCTACGCTCTCCGCTCATCTTAGAGAAAAAGGATGAAAGATAATTGTTCAGTGAGACCAGTCGGCTGCATAGTTTGCAGCCAAAAAATCCATTTAGATTCTCTTTGTAGGATCATCCGGTCCCAATCCCCTCCTCTAGGTGGAGGAATTATCCTATCATTACCTATGAAGCTGATTTTTCCAGTATTGCCCTCATGAAAATTGTTTAGATGATTAGCGATCGGGGTATCTTTTTTGTTGACGGTGTGTCTAACATGTTCCCTTACTCTCTTTCGAAATTCTCTTCTTGTCTTTCCTACATATTCCAGCCCACATTCACAAGTGGCTTTGTACACTATTCCTGTTGTACGGGAGTTGATGAAGTGTCTTATAACATATTCTTTCCTGGTGTTGTTGCTGATGAAATTCTTTCCTTGTTTAGCTGACTCACAGGCCATGCAACTCCCACATTTGTAGCACCCCTCGACCTGTGCTCCCAGCCAAGATGGATTTGCGATCTGTTGGTAGTGGCTGTGGACCAGTCTATCTTTCAGGGATCTGCATCTTTGGTAGGTAATTTGTGGGAAGGGTCTCACGGCATCTCTGATGTCTGCATCCATTAAAAGGATCGACCAGTGACGTTTAAGGATCTCTCTCACTTCATCAGCCCTGTTGGAAAAGCTTGTGATGAAGCGGGAGAGGTTTCCCTGTTTGGCTTCTCCAGGTGGCATCAATAGTTGTTTACTGTCTCTAGATAGAGATTCCTTGTAGGCCCCCGTCAAAATCCTTTTGGGATACCCCCTCTCAAGGAACTGCTGCTTCAGACCATCTGCCTGTTCTTTGAATGTGTTTAAGTCTGAGCAGTTTCTACGTATCCTTAGGTACTGCCCTTTTGGAATTCCCTTCTTGAGTGGGACGGGATGACAACTCTCCCATATCAAGAGGGAATTAGTTGCAGTAGGTTTTCTATAATTGCTTGTAATGAGCTCTCCATTATCACCTTTTTGGATGCAGACATCTAGAAACGGCAGTTTAACTCAATCAACTTCATAGGTGAAGCGCAGGTCTATGCTATTTGCGTTCAGACCCTGCACAAAAATGCCAAGTCAGCCTTGGTTCCTTTCCATACAACAAAAATGTCATCAATGTACCATAGCCAAATTACCACCCTGTCGATCATATGGCCGGGGGGGGGGGGGTTGCAGAAGACCTTAGTTTTCTCCCACCAGCCAAGGAGGAAATTGGCATATGAGGGGGCGCAAGGGCTCCCCATTGCTGTGCCTCTGAGCTGGTGGAAGTACTTGTTATCGAAAAGAAAGATATTATTTGTTAAACAGAACTCGAGGGCTCTCAAGATGAAGGCATTATGTCTACCAAATTGGCTGCCCCTGGTGCGCAGATAATGGTCCACAGCCATCAATCCTTTGTCATAAGGAATCGATGATTACAACGCTTCCACGTCGATACTACCAAGGATCATGTCTGGTTCCAAATAAACACCATCAATTTTGCTCAAAAAGGTCTGTCGTGTCACGGACATGCGAACTCAGTGACACCACAAAAGGTCTCAGGACCCTATCTATGTACACTCCCAGGTTCTGTGTCAAGCTGTTAGCTCCAGATATGATTGGTCTGCCCTTTGTGCACTTTTGGCAAACAATTAAACGGTTATAGGAAGTTTCGCCCCCAGCAATTTGCCCCCAGCAGTTCGCCCCCATCTGTTCGCTCCCAGGTACATTTTGCCCCCGCACATTTCACCCCTATCATTTCTCCCCCAGGAAGATTCGCCCCCGCACGTTTTGCCCCCGGATGGGGGCGAACTGGGGGCGATATGTGCGGGGGTGAGATGTGCGGGGGCAAAACATCCTGGCGCCAAATGCTGGGAACGAAAAGTGCGGGGGCAAAATGTACCCGGGGGCGAATTGCTGGGGGCGAACTGCTGGGGGCGAAACATCCAATTCCCCAATTAAACATTGCCATTACTGGATGTAACAAAGAAAAGCTGTGTGCCCACGATGCGTTTTTTAAGCGTTTCCGCAGCGGCAAAAACGCTGCAGAAACGCTTAAAAACCGCATGGTAGAAGGCCTGCCATGTTCCCCAATCATAATCCGCATGTGCTGCGCACATACTGCGGAAATTTCCGCTGCGGGTTATCATTGCGGAAAAAAACGCAGCACTACCAATTATTTTGCGGAAGCGCTGCGTTTTCGCCGCCATTGACTTTCATTGGAACACTTGGATTCCACATCACTGGATCTGAACATGCGGAATCCAAACGTTACAATGTGCAGATGGTACCCGAGTGTGGAGGGGAGGAGACTCTCCTCCGGACCCGGGTACCATAGAACATGTGAAAAAAAAATATATATATTAGATTTACCTTCTGATGGCCCGCGGTGCGCTCGTCTTCACTTGCTGGCAGCTCGCGGTGGACTGAAGGACCTGAGCTGACGTCATAGTCATGTGACGGCAGGTCCTTCAGTGTAGTGTACCGCAAGCTGCCGGCAAGCCAGGACGGAGCGAAGCAAGACTCCGGGGGCCATAGGAAGCTAAGTATAGATTTATTTTTTACCATTCTTTAAGGTCACAGTATATACAGTGGTGGCCAAAAGTATTGGCACCCCTGCAATTCTGTCAGATAATACTCAGTTTCTTCCTGAAAATGTTTGCAATCACAAATTCTTTGGTATTATTACCTTCATTTAATTTGTCTTCAATGAAAAAACACAAAAAGAATTGTCCTAAAGCCAAATTGGATATAATTCCACACCAAACCTAAAAAAGGGGGTGGACAAAAGTATTGGCACTGTTTGAAAAATCATGTGATGCTTCTCTAATTCGTGTAATTAACAGCACCTGTAACTTACCTGTGGCACCTAACACGTGTTGGCAATAACTAAATCACACTTGCAGCCAGTTAACATGGATTAAAGTTGACTCATCCTCTATCCTGTGTCCTTGTGTGTACCACATTGAGCATGGAGAAAAGAAAGACCAAAGACATTGAAGACAAATTAAATGGAGATAATAATACCAAGGAATTTGTGATTGCAATCATTTTCAGGAAGAAACTGAGTATCATCTGACAGAATTGCAGGGGTGCCAATACTTTTGGCCACCACTGTAAATCCATGCCGTTTGCATGGATTTATATAGTGTGACCAAGTTGACAAGCACTTTCCAAGTGATGCTAAAATCGCTTGGAAAGCGCTTGTCAACCCGCATGCGGAAATGCAAGTGAAGAACGCTTCACATCCGCATGTCCCTGGCAGGAAAAACGCATGTACAATCCGCATGCGTTTTTTTCTGCCAGGGAGATGCAGAAACGCTCAGGAAAAAATCCTGAGCATTTCTGCATCGTGGGCACATAGCCAAAGTCTCTTTTGCCCTTGTCCACAACACCACTCTCAAAGCCCTCATTCACAAGGAGCCTTAATTCCTTCAACAATTCCTTGATGAGATTATTGGTAAGTTTCTCATATCCCATTTTATTGCCAAGCAGCGCCATACATAACTTTTTATAGTCCATGGTGTTCATAATGACTATATTCCAGCCCTTATCTAACAGTTTAATTGTTATGTTTGTATCAACTTCCAGATTACGTAAACTTAATATTTCCTGCTTAGTTAAGTTGTGATATGACCTGGGTGTTATGAACTGCTACAAACACTAAGGAAAGATAGCAAAACTGTCCCTACAATAGGACTAAGCTGATTCCCTATGATGCAGCGGGGGACCTGTTCCTTGCGAACAGACCCGCCTAAGTCCTCGGCTAGTCTGGACGCAGACCTATAGATATAAGGGAGGGGTCCCTACAAGAACTAAGGACTGGGATATAGTTGGACACCTCCTAGCAGAAATTGTAGCAGAGCAAAGACAAACAAACAAACAGAAGTACTAGTGGTCAAAAGACCAAGCAAACTACAGAGAAAGGTACAAGGCACCTGGCTAGCTTAAGAGTAAATGTAACACTGAAGTCCAGCAAGGCCAGGAGGGTGGAGCTGGATTAAACAGGCAAAAAGTGATGTGACCAGCAAAATAGAAAAAACTAACAGGAGGGTTCTAACACTGGGTTTACATGAAGGTAAATCCAAGAGACCCTTTGAGACCAAGTTGAGGAACATGTCAGTCAAACCAAAGTCACCAGATTGCGGGGGCATGTTTTTGCTTTTTTTAGGCTTGTAAATGGACAATTCCCGCTAATATTAGGGTCATTATCCCCCAAGTCAAAGAGATATCTAACGTCTTGAAGAAGATTCTCTGTTATCCCCAGGTCTGAACAGTACTTCCTGTTCTCTTTATTAAAAAGTTTCCTCCATCTTAGTTTCCAGATGAAGACGTGGAGATCCTCGATTGTTTCAAAGCAATCAAAGTCAGTCGTCGGAACGAATGATAGTCCTTTACTAAGGACACACATCTCTTCACTGGTTATTGATCTAGAGTAAATGTTAATAACTTGATATTTAGTATTCTGTTGCTGGGGTTTGGCTGGATACCGGGCAGGTAAGTCAACTGGTGTTTTGTTGTTTCTCTGTATAGGTTCCACTAGCTGTTGAGTACACGGATACCCTACTGAATTTAAACCCCACTGTTGGGGTTCAGCCGATTTCTTAACTGGTAACTGTACTTCAAAAAATGATCTCTTTGGGGTGACCTTCTGTTATTCCCTCTACCTTTTCCTTTCTGGTTCCTGGCTCAAGTGTCCGAGTCAGAAAACTCAGTTTCTGATAATGAGACATCCGTCTCCAATACTCTATGGTTTCAACCAATGGAAATAGAATACGCTTTGTTCTCCCTGAATTCCTGAAGTTCTCTATTAAACAGCTTGTGTTTTTGTTCCTTAAGGTGGATTTGGAATTTTTCTAGGCTGTTCTGGAGACTTGTTTCTTTGACAGTGAATTTGAGTTTCTGAGAACTTTTTCGTAACTTTTTCTTCTAATAGAAGCTTCATAAGCCTCAATGAGCTATCCGTTGCTTCCTTCTCCCACTTAACTAGTAGACCTGGGTTCTTATACCAATATACTGGTGAAAGGGCAATCCTGAGGTGGTGTGGAACTATACCTGATTTTATGTAATTGTCCAGGCTTTGCACCTCCCACCTTGATGTAATCTGATCTCTATACAGCTTTGAGAGTTTCTTAAAGGCTGTGTTGAAGGAGGGTGTGTACCTCTTCTGTGTAAACGTTTGATCCCAGAATACCTCTTTGGCCTCAGTGATCTAAATGTTAATGTCAATATCTGTTGACAGAAATCCTGCCATACTCTATATGTACACAACTAATTAGCATTCTGTGGTAGCCCAAGTATTTAATACAAAATAGCAAAGGGGTGAAAATCTAATACTTTATTAAATCTCTCTTAAAACTGATAGATTAATTACACCCAAAGTGTGATGTACATGACCAAACACAGACAAACGAATACATATACACTGTAACTGTATGGTGTATATAAAACCAGTGCCTGTAAAGCCCTTTTTTCGCTCAGGCGGCAGGCCAGATTAGATAGAATGAATATCCCTCTAGATAGTACAACCTTGCTTTGCCACCAATCCATACATAGGTTTCTAAAACACATCATATCCGACATCAGCTATACACTCAGATTTCTATGACAAAATACATCTCTAATATGGCGACATCACATCCTCTCTTCCGGATGTTAGATATGTCCACACTTATATGGAAACCAGGTTTGTCAGTATAGTATAAACGCTGATTTACCCATGATAGACACTGTTTTATCCGTATAGATCAATTTTAGTTGATTAATTGCCCTACTCTCTTTTGACTCAGACAAAGCAATCACCTCAAATCACATGACATAGAAAAATTGGAAGAGTCACACCAAACTTTTTCAGCAGGAGACCTGTATCTGTTATATTCTCCCTTCATTGGTGTCCGTGCTAGTTCCACCATGCGTAGACTTGTAGACTTCCAATGCGTTTTGTTTACTCATCAGGGGAATTATTGTCGTATTCCCATCCTGTCAGATGCTTGAAGGCTAAACCATCTTGTGTTATTAGTAGTATCTGTGTATTTTATATTGTGCGCCTCACCTCAAGCGTGGGCTGGGCGTACTTCCGATGCATAGATCACCGCTCACATGAACCCAAGCGGACATCTTGTCCCTGCACTGCAGGGTGGAACGCAGACGCTATCTACTGTGCATGCGTGGATCGGGGAATCATTCAACGCACTTCCGGTCCTCGCATGACACCTATCTGGAGTGCGGAACGTAAACACAGATGACCATTGAAAGGTGGTTTCGTGGGTGATAACTGGTATCACTCAACTGCGCCTGCGTGAATCAGTAGGAACAACGTAAAGGATAATGCTTTTAACTCCTAGATTCGTCCCATTGACCTAAAGTGTTGCAATATAGGAAAGTATGATAGGATACCATGTGACTTAAAGATAGACTTACAGTGGGTATAGAAAGTATTCAGACCCCTTTAAATTTTTCACTCTTTGTTTCATTGCAGCCATTTGGTAAATTCTAAAAAGTTCTTTTTTTTTTTCATTAAAGTACACTCTGCACCCCATCTTGACTGAAAAAAAACAGAAATATAGAAATTTTTGCAAATGTATTAAAAAAGAAAAACTGAAATATTATATGGTCATAAGTATTCAGACCCTTTGCTCAGTATTGAGTACAAGCACCCTTTTGAGCTAGTACAGTCATGAGTCCTCTTGGGAAGTTTTTCACACCTGGATTTGGGGATCCTCTGCCATTCTTCCTTGCAGATCCTCTCCAGTTCCGTTAGGTTGGATGGTGAACGTTGGTGGACAGCCATTTTCAGGTATCTCTAGAGATGCTCAATTGGGTTTAGGTCAGGGCTCTGGCTGGGCCCATCAAGAATGGTCACAGAGTTGTTCTTAAGCCTGTTCTTTGTTATTTTAGCTGTGTGCTTAGGGTCATTGTCTTGTTGGAAGGTGAACCTTCGGCCAAGTCTGAGGTCGAAGGCACTCTGGAAGAGGTTTTCATCCAGGATATCTCTGTACTTGGCCGCATTCATGTTTCCTTCAATTGCAAACAGGAGTCCTGTCCCTGCAGCTGAAAAACACCACCATATAGCATGATGCTGCCACCACCATGTTTCACTGTTGGGATTGTATTGGGCAGGTGATGAGCAGTGCCTGGTTTTCTCCACACATACCGCTTAGAATTATCATCAAAAAGTTCTATCTTTGTCTCATCAGACTAGAGAATCTTATTTCTCATAGTCTGGGAGTCCTTCATGTGTTTTGGAGCAAACTCTATGTGGGCTTAATGTCTTGCACTGAGGAGAGGCTTCCGGCAGGGCACTCTGCCATAAAGGACACACTGGTGGAGGTCTGCAGTGATAGTTGACTTTGTGGAACTTTCTCCCATCTCCCTACTGTATCTCTGGAGCTCAGCCACAGTGATCTTGGAGTTCTTCTTTACCTCTCTCACCAAGGCTCTTCTCCCACGATTGCTCAGTTTGGCTGGACGGCCAGGTCTAGGAAGACTTCTGATGATCCCAAACTTCTTCCATTTAAGGATTATGGAGGCCACTGTGCTCTTAGGAACCTTGAGTAATGCAGAAATTCTTGGCCCGATCTGTGCATTGCCACAATTCTGTCTATGAGCTCCTTGAGCAGTTCCTTTGAGCTCATGATTCTCTTTTGGTCTGACATGCACTGTAAGCTTTGAGGTCTTATATAGACAGGTGTGTTTCCGTACCCACTGACTGTATATGTAATTTAGTGGGCGGAACAGATACTTATTCCAACCATATGTAGTAGAAAACAATGAAACATCAGGGGATCTCTTGCATGATGTACCATTAGTGAGGAAAGACTGCCATCCGCTGGCCAAGCGAAATCAAGCAGAAACAAGTTGTGCTGGAAGATTTGAAGGGGGAGTAAATTCAGATGCCGGACCTGATCAGGTGGCATCCAGGAAAGATTTCCTGGATATAAAAGCCCTGCACACCAAACGGCAGGCAGATTTGGTGCCAGGCTGCAGAGCACACATGCTCCAGAGGTGCCGCAGAGCCCAGCGTGACTTAGGGGTAGAATAGACCCTACTTCAATTCCCCATCCTCCACCTCCCACCTCTTCTATTCCTGCCTTTACCACCAACTTCCTAGTAGTCTATTGGATATGCAAACTCAGGGCCCCCACTCCCACTTCATTTTCCCTGTGGGTCTGCCCTATATATACATGCCATCCTCTACATGTAATACGTTTGTGATATAAAGTTAACCGTGGCCTTTCATACTGATCCATATGTAACGGTGTTGACTGCACAACTCTGTGGAATATGTGTAACACAGGTGCCGGAATGCAATGCATAGAGACCACGAGGCGGGAACAGTCAGGGGTTGATATAACCACTTTATATGTATAACAATTATTTTAAAGGGGTTAGTAACAATGGGAATCAACAATAACTTGGAATAACAAAAAGAAGACTTTTCAGTAAATAACAGTAAAGTTCTTTGCAAAAATGTGATGTCCCCAGTCGTGGGAGTCACCACGTAAGTTCTCTATCTGTATATATGGCCCTAGCAGGGGTCACCGGTTCTTCCCGCTAGGCTGCAAGTCTGCCGGATATAGTCAATCAGATCCCATTTAGCCTCCCACGCACCAACCGGCCCCCTCCCAGCCTAAAGTCCTAATTCCAACTGTACCTGGTACCGTAGGTGAAAGTTGGAAGTGACGGCATTGTTCACTCTCGCTGTTCCTCCGTTAATGCTGGCGCGCCTCTCCTGTCACAGTCTTCTCTTAGCTTTTCTTGGCTTGACCGACGACGGCAATCTCTCAGGCTTGAGGCAGGGGGTCCAGACATCGGCTCTTGACAGGCGACATCAAATCCCGAAATTTTATCAGTGCAGAGCGTGGGTCCTGGCTCTTGCCAACATGCACATAACTCGGGGCATTTCTGTGACGGGTCCGAACCTTATCAGGCGGCGTCCGGTACTTGGGTAATGCAAGCCTCCAACTGAGGCCTGTCACGCTGGGCTCTGCGGCACCTCTAGAGCATGTGTGCTCTGCTCTGCAGCCTGGCACCAAATCTGCCTGCCGTTTGGCACACAGGGCTTTTATATCCAGGAAATCTTTCCTGGAGGTCACCTGATCATGTCCGGCATCTGAATTTACTCCCCCTTCAAATCTTCCAGCACAGCTTAGTTCCGCTTGATTTCGCATGGCCAGCAGATGGCAGTCCTTCCTCACTAATGGTACATCCTGCAAGAGTTCTCCTGATGTTTCATTGCCTTCTACTACATTCCTCCCCCCTTTTTGCTCGCCAGTCCTTGGGTGAGTGGAATCCTTGCGGGATTGACATTTCTTCACAGGTAGCCCAAGCTCAGCCATGCATACCAGGATGAGGGATGCCATGCATACCAGGGTGGGGGATTGGGGTGCCCTGCATACCAGGATGGAGATGAGGGGTGCCATGCATACCAGGATGGGGGATTGGGGTGCCATGCATACCAGGATGGGGATTGAGGTGCCATGCATTCCAGGATGAGGATGGGGGCCACGTATAACAGGAAGAGGGGGCCATATATACCAGGATGGGGGATATTAGTACAGAATTGGGGGACATTATCCCTATAACAGTGTCAGCAGCAGACCCCCTTCCCTATAACAGTGCATCATGACCACATTTTAGGCTTCAAATTTTTTCTATTTTCCTCCTTCAAAACCTAGGTGCGTCTTTTAGTCTGAAAAATATCGTAATTTTTGTGACCTTGGCTGGTACATACCATTGCCTTTTTGCTATGTTTATAAATTAATTTGGGGGAATTTTTTTAAAGTTACTTTAACTATGCTTTTGATTTTACTCAAATCTTTTGGCCACGACTGTACAGGGAGCTGCCATCACAGAACAGTAGCTTTTAAATAAAGCAACCAGAAACATTGCGTGTTTGGGAGTAAATGTCACGGGGTGTCATGTTTGACAGACAGTCAAACATGGTCCGACTGTAGGTCACTGCGTTTAGCCTTGCAAACATTTTCCTGATCCTTTCATGATCCCTCTCCCTTTAGGACTCAGCGTTGATCCTCACCTTCTGCTACTAATTACCACACCCTTGGTGTATTCTTAAATAAATTCAGTTTCTCCAGAGAGTTGCTGGTGATAGAGTGTTCTTATCTATTCAGGCTTTGAATTTAGTAGTTGGTTAGAATTTCCTTGGAGTTCCTTCGTGGATTGTTGCCTTGTTTTCCCTGGTGTCATTTTTAAACTAAGTGTATTCCCTTGTTTGTTTCCCTTGTGTGTACTTTAGTCTGTAGTGGGGCTGACTAGTGCTTCCCCTCCCTACCTAGGGCCAGATTTCCTGTTCGGTGATAGGTGCAGAACCTATATAGGGTACATAGGGGAGTAAGGGTTGGTCGTTTAAGCTGTTTAGGGGTTTCTACTCCCCCTTTCCCCACTTGTATGGCACCCTTCCATTTTCCTGTCATTATACGCTGGGTTGTCCCCATACCCAGCGTGACATTACAGGTTTGACAGACAGTCATATGGGGTCTGGCTGTAGAAGGTTGTTGCGTTCTGCCTTCCAAACATCTTCCTGATCCTTTCATGATCCCTCTCTCTCTAAGACCCAGTGGTGATCCTCACCTTGTTTGGGGATTATACCTTTAGGACCAAGCGGTGATCCTCACCTTCTGCTGCTAATTACCACACCCTTGCTGTATCCTTAAATACACTCAGACTGTCTGTCAAACCTGACATTCCTGTGACAGTAAAGCTCTTACCAGGACTGTAGTTATGTGATGTACTTGTGTTAACTCAAAACTTAAAAGCTCTGTTTCATCAAAGTAATTTCACCAGAATTTTAGTGTAGAGAGCTTGGAAAAGTCACAAAATTTTGGAGAAACTCACAGTTGCTAACATTTTTTTGCAACTTTTGGCATTTTCACACGTTTTTCCAAGCTCCGCCCAAATGGGGGAAACTGGGGCAAGACGGAACCACAGCATGATGCCACAGGTTGTCTAATTCATGACAAACTGTGGTGTTCCCTACACCAGAAATCTTACTCCTCTTCATGAATCAGGAGTGTCTGGCTCCACCATGTCTCTTCATCAAGACCAGTGAGAAAATTATTGGTCTTGATGAATCGGGGCCAAATTGTTCATACTGCATCCTTTCTTTGGACAACTCATAAAAATGTTGAAAAAAGTGCTCACAAAATGCTATAAAAAAGTGCCTTGCTTGTTTTTATAGGAAAACGTTTTGCTGTTTATATATTCAGGCTTTTGAGCCTCTTTCAAATACTTCAAGTGTTTAAAAAAAAATAGTGACATGTACATTCTTCAGGCATTTTCTGATAGGAAGATGCTCAATACTTCATAATACAAGTCAATGGGGAGGGTCTCTGAGCATTCTGTAGACAATTTCACATTAAAAAATGTTAGCATCTTCTTCATTGCTTTCTGAATTTCAAAAAAGTTCAGAAAACACCAGTAAAAAGGCATGAAAAATACAATGACAAAACCCTGGTATAAAAAAAGTGCAAGTGCAAATGACCAACAAAAGTGAAAAAAAGAAATGATTCAGCAGTACAAAATGCCAGAGAAAAGGAACAATTCCAGAAGTGTCTTCTGCTTGAAAAATGGACGATTTTGACTGCCAGAAAAACATGCAGTGTGAACATAACCTTGGGGTGAAGAGAAGTATTAAATATGTATGAGGAGATTACAAATTCATGTACATGTATTCCCTCTAAAACAATAGATTTTATTTAGTTGATTAAAAAACACACCAAAAAATTCCAGTGTATTAAAATATTCTGTTGTCTTACTAGAAGACAATAAAGCTTCCAGAGTAATATAATGGCCTTAACAAGCCCTGATATGCCACTGATTGGATCCTGCCTAGCGTGGGGGTTGGCACCCTAATATTGCGTGTTTGGCGCCCCCACTCAGCGGCGGCAGTCCCTGTCTCTCCCTGTTAAACCCGTTCAGCACCTGGCTCTTGGGAACAGCGCTAACTGTAGCGCTGATTTCCAGGCGCCAGTACATGTCACACTGATGACACATGGATGTCATTCGTGTGTCATCAGTGTGGGACGTTTCGCTGCCCGTGCAGCGTGAATAAAATGAACATGTCAACGTGTTTTGCCCATGGACACATGGTCCGTGGAAACACACTGACGTGCATAAACCCATTCATTTGAATGGGTCTTCATGTGTATATGTCTCCAGTACATGTGGAAACTGTCACCACACGTACTGGACGCACCGATGTGTGTAAGAGGCCTAATTCTGCTGCCTCATTCTAGTGAATGGATCCTTCGGGGGTTCATCTGAATTATGTAGGAGCTGTGTATATGAAGTCTGCATACTATTCTAGGAAAATCTGTGCTTTAGGAGGCAGATAATGATCCGTCCATCCTGCAGTACTGTACAGCCACATATGGGGTATTTCTACATTTAGCAAAAATTGTGTGACAAATTTTCGTGCCATTTTTACCCATTTCCAAGTGTGAAAATGTAAAATCTGGGGCTAAAACAAAACTTTGGTGGTAAAAATCTAATTATTCTTTTTTTCACAGCCCAGTGGTGTAAAATTCATGTGGTGTCAACATGCTCACTGCACCCCTAGATTAATTCATTGAGAGGTGTAGTTTGTAAAATGGGATCTCTTATGGTGGAGGGGGTCCTCCTGTTCTGGCACCTTAGGGGCTCTGCCAATGTGACATGGCACCATCAGACCAGCCCTGCAAAATCTGAACTCCAATATGGAGCTTCTTCCCTTCTGAGCCTTGCACTGTGCCTCAAAAGTAGTTTTCGACCCGATAAGGGGTATCGGCGTACTCAGGAGAAATTGCACAACAACATTTGGGTTCCAATTTCTCCTGTTACTCTTGTGGAAATAAAAAAATTGGGGCGAATAGATCATTTTTGTGGAAAAAAAGTGATTTTTTTATTTTCACGTTACGTTATAAACTTTTCTGAAACACTTGGGGTTCAAAGTGCTCAACACATCTAGATAAGTTCCTTAAGGTATCTAGTTTCCAAAATGTTGTCACTTGTGGGGGGTTTCCACTGTTTAGGCAAATCAGGGACTCCCCAAACGCAACATGGAAATTATTGAAGCAAATTTTACATTCAAAGAATCAAATGGCGCTCCTTCCCTTCCGAGCCCTGCCGTGTGCCCAAACAGTGGTTTTCCCCCACATATTGGGTATCAGCTTACTCATGAGAAATTGCACAACAAACTGTATGGTGTAATTTCTCCTGTTAACCTTATGAAAATGCAAAATTGGGGTCTGAAAAACATTTTTGTGGGAAAAATGTGAAAATTTTATTTTTACGGCTCAATGTAGATAAGTTCCCTGAGGGGTCTAGTTTCCAAAATAGTGTCAATTGTGGGGGGTTTCCACTGTTTAGGCACATCAGGGTCTCCCCAAATGTGACATGGCGTCCGCTCATTATTCAAAAAAATTTGACATTCAAAGAGTCAAAAGGCGCTCATTCCCTTCCAAGCCCTGCAGTACGCTCAATCAGTGGTTTTCCCCCACATATGGGGTATCAGCGTGATCAGGAGAAATTGCACAACAAATGTTGGGGTCCATTTTTCCTGTTAGACTTGCGGAAATAAAAAAATTGAGGTCTAAAGTAACATTTTTTGTGAAAAAAATTAAATGTTCATTGTTTTCTTCCACATTCCAAAAATTCCTGTGAAGCACCTGAAGGGTTAATAAACTTCTTGAATGTGGTTTTGAGCACCTTGATGGGTGCAGTTTTTAGAATGGTGTCACTTTTGGGTATTTTCTGTCATAAAGGCCCCTCAAAGTCACTTCAAATGTGATGTGGTCCCTAAAAAAATGGTTTTGTAAATTTTTGTTGGAAAAATTAGAAATCACAGGTCAATTTTTAACCCTTATAATTTCATAACAAAAAAAATTTTGGTTCCAAAATTGTGCTGATGTAAAGTAGACATGTGGGAAATGTTATTTCTTAACTATTTTTTGCGACATACAGTACAGACCAAAAGTTTGGACACACCTTCTCATTTAAAGATTTTTCTGTATTTTCATGACTATGAAAATTGTACATTCACACTGAAGGCATCAAAACTATGAATTAACACAAGTGGAATTATATACGTAACAAAAAAGTGTGAAACAACTGAAAATATGTCTTATATTCTAGGTTCTTCAAAGTAGCCACCTTTTGCTTTGATGACTGCTTTGCACACTCTTGGCATTCTCTTGATGAGCTTCAAGAGGTAGTTACCGGAAATGGTTTTCACTTCACAGGGGTGCCCTGTCAGGTTTAATAAGTGGTATTTCTTGCCTTATAAATGGGGTTGGGACCATCAGTTGTGTTGTGCAGAAGTCAGGTGGATACACAGCTGATAGTCCTACTGAATAGACTGTCAGAATTTGTATTATGGCAAGAAAAAAGCAGTTAAGTAAAGAAAAACGAGTGGCCATCATTACTTTAAGAAATGAAGGTCAGTCAGTCTGAAAAATTGGACAAACTTTGAAAGTGTCCCCAAGTGCAGTTGCAAAAACCATCAAGCGCTACAAAGAAACTGGCTCACATGAGGACCGCCCCAGGAATGGAAGACCAAGAGTCACCTCTGCTTCTGAGGATACGTTTATCCGAGTCACCAGCCTCAGAAATCGCAGGTTAACAGCAGCTCAGATTAGAGACCAGGTCAATGCCATACAGAGTTCTAGCAGCAGACACATCTCTTCAACAACTGTTAAGAGGAGACTTTGTGCAGCAGGCCTTCATGGTAAAATAGCTGCTAGGAAACCACTGATAAGGACAGGCAACAAGGAGAAGAGACTTGTTTGGGCTAAAGAACACAAGGAATGGACATTAGACCAGTGGAAATCTGTGCTTTGGTCTTATGAGTCCAAATTTGAGATCTTTGGTTCCATCCACCGTGTCTTTGTGGGACGCAGAAAAGGTGAACGGATGGACTCTACATGCCTGGTTCCCACCATGAAGCATGGAGGAGGAGCTGTGATGGTGTGGGGGTGCTTTGCTGGTGACACTGTTGGGGATTTATTCAAAATTGAAGGCATACTGAACCAGCATGGCTACCACAGTAACTTGCAGCGGCATGCTATTCCATCCGGTTTGCGTTTAGTTGGACCATCATTTATTTTTCAACAGGACAATGACCCCAAACACACCTCCAGGCTGTGTAAGGACTATTTGACCAAGAAGGAGAGTGATGGGGTGCTACGCCAGATGACCTGGCCTCCACAGTCACCAGACCTGAATCCAATCGAGATGGTTTGGGGTGAGCTGGACCGCAGTGTGAAGGCAAAAGGGCCAACAAGTGCTAAGATTCTCTGTGAACTCCTTCAAGATTGTTGGAAGTCCATTTCCGGTGACTACCTCTTGAAGCTCATCAAGAGAATGCCAAGAGTGTGCAAAGCAGTCATCAAAGCAAAAGGTGGCTACTTTGAAGAACCTAGAATATAAGACATATTTTCAGTTGTTTCACACTTTTTTGTTAAGTATATAATTCCACATGTGTTAATTCATAGTTTTGATGCCTTCAGTGTGAATGTACAATTTTCATAGTCATGAAAATACAGAAAAATCTTTAAGTGAGAAGGTGTGTCCAAACTTTTGGTCTATACTGTATATCTCTCTGATTTAAGTTCATGAAAATTCAAAGTTTGAAAATTTTCAAACTTTTCGCCAAATTTCTGATTTTTTCACAAATAAACGCAAGTCATATCGAAGAAATTTTACCACAATCATGAAGTATAATATGTCACGAAAAAACAATCTGAGAATCTATGGGATCCGTTGAAGCGTTCCAGAGTTATTACCTCATAAATTGACACTGGTCAGAATTGTAAGAATTGGCCTTGTCATTAACGTGCAAACAACCTTCGGTTGTAAAGGGGTTAATAAAAAAGCCCCAAATTTCTTAACAGCAGAAAATTTAGACTCGGCTCCATGGGGTCACTTATCAGTTAAAGTTAAATCATGGAATAACTTCTACCCACAACACAACTTCAATGTTTATTACAGGTAATCGTATTCAGATTTTATGCAATGGTTGCAAGATGGTTTGCAACTTTTGTCCCATAAGGAAATATTTAAGTTGTTAAGTAATTCTAAGATTTTACATAGACTTGCTGGCTGTGCTACATAAGGAAATGCTAGGGAACTATTCAATAGTCTTCTACAGCCATCACTGCAGTGTATTCCTTGTAGGGAACAATATTCTTGTCTGGATCCACCGAAGCCGAAATCATCTCCTCCATTTCCTCTTGTGTGAAAGGTTCTCCTGTGAGAGTCATATGTTATTGACTGGTCAACATTTGATATAAAGCCAGCACTAATTAAGTGACATTACCCTCTTCAGTCATGTATTTGATGAGTTCATCCTTAGTTAAGAATCCTTTTTTCTTTTCATCTAAAACCTAGAAAAAAGACAAATCATTGAAGCCCTCTTCTAGCATGGATATATACGATAGGTATAGACAAGTGATGTCCAGCAGCTGCTAAACCATAAATCCCGACATGTCCTGACAGTCGGCAGCTGTCATAGGATGCTGGATGTTGTAGTTCTACAACTGCTGGAGAGTCACAGGTTGAAGCTCACCAGCACAGACAAACCTCAAATGCTCGCAGAAGAATGTCTTCAGGTATTGGCCGGTACCTACAATAAATGAAAGAAGGGAAAGGTGAATCAGATTTCGGTAACAAAGTTGCTATAAAACTGTCTGTGGAAGGCTCTGTTCACATTGCCATCACAGGCTCCATTTGGTCACGCGACTACAATTCTCGGACAAGTCACGTAACAAAAATATTTTTAGAACTTGTCCGTGAATTGTTTTTATGTGACTAGTTTAGAACTGTGATTTTGTGGTTAAAAAAAAAGCCAAACCAAGATCACTGACAGGTCGCATGTGAGTGTAAAGTTACATGAGATTTACATTAAATTCTATTGGGGTAAAGGTATATGTAACTTGCAACCAAAACTATCATGGCCATGTTAGGTTGAGCGCTCTACCACAACCCCATCAACGATCATTAGATGCAATGTCGCAATGTGACACCGCAACCTTCATGTCACGTGACCTCACTTGGCGTGTTGCGTTAGCCCTAAATGGTCACAGTCGTTTCAATAAATTATGCATAAATCAATAGCACATGCAAATAGAGGAAACAACATATTTCTTATGAGAGAGATGTTATTCTTTTCCCCCTATCAGCAACTTCTTCACCTCCCTACTGCTTTCTGAATAGACCATAGAGTCTGAAAAGCTGATAATATCCATCTTGCTTAAGATAAAATCAAGTGTTAGATTACAGCTGCTTATTAAAAGCTGTGGAGATAGTGTGGGGATGAGCAGTTCAGAATAGGTGTCAAGCAAATGAGGGAGAAAGAGGCAGAAAGGTACACACAGATGGTGCTGCTACTTTCTAGTAATTGTTTTATCTCTCTTCAGAGCTGGATTCATAGCTACACTGCTTGGTACTGCTATATATATTTTCCTACATTCTTCTGCTTCTAAAGATGTGCTATAA
Organism: Phyllobates terribilis; assembly: GCF_046119375.1. Classification (NCBI taxonomy): domain Eukaryota; kingdom Metazoa; phylum Chordata; class Amphibia; order Anura; family Dendrobatidae; genus Phyllobates; species Phyllobates terribilis. The sequence continues at coordinate 915,449,875 of NW_027362763.1, read as the reverse complement.
AAAGAGCAGTAATCATCATGTCTTAGATACCATTCTCCTTATTTATGGCAATGTTCTTAAGCAAAATTGTGAGTGAGCCCACTATCTGGATGAAAATCAACTCCATACATTAAAACACATGAAAGGCCTTTTGAGGTTTGTCTGGCTCAAAAAGGGCAGGAAAGAAGCAACATCTCTCCAAGAAAAACATCAAGGACAGACTGCAGTCCAATCCCTGTACTTCCTGCAGAATGTCAGCGCAGTGGGGTACAGTTATTTCTGATGAAGCCCCCTCCAGATTGTTTGAAGCATCTGGAAGAATGATTGTCTGGAGAAGAAAGGACGAGTGCTACCATGAATCCTCAGTAAAGCCTTCTAATATCTTGGGTCGCTTTTCATCCAAGAGAGTGGGCTCACTCACAATTTTGCCTAAGAGCTCATCATGAATAAAATAATGGTATCTAAACATCCTACAAGAGCAATGTCTCCCAACAATCCAGGAGCAATTTGGGGGTGAAAAATGCCTTTTCTAGCTTGATGGAGCATCATGTCACAAGGCAAAAGTAATAATCAAGTGGTTTGTTGAACAAAACAATGAAATTTTGGGTCCATGGACAGGAAACTCCCCAAATCTCAACCCCTTTGAGCAACTGTGGTCAATGTTCTAAAAGTGGGTGGATAAACAAAAAACACAGAAATTGTGATAAACTACAAGAACTTTTTAGGCAAACATGAGTTGACATCAGTCAGGATATTGCCCAGAAGCTGATATCCAGCATGCCAGGGTGAATTGCAAAAGTCGTAATAAAGGTCAACACTGTATAAATATTGAGTATATATACTTAAATTTGATGTATTTGTCAATAAAAGATTAAACAGTTAAACTTATGAAATACTTACAATTGTACTTCAGTAACCATAGAAACAAAAAGACTAAAAGATCTAAAATCACTGAAGCAGCAATCTTTGTGAAAACCAAAGTTTGTGTCAAAACTTTTGGACAAGTCTGTATATCTTTATATCTGAGTTTTTGGTGTTTTTTTCAGGCAGCTTAAATTCCTGTGTAAACACAATACTCATAAAAATCTGGTTGTATTCATGAGGCAGCTCAGGGGTTTATCGAAAACTAATTTATTATTAAAGGGGATTACCCGCTAAAATGATTGGCAATGTCTAGTATACAACATCACTTACTGATCACTTGCTACAAGCCCCATCAATCCTTAGAATAACAGATACTAGTCTCATCCCCTATCTGTGGGTCAGACCCCATCAATTATAATGTTGTGCCTAGCAATATGAAATAATAATCCCAGAAGGTTATTGGAATAGCACTATGACTGAATATATTAACAGCATCCAGTAAACACTTTAGTGGTGGCCTCAGGCAGTACATTTTATTAAACACTAACTTTAAAGGTAATTTGGTGCTCTAACTATTAAAAAATAATTGTGCTGTATTTAATTATGGTGTTAAAATGTAAGAAATAATTTCAAACCATATAACACTAACTGTATTATAGGTCTCAGAAATCTCTAGATAAAAGTCTCCATACCTTCTGTCTAGTAACACTTTTGTCATCATTGGTAAGAATTTTTCAAAACGAATGTATCCTGTCGGCTCCTCTTCCTCTACCTAATGAAAATAACAGAATGTTTGAATATTATAAAAATTACCAGCACAGACTTTACAACTATATGCAGATGCTATGAACCACCATATTAACGAGAACTTGTCACTTGCTCAAAAAATTTTAGGTGAAGTATTTGTAAAAATGCCTCAGCTCCCGATTCTGCTGCTCTTTTCTGTTTTGCGCTGTCGCTCCATTGCAGAGATATTGAGGCCTCCCTCCCAAATGCAGCCAATCACAGCTCAGTAGCCTCTGAGACTTGTAATTACTCTCATATGTCCAAAATTAGTACACTGTTAGACACTTCAATATTCATAACACAATATAAGCGAACAGTGAGACGGTGTCCGTCGGGCATGGGGTGGACACGGCCTTTCCTAGTTTCTCATGACTTACCCCATCCTAAGGTAATATACCATATATTAATTAATAATTAGTAATTTTGCTAGGTGTATGTCAGGAAGATTGTCCTCTTGAATTAAAAAACTAGGCAGAGTGAGTAAACGTAGGGTCTATATACACGGTATATTTATTATGGATTGATGCACTGGCACTTTACCCTGCTTTCCTGTATACTGCCTACCCTTACGTCTACACTTTAATAACCAGACCTTATTATTCTTTATATTTTTTTTTATTATGCATGAGAATGTAATTCTTTCATCTTAGGTGTGTTATATCATTTTCTTTTGAGGACCTGGTATGTAATATAGTATGCTTATCTTGATACCCCACTAGACTATGGGTGGATTCTAGCTGTGTTTTTCCCCTTTTTTTGGAGGTTTTTGCCTGGTCTTTTTAATAGTATGTTTTTATATTTATTATTAGCAAAATATTATGTTTTTACATCATTTTGGTTAGAATCTCTTCAGATCTAAGGATAAAGTTGTGTTCTGAGATTTATAGACTGCTAGATCAGATGCTGAATAGTGATTAGCAGCATTTTGGAAGGAAGGGTGAAAGCACACGCCCCCAAAGAAGATTCTGAAGAAACGCTAACTTGGACTGCAAAGTAGATTTTACATAAAAGGAGCAAATGGGAAAATTTCTGCAATGGAGTGAAGTAGCACATAACGAAGAACAGCGGCAGATCCAGAGGAGTTACAGATTTTTTACAAGGCATTTAAAAATGACCTTTCACCAGTTTGAGTATGTTAAAATGGCCACATCATCAAATAATGGCTCCAGAGCGGAGTAAAAACAAGTGTATAGATTCAGCAGAGCAGAGTTATTTATCATTAGAAACACTTCCAGATGTCATCTCACAGTGCTGTCAGGTCCCACCCTTCCCCCACACTGCTGGGAGATGAGATCTGGAATATTTCTAATTGATTTTTGCCCTTGGAGAACTACAGGCAAATGTCAGAAATCCACTTTGCAGTTGGAGGGAGAAATTCTCTATTCCGGCATTTATGAAGTTAAGTAGGCGATCACTGAGAACTTCACCATCTCCTACATAAAGAGATTTTTTGAGTGGACATCTACCCTTCCATTGCTTGATCCACTGAGACCTTTTGCCCACAAAAGAAAATACCACTGAACTGGTAACTTATATTGTCTGGTGGCTGGCAGAATCAGAGAAACGCAGAAGCTTAAACCATTTATTTAAAGGCCGTTAGAATATCCTCTTTGAACACTTCCTATCTGTGACTTCCACCCTCTGGAGGTGTTAAGACCTTAGGCTTTTGGCAATGGTAGACAGATGACTTTAGTATATTGCTCCATGTTTTCTGCAATCCATAGGATCAGAACACGGGAACACCTGAGAAGTTTTGAACACAGCCACATCAATTTTAGTGGTATTACCCTCATTCATTATCCCAATCGTGTTCACAATCTATGTAGTTTTACATTTTTATTAAAACTGAATATTCTGATTCTTTAGTGATATTCTGATCACTAAAGGAAATATGTCGCCAGGTCATTTCTAAATATCTATTTTTATTCTCTAATCACTTTGGCAACTAGCTTTATTACACAATACCCTACACTTCTTCTTATCCAGCTAATCCCTAAAGGTGTTTTTGTTTTTTAATTTCACTTCCTGTGATGTTTGATTTGAGAGGAGTGTGAAATGTCCAAGAAGGCTGGGGCTGCACTCACTTCCCCGCAGCTCATATCACCCCTCTTGGAACAGTTTCATCAGGGGAAGGTGCTGCAGTTGCTTACTACAGTTTCTTGCATCGCTGCCCTCTAAAGATGTCCTGGTTCCATGGCACGGACAGAACCTGCTAAAAGGTGAGCGCAGCACTGGCACTCTGCTTCTGTCTTCGCCCACTGCAGCTTCTAACTGTGAAACAAGATGTCGTCAGGTGGAAAAGATAGAAGAAGTGAGTAACACCAGCACCGCTCCCCAACTTCTATCACTGCGCTCAAACGAATTGTTATAGGGGACAGTACTTGTGTCACTGACACTGTTTCTATCACAACCCTCTGATGATGATTCTTTGAGAGCAGTGATAGAAGCTGTGGGGTGGCGCTGGTGTCACTTATTGCTTCTATCTCCACCCAATGATGATATCTTGTTTTACAGTGAGACGCTGCAGTGGTGGAGATAGAAGCAGAGTACCGGCACTGCCTTCACCTCTTCCTCAGCTTCTATCAGTGCAATGGAACCAGGACATCTTCAGAGGGCGCCGATACGAGAAACTGTAATAAATTGCAGCGCTTCCCCCTGATAATATCCTGTTAGTTGGGAAGATAGACTTTGCTGAGAAGAAAGTGCAGCCCCAGCCTCCTGTGAGGTTCTGTTTGAGACTCCTCTCAAATGACATGTCCAGGAAGTAAAATGAAAAAAAACAACACATTTAGGGATTAGCTAGATAGGGATAAGTGTAGGGTATTGTGTAATAAAGCTAATTACAAAAGTGATTAAGGTGTAAAGATAGATATTTATTAAGGGCACTTTAGGTATCAGACCACCCTTTTAAGTTGCATGACCTCCGAACCTCTAGAGGTCCTTATTCCACGTAAGCCTTATGAGGATCTGAGAGCTAGAGGAATCCTAGTTATAGTAACATATTGAGATGAGGACTCTTTGACTGTATCCTGCAGATATCATTCGTCTATAACACACCTCTGTATTACATTAAAAGTCCTAACAAATAAACGACAAAATGGGTGGAGTTGGGGCAGAGGATGGGGCGTGGTGACCGCCACACATCAAATTTATGATTAGCGGCAGCGTTCGATTCGCTTCAAATCTACTGCAGGACTTTGTGGCGTGGCGCAGGCAGAGGTGTCTGACTCCAGCACACCTCTTCATCCACACCGGCGTGAGGAATCAGGGCATTTATAAATATACACATATAATACACATTATAATGTCCACACATATATAATATTATAACTCAGTTTAGGTAGAAAAAAAACTTGAATTAAGGTTATTGCATAATAAGAAATTAAAGCACCTGTCTGCATGAGCCCACACAGACAGATACAGCAGGGAAGTAAATATAAAGGTAAGATATATACTTTCCAACAGATCATCTGGCTGTCAGGAAGGACAGAAGAAACCATGAGGCTGCTCAGTAGTAAGGCTATATAGGCTGACAATTCATGTAATCGATATCACCTGTTCTATCATAACATGCTGATGCATTCAGACGTCCATACAAATCGGTCCAAGATCGGACCACAATGCACAGACTGCGCACGGGTCCCAGACTCAAGCATGGCAGCTTCATATAATTCAATGAAGTGGTTGGGAGACCCGCAGCCAGTCCATGCATTACGGTCTGATCTTGGACCGATTTATATGCACGTCTGAATACACCCTATGAATTATAAATAGTAAAATAGTGAGTGTTCTAATTCCCAGGACCTTTACTGATCTCTGAATATGTTCCAGTCTTCATTATTACATTTCACGCTAGTCAAAAATAATTTACTTCTAGTTTGCACAATTTTAGAAAACCAGCAGGTGGTGCTACAAGACTAACATATCTTTTCTTCAGCGTTTGAACTCAGGCAAATTAATCTCTACAAAAGGAATAAAATTTACTTGAAATTTTTTTCTTCTGGCATCCATAGACAACACACAAAGAGTTAACCAGCCTAACCCTCACTCATGATAGAAGACATACTAGTAGCAATAATTAGGCAATGAATTAATTACAGACCACCATCATGTATAAAAGTCCTTAGGAAGGAACCAACCCCCTATATGGTATGCAGCCAAGAAATTTTTATTCAAAGGTGAGAAATTTGTGCTGCCTATGGACATTAGTAACAGAAAATTAAAGATAAATAAATGTTATTCCTTCCTGGACGTCCTATGGCAGCACACAAAAGGATTTGTAGAGCAATAATGAAGGGAGGGGTTTGGGTTTCTTGTTAGACATAACTTGCTCTAAAACTCGTCTGCCAAAATCCGACTCTCAAAAGAGCTTTCACACCAGAATTCTGGCATGAAAGCTTTGAAAAGTTGCAAAATTTAGGCGCAACGCTAAAATGATGAGACTATTGGGTGCTCATGCACCTGTTCTTCTCTTCACACTATACTTTGGATACAATGCTTGACCACTTTTCCTTATCCTTCACCTCCCCACCCTCTTCTCCTCTGCATTCTCAGTTTTCTCCCTTAATTGGCAGTTTCCCAACTCTCCTGTGGCTCTACCAGATTATTTGCCTTATTTTTTCCTCTTCTTCATTTCTACAATGGTGGTCTAGTCCCACCTTTCATTTGTTTTTAATAACTATTTTATCGATGTACATAACTGATTTTTTTCTATACACACTTCATTACTTTTTGACTATATCTCTCACTGCACCTATACTTCTTATTCATGACCTTTTCTCCTCCCTTTGACCCACCCCTCCAACTCTAACATATTTTCAAATCCCCTGTGGGTTTCTTTGGTTATTTTTCGAGCCCATTCAAGGCTATTTAACCCTTTCTCCAACTTGGGTTTTTCCATTTTCGTTCTTTGCTCCCCTTCTTCCCAGAGCCATAACTTTTTTAGATTTCAGTCAATATGGACATGTGAGGGCTTGTTTTTTGAGGGACGAGTTGTACTTTTGAACGACACTATTGGTTTTTCCATATTGTGTACTGGAAAACAGGAAAAAAATTCCAAGTGCGGTGAAATTGCAAAAAAAAGTGCAATTCCACAATTGTTTTTTTTTTTTTTTATCATGTTCACTAAATGCTAAAACTGACCTGCCATTATGATTCTCCAGGTTACTATGAGTTCATAGATACCAAACATGTATAAGTTTCTTTTTATTTATGTGGCGAAAAAAAATCCAAAGTTTGTAAAAAAATAAAAATGGCGCCATTTTCCGTGACCCGTAGCGTCTCCATTTTTCGGGATCTGTGGCCGGGTGAGGGCTTATTTTATGCGCGCCGAGCTGACGCTTTTATTGATATCATTTTGGGGTAGATACGACGTTTTGATCGCCCGTTCTTGCATTTTATTGCAGTGTTACAGCGACCAAAAAAAAAGTAATTCTGGTGTTTTGATTTTTTTTCTTGATACGCCATTAACCGATCGGATTCATTCTTTTTATATATTGATAGATCGGGCGATTCTGAACGTGGCGATACCAAATATGTGTATTTTTGATTTTTTTATTGTTTTATTTTGAATGGGGCAAAAGGGGGGGGTGATTTGATCTTTTGTTTTTTATTTATTTTTTTATCTTTTTGAAAAAATTTTTACTTTTTACATGCTTCAATAAGCTGCAATCATACAGTCGCTTGTGCTGCACATAACAAAAATGCTTGTATTGTAACAAAAATGCTCATTTGCTATGAGCGCTGACGACTGGGCGACGCTCACAGCAGTATGGCAATGACAACCACAGGGGTCTTCTGCAGACCCTGGGTTGTCATGCCAACCCATAGGCCTGTGATCATGCAACAGGTGCCAATGGGTGGAGCTAATTACACGTTTCCAGTGCAATCATGTTAAATGGCGCTGTCAGAGATTGAAAGAGGCATTTAACATGTTAGCAGCCGCGGGTGGATCACGAACAAGATGAAATCAGCTGTCATGTGCCTGAAAAGATGAGGGCCCCGGCGCTGAGCCAGCACCAAAAAGGGGGAGGAAACCTATGACGTACGCATACGTCATAGGTCGTAAAAGGGTTAAACCCCATTTGCTCCTGTGTGCACTTGTACAGTTAGTTTTAACAGCTGAGAGACACCAGTCGAGTGTGGAAAGGCGTTGTGGAACAAAAACCGCTTCTCTACATTATTGGATCATGGATCTTCATTTCGGTTAGAGCAGCCCAAAGCCGTGAGTTGTCTTTTGAGTCAAGCATCCTGGTGGAGTTCATCCCCAGCCACAGGGCAGAAGCAACAGTCATTGAGCTTTCATAGGAGTTGGGCCAACACAACTCGCTCCAGTGAGCAGATTACCTGGATCTAATATCTCTTTTTATAAAGGTATCACCCGATGGTCTGGTCAGCTCTGTTGCCCTACAGTGTTCATCTATTTTTTTTTTACATGTGACTTTTTGATCGCCTTTTATTAAAGTTTTTGTGTATAAGTATGATGAAAAAAGTAACATTTTTGGCATGTTATTAATTTTTTTCCCGTGCTAGCCGTACGGAATAAATAATAGGAAAGGTTTATCGTTTGGGTTCTTCCGTACGTGGCAATACCAATTATGTGTATACTCTTTTTACATAAAAGCTGCATTTTTAGTAGAGAAACAGCTTTCCGTGATTTTTTATGTTTTTTGGTGGGGAGGGGGGAAGGTAGTAATTGCGAGCCGGTTTCCGCTTAGGGGAACACCAATGCAGTCTGTCCTTCAAGTAAACTGTTTGTTCCTTTGAACCTCCAACTTAGAATTTTGAGTGAAAATCACAATTCGGTCCAGGCAGGACATCCCGGTGGTAAAGCCACCAGAGATCTTCTTAATCATCATTTTTGGTGGTCTAAGATACACCAGGATGTTCAGGATTATGTATCTGGCTGCAGTACTTGTGTGCGTTCTAAGACCCCACATACTTGTCTGTCTGGGGCTCCTCAACGTCTAGCGATTCCTTGATGACCATGGATTCATTTGTCTGTAGATTTCATCACTGATTTACCTGTGTTGGATTCAGCAAGATGGCTCATTGTGCTACCTGCATTACCGAATGTCAAGACTTTGGCACAAATTTTTATTAAGGAGATCGTGAAATTGCATGGGATTCGCTCTGATATTGTTTCCGACGAGCGAATTTAATTTATATTTAAATTTTGGAAAGCATTTTGTGCTCGCTTAGGGATTAATCTTTCATCTTCATTTCATCTACAGTCTAATGGGCAAACTGAGTGAGTGAACCAGAATCTTGAGACATATCTTAGGTGCTTTGTGTCCTAGAATCAGGAGGATTGGGTCTCGTATTTACCCCTTGCACAGTACGCTGTAAATAATCGTTGTCATTAATCAACTGGCAAGTCCGTTTTTTTGGGCATATGGCTTTCATCCCCAATTTTGCGCCTTCAATAGTAATCGTTCTTCTGGACGTACCTGAGGAGGAACGGTTTTCATCATCTATTACATCAGTATGGCAAGGTGTTCTTAATAATTTAAGGAGGATGGGGGTGGTAATTTTATTGAAAGCTCTACTGAACAAACACCGGCTCGTCCTATCCAAAGACAACTGACAACTTCTGTTACTGGACGGGTTACTCGACTCTCTTCCTTTGGCAGCCGCACAGCGGCATGCCTTGTAGATGAGAGCCAGAAAGAGCATGTGCTCCTCCAGTGGATGTCAAGCGCTGCATCAAGTGGCCTCTCCTCCACTATCTCCACCTTAACATCACACGCAGTACAGTCCTCAAAGGTGGCACCCCAATTACCCTTGTTTCCCCCCCGCTTCACAACTCTCCAACCGCCCAACTGATTGTGGGGAACCACAGATGGGCGAGTCTACAGAGCTGTTCACACATTCTATTCCATAAACATCAGAGGTCTGCTCCAAAGATTCACAGATTCAAGAGGAGAAAAGCATCTGCAATGATGCCCAAATTTTTTAGGGTGACTCTGGTGGCTGTGTGGGCAGGTGGGGAAGGGGTTGCTCCACAAGTCTTGGAATCCCTAAGGCTTGTGGGGCAAACCTCTGTATTTAAAACTTCTTCCACGGCTTCTGCCTCCTCCAACTCCTCTAGGGCCTCCACCTGCACCCTCAACCTCTCCCTTAATGAGACACGTATTCCAACAGTGTGGACAGAATTCCCCCCCACCTCCATACTTCACAGCCAGGGCTCACCGCAATCAGGCAAAGTTTAAATTAATATGTCTTGGAGATTACAGTCACACAGCTCAATAGCTGTGGACAGCTGTCCAGGTTGAGTTTGAGTAATGGCTGTCTCCACTGAAGGGAAGGCTGTGTGCAATAACGGTGCTAACCTGGTGGCAGGCCTACGCCGGGGCAACCTCACACAAATGCCTGGCATGGCTAACGTCCTCAATCTGGTGGTATAGTAATTTCTCCGCCACTATCCCAGTCTGGAATCGCTGCTGCAGAAAGCATGGTCACTGTGTGCTCACTTCCACCATTCGCACCCTGCGGGTCATCTACTTGCGTTGTTACAGTGGTCTTTTGGCCTACTGATTAAAAGGTTGATATGCGATGGGCCGACAAGGTGGAATTCCACGCTGCACATGTTGCAGCGACTGTGGTAGCAGCAACAATACCTGGTGCAGTATGTCATTTTGCATAGCCTGGGCCAATGCAGTATGGATGTGGTGCAAATCACGCTTGCGGAGCGGGCACAGATGAAGGGCCTCTGCACTCTTCTACACAGTTTCGAAATGGCTACTAAGATGGTTAGCGATGACAATGCCATCATCAGCATCACTATTCCAGTCATCTACATGCTGGAGCACACTTTGAATAGTCTGCGGGAGGAGGTTGTGGTCCCAGAGGAAGAGGAGAAAGCAGAGGAGGATGTGGAAGGGATAACAATATTTCTAATTTCCGGACTGTCATCACACAGGTGGGTGCCATAGTAGGGTGGATTACAGCGATCGAGGGGGACTCAAGGTACCAAACAAACTGTTAGTGAAGGTGCAGTAGCCGAGGAACAAATGGAGGATGAAGAGGAAGAGGTGATGGGTGCGCAACAGTCAGGAGATGAAGAGGATAATGATCCCCTCTCTGTTATGCATGGTTGGCGGGAGGGGGCAGAGGAAGCAAGCCTCAATGTTGTCCCGCCACCAACACACCATGGACTTGGACCTCATTGAAGCGCCCAACACATGGGTGCCTTCTTGCTGCACTATCTGCAACATGATGCCCGTATTGTTAGGATTAGAAATAATGCTGACTACTGGGTTGCCACTCTGTTAGATCCACGGTACAAGAGTAAATTTTGCCAGATGCTTGCCCCCGTGGAAAGGGACGTGTGCATGCTGGAGTATCGAAACACGCTTGTAGACAATCTTAAGAGTGGTTTTCCCAAAGACAGCAGTGAGGCAGACAGTGTGCAGCGCAGTTCTAGACTTTCAATCCCGGGAATGTCGAGTTGTCAACGCAAAAACATTAGCAGCAGCAGTAGTATAAGTGGAGGAAGCAATTTCACACATTTTTTAGACCAGCCCGTGCAGCAGCAGAACAGAGTACAAGTCTGACACACAGTGAATGACTGGAGAGGATGGTGCAGGAGTATCCCGAGCTCAATATCAATGCCATCGGGGGGGAATTTGGACCCTTTTGCACTTTATTCTTCAAAAATGGAAGAGTGGCCTGAGCTTGCCTGTCACACCTTGGAGGTTTTGTCATTCCCGGTAGCCAGCGTTCTCTCGGAACATGTCTTCAGCGCTACTGGTGGTGTCTTGATGGTTAAGCGCATCCGGCTCTCCCATGAAAGTGTAGACCGCCTAACTTTCATCAAGATGAACAAGTCATGAATCTCCAATGACTTCTGCATCCCAAACAAAGACTGGACAGACTAGGCGATGGTTTAGTTTTTAGTGTGCTGCATTGATCTCGCGTTATTGCAGTCTGTGATACCTTTGTCATGACTTCTGTGCCTGCTATTGATGTTACTAACAATTTTTTGAAATGTGGAGACTCCAAGGTGGGTCTCCATCTGGTGGGTTGCCTGTAGTAGAAGGGTGTCATAGCCCCATTATACTATTTTTAATCTGGAGAAATTTATGTCACTTTAGTGGTGTGTGGCAATAATTTGATGAAATGTGAAGACTCCAAGCTGGGTCTTCATCTGGTGGGTTGCCTGTACTGGAAGGGGTGTCAGTGCCCCATTATACCATTTCTACTCCGGGGAAATTAATGCCACTTTAGTGGTGTCTGCCCCTAATTTTTGGAAATGTTTGTTCTCCAAGTTGGGTCTCCTTCATGTGTGTTGCCTGTAGCAGTAGGGCTGACTGGCAGGCCTGCACTTACTTTCAGCCATTTACTTGTGTTACTATCCTTAAATGTTTCTAACAATAGTAGTCTACGAAGCTATTTGTGCCACCTGAGTGTGGCTGAGCAGAAAACAGTTTGAGTGGTTGCATGAGGTATCAGGGCTCCCAGCACAGTAAGCCTACACCGGTCCCTCACCCACCTCTTAATTTGAACTTAATTTCAAAGGTGTAAATGCTGGCCCAGACCCTGTCTCATGAATGACCCATGTCTGACTGCTGCTGTGCCATTATAAAATTTCTACTGTGGGTCAATTGGTGCCACTTTTCCTGGTGTCTGCCCCTGATTTTTGGAAATGTTTGGACTCCAAGTTGGGTCTCCTTCATGTGTGTTGGCTGAATTTGGCAGGACTGTCAGAGCACCAGGCCTACACCTGTCACTCATCCACCTGTTACAGATCAATATTTATGCTAGAAATGCTGGTTCACGCCCTGTCCCATGCATCCATGCTGCGCAATTATACTATTTGTACTCTAGGTCAAATGATGCCACTTCTCCTGGTGTCTGCCCAATATGAGCTGTTTTCGCAGCTTTTGCGCCCCCTGCTGGTGTTGTCTATGTGTTTGGTTTTGCCTCCCATTGAATTCAATGGGGTTCGGATATGATTGCCAAACACCGGGACGTTCAAAGATCCGAACTGAAACGAACCTTGAAAGGTTCGCTCATCTCTAGTCTGGATGTGAGGAATAGGGTTGAGCAAGTATGTTCTGTCCGAGTATGCTTGGGCCGAGCTCCGAGTATTTATAGCTGCTCGGTGATATGGTTGAATCGCTCCCGTGTGCATGATTTGCAACTGTTTGACAGTATTACATGTGAGGAATGTGTAAGAAATAGTCATTCCTCACATGTAATAAAACTGTCAAACAGTTGCAAATCATGCACACAGGAGAGATTCAACCATATCACCGAGCAGCTGTAAATACTCGGAGCTCGGCCCGAGCGTACTCGGCGAAAGGGTTAATAGAACATACTGGCTCATCACTAGTGAGGAACTATCTTAAGGACTGTTGTTGCCAGCTGGAGTGGGAGACATGAGCTACGGTTGTGGTATGGAGCATGGACTGTAACTACAGACTATACTGGTGGGAGATACAAAAGCTGCAGGCCAACCAAAAGTTGGGAGACAGTGGGTATCGCCTGGGCAGTGAACTATTGGCCCCAAAATGGGATCTTATGGACTTGGGACATTGCATTGTGACCATCTACCCGGAATTGCTGTAGGACCATAGATGTAAGGAATAAAAATAGCTGCATTGTTAACCTGCCTAGGTGATTATTACAACCCACAACCTTAGATCTTTACATACGTCATGCCGGCCATGACCTAAACCGCGTAAGCCCCACCATGGGAATAAGGAATCTACATCTGAAAGTGATGGTGATGACAGGGTTCCACATGAAAGTGAGGCTTGGAGCGTGGAAGGAGACAGATCCAACTCAAGGGCCATCAGACGTCATCAAGACAGACGGGCTGAGGTAGAGTTGCTACATTTCACAGCAGGCAGAATATACACTATGCAAAAGAGCTCTTTGTAAAATGAGCAGGTACCCCGACAGGTTGACACTACACTCAAGATAAAACTTAGCAAGAAAAGCAGTGCAAGAATAGCTGATGGCCAACCATACCAGTTGTATACAGCTGCCTGTATCCACCTGGATTGACAGGCCTACCACTTGTTTGCAGGATGGGGGAGAGAGCTAGAAACCAAGGCAAAACAAGCCAAAACCAGGTTGAAAGGGAGGGTATACAATTGTGTGTAGACCAAGGAGAGAATATATACCCAATAAAATTTAACTTTTAATAATTTTCTTTAAAAGTATACTTAATAGTCCGAACGGGACAAAACATACACATATACCATAAAAACATTATATGGGGGAGTGATAATGAGGGAAATAAAGTTTGCAGTCAGGCTTGCCCTATATTGCCCTTTTTGGAAAGGAATGCCCTGCCTGACAGCGGAGTGTTTGCACCATAGCGATTCGGAGTGGTGTCCCTGCTCCACGGAGGCTGTCCCTAGCCTATCCCTAACTCTCCCTATACAGACATACAAAAAACATCACGCATATTGACCAAGATCAGACAGTCATGTCATAATTAACATGCTAATAATCACACATCAATTACTGTATATAGTGTGGGAAAAAATGCTAAACATCAAAATCATCAGTATAAGATATAATGATCTCATGAATCAGGTTCCCCCAAATAAAGATTTGTCAAAAGGGCAAGATATATCCCCCTACCACTGACATAAATAGATAGGAACCAGATAGTGTCAGCTCAATTACCCCAACCAGACAGTAGTGCAAATACAAAAAGACCAATATCTAAAGAAGCACATTAGTCATATATATGCATATAATGGACTTATCTGATCTTCATCCAATTTAGGGTCCCAGCAGGTGCCTTAGGTACTAGTCCTTTGGTCCTTAAACAAGAGGCCGACCGATAGTATAGTCCCACAGTGTGCAAGGTTCTTGATTGTGGGCTTCAACCCAGGGAGAGAGATAGTAGGCCCCTTTTGGGTCCCTGAAGGTGTGAAAATAACCTTGGCAAAGTATATAGACTTTTTGACTGAACACTCTCTTCCATGGTACAAAAAAGAACCATACCATCTCTTGCAAAATCCTCTTCATGCATGACAATGCATCATCTCATGCTGCAAAGAATACCTCTGAGTCATTGGCTGCTATGGGCATAAAAGGAGAGAAACTCATGGTGTGGCTACTATCCTCCCCTGACCTCACCCTCATTGAGAACCTTTAGAATATCCTCAAGCAAAAGATCTATGAGGGTGGGAGGCAGGTCACATCAAAACAGCAGCTGTGGAAGGCTATTCTGACATCTGCAAAGAAAACCCACAAGTTCAATGAATGTAAGAACTATGAAGGAGATATTATAGAAGAGGTCCTATGTTAACATGTAACTGGGCCGGTTAAGATGTTTTTGATAGAAAAGCTTTTGATTTCAGTAAATGTGACCTCTTAATGCTGCAAATTCTACAAATGACCATATTCAGCTCTTTACAACCTATAAAATGTTTGGAAACTGTTGTGCATAATAATTTGGAACCGTGCATCTTGAGTTTTTTTCGTTTTGAAAAAAATACTGTTCATTGGGAGGTTTGTCCAATAAAATGTGATTTATACTCAACAGTTGATGATTTGAACATTGTGCTGAATCATTTGCATCGACCATTTGAAAAATTCGTAGAAAAATAGCATCTGCGTAATAATTTGGAACGTGGTGTAGAACTCCAACACACTCCATCCTCTGACTACAGTCTACTCTTATCTAATTTATAGATTTAATTTCTCCTCTGTAGCAATTACAATTTACTACTGTTTATACCTGTGTTTTTCAGCTCAGTTCTCTCTTCCTCTGTAGGAACAGACAAATGGACCCCAGCTGGAATATAGATTCAATACATAAGAAATTGGAAATGGCAGAATTGACTACAATGGGGTCAGTCTGGCATCTGTTATGTGCTTGTTATTTGATTGGAACAAAATTACGGATCGGTATTCCCCATGAGTTGTTTCTCCGTTCCCAGAAGAGACCAGAGAACAGACCTTAAAAAATACAGACCCTGGCATGCGCACATTTTTGATGCACTTTTTGCAATGAGGAATACTGTACCTCTGCAAGCATGTCATGGAGTTCCCCTTCAGTTGGACAACATCCTAAGGACCTTATGATTGTTCCAATCTCCCTGTAAAATACAACATTTCAACAGTGGTGATTTATTGCTTCCACAGAATTTTTCTCTTTAACCCTTTAAAGACATGGTCTATCTTGACAGCAATTCTGCTATTTTTCCTTCTACAGTTTTAATCAAGTAGTATAAATGACATGTGAGCTTTATTCCGCGGGTCACTATGATTACTGACATACCAAATGTATATCCTGCAATTTTACTACTTTTGTGGGGGAACAAAAACAACACCTTGAGAAATATATATTTGTTTTTGCGTCACTATATATATTAAGTGAATCATATTGCTTTAGGTTTCTGTCAATAAGAGCTGTATGGGGGGCTTGTTTTTATTTTTTCTGGATAAGTGGACGTTTTCATTGGTGCCATTTCGGGGTACATAAAACTTTAACAACTTCATTTCCTTTTTTTGGCAGACAGAATATACATAAAGCAGCAATTTTAGCATTTTTTTAAGCATTCACACAGTGAAAAATAATAACTTTATAGTGAAGGTTAATATGGACAAGGCATTAACAAATAAGTACCGTATACCTATTCTCTTTACATTTTTTACATGATAAAACATTTTTCTATTAAACACAACTCCTTGCAGAAACCTCTGAGTACTCTTAGCAAAAAGCTGATTTTTCTTGGAAAGCCACCACCAGTTATGTATTTATCCTTCAGTAGCAACTGCATTGGAAATGTATTGTTACATGGTGCCCATTTAGATCAATAACCAGCCACATAATACAAATATGGCTTCTGACGATTAGAAAGGGATCCACAGCTCTTCACAGAACAAAAATAGCGTCCTTTATGATCCTTCTATGACAGGATTTAATCCTGACCAAACTGGCATGCATTTGACTCACGGTGTACCAAAGTCACTGTAAAAAATCTTAAAACACCTTACCTGACATCTACAGTTTTGTTGCTTTCATGATCAAAAACTTCAAATGCTTCTGTAATTCTTTTTTGGAGATCAGACACAAGAGCCTCTAGAAAATGACATGCAAAAGGCATTATAATCTATACTTAACATTGGAATATCCAAAATTGTGAGATAGGGCAGGAGACAAAAGGTGTATTATTAAAACAATTACAACGAATATAAAAATAAAAATAATGTATATCCAAGTCACTATAATGGGCTGCGCAAGTCACCTGACTGCTGCAGCCAATCATGGGCTGCAGTGGTCCTGCTGGTGGTAGGACGGTGACGTCTCCTCTCTCTGTGTCAGCGCAAATCACTGAGCAGCAGGTGCCGGATCCAGGCAGAGCCGATCCTAGCTTTTTTCTGGCTGAGGTGAAAATTGAAAGGCACTCCCCCACCCCCTATCCATCAAAAAAATCATCCAGCAATGAATAAACCGTACACCAAAATACTCTATATATCAGCATGAAGAAACCATATATGTCAGTATGTAACAGCATCCAGCAATGAATAAACTGTACCAATAAGTACATAGCAGCATGAAGAAAGTGTATACATGCATTCACCATCCCTTCTGACGCCCACCTTTATTGTCACAGACAGTAACCATGATGACATCCTTCACATGCTGCGATGGTGGATTTACAATGCAGTTATCATTTCAGTATCAACAGGCTGCTGGTCACCCAAACAACAAGCAAGAATCACGTTCATCAGGCAAAATGATTTTTAGACATGCTTAAAAATTATCGTTCTCAGCAGCACATCATCCTTGTAAACAGGACAAGTGCTGTCAAGAACAATGACAGTGTATGTGCACAGAACAATCTATTCCTAATCTAGTACAGATTGTTCTGTGCACATATTAAATGTGGGTGTGGAGAGGAGTGAATATTCATTCTCTTTAATAGCGGGCACACAGGATAGCGGAGCAGCAGCAGGAGCGCAGCCGCTGCTGTGTGCACTATTAAGGAGAATGACTATTCACTCCTCTCCACGCACATAGTCCCGGTGTGGAGAGGAGTGAATATCCCCACAGCTCACCTCGGCGTCTGAGGGCGCATGGCAGTGATGTCATGTGCTGCGCAGATGCTGAGATCAGCAACTGACAGACAGGACGCAGCGCTGGAGCAAAGGGAAGGAAGGTAAGTAGAAGTGTTTATATTTTTTCATGTGTGCAGTGATGGGGGGCCATGCATACCAGGACTGGGTCTGAGGGGGCCATGCATACCAGGATTGAGTCTGAGGGGTGCCATGCATACCAGGATTGGGTCTGAGGGATGCCATGCATAACAGGATTGGGTCTGAGGGATGCCATGCATAACAGGATTGGGGATGAGTGGTGCCATGCATACCAGGATTGGGGATGAGAGGTGCCATGCATACCAGGATTGGGGATGAGGGGTGCCATGCATACCAGGATTGGGGATGAGGGGTGCCATGCATACCAGGATTGGAGATGAGGGGTGCCATGCATACCAGGATTGGGGATGAGGGGTGCCATGCATACCAGGATTGGGGATGAGGGGGCCATGCATACCAGGATTGGGGATGAGGGCCGTCTGCTGAATGCCCCTCATTACCAGCACCCCTCTGACAACTCCTCCGATTGGGAGAAAGAAATGGTAAATCGTCATGGATTGGGGTGTGGCCAAGGGCGTGGTCAAAACTTGTCGCGCCGCACTACGCCCGCCGCATGATCTGTCCCTCTTTCTCTTCTTCTCAGCTTAAGAATTTTCCCACGCTGTCAGTGACGTGCATGAGGTGAGCTGAGATCATTGGACATGACCTCACCTCATTCACGTCACTGACAGCGTGGGAAAATTCTCACGCTGAAGCGCTGAGTGCAGGAGAATTTTCCCACGCTGTCAGTGACGTGCATGAGGTGAGCCTAGTTCATTGGACATGACCTCGGCTCATCTTTATGCCGTCACAGAGAGACACTGAGGAGCGCAAGCAAGCCTACGCTTCTCAGTGTCTGCGGGATGACAGGCTGGATAGCAGCGTTCTGCTGCGGTCCAGCCTGTCATCTCGATGTAGCAGAGCTGAAGCTGTCGTGGGAACCATGGAAAGGTAAGGATGAGGTTGCTTTATTATTTTTCTTTTATTGCAGGAGATCGTTGGCTTCAGCTGGAATGGGCGTGATGGTAAGTATAGTTTAATTTAGAACAATAAAGAATTGTGTGTTTATTTCAATTAAAGGACTTTTTTCTGGGTGTTGTGTTTTTTTTAAATACTTTACTAGAAATTCATGGTGGTCATGTCTAATATTGGCGTGACCTCATGAATTTCGGGCTTAGGGCCAGCTGATAATGCCAAGCTGGCCTTAACCCCTTTATTACCCAGTGAGCCACCGCACCAGGGCCCTGGATGAGTTGGGTACAGATCCAGAAGATGGCGCTTCTATGAACGCGCCATTTTCCGGGGTGGCTGCGGACTGCAATTTGCAGCGGGTGGGGCCCAGAAAGCTTGGGCCTCCCTGCGCTGCGGATTCCAGCCCCCAGCTGCCTAGTTGTACCTGGCTGGACACAAAAATAGGGCGAAGCCCCACGTATTTTTTTTTTAATTATTTCATGAAATTCATGAAATAATTAAGAAAAAAAGGGCTTCCCTATATTGTTGTGTCCAACCAGGTACAAATAGGCAGCTGGTGGTGGGGGGCAGCCCGTTCCTGCCTGCTGTACCTGGCTGGACACAAATATAGTGCGAAGCCCCACATCAATTTTTTTAAAATTATTTCATGAAATAATTTTTTAAAAAAAGGGCTTCCCTATATTGTTGTGTCCGGCCAGGTACAAATAGGCAGCTGGTGGTTGGGTGCAGCCCGTTCCTGCCTGCTGTACCTGGCTGGACACAAATATAGGGCGAAGCCCCACATCAATTTTTTTTTAATTATTTCATGAATTTCCTGAAATAATTTAAAAAAAATTGACGTGGGGCTTCGCACTATATTTGTGTCCAGCCAGGTACAGCAGGCAGGAACGGGCTGCGCCCAACCACCAGCTGCCTATTTGTACCTGGCCGGACACAACAATATAGGGAAGCCCTTTTTTTCTTTATTATTTCATGAATTTCATGAAATAATTAAAAAAAAAATACGTGGGGCTTCTCCCTATTTGTGTGTCCAGCCAGGTACAACTAGGCAGCTGGGGGCTGGAATCTGCAGCGCAGGGAGGCCCAAGCTTTCTGCCCCCCCCCCCCCCGGTGCAAATTGCAGTCCGCAGCCACCCCGTAAAATGGCGCGTTCATAGAAGCTGGATGCTGTACCTGGCTGGCAAACAAAAATATGGCAAAGCCCACGTCAAAATTTTTGGGAAAAATTAATTAAAAAATAAATAATAATTTAGGGACTGCATCTTTATTAACTCCTCAAATGTCATTTAGTGTTAAAATAAAGGATTTATTTAAAAAAAAATTGGCGTGGGATCCCCCATAATTTTAGTCTCTAGCAGAGGTTAAGCAGACGGCTGGGGCAGATGTTTGAAGCCTGGGAAGTGGGTAATACCCACGGAGCTTCCCAGACTACTAATATCAGCCCCCAGCTGAATACCTAGCCTTTACTAGCTATTAAAATGGGGGACCCCCCCCCCAAAAAAAATGACGTGGGGTACCCCCTATTTAATAGCTAGCAAAGGCTAGGCAGACAGCTGGGGGCTGATATTAATAGCCCAGGAAGGGTGCCATGAATATTGGCCCCCTCCCAGGCTAGAAACACCAGCCGTCAGCCGCCCCAGAAATGGCGCATCCATAGGATGCGCCAACTCTGGCACTTAGCCTCACTCTTCCACGCTGCCCTGGTGCGGTGGCAGGGGGTAATAGGGTTGGGGTTCATGTCAGCGCCAGCTGCCATGAAGCCCAGGTTAGTAATGATGGGCGTCTATAAGACACCCCCATTACTAACCTACAAAGTGTTAAAAAGAAAAAACACACTACACCCAGAAAAAAATAATTTATTTGAAATAAAACACACAATTTTATTTAATTCTTAGTTTACTAAAAAAAAATAGTTACCTGTCCACGTTCCTGCGCTGATCTCCCATGCACAGCTGTCACATCTGGAGATGGTGACAGCTGTGCATGGCTGCTGTAAGCTCACACTGCCGGGAACACGTCCGCTCCCGGCAGAGGGAGCCACTGACTGAGGTCACCGGAGTGCATTCAGGCAGTGCAGCTCCGGAGACCTCCTTTACGGCACTGCTGTACCGTGGGAATTTCTCACAATACAGCAGGGCCGTAAAGGGGCTAACCGGAGCAGCGCTGCCTGAACTCCGGCGAACCCGCTTATGCAATGACGGGGCTGCTTTACGGCCCCATCATTCTAGCGGCGGCAGCGGTTCAGAGCGGTCACATTCTATGTGGCCGCTCTAAACTGGAGATCATCGTGGGACACTCGTGGACTACTACGGAGGGGTAAGGATAAGGTTGTGGTTTATTATTTTATATTTTATTACAGGAGATCGATGGCTTCGGGGAATTAGGTGTCTAGGTGAGTATAGGTGTAGTTTTTTATTTTTTACTTTATTTTAGGTGGCGATCGGCGGGGACAGGTAATGTATGAACTAATTTATTGTAGGTAACCACTGGCCACCAATGACATGTATTTAACATTTATTGGGGACACAGTAGGGCAATTTAAATAGCAGGATCAGGCTGATGGGAACTACTGCTCCCATCGAGCTGATCCTGATGGCACGAGTGGACGGGGGACAGACATAGGCCGATGGGAGTAGTAGTGTCACATCGGCCTATGTCTGCCTGCACGCACACACCCGCAGACATCGCACAGACACCGCACACACTCGCAGACATCGCACAGACACCGCACACACCCGCAGACATCGCACAGACACCGCACACACTCGCAGACATCGCACAGACACCGCACACACTCGAAGACGTCGCACAGACACCGCACACACTCGCAGACATCGCACAGACACTGCGCACACCCGCACACATCGCACAGACACCGCACACACCCGCAGACATCGCACAGACACCGCACACACCCGCAGACATCGCACAGACACCCCGCACACACTCGCAGACACACGCACAGACACCCACACACACCAATCATGACCGGCGGGAAAGCGCAGCACAGAACGGGAAAGCCGGCGGTGAAGTCTTTTCACTGCCGGCTTCCCCGCCCGGGTCCTTCGCTCCCCGCTCCTTGGTGCTGCGCTCCCCGCCCGGTCCTAACTTACGATCGGGATGGGAGGTGGCGAGGGGAGCGGAGGATCGGGGTGGGAGGCTGCGGGGAAGCAGTATGGGGCTGTGTGATTGTTTAAAAGCCGGCGGCTTTTTAACGCCCGCCGGCTTTTAAACGATCAGGAGAATTCTCCCACGCTGGGATGGCATTCTGATGACAGGCTGGATCTCAGCTGAGCGCTGCCATCCAGCTTGTCATACTTCAGAGACACTGCAGAGCGCAGGCATTATGGGAACTTCCGATTCCGGTATTCGATATTGTAAAAGTATCGGAATTCCGATACCGCGAATATCGGCCGATACCCGATATTTCAGTATCGGAATGCTCAACACTAGTTAAGGAACATCCTTTCCAGGGAAAAGACTTGTGTATAAGTTAAAATAAATGACCAAAAACAAAAATACTCCTCCACACCTTCGGCTATGTTCACAAGTAGCATTTTTTATGCGTTTTTGCACTTTTGTATTGCTTTCAACTATGACAAATGCATTCACCGTGAAATGTCATTTTAACATTTTACAACCTTATCTGGCCATGTGCTGTGTGACACATGCATAAAGTGCTGAAAAGACAAGGGAACAGCATGGGGAAGACCCCTGGAAGCATCTCTGACTCCCAGGTCACTGTCTAAAAGTGTGCCCATCATAAGTGATCCTTACCGCATCAGAAGATGCAGACTTGCAACTATCCCCATGCAAGTTCTAGTCCCAGGGCAGTGTTCAATTGTACCTCCCCCATTCCTTGCAATACAAGCTCAAGTATGCTGCCTGCCACCCACCCACCCCCAGGCTGCAATACCATACTGCTTGCTTGCTTGCACTTTAAATTGGGCCTTTTAGGCATGTGGAGGCGGAATCTGGCCACCACGCCATGGCTGTGTTTCGGCGGCCTGGTATCCATACTCAGTCCCCAGCCTCCTGGTGGCCGGGTGTCCCCGCTTGCTCCCCAGCCTCCAGGGGGTGGCCGGGTGTCCATACTCGGTCCCCAGCCACCCCTATTTGTCTCGGTAACCTTTCCCACACTTTTTTTAGCCTGGCCTGCTTTAGGGCAGCATTGGCCGAGCCCACCGGACTATCAGACTCCTCCGGTGGGCCCTGGCTTCTCCATCAGGGGAGTTGAGAGTGCCAAGGTGAGGAGCATGATGAGGATGATAGAAGTTAGCATCTGCTTTGTTTTGTTGTAATGCAAGCGCATGTATGTAGTAGCGGCTAGGCCTGAGGTGGTCAGCGTTTTGGCGCATATCCTACCTCCTCCGAGGATTGCTGGATGTTTTCCTGCTACTATCCAAGTTCTATGACTCCCGTTAAAACAAAGCTTCAGGTGATAAATGATGGATGAGGTAGTGGCAAAGGAGAAAGAGCAGGAGGAACAGGGACCATTCACATCAATATCAGGCCAGTCAACCAGATATGTCTTGTAGGATATGTTTCTGTAACAAAAGGAGCGGTTCGGCTACACAGTTATAGGGCATACAGTGAGTGCAATGCCTACCAAAAATTTCGAGCCACTCCAATGCCCCTTG
Organism: Phyllobates terribilis; assembly: GCF_046119375.1. Taxonomy (NCBI): domain Eukaryota; kingdom Metazoa; phylum Chordata; class Amphibia; order Anura; family Dendrobatidae; genus Phyllobates; species Phyllobates terribilis. Next base: position 915,426,524 of record NW_027362763.1, on the reverse strand, counting down.
GAAATGACATGGAGGTCAGAGGGCGTTAACTAAACCTTTTTTTTCCATTTATAGCAACTGGGTCTCCCGTGCACTGTTGGCCTAAGCAGTGAATGGAAGGCTTTCCAAAAATTATGAGGAACTACAATGCCCCTTAAAAGAGCCATGTGTGGCACCCCAGGGGTCTGGTCACCACAGTAATAGAGATATTACGTCAGAGAGCAAGTGGGAGGTTTCCTGGTCAGGATCCCTTAAACATGCAATATCCTCCTGCCCCAATCCTGGGAGGGGAGAATTCTGCCCTTATAAACTGGATCTGGGGCGGGGTTGAGTGAGTCAGAGAACAGTCAGAGTCAGAGTGAGAGCAAGGGAAAGTAACAGCAAGGAGCTCTGTAGGAGCTAGGAGCTAAAGACCAGGGGCTGGAAGCTGAGCAGAGCTCGCACTGGCAGAAGACAATAGGAACCGGACACAGGAGTCCGAAGCTGTGAGGACTTATATATCCAGCAGCAGAAACCAGCCGGCAGGGGATTTCAGGTCCTCTGGCCATAGAAGCCCGGAGGCTCAGTCACAACCAAGGGACCAGCACCGCCGTCGTGGAGCGGAGGCTAACAGAAGGCCCCAAGTCACCAGCCATACGGGTGAGCACTACGCGGTACACTCAGGGACGTGGGCTACTTCTACCTGCTTACAGCAAGGTAGCCAGGAAGAGTGCAGACAGACGGGGAGGCCTACAACTCCACCTGGCCAGGGGAACTCCTGCTTGCTCACAGACTGACCAGGCCTCTTATGCTAGCCAGTACTCCCGGGAGGGTCTACCTTATAATCATCAGTAAAGACCCTGAACTGCACTGCAAAGACTCTGAGTCATTCCTGCTGCGCTCGTGCACCATCACCCCCATCATCCACACTCACTGCCCTGAGGCTATACTCCTCCCGAGGGGAGTTATCCCATTTTATGCTGCGCACACAACACCAGCCTCAGCGGTATGCCTCGCAGCGGTGGTACTCCCTGACCGCAATCCACGGGTGGCGCAGTCGGACAATTAACCTCAAAACCTAAGAAAGATTGCCACTGGTTTGACGAGCCTGAGCCACGGGACCGGGTCACCGCCACGGAGACTACAGACCCCAGAGACCCGGCACCGGGTATCCCACACACGTGTACACACGGCCCAGGGGGCGCGTCACATGCAGTACAGCATATTACAAACATAAGTCCCATTATTGGGGAGTGGGTGTCCCATAGTATTTGCTTATGCCTTGCAAGCAAAAGCTGCCAAAAATTAGGACGGAGCAACTTGCAATGCCCCTTACAAGAGCCATGCAGTACAGCATATTACAAACATAAGTCCCATTATTGGGGAGTGGGTCTCCCATAGTATTTGCTTATGCTTTCCCAGCAAAAGCTGCCAAAAATTAGGACGGAGCAACTTGCAATGCCCCTTACAAGAGCCATGCAGTACAGCATATTACAAACATAAGTCCCATTATTGGGGAGTGGGTCTCCCATAGTATTTGCTTATGCTTTCCCAGCAAAAGCTGCCAAAAATTAGGACAGAGCAACTTGCAATGCCCCTTACAGGAGCCATGCAGTACAGCATATTACAAACATAAGTCCCATTATTGGGGAGTGGGTGTCCCATGGTATTTGCTTATGCTTTCCCAGCAAAAGCTGCCAAAAATTAGGACGGAGGAACTTGCAATGCTGGCACTCTGGTGGTATAGTGGTGGTGGAGGCTGAGGATAAGGAGAAGAAGATTAAACAGCCGAAACGAGGAAGCATATACCCATGTGTGGGTGTGAAGCGGTGCATGTGAATACACCTCCCGAAATAACACAGTGGATTTGACTTTATGTTACTCTGCTGTCATTTGGTGGTGATGAGAAGTCTGGCCCAATCCAGCCCTTGTTCATTTTGATAAGGGTCAGCTTGTCAGCATTGTCAGTTGACAGGCGAGTGCGCTTATCAGTTATAATTCCCCCAGTGGCACTAAAAACACGCTCCGATAACACGCTAGCGGCAGGGCAGGCCAGGACCTCCAAGGCGTACAGAGCGAGTTTATTCCAAGTGTCCAGCTTGGATACCCAATAATTAAAAGGCACAGAGGAATCACGGAGGACGCTGGTACGATCGGCAAGGTACTCCCTCACCATCTTTTGAAACTTTCCACTCGTTGTGAGAGTACCCCGCACCTCAGGGCCTGTAAGCTGGGCGGGTGTCAGAAAACTGTCCCAGAACGTTGACAGTGTTCCCCTGCCTCTGCCGGATTGGAGGTGCATCTCTCTCGCCTGTACGCCTTGGTTGGGCAACGAACTGTGACCTCTGCCGCTAGCGTGTTCAGATGGGAATTTTTTAAAGAGTTCTGCAGCAAGGGCCTTCTGGTATTGCCCCATTTTTGTAGACCTCTCCACCTCAGGAATAAGAGAGTGAAAGTTCTCCTTGTAGCGGGGGTCTACAAGTGTCACCAACCAGTAATGACTGTCACCCAACACTTTGACAACGCGAGGGTCACGGTTAAGGCAGCGTAACATAAAGTCAGCCATGCGTGCCAGACTGGTAACGGGCAAGATTTCCGTGTCCTCACCAAGATGACGACTGACCATGCTCTCCTCCTCCTCTTCCTCCTCCCCCCTGTCCTCAGGCCACCCACGCTGAACCGACGGTATGAGACTTGTACAGGTACTACCATCTACAACGCATGATAGCAGCTCCTGTTCTTCCTCCTCCTCCTCCTCCTCTCCCTCATTGTCCCCCAATGCACGTTGGGATGAGATGAGGCTGGGCTGTGTGTAATCGACCGCTACGGCTTCTTGATCCATCTCATCATACTCTGGTTGCAATGCCTCCTCTTTAATTCTCTGCAGAGAGCGTTGCAAAAGACAGACAAGTGGGATGCTGACACTAATGATGGCGTCATCGCCACTCACCATCTTGGTGGCCTCCTCAAAGTTTGTCAGGATGGTACATATGTCAGACATCCAGGTCCACTCCTGAGGTCTTATGTGTGGAGTCTGACCTGAATATCGATGGCCTTGTTGCAGCTGGTACTCCACAACTGCTCTCTTCTGCTCACAAATCCTTTGCAACATGTGGAGGGTAGAGTTCCAACGTGTGGGGACATCACACACCAGTCGGTGTGCCGGAAGCTGCAAACGCTGCTGCAACACAGCAAGGGCGGCGGAAGCTGTAGCCGACTTGCGAAAATGAGCTGACAGGCGGCGTACTTTCACGAGCAGATCTGGCAACTCGGGGTACGATTTAAGAAACCGCTGAACCACGAGGTTAAGCACATGAGCCAGGCATGGTACGTGTGTGATCTCACCTCGCCTCAGAGCCGCCACCAGGTTACGGCCATTGTCACACACGACCATGCCGGGATGTAGGTTCAGCGGTCTCAGCCACAGATCTGCCTGCTCTTTCACAGCTGTCCACAACTCACAAGCAGTGTGAGGTTTATCACCTAAGCTTATGAGTTTCAGCACAGCCTGTTGCCGCTTGGCGGAGGCAGTACTGCAATGCTTCCAGCTTGTAACTGATGTGGTGATATCTGAGATGGAGGCTGAACATGAGGAGGAGGAGGATGCGCAGGAGCTGTACACTGTGGGGGCAACTCTGACTGACATAGGGCCCGCAATCCTCGGTGTGGGGAGGATGTGTTCCGTCCCAAGGTCCGACTGGGTCCCGGCTTCCACTATGTTTACCCAGTGTGCCGTCAGAGAGATGTACCGTCCCTGGCCACAAGCACTTGTCCACGTGTCCGTTGTCAGGTGGACTCTCCCAGTAACTGCGTTGTTGAGGGCACAGCAGATGCTTTGGGACACGTGCTTGTGTAGTGCGGGGATGGCACACCGGGCAAAATAGTGTCGGCTGGGGACCGAGTACCGAGGGACGGCCACCGCCATAAGATTGCGGAAGGATTCCGTCTCCACCAGCCTAAAAGGCAGCATTTCCAATGCAAGCAGTCTTGAAATGTGCGAATTTAGGACTGTGGCCTGTGGGGCGTTAGCTGCGAATTTCCGCTTTCGTTCAAAGGTCTGGGATATGGACAATTGAATGCTGCGGTGGGACGTGGACGTTGATGCTGTTTCTTGAGAAACTGCCATAACAAGTGAAGACTGAGAGGAGGGGGCATCTTTACATGCAGTATGGACAGGGGATTGCTTTGCACACACAACAGGGGGTTCTATTGCACGCACAACAGTGGAAGAAGCAGTGGTAACACCCGCTGACACTGGTCGTGGACCCTGGGTTTCGCCCCACAAAGTCGGGTGCTTTGCTGCCATGTGCCTGATCATGCTGGTGGTGGTCAGGCTTGTAGTTTTGTCACCCCTGCTGATGCTGGCATGGCAGGTGGAACATATGGCCTTTTTGGGGTTATCAGCAGAGTCTTTAAAAAAATTCCAGACTCTGGAAGACCTACCGCTTGTACTGGCAACGTCCCTCGTGTTGGTGTCACGGGGAACGGTTGCCTGCCTTCTGTCTGCGGCCACCACACTGCTTCTTCCTGCCTGTTGGGGTACCCTGCCTCCCTCCCCCTGTGTGCTGCTGGCCTCACTCTGCATGTCCTCCTTCCACGTTGGGTCAGTTACTAGATCATCCACCACCTCCTCCTCTTCCACTTGTGCACCACGATCCTCCTCCTCACTTCCTGGCAATTGTGTCTCGTCATCGTCCACCTCTTGTGACAGATTGCCAACGTCGACTTCCTGTGGCCGTGGCTGTTCAAATATTTGGGCATCGCAACATGGGATCTCCTCTTCCACCACTTCAAGCGTATCAGGCGAGGGGCCCAAATATGGAAATGGACCAGTGAACAGCTCTTCAGAGTGTCCAAGTGTGGGATCACTTGCTGTCTGACGACACTCGGCATGGTGGGAGGAAGGAGCATCAGGGTGAGGAGGAGTATGCGGTCGAGACTCACGGCTACTAAGAGTTGACCGTGTGGAAGACAGACCGGAGGTGGTGTTGCCCAGGTAACTGGAAGTATTGTCTGCTATCCAATTAATAACCTGTTCACACTGATCAGTTCTCAATACTGGTGTTGTTCTGTGCTTCCCTAGTAATTCGGTCAAGAAGTGGGAGCGAGAAGATGTGGCTGTTGGTTATGGCACATTTTCACCTTGGCCACGGCCCCGTCCTCTGCACGAACCATCACCAGAACGTCCACTTCCACGTCCCTTGCCACGCGCCTTGCCCATTGTAAATGAAGTAAAATAGCTTACACTTGCACTATCAATGGAAAAAGGGTAATAAAGAGTAGATTAGAACCGTGGAAGAGGAAAACCACAGTTATTGTTTACTGGGGTATACCACACTTTTTTAAATATAGATATTTGCGGCTGAACAGTGAGCGACACACTCAAACTGCTTTTTTTTTAGATACCAAAGGCCCAAAACTGGATAGTACAGCGATTTGACCCGTGGAACTGCGAAACCACACTGGGATGTCGGGCCTACACAAGACTATTTTCAACAGATATATTTTTGTGTCACAACAGTCAGGAGACACTACTGTTTTTCTTTACGGAAAAAACTACCAAATCCTGAATAATAGAGATTTTTTACCGTGGAACAGCAAAACCACAGTTATAATTTACTGGAGTATACCAGGCTTTTTAAAATATATATATATTTGCGGCTGAACAGTGAGCGACACACTCAAACTGTTTTTTTTAGATACAAATGGCCCAAAAGTGGATAATACAGAGGTTTGTACTGTGGAACTGCAAAACCACACTTGTATTTCTCGGGCCTACACCAGACTATTTTCAACAGATATATTTGTGTCTGAAAAATCAGGGAGACACTATTATTATTTTTATACAGCAAAAAATGCCAAAAACAGGATAATAGAGATGTTTTACCGTGGAACATCAAAACCACAGTAATAATTTACTGGTGTATACCAGGCTTTTTAAAATATATATATATTTGCGGCTGAACAGTGAGCGACACACTCAAACTGTTTTTTTTAGATACAAATGGCCCATAGAACTGCAAAACCACACTTCTATTTCTCTGGCCTACACCAGACTATTTTCAACAGATATATTTGTGTCTGAAAAATCAGAGGCACACCTTTTTTTTGGGGGGGGGGGGCACCAAAAGGTTAATAAGATGGGTATTTGTACATTGTGAAGGAGGAAAAAAAAAAAAAGAGGATTTAGATTAAAAAAAAGGATTTTTCCTGGCCCCCGGGACCTGGAACTAAGTCCAGCAATTTCAGCAACAGGAGCAGCACACAGGACTGTAATGCTTCGTTTGCTGGTATAACCACTGCGTCTCCTATACAGCCTGCCTGCCTGCCTGATATATCTGGGATGGATATTAGTCCTGAGAAGGACTGTTTGTTTGATCTGGCAGCCTTTACAGACCCTACACTAACTATTTTGCAGGATATATCTCTCCCTAAATCAGCAGCGCTGTCCCTACACTGTCTGATTCGGAGCGACTGTGTCCAAGATGGCGGCGCCCGGTTTTAAATACTCGAGGTGACGCTGTGCGGCCAGCCAATCACTGTAATGCCCACAAACAACATGGCTGCGGCACTACAGTGACTGGCTGGCAATCCCTGCATGTTCATTGGCTCTGTAAAGAGTGCCAAACATGCAGGGCGGAGACCCGAGCTCCTGCCCGAGTAACCCGGAAATGCTCGGTGCTCGTCGAACATCCCGAGTAGTGTGATGCTCGGGCGAGTACCGAGCAGTGTCGAGCATGTTCGCTCAACACTATTTACTACACATCATGGCTGCTGTCTGGTGAGGCTAAGTAAGACAGTAATCATGATATGCAATAAACAATCATCCATCCTCACAAGCTCTTAGCCCCTTTCCCCAGACAGTAACCCTGGAACTGCATTTAATAATCTCATATCTTATTATACGAACAGGCCAGTAATTATTATTATTATCATTTATTTATATAGCACCATTGATTCCATGGTGCTGTACATGAGAAGGGGTTACATAACAGAAATACATACAGTGAGGGAAATAAGTATTTGATCCCTTGTTGTTTTTGTAAGTTTGCCGACTGACAAAGACATGAACAGTCTATAATTTTAAGGGTAGGTTAATTTTAACATTGAGAGAGAGAATATCCCCCGCAAAAAAATCAAGAAAATCACACTGTATAAATTAGATAAATTTATTTGCATTTTGCAGTGAGAAATAAGTATTTGATCGCCTACAAACCATTATGAGTTCTGGCTCCTACAGACCAGTTAGACGCTCCTAATCAACTCGTTACCTGCATTAAAGACAGCTGTCTTACATAGTCACCTGTATAAAAGACTCCTGTCCACAGACTCAATCAGTCAGACTCTAACCTCTATAACATGGGCATGACCAAAGAGCTTTCTAAGGATGTCAGGGACAAGATCATAGACCTGCACAAAGCTGGAATGGGCTACAAAACCATAAGTAAGATGCTGGGTGAGAAGGAGATAACTGTTGGTGCAATAGTAAGAAAATAGAAGAAATACAAAATGACTGTCAATCAACATCGATCTGGGGCACCATGCAAAATCTCACCTCGTGGGGTATCCTTCATCATGAGGAAGGTGAGAGATCACCCTAAAACTACACAGGGGGAACTTGTTAATGATCTCAAGGCAGCTGGGACCACAGTCACCAAGAAAACCATTGGTAACACATTATGCCTTAAAGGTTTAAAATCCTGCAGTGCCCGCAAGGTCCCCCTGCTCAAGAAGGCTCATGTGCAGGCCCGTCTGAAGTTTGCCAATGAACACCTGCATGATTCTGTGAGTTATTGGGAGAAGGTGCTGTGATCAGATGAGACAAAAATTGAGCTCTTTGGCATTAACTCAACTCGCCGTGTTTGGAGGAAGAGAAATGCTGCCTATGACCCAAAGAACACCGTCCCCACTGTCAAGCATGGAGATGGAAACATTATGTTTTGGGGGTGTTTCTCTGCTAAGCGCACAGGACTACTTCACCGCTTCAATGGGAGAATGAATGGAGCTATGTACCGTAAAATCCTGAGCGACAACCTCCTTCCCTCCGCCAGGACATTAAAAATGGGTCGTGGCTAGGTCTTCCAGCAAGACAATGACCCAAAACATACAGCCAAGGCAACAAAGGAGTGGATCAAAAAAGCACATTAAGGTCATGTAGTGGCTTAACCAGTCTCCAGACATTAATCCCGTAGAAAACTTATGGAGGGAGTTGAACCTCCGAGCTGCCAAGCGACAGCCTCAAAATCTGAATGATTTAGAGATGATCTGCAAAGAGGAGTGGACCAAAATTCCTCCTGACATGTGCGCAAACCTCATCATCAACTACAAAAAACATCTGACTGCTGTGCTTGCCAACAAGGGTTTTGCCACCAAGTATTAAAGGGAATCTGTCACCACTTTGGAGTTATCAGATCTCTATTATGGGCCATACAGGTAAGTATACATTTACTTTTCTATACCCTGTATGGCCATAGTAGAGAACTGATAACTCCAAAGTGGTGACAGATTCCCTTTAAGTGTTGTTTGCCAGATGAATCAAATACTTATTTCTCACTGCAAAATGCAAATACATTTTTCTAATTTATACAATGTGATTTTTTTTTAATTTTTTGGGGGATATTCTATCTGTCAATGTTAAAATTAACCTACCCTTAAAATTATAGACTGTTCATGTCTTTGTCAGTGGGCAAACTTACAAAAACAACAAGGGATCAAATACTTATTTCCTGTATATCACTTACAGTATATGAACTAACAAAGATAGACTGGTACAGAGGGAAGAGGACCCTGCCCTTGCAGGCTTACATTGAACTGGATGGTGGGGAAGGAGACAGTAGGTTGGGGGGTTGCAGAGCTCTGGTGGTGATGAGGCGGCAGCGTGGTCATGGCAGGCTGTAAGCTTTGTTGAAGAGATGGGTTTTCAGGTTCTGTCTGAAGGATCTGAATGTGGCAGATAATCGGACGTGTTGAGGCACAGAATTCCAGAGGATGGGGGATATTCGGGAGAAGTCTTAGAGGCCATTGAGTGAGGAACAAATAGGGCTATGTTCATACACGTTGTGTTTTGTTGCGTATTTTGCTGCAGATTTTTATGCAAATTTTCAGCTGCGTCTAGCAGTACCAGCAAAGTGTATGAGAAACCAGAATTCTCTGTTCACATGTTGCTTTTTGTCTGCTGCATATTTTCTGCCTTGCTTGTGTATTTGGGAAATAGAGCATGTCACTTCTTTCAGCGTTTCTGCAGAAGAAAACGCACCTGCATTTTTGCTGAGTATTTGCTGCATTTTTTCACCCATAGGAAGTATTGGGTGGTCGAAAAAAAGCTGCAAAAATACAGCAAAATACGCAACAAAAAACTCAACAAAGCCTAAGGTTTTAACGCAGCTGTTTTCCTGCCAGAGAAAAGTTAGCAGCAGAAAAAAACACAACGTATGTGAACATAGCCTAAGTGTGGAGGAGAGGAGGTGGTCTTGGGAGGACGGGTGATTATGTGAGGGAATGTATCGGGAGATTACATCAGAGATGCATGGAGGAGATTGCCATTGTTGTCCCCATAAACTGATAATGTCCCCCATTGTGGATACCCATACAGTAATAATGGCCCCCCTTGTGGCCCCCTCCAATGATAATGTAACCCAATGTGGCCCCCACCAATGATAATATTTATAAGTTGTGGGCATGTTGCATTTTTTCGCTGGAATTTTTGAAAATCGCAGGAAGAAAGAGGTCGCAACAGGCAACCGCAGCCATAGACATGAGGATCAGTTAATGACGACTATGGAAGATGGAGTGAAAAATTTAATGTGGCCCAGTTTTACTTTGGATTCCCATGGGGATGCCTGCTATATGTATTATTCGTTTTGCCAATATTCCTCTGCAGTGACTTATCTTTGTTATTCCAGAACTATGTCATGATCGTGAATTACACCAGCATGTGATGTTATTTTTTGCTTTGATGTGAGTGTACAAGTACATGGTGACATTATTGTGCTACTTATAACAGTATCAGGGTATGAATTATCCCATAACTGTGACTTCACCATTTACATCAGGTAACTGAGCAATTATCCTTTCATGATAACATTACAGTGTGCATTATCCCTGTACTGTGACATCACTGTGCACATCATCACACTATTATTACACTCCTGTGTGCATTATCCCTGTACTGTGACATCACTGTGCACATCATCACACTATTATTACACTCCTGTGTGCATTATCCCTGTACTGTGACATCACTGTGCACATTATAATGTGATAACACTCCTGTGTGCATTATCCCTGTACTGTGACATCACTATGCACATCATCACACTATTATTACACTCCTGTGTGCATTATCCCTGTACTGTGACATCACTGTGCACATTATAATAATGTGATAACACTCCTGTGTGCATTATCCCTGTACTGTGACATCACTGTGCACATTATCACACTATTATTACACTCCTGTGTGCATTATCCCTGTACAGTGACATCACTGTGCACATCATCACACTATTATTACACTCCTGTGTGCATTATCCCTGTACTGTGACATCACTGTGCACATCATCACACTATTATTACACTCCTGTTTGTATTATCCCTGTACAGTGACATTACTGTGCACATTATCACACTATTATTACACCCCTATGTGCATTATCCCTGTACTGTGACATCACTGTGCACATCATCACACTATTATTACACTCCTGTGTGCATTATCCCTGTACTGTGACATCACTGTGCACATCATCACACTATTATTACACTCCTGTGTGCATTATCCCTGTACTGTGACATCACTGTGCACATCATCACACTATTATTACACTCCTGTTTGTATTATCCCTGTACAGTGACATTACTGTGCACATTATCACACTATTACTATACTCCTGTGTGCATTGTCCCTGTACTGTGATATCACTGTGCACATTATCACACTATTATTACACTTCTGTGTGCATTATCCCTGTACTGTGACATCACTGTGCACATTATAATAATGTGATAACACTCCTGTGTGCATTATCCCTGTACTGTGACATCACTGTGCACATCATCACACTATAATTACACTCCTGGGTGCACCATCCCTGTACTGTGATATCACTGTGCACATTATCTCACTATTATTACACTCCTGTGTGCATTATCCCTGTACTGTAACATCACTGTGCACATTATCACACTATTATTACACTCCTGTGTGCATTATCCCTGTACTGTAACATCACTGTGCACATTATCACACTATAATTACACTCCTGTGTGCATTATCCCTGTACTGTGACATCACTGTGCACATTATCACACTATTACTACACTCCTGTGTGCATTATCCCTGTACTGTGACATCACTGTGCACATCATCACACTATAATTACACTCCTGTGTGCACCATCCCTGTACTGTGATATCACTGTGCACATTATCTCACTATTACTACACTCCTGTGTGCATTATCCCTGTACTGTAACATCACTGTGCACATTATCACACTATTATTACACTCCTGTGTGCATTATCCCTGTACTGTAACATCACTGTGCACATTATCACACTATAATTACACTCCTGTGTGTATTATCTCTGTACTGTGACATCACTGTGCACATTATCACACTATTACTACACTCCTGTGTGCATTATTCCTGTACTGTGACATCACTGTGCACATCATCACACTATTATTACACTCCTGTGTGCATTATCCCTGTACTGTGACATCACTGTGCACATTATCACACTATTACTACACTCCTGTGTGCATTATCCCTGTACTGTGACATCACTGTGCACATTATAACACTATTATTACACCCCTGTGTGCACCACCCCTGTACTGTGACATCACTGTGCACATTATCACACTATTATTACACCAGTGTGCATTATCCCTGTACAGTGACATCACTGTGCACATTATCACACTATTATTACACTCCTGTATTATCCCTGTACTGTGACATCACTGTGCACATCATCACACTATTATTACACTCCTGTGTGCATCATCCCTGTACTGTGACATCACTGTGCACATTATCACACTATTATTACACTCCTGTGTGCATTATCCCTGTACTGTGACATCACTGTGCACATCATCACACTATTATTACACTCCTGTGTGCATTATCCCTGTACTGTGACATCACTGTGCACATCATCACACTATTATTACACTCCTGTGTGCATTATCCCTGTACTGTGACATCACTGTGCACATTATAATGTGATAACACTCCTGTGTGCATTATCCCTGTACTGTGACATCACTATGCACATCATCACACTATTATTACACTCCTGTGTGCATTATCCCTGTACTGTGACATCACTGTGCACATTATAATAATGTGATAACACTCCTGTGTGCATTATCCCTGTACTGTGACATCACTGTGCACATCATCACACTATTATTACACTCCTGTGTGCATTATCCCTGTACTGTGACATCACTGTGCACATCATCACACTATTATTACACTCCTGTTTGTATTATCCCTGTACAGTGACATTACTGTGCACATTATCACACTATTATTACACCCCTATGTGCATTATCCCTGTACTGTGACATCACTGTGCACATCATCACACTATTATTACACTCCTGTGTGCATTATCCCTGTACTGTGACATCACTGTGCACATCATCACACTATTATTACACTCCTGTGTGCATTATCCCTGTACTGTGACATCACTGTGCACATCATCACACTATTATTACACTCCTGTTTGTATTATCCCTGTACAGTGACATTACTGTGCACATTATCACACTATTACTATACTCCTGTGTGCATTGTCCCTGTACTGTGATATCACTGTGCACATTATCACACTATTATTACACTTCTGTGTGCATTATCCCTGTACTGTGACATCACTGTGCACATTATAATAATGTGATAACACTCCTGTGTGCATTATCCCTGTACTGTGACATCACTGTGCACATCATCACACTATAATTACACTCCTGGGTGCACCATCCCTGTACTGTGATATCACTGTGCACATTATCTCACTATTACTACACTCCTGTGTGCATTATCCCTGTACTGTAACATCACTGTGCACATTATCACACTATTATTACACTCCTGTGTGCATTATCCCTGTACTGTAACATCACTGTGCACATTATCACACTATAATTACACTCCTGTGTGCATTATCCCTGTACTGTGACATCACTGTGCACATTATCACACTATTACTACACTCCTGTGTGCATTATCCCTGTACTGTGACATCACTGTGCACATCATCACACTATAATTACACTCCTGTGTGCACCATCCCTGTACTGTGATATCACTGTGCACATTATCTCACTATTACTACACTCCTGTGTGCATTATCCCTGTACTGTAACATCACTGTGCACATTATCACACTATTATTACACTCCTGTGTGCATTATCCCTGTACTGTAACATCACTGTGCACATTATCACACTATAATTACACTCCTGTGTGTATTATCTCTGTACTGTGACATCACTGTGCACATTATCACACTATTACTACACTCCTGTGTGCATTATTCCTGTACTGTGACATCACTGTGCACATCATCACACTATTATTACACTCCTGTGTGCATTATCCCTGTACTGTGACATCACTGTGCACATTATCACACTATTACTACACTCCTGTGTGCATTATCCCTGTACTGTGACATCACTGTGCACATTATAACACTATTATTACACCCCTGTGTGCACCACCCCTGTACTGTGACATCACTGTGCACATTATCACACTATTATTACACCAGTGTGCATTATCCCTGTACAGTGACATCACTGTGCACATTATCACACTATTATTACACTCCTGTATTATCCCTGTACTGTGACATCACTGTGCACATCATCACACTATTATTACACTCCTGTGTGCATCATCCCTGTACTGTGACATCACTGTGCACATTATCACACTATTATTACACTCCTGTGTGCATTATCCCTGTACTGTGACATCACTGTGCACATCATCACACTATTATTACACTCCTGTGTGCATTATCCCTGTACTGTGACATCACTGTGCACATTATCACACTATTATTACACCCCTGTGTGCATTATCCCTGTACTGTGACATCACTGTGCACATTATCACACTATTACTACACTCCTGTGTGCACCACTCCTGTACTGTGACATCACTGTGCACATCATCACACTGTTATTACACTCCTGTGTGCACCACCCCTGTACTGTGACATCACTGGGCACATTATAACACTATTATTACACTCCTGTGTGCATTATCCCTGTACTGTGACATCACTGTGCACATTATCACACTCCTGTGTGTATTATCTCTGTACAGTGACATCACTGTGCACATTATCACACTATTATTACACTCCTGTGTGCATTATCCCTGTACAGTGACATCACTGTGCACATTATCACACTATTATTACACTCCTGTGTGCATTATCCCTGTACTGTGATATCACTGTGCACATTATCACACTATTATTACACTCCTGTGTGCATTATCCCTGTACAGTGATATCACTGTGCACATTATCACACTATTACACCCCTGTGTGCATTATCCCTGTAAAGTGACATCACTGTGCACATTATCACACTATTATTACACTCCTGTGTGTATTATCCCTGTACTGTGACATCACTGTGCACATTATCACACTATTATTACACTCCTGTGTGTATTATCCCTGTACTGTGACATCACTGTGCACATTATCACACTATTACTACACTCCTGTGTGCATTATCCCTGTACTGTGACATCACTGTGCACATCATCACACTATTATTACACCCCTGTGTGCATTATCCCTGTACTGTGACATCACTGTGCACATTATCACACTATTATTACACCCCTGTGTGCATTATCCCTGTACAGTGACATCACTGTGCACATTATCACACTATTACTACACTCCTGTGTGCATTATCCCTGTACTGTGACATCACTGTGCACATTATCACACTATTACTACACTCCTGTGTGCATTATCCCTGTACTGTGACATCACTGTGCACATTATCACACTATTATTACACTCCTGTGTGCATTATCCCTGTACTGTGACATCACTGTGCACATCATCACTAGTGTTGAGCATTCCGATACTGAAATATCGGGTATCGGCCGATATTCACTGTATCGGAATTCCGATACTTAATTCCGATACTTTTATAATATCGAATACCGGAATCGGAAGTTCCCATAATGCCTGCGCTCTGCAGTGTCTCTGAAGGATGACAAGCTGGATGGCAGCGCTCAGCTGCGATCCAGCTTGTCATCAGAATGCCATCCCAGCGTGGGAGAATTCTCCTGATTGTTTAAAAGCCGGCGCGCGGTAAAAAGCCGCCGGCTTTTAAACAATCACGCAGCCCCATACTGCTTCCCCGCAGCCTCCCACCCCGATCCTCCGCTCCCCCCGCCACCTCCAATCCCAATCGTAAATTAGGACCGGGCAGGGAGCGCAGCACCAAGGAGCGAAGGACCCGGGCGGGGAAGCCGGCAGTGAAAAGACTTCACCGCCGGCTTTCCCGTTCTGTGCTGCGCTTTCCCGCCGGTTATTTCAAATGAACAGCTGAGGTATCAGGTGATGCCGATCAGCTGTTCATTTGAAGTAGCCGCGGTGCCCTCAGAGGGTTCATGTGAGTTCATGCTTGACTGCATGAACTCACATCAACTTTCCCACGGCCGCACAGGTCAGCCACTCCTCCCAGACCCGTCATGATTAGTGTGTGCGGGGTGTGTGTGTGTGTGTGCGGGGTGTGTGTGTGTGTGTGCGGGGTGTGTGTGTGTGTGCGGTGTGTGTGTGTGTGTGCGGGGTGTGTGTGTGTGTGCGGGGTGTGTGTGTGTGCGGGGTGTGTGTGTGTGTGTGCGGGGTGTGTGTGTGTGTGCGGGGTGTGTGTGTGTGTGCGGGGTGTGTGTGTGTGTGCGGGGTGTGTGCGCGGTGTCTGTGCGATGTGTGCGGGTGTGTGCGGGGTGTGTGTGTGCGGGGTGTGTGTGTGCGGGGTGTGTGTGTGCGGGGTGTCTGTGCGTGCAGGCAGACATAGGCCGATGTGACACTACTACTCCCATCGGCCTATGTCTGTCCCCCGTCCACTCGTGCCAGCAGGATCAGCTCGATGGGAGCAGTAGTTCCCATCAGACTGATCCTGCTATTTAAATTGCCCTACTGTGTCCCCAATAAATGTTAAATACATGTCATTGGTGGCCAGTGGTTACCTAAAAGAAATTAGTTCATACATTACCTGTCCCCGCCGATCGCCACCTAAAATAAAGTAAAAAATAAAAAACTACACCTATACTCACCTAGACACCTAATTCCCCGAAGCCATCGATCTCCTGTAATAAAATATAAAATAATAAACCACAACCTTATCCTTACCCCTCCGTAGCAGTCCACGAGTGTCCCACGAAGATCTCCAGTTCAGAGCAGCCACATAGAATGTGACCACTCTGAACCGCTGCCGCCGCTAGAATGACGGGGCCGTAAGGGTTCACCGGAGTTCAGGCAGCGCTGCTCCGGTTAGCTCCTTTACGGCACTGCTGTATCGTGAGAAATTCCCACGGTACAGCACTGCCGTAAAGGAGGTCTCCGGAGCTGCGCTGCCTTAATGCACTCCGGTGACCTCAGTCAGTGGCTCCCGCTGCCGGGAGCGGACGTGTTCCCGGCAGCGTGAGCTTACAGCAGCCATGCACAGCTGTCACCATCTCCAGATGTGACAGCTGTGCATGGGAGATCAGCGCAGGAACGTGGACAGGTAACTATTTTTTTTTTAGTAAACTAAGAATTAAATAAAATGGTGTGTTTTATTTCAAATAAATTATTTTTTTCTGGGTGTAGTGTGTTTTTTCTTTTTAACACTTTGTAGGTTAGTAATGGGGGTGTCATATAGACGGCCATCATTACTAACCTGGGCTTCATGGCAGCTGGCGCTGACATGAACCCCACCACTATTACCCCCTGCCACCGCACCAGGGCAGCGTGGAAGAGCGAGGCTAAGTGCCAGAATTGGCGCATCCTATGGATGCGCCATTTCTGGGGCGGCTGACGGCTGGTGTTTCTAGCCTGGGAGGGGGCCAATATTCATGGCACCCTTCCTGAGCTATTAATATCAGCCCCCAGCTGTCTGCCTAGCCTTTGCTACCTATTAAAATAGGGGGGACCCCACGTCATTTTTTTGGGGGGGGTCCCCCATTTTAATAGCTAGTAATGGCTAGGTATTCAGCTGGGGGCTGATATTAGTAGCCTGGGAAGCTCCGTGGGTTTTACCCCCTTCCCAGGCTTCAAACATCTGCCCCAGCCGTCTGCTTAACCTCCGCTAGAGACTAAAATTATGGGGGATCCCACGCCATTTTTTTTTTAAATAAATCCTTTACTTTAACACTAAATGACATTTGAGGACTTAATAAAGATGCAGTCCCTAAATTATTTATTTTTTAATAAATTTTTCCCAAAACTTTTGACGTGGGCTTCGCCATATTTTTGTATGCCAGCCAGGTACAGCATCCAGCTTCTATGAACGCGCCATTTTCCGGGGCGGCTGCGGACTGCAATTTGCAGCGGGTGGGGCCCAGAAAGCTTGGGCCTCCCTGCGCTGCAGATTCCATCCCCCAGCTGCCTAGTTGTACCTGGCTGGACACAAAAATAGGGAGAAGCTCCACGTTTTTTTTTTTTTTAATTATTTCATGAAATTCATGGAATAATTAAGAAAAAAAGGGCTTCCCTATATTGTTGTGTCTGGCCAGGTACAAATAGGCAGCTGGTGGTTGGGGGCAGCCCGTTCCTGCCTGCTGTACCTGGCTGGACACAAATATAGTGTGAAGCCCCACGTCAATTTTTTTTTAATTATTTCAGGAAATTCATGAAATAATTAAAAAAAAATTATGTGGGGCTTCGCCCTATATTTGTGTCCAGCCAGGTACAGCAGGCAGGAACGGGCTGCCCCCAACCACCAGCTGCCTATTTGTACCTAGCCGGACACAACAATATAGGGAAGCCCTTTTTTTCTTAATTATTCCATGAATTTCATGAAATAATTAAAAAAAAAAATGTGTGGCGCTTCGCCCTATTTTTGTGTCCAGCTAGGTACAACTAGGCAGCTGGGGGCTGGAATCTGCAGCGCAGGGAGACCCAAGCTTTCTGGGCCCCACCCGCTGCAAATTGCAGTCCGCAGCCGCCCCGGAAAATGGCGCGTTCATAGAAGCGCCATCTTCTGGCGCTGTACCCAACTCATCCAGGGCCCTGGTGCGGTGGCTCACTGGGTAATAAAGGGGTTAAGGCCAGCTTGGCATTATCAGCTGGCCCTAAGCCCAAAATTCATGGGGTCACGCCAATATTAGACATGACCACCATGAATTTCTAGTAAAGTATTTAAAAAAACACAACACCCAGAAAAAAGTCCTTTAATTGAAATAAACACACAATTCTTTATTGTTCTAAATTAAACCATACTTACCACCACGCCCATTCCAGCTGAAGCCAACGATCTCCTGCAATAAAAGTAAAATAATAAAGCAACCTCATCCTTACCTTTCCATGGCTCCCACGACAGCTTCAGCTCTGCTACATCGAGATGACAGGCTGGACCGCAGCAGAACGCTGCCATCCATCCTGTCATCCCGCAGACACTGAGAAGCGCAGGCATACTTCCACTCCTCAGTGTCTGGCTGTGACGGCATCCAGATGAGCCGAGGTCATGTCCAATGAACTCAGCTCACCTCATGTACGTCACTGACAGCGTGGGAAAATTCTCCTGCACTCAGCACTTCAGCGTGAGAATTTTCCCACGCTGTCAGTGACGTGCATGAGGTGAGCTGAGTTCATTGGACATGACCTCACCTCATGTATGTCACTGACAGCGTGGGAGAATTCTCACGCTGAAGCGCTGAGTGCAGGAGAATTTTCCCACGCTGTCAGTGACGTGCATGAGGTGAGCTGAGTTCATTGGACATGAACTCGGCTCATCTGGATGACGTCACAGAGAGACACTGAGGAGCGCAAGCATGCCTGCGCTTCTCAGTGTCTGCGGGATGACAGGCTGGATGGCAGCGTTCTGCTGCGGTCCAGCCTGTCATCTCGATGTAGCAGAGCTGAAGCTGTCGTGGGAACCATGGAAAGGTAAGGATGAGGTTGCTTTATTATTTTTCTTTTATTGCAGGAGATCGTTGGCTTCAGCTGGAATGGGCGTGATGGTAAGTATGGTTTAATTTAGAACAATAAAGAATTGTGTCTTTATTTCAATTAAATGACTTTACTCTGGGTGTTTGTGTTTTCTTTTAACTTTGACTATGGGGTTAGTAATGGGGGTGTCTTATAGACGCCTCTCCATTACTAACCTGGGCTTGATGTCAGCTGGCATTATAAGCTGACATCAACCCCAACCCTATTACCCCCTGCCACCGCACCAGGGCAGCGTGGAAGAGCGAGGCTAAGTGCCAGAATTGGCGCATCCTATGGATGCGCCATTTCTGGGGCGGCTGACGGCTGGTGTTTCTAGCCTGGGAGGGGGCCAATATTCATGGCACCCTTCCTGGGCTATTAATATCAGCCCCCAGCTGTCTGCCTAGCCTGTGCTAGCTATTAAATTAGGGGGGACCCCACGTTATTTTTTTGGGGGGGTTCCCCCATTTTAATAGCTAGTAAAGGCTAGGTATTCAGCTGGGGGCTGATATTAGTAGCCTGGGAAGCTCCGTGGGTATTACCCCCTTCCCAGGCTTCAAACATTTGCCCCAGCTGTCTGCTTAACCTCCGCTAGAGCCTAAAATTAAGGGGAACCCCACGCCAATTTTTTTTTAAATAAATCCTTTATTTTAACACTAAATGACAAGTACAGTAATCAACACTGTCACTGTACTTCATATATATGTGACTGACATGTTTCTATCTATCTAATCTATGTGTGAAGCTCTATTCTTTCTGTTATAAATTGTCGGGTACCGCTGCTGAATTGCCGGCCGGCTTTTTTAAAGAGACGGTGCACGAAAACACTAATATTTTTTTTAATAAATCCTTTACACTAAATGACAAGTACAGTAAGCAACACTGTCACTGTACTTCATATATGTGACTGACATGTTTCTATCTATCTAATCTATGTGTGAAGCTCTATTCTTTCTGTTGTAAATTGTCGGGTACCGGTGTATGCCGCTGATGAATTGCCGGCTTTTCATGTCATTCTACATTATTCTTAGTTGTTTTACTTCATGTAGAAATAACCTACAAGGAAAGAAAGGGTTTATTTTCATTCCGATATTTGTGTCCCATTGACTTGCATTGGTTTCCGGTATCGGAATCGGCGATATCCGATACTTTTTGGGTATCGGCCCGATCCAATCCGATACGATATTTCCTGATATCGGAAGGTATCGCTCAACACTAATCATCACACTATTATTACACTCCTGTGTGCATTATCCCTGTACTGTGACATCACTGTGCACATTATCACACTATTACTACACTCCTGTGTGCATTATTCCTGTACTGTGACATCACTGTGCACATCATCACACTATTATTACACTCCTGTGTGCATTATCCCTGTACTGTGACATCACTGTGCACATTATCACACTATTACTACACTCCTGTGTGCATTATCCCTGTACTGTGACATCACTGTGCACATTATAACACTATTATTACACCCCTGTGTGCACCACCCCTGTACTGTGACATCACTGTGCACATTATCACACTATTATTACACCAGTGTGCATTATCCCTGTACAATGACATCACTGTGCACATTATCACACTATTATTACACCCCTGTGTGCATTATCCCTGTACAGTGACATCACTGTGCACATTATCACACTATTACTACACTCCTGTGTGCATTATCCCTGTACTGTGACATCACTGTGCACATTATCACACTATTACTACACTCCTGTGTGCATTATCCCTGTACTGTGACATCACTGTGCACATTATCACACTATTATTACACTCCTGTGTGCATTATCCCTGTACTGTGACATCACTGTGCACATCATCACACTATTATTACACTCCTGTGTGCATTATCCCTGTACTGTGACATCACTGTGCACATCATCATACTATTACTACACCCCTGTGTGCATTATCCCTGTACAGTGACATCACTGTGCACATTATCACACTATTATTACACCCCTGTGTGCATTATCCCTGTACAGTGACATTACTGTGCACATTATCACACTATTATTACACTCCTGTGTGTATTATCTCTGTACAGTGACATCACTGTGCACATTATCACACTATTATTACACCCCTGTGTGCATTATCCCTGTACAGTGACATCACTGTGCACATTATCACACTATTATTACACTCCTGTGTGTATTATCTCTGTACAGTGACATCACTGTGCACATTATCACACTATTATTACACTCTTGTGTGTATTATCTCTGTACAGTGACATCACTGTGCACATTATCACACTATTATTACACTCCTGTGTGTATTATCTCTGTACAGTGACATCACTGTGCACATTATCACACTATTATTACACTCCTGTGTGCATTATCCCTGTACAGTGACATCACTGTGCACATTATCACACTATTATTACACTCCTGTGTGCATTATCCCTGTACAGTGACATCACTGTGCACATTATCACACTATTATTACACTCCTGTGTGTATTATCCCTGTACTGTGACATCACTGTGCACATTATCACACTATTACTACACTCCTGTGTGCATTATCCCTGTACTGTGACATCACTGTGCACATCATCACACTATTATTACACCCCTGTGTGCATTATCCCTGTACTGTGACATCACTGTGCACATTATCACACTATTACTACACTCCTGTGTGCATTATCCCTGTACTGTGACATCACTGTGCACATTATCACACTATTACTACACTCCTGTGTGCATTATCCCTGTACTGTGACATCACTGTGCACATTATCACACTATTACTACACTCCTGTGTGCATTATCCCTGTACTGTGACATCACTGTGCACATCATCACACTATTATTACACCCCTGTGTGCATTATCCCTGTACTGTGACATCACTGTGCACATCATCACACTATTATTACACCCCTGTATGCACCACCCCTGTACTGTGATATCACTGTGCACATTATCACACTATTACTACACTCCTGTGTGCATTATCCCTGTACTGTGACATCACTGTGCACATTATCACACTATTACTGCACTCCTGTGTGTATTATCCCTGTACAGTGACATCACTGTGCACATTATCACACTATTATTACACCCCTGTGTGCATTATCCCTGTATTGTGACATCACTGTGCACATTATCACACTATTACTACACTCCTGTGTGCATTATCCCTGTACTGTGACATTACTGTGCACATTATAACACTATTATTACACCCCTGTGTGCACCACCCCTGTACTGTGACATCACTGTGCACATTATCACACTATTACTACACTCCTGTGTGCATTATCCCTGTACTGTGACATCACTGTGCACATCATCACACTATTATTACACTCCTGTTTGTATTATCCCTGTACAGTGACATCACTGTGCACATTATCACACTATTACTACACTCCTGTGTGCATTGTCCCTGTACTGTGATATCACTGTGCACATTATCACACTATTATTACACTCCTGTGTGCATTATCCCTGTACTGTGACATCACTGTGCACATTATCACACGATTATTTCACTCCTGTGTGCATTATCCCTGTACTGTGACATCACTGTGCACATTATCACACGATTATTTCACTCCTGTGTGCATTATCCCTGTACTGTGACATCACTGTGCACATTATCTCACTATTACTACACTCCTGTGTGCATTATCCCTGTACTGTGACATCACTGAGCACATTATCACACTATTACTACACTCCTGTGTGTATTATCCCTGTACTGTGATATCACTGTGCACATTATCACACTATTACTACACTCCTGTGTGCATTATCCCTGTACTGTGACATCACTGGACACATTATAACACTATTATTACACCCCTGTATTATCCCTGTACTGTGACATCATCTCACTATTATTACACCCCTGTATTATCCCTGTACTGTGATATCACTGTGCACATTATAACACTATTATTACACCTCTGTGTGCATTATCCCTGTACTGTGACATCACTGTGCACATTATCACACTCCTGTGTGCATTATCCATATACTGTGACATCACTGTGCACATTATCACACTATTACTACACTCCTGTGTGCATTATCCCTGTACTGTGACATCACTGTGCACATCATCACACTATTATTACACTCCTGTTTGTATTATCCCTGTACAGTGACATCACTGTGCACATTATCACACTATTACTACACTCCTGTGTGCATTGTCCCTGTACTGTGATATCACTGTGCACATTATCACACTATTATTACACTCCTGTGTGCATTATCCCTGTACTGTGACATCACTGTGCACATTATCACACGATTATTTCACTCCTGTGTGCATTATCCCTGTACTGTGACATCACTGTGCACATTATCACACGATTATTTCACTCCTGTGTGCATTATCCCTGTACTGTGACATCACTGTGCACATTATCTCACTATTACTACACTCCTGTGTGCATTATCCCTGTACTGTGACATCACTGAGCACATTATCACACTATTACTACACTCCTGTGTGTATTATCCCTGTACTGTGATATCACTGTGCACATTATCACACTATTACTACACTCCTGTGTGCATTATCCCTGTACTGTGACATCACTGGACACATTATAACACTATTATTACACCCCTGTATTATCCCTGTACTGTGACATCATCTCACTATTATTACACCCCTGTATTATCCCTGTACTGTGATATCACTGTGCACATTATAACACTATTATTACACCTCTGTGTGCATTATCCCTGTACTGTGACATCACTGTGCACATTATCACACTCCTGTGTGCATTATCCATATACTGTGACATCACTGTGCACATTATCACACTCCTGTGTGCATTATCCATATACTGTGACATCACTGTGCACATTATCACACTCCTGTGTGCATTATCCCTGTACTGTGACATCACTGTACACATTATCACACTCCTGTGTGCATTATCCATATACTGTGACATCACTGCGCACATTATCACACTCCTGTGTGCATTATCCATATACTGTGACATCACAGCGCGCATTATCACACTCCTGTGTGCATTATCCATCTACTGTGACATTACTCTGCATTTTCCCTCTGCATCATAGAAACCAAAATAAACATAAGCTTTCCTTAACTTCCTGCTGAAAGGATGGCTGTGGCGCCCCATGGTTACCTGCTATTCCACTAGCAAGTAGGGCTGTGGAGTC
Source organism: Phyllobates terribilis (assembly GCF_046119375.1). Taxonomy (NCBI): domain Eukaryota; kingdom Metazoa; phylum Chordata; class Amphibia; order Anura; family Dendrobatidae; genus Phyllobates; species Phyllobates terribilis. The sequence goes on along the minus strand of NW_027362763.1, from coordinate 915,402,184 downwards.
GGAGTCGGTATAAAATAGACCGACTCCATCTCCTAAAATATATAATACATTGGTAGTTCAATGCAGGATGTGCTGTAAATGTTTTCAGAAGAATTTGGGAAAGTTATGAAATGTCCTATAAATGTCTGTTCTGTTCCTGATCTAAGGATCTTGACTTTTGGTGGAGATGAATCTGTGCTGCTCAGTAGGGAGACCGTGCTGTGGAGTAGGAGTCAGGGAAATCGAGGAGTCGGAGTCAGTAGTTTGGATGACGGCAAGGAGATCATTGTGCAACTATAGCAAGCGGCAATAATATAAAAAAAATAATAAAAATGGGATGCAAATTAGATGTGATCATTTAAGCAAACTGCAACCAAGGTTTTCAATAAACAAGAAACCCCCTTTAACCCATGATCACCCATTTTTACTAGTGGAAAAAAAAGAGCAGCTTCTTGTACTGATGGCACCGCACATGTGTTGCTGTATTGTGTGGACCCTCCACCAGCTCTCACCCAGTCAGTGTTATCATTGCCCATCTGTCTATACAGGTGTGCTAGCTGTATGGGTCTATGGTACCTGCTGCCTGGCAATATACACAGCGCTGATCATCCACTGAGCTCCTATGGATCACTGACTATAAAGCAAGGTTAGATTAATGACCACACAATGCGCTGCAGTGAGGTATCGTGCTGTTCTCGTTAGTGATCTGTGCCTGCACCGTGTACCCGCCCTCACTCACCGGCTGCCTCCTTCTCTTCCGCCATGACTGTTGTGATTAGTTTCCATGGCGACGCGTCCCGCTGCTGCGCGCGCTGCAGACAGAGGAGACCCGCACTGGAAGCCCTGCAGGCGGCGCTGTGCTCTGTAGGGTTTTTTACATGTCGTTAAAGTAATTCGTGCTCTTCTCCTTCCTTGGCCTGGGCTGCCTGGTGTCTATAGGTTGTGCAGTCCTCCATTGATAGTGCACCCATGTCTTACATTGTGCTTTAGTTTTGGGGTTGCCTGCTATAGTTTCCTTACAGGGATTAGTAATAGAGATTTCTAAAAAAAAATCCTAAAAGAAAAACACTCTGTTGCCCTTAGCAACCAATTGCTGCGCAGCTTTTATTTTTGAAGCGCGCTATAAAAAAGTGAAGCTGTGCTGTGATTGGTTGCTATGGGCAACAGAGATTTTCTTTTAGGCATTTTCCATCTGCATTTAATTGACACTTTCTGAGCATACCGTCAGCAGAGCCCCACACTGTGCCCATATAAAGCCCACTCTTAGGCTGCAGGCATATGGTGATACAGCTGGACCATCATTGGCCCGGCAGCCATGTCCCTCCATTCCCCCACACACAGGAACACTTGGATTGGGCATTTGTCCATGTGCTGTCTATGAGAGAGCTGCTGGCAGTCTCCTCGGCCACATAGCTCCTTGGAGATCAAAAAATGCTTGGACATCATCTGTGGAGGGAGAGACGGAGGCCCAATACACATTAAAGGGGTTATCCAGAACTGTTTTATATTTTTTACTAGGGGCCTAAAAACTAAAAGCAGGTAGTTGTTAACAGAAGCACCTACCTGCTGTTGTAGCCAGCGCCAACGATTCAGCTACTCCACATCAACAGAACCGCTCTTCTTCCGTACTGCTCTGTCGACAGGGCGTAACTGTCAGCGTCATTCTGATTGACAGCTGGATCCCCGCAATTAGACAGCGGGGAGTCTGCTGTCAATCAGCATGACATCTGCGGTCACACCCCGTCAACAGAGCAGTATGGAAGAGGAGCCACTGCTCTGTTAAAGTGACGTCAGCGGAAGCCGCAAAATCGCCAGCAGGAACAGTCTGTGACAGCAGAGATCAGCGCCGGGCACAACTTAGGCCCGTAATGAAAAAAAATTATATAATCCTGGATAACCCCTTTAAAATGGTCAGCCAATGGTTGTCCACTTCTGGGGACAATTTTTATTTTTGAATGAATTTCGGGCTAAAAATCATTTTTGTAATTCTTTTCTAGGATATGTGCACATGTTAAGTATTTGGGGCAGAAATTTCTGCACCATTTCTGCATCTCTTAGCAGAAAAATTCTGCCTAAAATAGGTTCGCTTTTGCCACGTTTTTTATGCGTTTTTGATACAGATTTTTCTTCCATCATTAGCATGAGTGAAATCTGCAGCAGAAACACTGAAAGAATTGCAATGTTGCAAATTTAAATCTGCCAGTCAAAAATAAGCACCGTGTGCATGAGAATTCAGGAATCTCATTCACTCTATTGGTATCAGGAAACCCATCAGGTTTTGTGAGAAATCTGCACAAAAAAAAAAAACGCAACAAAAACTCCACAAATCTGCTACGTGTGCACAAGCCCATGTTTAAAAAAAAATTCACCATTTGGCTTTTACAGGCTCTTTGTTTCCTGCACACTCAATCTTGATGTGAACTATGGTCATAAATCAGCTGAGATGAGCTCAGAAAAAGAAAGTTAAAAGAATTACAAACTCTCCTATTAGATCATCAGAACAAATTAACCCTTCACAACATCCGCCATATACATACGCCGCATGTCGGAAGTAGGTGTAAGGAGCAGGCTCAAGCAGCGAGCCCACTCCGTGCCTGGCAGGTGATGGCTGAGTATTCCAGGCAGGACCAGCCCCTAAGAATCGCGAGTGGAGTGGAGCCCGCAATTGTTAACTTGTTAAATGCCGCTGTCAATCTGACAGCGGTATTTAGCACACTGACGCGCGCGTGTCATTATTTCCGCCCATAGGCACGCGTCATTATTTCTGCCCATAGGCGTGCTAGTGATGTGATCATGGGTCGTGAAAGCTGGGGGTCAGCTGAAGTACCTGCCATTACAGAGCTCCTTTGAAACCCTGCCTGTGGCCGGGCTTCGAAGGAGACCGCTATGTCTGCTATATATCACAAGCAATCGGACGATCGCATCTTCAAGTCCCCTAAGGGGGCTAATAAGGTCAGTAAAAAGTTTTTAAAAAGTTTTAAAAAATATGAAAAAAAAGCAAACAAAAAACTAAAAGCTCAAATCTCCCCACTTTCCCATCATTGAAAATAAAGATATTACATTTTTTTTTAATAAAAATACGCCGTGTTCAGAAAAGTCCGATACATCAAAATATAAAAGCAATTAACTCGATTGGTAAACACCGTACACAGAAAAAATTCCAGTACCCCAAAATTAATTTTTTTTGGTCCCAGCAATTCCCCAAAAAATGCTGTAACAAGCAATCAAAGTCACATCTATCCCAAAATGGTATTAATAAAAATGTTGTCTCACCCCGCAAAAAATAAGCCACCACACAGCTCCATCGGCCAAAAAATAAAAATGTTACGGGTCTCGGAAAATGGCAACACAACCCCAACATTTTTTTTTATTACAAACTTCAGATTTTTTTTTACCACTAAAATAATAAAGAAATTGGACATGTTGGGTATCGCCGTAATCGTATTGATGTGGAGACTCCTATTGAGTGGTCATTTTTACCACAAAATGTATGCCGTAAAAACACGCCCCAAAAATATTAGAATTGTGTTTTCTTCACAATATCATCGCACTTGGAATTTTTTTCCTGTTTTCAAGTACACTAAGTGGTAAAAAAATAGTGTAAAATGAATGGTGTCTTTCAAAAGTACAACTCGTCCGGCTCAAAAACAAGCCCTCATTTGTCAATGTGGACAGAAAAATAAAAATGTTATGGCTCTGGGAAAAAGGAGAGGGAAAAACAGAAAAGCAAAAACAGAAATTGGCTGCGGCGTGAAGGGGTTAAATTCTCAGCTAACCCATTTCGCAGCCAGCAATAGACAGTACAACACAAAGAATATAGAAGACAAATGGTGCGAAATTATTACTGAAACTCAATCACAAAAATGTTTTTTAAGCCAAAATTACATGCATTTAAAGAGGACCTCTAACTAAATTTTACATGTTGAACGGGACACATGATGAATTAGTGGCTGCAGAGCAGAATCAAACATTTTTTACGGTGCCTTTCCATTGCAAGGATATTAGCGAAATATTTGGCACCTAACGAATTAACTTTTGTTAAGCCAAGTGGGTGTGAGCAGATATTTTTCACCCAGGGCATGTAATTCTTCTTCCTGCATGAGTTATCCAATCCTAAACAAGCAACAATACAGCAGAAAAAGAAACACCCCACATAGCTTAGGTTTCATAGTGTGTGAGATGTAATGAAACACTGCTGTGCTCTCATTGCAGAGGGATTAGGAAAAAGCTAGAGGACAACAGACATAATTGTGACTCATCCCCAGACATGCAACATGGGAGAGCTGCAGTACAGCATAGCTGACCATGCTATAAGAGGAGGAGAGATAATAGAAGGGTTTGTAATGTGACACAGTTAAACTCAGCTGCACTCTCTAATTCTGCAGGGGGTTAGACCAGGAAAGCAGAGCTGTATCATTACATCCCACACACTGAGAAACCTAAGCTATGGTGGCGGGGTGTATTATTTTTCTGCTGTGTTGCTGCGTGCTTATGATTGGTCAACTCATACAGGGAGAGGAAGTACATGTTATGATCTGCAACAAGTACTAAAGGAAAGATAGGGGAAAACTGTCCCTACAGTAAAACTAAGCTGAATCCCTACGATGTAGCGGGCTGCCTGTTCCTAGCGAACAGACCCGCCTTAGTCCTCAGCTAGTCTGAACGAAGACCTGTGGCATAAAGGGGGGGGGGGTCCCTAAAAGAACTAAGGACTGGGACAAAAATGGGACACCTCCTAAACAGAGAAATTGTTGCAGAACAGAAAAAGACAAACAGACAAAAAAGTACTAGAGGTCCCAGAAGGACAAAACGAACTGACAGAGAAAGGCACAGAAGCACCTGGCTAGAGAAACAGTCAAACACTGAAGTCCAGCACAGCCAAAAGGGCGGAACTGGAATATAAAGGCAGATGGTCACATGACCGCAAAACACAAGATGGAAAAATCAAACAGGAGGGTTCTAACAGTACACATCCTCCTGTGAAAACTATCTAATAACACCCTCTTGGACTTAAAAAAAGTTAACTCATTAAGTCCCAAATACTTTGATTGCTAATACCTCTGCTATGGAGAGGCGAAAGAAAAGAAAAAACAAAATGTTTTACTCCACATAACATATCTGCATCTCTGGCTGCTACGGGCATAAAAGGGGACAAACTTATGGTGTGACACCCATGCTCCCCTGACCTCTACCCCATTAAGAACCTCTGGAGCATCATCAAAAGGAGTGTCTATGATGGCAGGAGGCAGTTCACATCTAAGCAACAGCTCTGGGAGGGTATTCTGTCCTCATGCAAAACAATTGAAGCAGAAACCATCCCTTTTGGTGCCCCTTAGGCTCCTGTTACGCCCCTGGATAGGACAAAGAGTGTATCCACAGATTGGGTTAAAGGGGTTATCCAGGACAATTGCTTTTTTTTCTGCAGTGGTGCTAAGAACTTACTGGCCTGTTGTGCCCTGTGACATCTCTTTTGGCTCATGTGGCGATTTTCTGGCTTCATTTGACTTCATGTCAACAGAGCAGGTCTTTCTATTCTGCTCTGCTCTGTCGATGGGTCATCACTGTGGTCGTCATGCTGATTGACTGCTGGCTCTCCACAGTTAGGCAGCAGGGAGATAGTTGTTAATCAGCGTGACAGCAGTGACGCCTCGTCGACAGAGCAAAGTGGGAGAGAAGACACTGCTCTGTCAATGAGACGTCAATGGCAGCTCTAAGCTAGAAGAGTGTAGGAGAGTGGAACAAGAAGGTAGTTAACAACTATCCATCTGTAAGTTCTTACTCTATCGCAAAAAAAAAGTCCCAGATAATCCCCTCAAAGCAAAGCTAGAGGACAGAGTTTAAGGGATTTTGCGGGACTTGCAGGTGTGTCTCTGACAATGTGAATATTCCAGATACATTCAACTGTTGCATACTGTCTGTTCTGTAGAAACATTATTAGCAAGTTATTTACTGTATTACATGTGGTAGCTGCTATCCTTGTACCTAATTAAAATGAAAATCTGTATGTTTTCTGGGTGTTGCTTATGAGTGGTATTGATAGAAGACTCGTGGTCACTTCTTCAAACAGGTGGTTTATGTGTTTCCTGAGGAAAAGCCCAATAAAATGCTATAGGCTGTAGCAATGCTGTGGCAGACTCAATTGACATTCCAGCTGTTCTGTGTCACCTTTTATATAATATTTGGATATTGTAGATCATTTGTGTGTTCGGTTGGTCACTAACCTATGTACTGGACAGGTTGCTGGGGAGATGGACACAAATTAAACAGAACAAATTCAAGCTGCACTCAATAAGATGGATCTGTTTTTAATATATTATTTTCAAAATACGCAATACAGCAGAGTCTCAGTGTCTCCTATGTAATGTATGTACAGCACAGTCTGTGTCTCCTATTTGATGTATATATAGTATTGTCAACGATGACACCGGAGAAATCACGCATCATGCTGCAGAAACCATGCTGCACATAACACATCTGCATCAACCAGCCATCCTCCACTCCATCCATCTGGACTATCGAGATCATTTCATGCATGATAATGCCCTGTCTCATGCTGCACATAACACATCTGCATCTCTGGCTGCTATGGGCATAAAAGAGGACAAACTTATGGTGTGACCCCCATGCTCCCCTGACCTCAACCCCATTGAGAACCTCTGGAGCATCATCAAAAGGAGTGTCTATGATGGCGGGAGGCAGTTCACATCTAAGCAACAGCTCTGGGATTGTATTCTGTCCTCATGCAAAACAATTAAAGCAGAAACCATCCAAAACCTGACAAATTCAATGGACGAGAGAGTTCAGAAGCTCCTTTCGAACAAGCGGTCCTATGTGCAAATGTAACATTACCTAGAATAAAGTTTTGAGTTGAAAACTGTTTGATTTCAGTTTGTAATAACCTGCTAATGCTTATAATTTCAAAAATGACCATTTTTTTGTTCTTTATTAAAATGAAAAGGTTGAAAACTCTGCTGTGCATAATAATTTGGAACATGCATTTTGAGTGCAGTTTGAGTTTTTTATTTTTTTAAAAATATACTGTTATCATAGGCAGTTTGTACAAAAACCTTTCAATTGTACTCTAATAGTTATTTGACTGGAAAATTACAATGACTGCAATTCATATAGGTAATTTGGGAAAATCTGAGAAAATATTATTTGCATAATAATTTGGAACACAGTGTATATAGAGATGAAACACGGCCTGGATAGCATCATCCATCGGATCGTTATTAAATTGGAGGGGTTAGAATGGCCTTACGGTGATGTGAGTGAATGTGTTATGTTCGTCTCTTCGCTATGACGCTGAAAATATATCTCCCATAAATATCCAATCAATGCAAACCCCAATATTCATCAATGATCACTGGCTCCAAAGAGTCTCAGAACAATGCTTTGATCAGAGAAAGTCCTTGTACTTCTCTGCCTCTGAATAAACTCCCAATTCTGGTATCTGGTTCCCAGAGCAGGTCTTCCTGTTGTAATTACCTGATCGCTGCAAGGGGTCCCTACTTCAATGGGGGTTGAAGTGTCAGCTCTCACTTCTCCAGTTATTATTAGTTTCTCTTCCCCAGTTATAATTAATCCCATATGTTCAATGTGGAGTCCTACTTCAATGGAGGTTGAAGTGTTAGTTATTTCTCACTTCCCCAGTTATATTTAATCCCATATGTTCAATTTAAGGGTAATATGTCCCATCTTCGGAAATGTCTTTATGGATTTTTAGTTTCACTCTATGACAAATATAGACTCAGTGTCTCCTATGTGGCGTGTACAGCAGAGTCTCAGTATATCCTGTGTGATATACAGTATGTACAGCAGAGTCTCAGTGTCTTGTGTGTGAAAAAATACACAGCAGAGTCTCAATGTATCCAATGTGATGTACTGTATATGCAGCAAAGTCTGAGTGTATGCTATGTGATGTATACAACAGAGTATCATATACAGTATGATGTATATACAGCAGTCCCAGTATATTCTACTTGATGTATATACAACAGTTTCAGTGTTTATCTTATGTGATGTGAAAACAGCAGTCTCAGTGTATCCTATATTATCTATATACAGCAGTCTCAGTGTATCCTATGTGATCTATACACAGCAGTCTCAGTGTATCCTATGTGATGTATTTACAGCAGTCTTAGTGTATCGTATGTGTGCGATATGTACACAGTTTCATTGTATCCTATGTGATGTATATTTTGCAGTTTCAATGTATCTGACCAATACCTAAGTATTGATGCGTTTCTTATTTTTTTATGTCTGCAAGCCTATGGGCAAATAGATATTGATTGTGGACAACCTGTTTAAAGAGGTAATCTCAAGTTTGCAAGTTATCATAGACATGGGGATAATTTCACGATTTCTGGGAGTCTAACCACTAGGACCCCCACCGATCCTGAGAACATGGGACATGTGACTGGAGTGTGGCGCCCCAGAGGGTTCGGTCGCCACAGAGGTACTGCATCTCACCCAGAAGTGTGGTATCTCACTCTCAGGTAAGGAAGGAGTACAGCTTGGGACCCTAACACCTGCATCCAACACATACCCGCAGTGGGGGCAGGGCGAGATTGCTCCTAAGGGAGAGCACAGTCCCGGGTCCCTAACTGATGGGAGGAGCTATGTAGTGGGTGTGGGTGGAGGAAGTAGCTTAGGGGAGCACATGAAAGGAAGGTATATATAGAGAAGCCATCTTGTTTAGTCAGGAGAGTCAGATTACAGTCTACAGTGAGAGAAGTTGGGAGCAGGAGCTCCGTAGGAGCTCTGCTCAGGGAGGAGGGCCTGAGGAGAGGCCCAAGACTGAAAGAGAAGGAGAGGAGCAGGAAGGGCTCCAGGAACGAGGAAGGGACCCCATGGGTACGGGCAGTGCTGGAGGCCACCCGTACGCCCGAATCTACCAGGAGGTGGAAGGGTCAGGCCACACAAAGGGGACCGGTCCCTCAACTAGCGGAGCACTTTATGTCTCAACTAGAAACCGGAGGCTGCAGTATTTCAAGTCCTGCAGCCAACAGTCCATATCAGTCTCACCAAGAAGGTAACTATAGAGGACCCAGGGGACGGAACAGACATCACCCGACAAGGCCCGCAGGTACCAGATTGGGACACTTGGTATGAGGTGCAGGGAAACGGCTAGAGAAAGAACACATAGAAGGGGGTCCCGCTAAGTACTCCGGAGATATCTGGGGGTGGACTGAACCCCTCCCTGAGTAAGCGCAGCACGATGAGGGAAGTTACATTGGTACCTGTAACTTGGACTGCAATAACCATGAGTAAAGACCCTAAGGACTGCACTCCACCGTCTCTGTGATTATTATCTGCGCCATCACCCCTGCACTACAATGCCCAGCATCACCTATAACGTCTACACTGCCCTGGAGCTAAGCTCTACCTGTGGAGAGCCACACCAGCTTTGCTGCACTAACATCAGCTCCAGAGGACCTGCTCCGCAGCGACGGCTCCCTTTAGCCGCATACCACAGGTGGCGTCACGAACTTTGTACATAAATCCCCTATAAAAATCCCCCTTTTTACTGACCGCCCTGGGTCACGGACCGGGTCGCCGCCACTGTGACATCACCCCTAGCAACGACCGGCCCGGCACCGAGTACCCCACGGCCCAGGTGGCGCGTCAACTTGGTGTCACGAACAGGATATGAACCCACCCGTTATCACCGGGTATTGTGCGCCTAGAGACTGTGTTCTATGCTGAATGTGGCGCCCGCCCCAGAACGGGCGCCATTATGTGCGAATCAAAAGATAACAAGAGACCGCCTCCCATCATGGGCCGGGTCCCAGAATGGCGCCAAAAATGGAGCACGCCCCAAGCAGCAGTGACCATGAACGTGGATGTGTCCATCAAGGTGGGGGAGCTACCCCCAGGTGTGGCCGACAGCAAGCAGCCATGGGACCGCCCCCGAAAGGGGAGAGGAAAAAAGAAGAAAACTGGGAGACAGGGTGTGGTCTCAAAGAGACCAGACAGACCACACCCGGCAGGCAAGATGGAAGGAGGTGAGCCTGGAACTCCAGCCTGCGGCCTGCAGCAAGACGAGACACCTCTTACCTTGGGATGCGGAGTTCCTCCACGCCGAAATGTGTGAGCTAAGTCAGCGGGTGGGAGAGGCCCAGCAAACAGCCATTGCCGGCTGGAAGAGAGAGGTGCTGGAGAAGATGAGAGCGAGACGGCAGCAAGAACTGAAGTCCACCGGCAGCGCCCCAGCCCTGGCGGAGCCTAAACAGAACCAGGAGGCAGAGAGCAGCCCAGGATCGGCCGCGGGAGCAGGTAGGAAGAGTTTCCCTGTCCCGGGCGCAGACCGCGCTGACTTGCTCCGGGGCCCCCTGGCGGCGCCTCCATACCCGGGCGCGCACGCTCCCGGCTTGCTCCAAAGTCTCCTACACCGGACGCCTGCTCCGCCGACCAGCTCCGCGATCCCCTGGCGGAATCCCCATACCACCTGGGCACCTGCTCCGCCGACCCACTCCTCGACCCCTTGGCGGAATCCCCATACCCGGGCGTCTGCTCGACTGACCTGTTTCTGGGCCCCCTGCCAGAGCCACCTGCTCCCGCATCTGAGTGGGCATATGGAGGCCCCACTTATGACTGGTCTGCCAGGAATGCAGACCAGCGGGGACTCCCTCTGATGCCCACACCTGCACCCCCGGTCGCCTGCCCAGGAGGAGAGGAGTTCGGTGGGACGACTGGGAAAGGGACCTCATGAGGTTCCCGCAGGAGACGCAGGCCCAGGTCCTCCGGAGGGAAGAGCACTGCAGGAGGGAGCTCCTGCAGTTGGAAAAGGAGCGATATGATCGGCAGGTGCGGTGGGAGCACATGGAGGCCCGAAACATGGCGGCCAAGGCCCGGGCTCGCCAGGTAAAGTCTACCACACCCAGTCCCCGTCTTGAGGGGATAGTGGTTAAATTTGACTTGGACGCTGGGTGGGGTTTTGTAAGGGAGCCCCACAGAGATAGGGACGTGTTCGTCAACCGGCGGGATGTAGCACCCCACCTCCAACAGGGGCATCCCGGCCGGGACCTATACACCGGTGACTACGTTACATTTACACGCCACAAGGGCGAGCGCGGGTGGTATGCCCTCCAGGTGTACCGAGTGGCAAAGAAGAGAGACATGCCCCCGCAGCCCCAGGCTGAAAACCCGGCTGGGTCAGCCTGTAAAAACCAGGAGTTTCCTCCCCGGAGGGAGCCCCACTGTTAAACTGTCACAATCACAGAAACTGTATATAGTTACCCAGTAAGGTACAGAAAGTTTGTGTTCATTTAGTTACCCGGGAAGGGTATAGAGACATTTGGTTTATGGACGGTGAATAACCGAAAAACTTTTACTTGTAAATAGTTGCACTTCTTAAAGTGCCCCTTATTGGTTTTATGTAACTACAAATGACCTCAGAACAAAAACCCGTTTGGCGTGGCTGAAGACGTGGTCCAACACCTGGATCACCTATGCCCTGCAGCCACGCCCAGGGCCTACGTTGAGGGTTTTCGGGCGGGTCCCTCATGTTCATGTTTGCTAGTTTGCACCTTGATAAAGAAAATGGACACCCGGTTGCAGATCGTGCTGTAACCTGTTGACAAATGTTTTATATGAAAAATGTTTTATGTGAAGAAATGTTTTATAAGTGTAAAGAAAGATGTTCTTTAAAAAGTCTCATAATGTTTTGATAAAAACGTAACCAGTAACGCTCAAGAAAAAGTGCCTCCCATAAAGGGAAGAAAAGATGTTATGTTTATGATCTTCTATGTGATGCATCTAAAAATTTGTATTTCTGTAATATACCCTGTGTAACATCCCTGGCGGCGTGCTTGCATAGTTCATCACCTCCCACTATGCAAGACCGCAATCTTACCTGTCAGTCCAGCCTGCAAATCTTGCTCCAGTTCATGCTGTGTGCATGTCTCTTGACTGACTGCTTAGGGCGGCGGCCCAGTTACTTCCTGATTCTTATAGCTGCTGTGGGCGCACCCCTAATGGGTTTCCAGCCTATTGCTGTGAGTCACTGGATATTTAAACCCCCTCCACCCAGTAGGAGGTGCCTGAGCAACACTAACATTCAGTGTGCTCCTTTACTCTGAAGTTGCCAGGTCCAGTTCTGCTTCTTGTCTGTTTCCGCCATCTCTGGGGGCTGCATACCCAGACCTGTTATCTGTGTCTTCTTGTCCGTTTCCGCCATCTCTGGGGGCTGTATACCCAGGCTCGTTCTTGTATCTCTTTGCAGTAGCAGTTCCTGTCTGAACTGTATCCTAGCCTGTTACCTGTTTGTCTCTATGTCCGTACCTTCCCTTTTCCTGCAGTATCTGAACCTGCACCTAACTCCAACTCATTGTCTCTGTACTTCTGTTTGTGAGTTTTGTGTCCACTCGCTACTTCATAGGAAGTACCTTGTGTGTATCTCGTTCTGCTTGTCCCTTTTCCCTTCCTCCATTTTCCAGTCTGTTCCATGTAAACAGAGCCCTGTCCTCTCTGCCTTGTCCACCGCACCTGCGGTTTCGCTACGCTCTGTCTTGCCCACCGCTCCGGCGGTTTCTCTCTGCTCTGACTTGCCCACCGCTCCGGCGGTTTCCCTCTGCTCTGCCTTACCCACCGCTCCGGCGGTTTCTCTCTGCTCTGACTTGCCCTCCGCTCCGGCGGCTTCCCTCTGCTCTGCCTTACCCACCGCTCCGGCAGCTTCTCTCTGCTCTGACTTGCCCACTGCTCCGGCGGCTTCTCTCTGCTCTGCCTAGCTCACTGCACCAGCGGTTTCTCTCTGCTCTGGCTTGCCCACCGCTCCCGCGGCTTCTCTCTGCTCTGCCTTGCTCACCTCACCAGCGGTTTCTCTCTGCTCTGACTTGCCCACCGCTCCGGCAGCTTCTCTCTGCTCTGCCTTACCCACCGCTCCGGCGGCTTCTCTCTGCTCTGACTTGCCCTCCGCTCTGGCGGCTTCTCTTTGCTCTTCCTTACCCACCGCTCCGGCGGCTTCTCTCTGCTCTGACTTGCCCTCCGCTCTGGCGGCTTCTCTCTGCTCTGCCTTGCTCACCGCACCAGCTGTTTCTCTCTGCTCTGCCTTGTCCACCGCTCCAGCGGTTCCGTTATGCTCTGCCTTGCCCACCACACCTGCGGTTTTCGCTCCACTCTGCTTGCTCACCGCACCAGCAGTTCCTCTCTGCTCTGCCTTGTCCTCCGCTCCGGCGGTTTCGCTTTACTCTGCTTGTCTACCGCATCTGCGGCTCTGTACCTGTCTCCCAGTCTGTACTGGACCCTATCCAGCCTGCACTCCAGCCGTGCTTGCCAGTATCTCCCTGTCTGCATACCAGCCGTGCTTGCCAGTGCCCACCTGTCTGCATACCAGCCGTGCTTGCCAGTGCCCACCTGTCTGCATACCAGCCGTGCTTGCCAGTGCCCACCTGTCTGCATACCAGCCGTACTTGCCAGTACCCACCTGTCTGCATACCAGCCGTACTTGCCAATACCCACCTGCCTGTATGCCAGTCTAACCTGCCTTCCCCGTTGTGGGTCAACAACTGTGACCGTGGTCTGACCTGGAGTCGCACCTGGTCCCTCTGCTCGGTTCCTCCTTGGTCCACGGAGTCGACCAAGCCGCCGTGCGACCTTGGTCGGATCGGGTTGATACTTAGTTACGCCCATCCAGGCACTCCTCGGTTCATGGTACAGTGGCATCACTAATCATGCTCACGCCAGTCAGTCCGGGCGCGAGCGCAACACCCTGTTTTTACTCTGTTCCAGCCCGTGGACGTGCTGTGTTTTACCATCGGGGTATGTGGCGCCCCTGAGGGTTTGGTCGCCACAGAGGTACTGCATCTCACCCAGAGGTGTGGTATCTCACTCTCAGGTAAGGAAGGAGTACAGCTCGGGACCCTAACACCTGCATCCAACACATACCCGCAGTGGGGGCAGGGCGAGATTGCTCCTAAGGGAGAGCACAGTCCCGGGTCCCTAGCTGATGGGAGGAGCTATGTAATGGGTGTGGGTGGAGGAAGTAGCTTAGGGGAGCACATGAAAGGAAGGTATATATAGAGAAGCCATCTTGTTTAGTCAGGAGAGTCAGATTACAGTCTACAGTGAGAGAAGTTGGGAGCAGGAGCTCCGTAGGAGCTCTGCTCAGGGAGGAGGGCCTGAGGAGAGGCCCAAGACTGAAAGAGAAGGAGAGGAGCAGGAAGGGCTCCAGGAACGAGGAAGGGACCCCAGGGGTACGGGCAGTGCTGGAGGCCACCCGTACGCCCGAATCTACCAGGAGGTGGAGGGGTCAGGCCACACAAAGCGGAGCACTTTATGTCTCAACTAGAAACCGGAGGCTGCAGTATTTCAAGTCCTGCAGCCAAAAGTCCATATCAGTCTCACCAAGAAGGTAACTATAGAGGACCCAGGGGACGGAACAGACGTTACCCGACAAGGCCCGCAGGTACCGGATTGGGACACTTGGTATAAGGTGCAGGGAAACGGCCAGAGAAAGAACACACAGAAGGGGGTCCCGCTAAGTACTCCGGAGATATCTGGGGGTGGACCGAACCCCTCCCTGAGTAAGTGCAGCACGACGAGGGAAGTTACATTGGTACCTGTAACTTGGACTGCAATAACCATGAGTAAAGTGGAGTGGAGGACTGCACTCCACTGTCTCTGTGATTATTATCTACGCCATCACCCCTGCACTACAACGCCCAGCATCACCTATAACGTCTACACTGCCCTGGAGCTAAGCTCTACCTGTGGAGAGCCACACCAGCTTTGCTGCACTAACATCAGCTCCAGAGGACCTGCTCCGCAGCGGCGACTCCCTTTAGCTGCATACCACAGGTGGCGTCATGAACTTTGTACATAAATCCCCTATAAAAATCCCCCTTTTTACTGACCGCCCTGGGTCACGGACCGGGTCGCCGCCACTGTGACATCACCCCTAGCAACGACCGGCCCGTCACCGAGTACCCCACGGCCCAGGGGGCGCGTCAGGAGCAGTGGTCGATCATATGCCCATCCATTCCATTCACACTCGGGATCATTGGGGCCCTAGGGGTCAGACCCTGGGCAATCAGAAAGTTATCCCATATCTCATGGATAGGGATAACTTCCTTCCTTGAGAAAACTCTATTAAAGGAGTTTTTTTAAAATATTTTCTATTTAAAAAGCAAAAGAAAATAGGGAAACATAAAACTAGTCGCTAGATTTATTTTGTCCTCTTTTCTTTTACTTTTAGAATAAAAAATGAAAATCATATAAAAATTACAATCAATGACATTTTATTACTTAGCTACGTATATTTTTTATATTAATTATCAGAAACGTGAGATCTGCTTCACAATTCTGAAAGACTCTTTTTTTAGGCCGCTGCATAATTAAGATTGTTATGTGAACATTTTTTTTTGCTTATCTGTGGTGGCAGATATTACAAAAATTATGTATGGAGCCTTTTTTTGCTCATCAGCTTTTGTTAGTGTTTGTTTATTTAATGTGCGGCCCAAGACAGCTCCTCTTCTTCCAATGTGGTTGGCGTCTACAGTTGATCTACAGTAAAGAAAACTCTAACGTTCCTGAGATCTTGTAGTCAGCTGTTATTTAATGTATGTACAGTGATACATAAAAGGCTTAGTAGTATACAGTATGGTCCAAAACAAGTACTAGATAAACACAAGGAGCAATCTTGAACAATGCAAGTTAGAAGTAATTGCTGGTCCAAATCGAATTAAGATTATCAATGATATAGGAGCACATGGTAATATTGCCAGAATAATGAAACAATACTTTATGATAGAAGCTCATCTGCCAATGGCAATAAATACATATGTTGAGCTGTGGACTAAGTTGTGTATTTTATAGAATAATTTGCTGGTTTGCTGTTTTTCCATTCAAGGGACAGGATGTTACATTGTAGACAGATATTCCATTGTGCCCATCTGTCTCCTCCACTTGTTTCCCAACCCCATTACTGTTCCATCTGTTGTTGTAACATCACCTACTGACCCGCGGCTCTCCTACACAATACACTTTGATTTCTTTTCAAGGATAGCTAAAATGATGTATGCTTTAACAAACAGTTCTGTATATTTTATATTGACATCATTTTATTAGCCTTCTTTCAGAGATTCCAGCATTTTTGACAGTAAGAATAGGACATCCACAGAAAAGAAGGAAGGCTGACAGCACTCACTAAGATGGACGCTTGGTCAAAGTTCCAAGGAACCCACTTGGAGGATTAACAGGTGATTGGTGCATGTGTGTCAGCCACACTATATAAACCTGCTCTGTATGTGTCTGTATACTTGATAAAGACCTATCACAGGTCGACACGTTGTATGATGGCGGAATAAACTTGAACTTTTGAAATGCATCACCCTGGACTGGACGCTCTTTGTTTGCCTCTAGAAAGAATAAGACAGCCTGCATGAAAACTAGCAGACATTACTAAAGTCAGTGGTGTTATTCTGCCATTGTTATCATGGCTCTGCTGTGAGTGAAAGCTATGAGGCCGGTGTAAGCAGAAATTCACAGAAAAAATGCAGCGTCACCAGAACTGTGGGGTATTTATTTATTTTGCTCACTTCTATAGCACCATCATATTCCACAGCACTTTACAGACATTGACATCACTGTCCCTGTTGAGACTGATAATATAAGCTCCCTATTAGTATGTATTTGGAGTGTGGGAGGAAAAAGAAATAAATACAGATAAATACAAGGAGAACATATAAACTTCTTGCAGATATTGTCCTCAGTGGGATTTGAATTCAGGACCCCAGCACTGCAAAGCAACAGTGCTAGCCACTAAGCCACTGTGTATGCTGGTATCCATGCACAAAGAGAGAATTCATTATTTAAAGGGTTTTCCAGGATTTTAAAAAACTTGCCTAAGAGCAAAGAGTGCTATAAAATATAACAATAACTATTAGTCACTGTTGTTTCAACAATCTTTGCATAAATCAAAAGTAAGCAACGATTATACCTAAGTACAGTACTGGATTCACAGCCACACAGCTGAATACTGCTGGATAATGTCCTGCATGCTACTTTGTAATGACCTCCTTACTGTTGCTGCTTTTGAACATGTGCTACTTAGGAAAAGAAGAACAGGAATCCTCCCTTCTGTGTATGGGAGACATGAAAGCAGTCTTCTCTTCCTAGTTCAGACACAGCTGGGAATTAGAGAAGAGCCTGCAGAGTTGAAAACAGGTGAGAATGCAGGACATAAAGCTTAAAATTACCTGAAATATCACTTATGCTTTAATTACTTATTGACTCACCAGCTGATCGTGGTCCTCAGTGTGGTCCCCGGTTGAACATTCACGTGATTACTGTAAGAAGTCAATGAGGTCAGAGATGTTTGCACAAAGGGCATATAACCGCTATAGCCAAAGATTGGCTGGTGGATGAAACATCATCACTGCAGGACCAGTGGGAACCACAGGAGCCGTTGCACTAGTGCAGCACGTGGGCCATTAAGTAAAAGCTCATATAACCTTTCTGGTGTAAAAAACACCTCCACTTTTGAAGAATTTGACACCCTTTTCGAAGCTCTTTCCAACCTCTGCCCATTGTGGCAAAGCTGGCCAAAACTAACAGGAAAGTGTCAAAAGTCGAAAAAGTGCCAAAACTTCGTGTTGGGCAAAATTTTGCGACTTTTCAAAGTGTTTTACATCAATTTTCTGACATAAAAACTTTGATGAATCGGGGTATATGAGTCACGGGTGTGTCAGGTTTGACAGACAGCCATACGGGGTCCGGCTGTAGAAAGTCACGGCGTTTGGCCTTGCA
The DNA here is from genome assembly GCF_046119375.1 of Phyllobates terribilis. Taxonomy (NCBI): domain Eukaryota; kingdom Metazoa; phylum Chordata; class Amphibia; order Anura; family Dendrobatidae; genus Phyllobates; species Phyllobates terribilis. The sequence goes on along the minus strand of NW_027362763.1, from coordinate 915,384,457 downwards.
AACATCTTCATGATCCCTCTCCCTTTAGGACCCAGCAGTGATCCTCACTTCTGCTGCTAATTAGCACATCCTAGCTGTATCCTTAAATACACTCAGTTTCTCCAGAGAGTTGCTGGTGATAAAGTGATTCTTATCTATTCAGGCCTGGAATTCTAGTAGTCGGCTAGAATTTTCTTGGAGTTCCTTCGTGGATTGTTGTCGTTTTCTCTCCAGTGTCATCTTGAAGCTAAGTGTATTCCCTTGCTTGTTTCCCTTGTGTGTACTTTAGTTTGCAGTGGGGCTGACTAGTGCTCACCCCTCCCCCTCCCTACCTAAGGCCTATCTTTAGGGCGAGGTTTCCTTCTCGGCGATAGGTGCAGAACCTATATAGGGTCAATAGGGGAGACAGGGTTTGTCATTTGAGCTGTTTAGGGGTCTCCACTCCCCCTTTCCCTACTTATAGGGCACCTTTCCCTTTTCCTGCCATTATAAGCTGGTTCTCCCCAGCGTAACATTATCACCAGCCGCATATATATAAAAAAAAAATGAAAACTGTTTTTTTTTTTGTGTGTGTGTTTTTTTTCTGTGTGGTTATGGATCCCGTTTTGGTGCTGGCAGAGCAGCTTCAGAGTTTATCACTGGAGGTGACTGACCTTTGATCAGCTGTTCACAGCAACTGCAGCGGCTGCAGACTCCTAATGTGTGGGAATCTGCGGGTAGGCCGGTCCAGCTTGAGCCCAAGATTGCCCTGACAGGTTTTCAGGAGGTAGAAACAAGCTTTTTGTGTTTAAAGAAGCTTGTACATTATACTTTAAACTTCGACCCTACTCATCTGGAGATGAGGAGCAGCGAGTGAGGATTGTGATCTCACTGTTACAAGGAGATTCTCTATCCTGAGATTTCTCTTTGCCACAGGGCTCTGCTTGCCTCCAATCGGTTGAAGGATTTTTCGGGGCTCTGGCCCTCATCTATGATTATCTTGACCGAATCTCCTTGGTTGAGTCCAGGCTGCGTCGCCTTCATCAGGGCGATCGGTCAGTGGAGACTTATAGTTCCGAATTCCGTAGATGGGCAACCGATACCAAGTGGAATGACCTGGCTCTTAGAAGCCAATTTTGTCAGGGTCTTTCAGAAAGGTTGAGGGATGCCTTGGCAGATTACGAAACCCCTGGGTCCTTGGAGTCTGCCATGTCATTAGCTATAAGCGTAGATAGACACCTTGGGTATAGGTGGGTGAGACCACTTTCTCCGAAGCCTCCTTTTCTGGGCAACACCCCATTGCCAGGGGGGCGGTCTGGGGGTGAACCTGTACTTATGGATTTGGAGGAACCCATGCAGTTAGGTAGAGCTACCGTGTTGCATATTTACCCTGAAATCTGCAAGAGAAAGGGGTATGTTTTTTTGTGACGGCTAAACAGTCATTGCGCATGCGTTCCACTATGCTGGAGTGAGATGGCCGTGCAGGGAGCTACTGCGCAGTCTCTATGTGCGCTCCTGAGAACCCGGCATACTGTACTATTAGTGCAGGAGTGAGGTGGCCGGGCTGGGAGTTACTGTGCATGCTCTAACTATGCGCCCTCCCGAGAGCCCGGCCATTGATAACACTGAACCACTCCTACGCAAGCGCCACAGGAGTTCCGTACTGCAACAATGAGGTGGCCGGGCAGGGAGCTACTGCGCAGGCTCTAAAATATGCGCGCTCCCGAGAACCCGGCCACTGAAAGGGAGAAACTCCTTTGATCTGCGCAAGCACGGCCAGGAACGCTATAGTGGTCGTAACCAAGGAAACAGGAGTACCTGCGATACAGAGGATATGGGGTAAGTAGAGAGGGAAAAAAACTATAAAGAACATATAATTGAAGGTAATTAGTAATATTAATAATTTTACACATACTACATATTCAAATAGGATCCTTGAGATGGGAAAACCCCTTTAACTAAGCCCATCCCTATTTATGCCATTGACTCAGCGCCACTTGCACAGAGATGTCTGACACAGATTGTACATGATATAAGACTGAGGGTGGGGCCTTTTCATTATGAAGTAATTCCTTGTTATGTCCTGGAGGGCCTTCCCACTCTGGTAGTACTGGGTCTACCCTGGTTGGTGAAACCTAATCCGGAAGTGGATTGGTAATCCAGGGAAATTGTAGAATGGGGAGATTACTGTCATGAGAACTGCTTAAACATTTCCCTTTCTGCAGTCTCTAAGGAGACCTTACCTGCATTTTTGTCTGGTTTTGAGGACGTATTTTCTGAGAAGAGGTGTCAGGATTTGCCTCCTCATCGTGCTTATGAATGTCCTATTAACCTGATTCCTGGAGCTAAACTACCCAAGTCCAGACTGTGTAATTTTTCTGGCTGTGATAGACAAGCCATGAAGGAATTCATTGCTGAGAGTCTGGAGAAGGGACAAATCAGACCCTCATCTTCACCCGTGGCGGTAGGGTTCTTCTTCGTTAAGAAGAAAGATGGGGGTCTCCGTCCCTGTTTAGAGTTCCGGGAATTGAATCAAATTATCTTCCGAGATCCTAATTCTCTTCCTCTGATTCCGGATTTATTCAACCAGGTTGTGGGAGCTAAAGTGTTCTCCAAGTTGGATTTAAGGGGAGCCTATAATCTGGTTAGAATCAGAGAAGGGGATGAATGGAAAACGGCTTTCAATACCCCTGAGGGGCATTTCGAGAGTCTGGATATGCCTTTTGGCCTCACCAGTGCACCTACGGTTTTCTAGCATTTCATAAATGATATTTTCCACCATTAAGTGGACAGGTTTGTGGTGGTCTATCTGGATGATATTTTGGTTTACTCAACTGATTTAGAGACACATCAGAGTCATGTTAAACAGGTACTACAGATTTTAAGAGATAACAAACTATATGCTAAACTAGAGAAATGTGTTTTTGCTGTCAATGAGGTACAATTTTTGGGGTACCTGTTGTCATCATCGGGTTTTTGGATGGATCCAGAGAAGATCCGTGCTGTACCTGATTGGGACTGTCCCGAGAACCTGAAGGTATTACAGCACTTTCTGGAGTTTACTAATTTTTACTGGAAATGTATCCAAAATTATTCGGTAATTGTGAAAACCCTCACTGACATAAAAAGAAAGGGGTCAGATTTCTCGAAATGGTCGAATGCTGCCCAGTAGGCTTTCTCCTCTTTAAAGAGATGTTTTGCAACAGCACCTATACTCAGTCAACGCAATGTTTCTCAACCTTTCATCGTACAAATTGATGCGTCGGAGGTGGGGGTTGGGGCTGTGTTGTCTCAGGGTCTGTCTCCTGGTAAATGGCATCCACGCTCTTTCTTTTCTAAAAAGTTATCTTCGGCCAAAAGAAATTATGACATGGGTAATAGGGAGCTTTTTGCAAATAAATTGGCTTTTGAGGAATGGCAACATTGGTTGGAGGGGGCAGTCCATCCTATTACTGTTATCATGGACCATAAGAACCTGTCATATCCTCAGTCTGCTAAACGTCTCAACCCTAGGCAGGCTAGGTGGTCTCTATTTTTACTAGGTTCAATTTTGTTGTCACTTTCCGTCGAGGGGTTAAAAACATCAAGGCTGATGCTTTATCCCGTACCTTCCCTGGTGGTAGTGACCATGAGAACCCTACCCTGCTCCTATTTTGCAGAAGGGGGTAGTCATTTCGGGCTTGTGCCCTGACCTGGAGGGGGAGGTGTTGGAGGCTCAGGGTGACCCCTCTGTCTCCTGCCCTTCAGGGAGGTTATTTGTACCATCTAATCTGCGCTGTAAAGTAATTAAGGAACATCACAACTCTGTGCTTGCTGGTCATCCAGGTAGTAAGGCAACTGCGGACTTCCTTTCTCGTCGTTTTTGGTGGCCGGAGTTGCATCAGGATGTGGTTGAACATGTGACTGGTTGCAGTATTTGCACGCATTTTAAAGTATCGCATACCTGTCCATCTGGTTCTCTTCTGCTGCTGCCTATTCCAAGCAAGCAATGGACACACTTGTCCATGGAATTTATTACTGACCTACCGGCATCTGCAGGCAAGACTGTGGTTCTGGTGGTTGTAGATATGTTCAGTAAGATGGTACATTTCATCGCATTACTGGCACTTCTGAATGTCAAAGACTCTTGCTCAGGTTTTCATTAATGAGAATGTGAAGCTTCACTGGGTTCCTTCCAATGTGGTGTCAGATCGGGGGACCCTATTCGTTTCTAAATTCTGGAAAACTTTCTGTACTCGACTGGGGGTGCAGTTGTCTTTTTCTTCTGCCTTCCATCCTCAGTCGAATGGACAGACCAAGGCGCATAAATCAGAATTTGGAAATTTACCTCATGTGTTTTATCTCCAAGAACCAGGAGGATTGGGCATCTTACTTACCGTTGGCTGAGTTTGCTATAAACAATCATCGCCAAGAGTCTACTGGCTGGTCACCTTTCTTTGGTGCATACGGTTTTCATCCACAGTTTGGTACCTTTAGTCCGGGGCGGGCTGGGCAAAGGGGCAGAGGGGCAAATGCCCCCCAGGCCGGTCCCCTAGTAGAGGTTTTGGGCAGCCCAGCCATCTGCTGCCTAGAAGACAGCAGCTATTGCCTCAATACTGCCACTGCCACTCTCCTCTGCATGTGCTGTCCCATCAGGGGGTGCGGCTTGGTTGGAGGGCGTGTGCAGAGGAGAGTGGCCGCAGCTCTAGTGAAAGGGGGATGGCACGCGCACTGATGAGGGTGAAGGGATGGCACGTGGGCCCACAGGTAGGACGGCATTATATGAAGAGACCAGATCAGAGTTGGAATGGCAGAGGTGAGTATTTATTTATTTTTTTAATCTGGGACCATTATACTGTGAGGAGCGCCATGTATACTATGTGGAGCATCATGTGGGGCCATATATACTGCATGGAGCATCATGTGGGGCCATGTATATTGCGTGGAGCACCATGTGGGGCCATATATACTGCGTGGAGCACCATGTGGGGCCCTGTATACTGTGTGGAGCACCATGTGGGGCCATGTATACTGTGTGGAGTATCATGTGGGGCCATGTATACTGCGTGGAGTATCATGTGGGGCCATGTATACTGCATGGAGAATCATGTGGGGCCATGTATACTGCGTGGAGAATCATGTGGGGCCATGTATACTGCGTGGAGAATCATGTGGGGCCATGTATACTACGTGGAGAATCATGTGGGGCCATGTATACTGTGTGGAGCATCATGTGGGGCCAAGTATACTGCATGGAGAATCATGGGAGCCATGTATACTGCATGGAGCATCATGTGGGGCCATGTATACAGTACGGAGCACTATGCAGAGTCAGGTATAGAGTACGGAGGACTATGCAGGACCCATTATTCTGTATGGAGGACTATGCGGGGCCCATTTTACTGTATGGAGGACTATGTGGGGCCCATTATACTGTATGGAGGACTATGTGGGGCCATTATACTGTATGGAGGACTATGTGGGGCCCATTATTCTGTATGGAGAACTATGTGGGGGCCCATTATTCTGTATGGAGGACTATGTGGGGGTCTATTATACTGTGTGGAGGACTACGCGGGGGCCCATTATACTGTATGGAGAACTCTGCGGGGGTCCATTATACTGTATGGAGGACTATGGGGGGTCCATTATACTGTATGGAGGACTATGTGGGACCCATTACACTGTATGCAGGACTATGTGGGGCCCATGATTCTGTATGGAGGACTATGTGGGTCCCATAATTCTGTATGGTATGGAGGACTATGTGAGGTCCATTATACTGTATGGAGGGCTATATGGGCCCATTATTCTGTATGGAGGACTATGCGGGGGCCCATTATACTGCATGGAGGACTATGCGGGGGCCCATTATTGTGTGTGAAGGACTATGCGGGGGCCCATTATACTGTATGGAGGACTATGTGGGGCCCATGATTCTGTATGGAGGACTATGTGGGGCCCATGATTCTGTATGGAGGACTATGTGGGGCCCATGATTCTGTATGGAGGACTATGTGGGGCCCATGATTCTGTATGGAGGACTATGTGGGGCCCATGATTCTGTATGGAGGACTATGTGGGGCCCATGATTCTGTATGGAGGACTATGTGAGGTCCATTATACTGTATGGAGGACTATGCGGGGGCCCATTATTCTGTATGGAGGACTATGCGGGAGCCCATTATACTGTATGGAGGACTATATGGGGTCCATTATACTGTATGGAGGACTATGCGGGAGCCCATTATACTGTATGGAGGACTATATGGGGTCCATTATACTGTATGCAGGACTATGTAGGGCCCATGATTCTATATGGAGGACTATGTGGGGCCCATTATTCTGTATGGAGGACCATGTGAGGTCCATTATACTGTATGGAGGGCTATGTGGGGCCTTTATACTGTATGGAGGACTATGTGGGGCCCATTATTCTGTATGGAGGACTCTTTGTGGCCATTATACTGTATGGAGGGCTGCGTGGAGATTACAGTTGGAGAATCATACTGTGATGGGGTCACCATTTTTGTTGGAGGAATTGAGGGAGAGGGGTACAGTAGGGTCATCATACTGTGGCGTGTGGAGGAATTCACTGTGGGGGTATCATACTGTGTTTGGGGCGCTTTTGCTTGCATCATACATTATTTATCTGTTTCATTCAAGGATTTTTATCCTTTGTTAAATTACATATTTAAATTAGGCCATTGGGCCATATGCTTTTTACTGCTTTTGCATAACAAATTATAATATTCCACTATAATTTTAAAATTAATCTTATATTTGATAAAGAAAAACTTCATCAATTGTAGATATTTTTTTTTAATAAATATCAAGGTTGGTTCGTGACTTTGTCCAAGCTTTGAACTTTGGCCCTCTGTGTGTTTCAGTTTGACATCCCTGGCTTAAAGGATTTATCTCATCATAATTAAGAGTTACAATTACAGAGAGGTTGTAAAAACAAACAACTTTGCAATTTTACTTTTAATTAAAAATCCTCTCCATTCTCAAGAACAGACCTCCACTGCAATTGGTGGCGAGTATCTCGGGCTTGGAGTTCAGAGCTTACAAGCTCTTTGCTATAGACTCTATAGTGTGCTAATGTATGAGTTGTTTTTTCTAAACTAAAATCTCAGTATTCAGGTTAAATTGCTGTGTTGGCACTTTGTGATAAGTAAGGGGGTTTTCCATTGCAGTTTGGGCAATCGGTCCCTAAAAGGTTCACCATCACTGGTATAGCACATCCGGGAATTGGATGTTTCGCCCCCAGCAGTTCGCCCCCAGTAATTCGCCCCCGGGTACATTTCGTCCCCAGCATTGAAATGATAGGGGCGAAATGTGCGGGGGCGAAATGTACCTGGGGCGAACTGATGGGGGCAAACTGCTGGGGGCAAATTGCTGGGGGCGAACTGCTGGGGGAGAAACTTCCTATAACCAATATACTATGTGCACAGACATTTGATGTTATCTACAGGATAATATGTGAACGGTGCAACATCTGATTTCTGTACTCATAGTATAATACACAGCAGTCACATATTATCCATTACATACCATCTGATGTTTGCAGTCATAGTGTATCATATACCAGTCATGTATTCTCCTGTATACTGGATGTAATATACTATGTGCACAGACATCAGATGTTATACAGGATATGTCACCGATATATCATTCACAAGTCACATATTCTCCTGTCTTCTTATTTCAAAATGTAACCAGGTCTACTACAAGGAAAGGATATGACTGTAGTCACTTATATTATTCTTTAAAGAAGTATCCAATTGACTCCCCCCTCCCGATTCTGTGTAAATGTTAGTGTACTGTAGTGTGACTGTGTTAATATAAAGCATTGTGGCTTTAAAAGTCTCCTCACCGTGATGTGCTTAACATGTCACTCTCCGCAAGGAGAAATGTTACCCCTTAGAGACTGGTCTGATGCCTCTCATCCAGCCAAACCAAAACTCACACTTTGCACTAATGAGGGGCCGTGCCCCGAAACACAGTGACTGCAAATTTAGTTTTTGGTTCTGGCCTAAGTCATGTGATAAGGCTCGTTAAAGGGTCCCTATTGACTTTTAGGATTGCTACTTCCTGTAGGTGGCACTAGAGTTCTGGTCCTCTTCCTCTCTGAAGAGACAATTTGTGTTAATATATTCACCTAGTGTCTTCTCCTGTATCCAGCGCCGTTCTGCTCCTCTTCTGAGTGACATCATCGCTCTTCTGGCTCACCTTATACTTTATGTGACGTGGAAGTCTCTTTTACAATGTAAATCTATGGACCCTTGTTATGAGCCTCATTCTATTGCTCCATAGACTTATTTTGTGAAAGTCACTTCCAGGTCACGCAGAGCGCAGATTGACCCAGAGAGTCTGCAGAGTGATGACGTCACTGAGAAGAGGAGCAGAACGGCGCTGGTGGACGGTTTTGTCTATTTTACAATAGAGGCAAGAATATATTAATCAATTCTGAAGACATCATGCAATTTACCAGCCGCACACTTTTTGTTTCCAACACACTTTTCAGAGCTCAAATTTCTGTAGTCCCTCTGTCACTGCAGATTGCCAAATCGTGATAGAGCGCTGTGCACACACTGGCACGATTCCTCGTATTGCCAGCATAGTGATCACAAGTATGAGTTTGCATAGTTAAGGTCACATGTTCACTAGAGTCTCAGACACTTCTCTGAGTAGTTCACTGCAAGAAATGGATGAGAATCTAGTCGGCATTTGACCACAACTATCTCATCATTACTCGGGCTTTATCTTTTTAAAGTCTTGTAACCTTTGCTCCCTTTATGAAGTAGCCATAGGTAAATACAAAAAAGATGGACCGCTGCTCATGGGCCACTGCTGTATGCTTGCCCCTAGGCCAAAATTTGCCAGCCAGTCCCTGCCTTTAGTGGTGGAGGGGCTTCAGGCAAAGGTGTATCTAGGTCTTCTAGCACCCAGGGCAAGAATTCAGTTTGGCGCAACCCCCCGCCGCCTGCTCCTTCCCCAGCACATACGCGATTTGTACGCTAAGGCCAGGGCCCCACTATCAGTATTTGGTCAGTATTTTTTCTCAGGAGTGGGAGACAAAACCAGGAGTGGGTGATAAATGCAGAATTGGGGACTTGTTTAAATTACACCTTTTCTCTGATTGTTTCTCACCTGGTTTTGGCTCCCACTCCTGAGAAAAAATACTGACTGAATACTGACCAAATACTGATAGTGGGACCATGGCCTTAGTCACATGCCGATGAGCTACTCTTCCTAATTCTCTCTAAGAGAAGCAGGAAGAAAAGCTCATTGTCACGTGACCGTAAGTATGAAAATTGCATGTGAGTGAAGTGGCTATGTGATGACTGATGGAACCGGCAGGCAGAGCTGAATTCTGACAGTGAGGATATTACATGCTGTTAGGATTGGCTACAGGGCTTTATTTTATAATTAACGGGCTCGTCCTGTTATGATAGGCTACAAGCACCCTGGAAAGACAGGAGATCTGTCCCTACAATAGAACTAAGCTAGATCCCTACGATGTAACGGGGAACCTGATCCTGCGATCAGACCCGCTAAAGTCCTCAGCTAGTCTGAACGAAGACCTATAGATGTGACGGAGGGATCCCTACAAGAACTAGGGACTGGGAGAAAGATGGACACCTCCTAGCAGAAATTGTAGCAGTAAAAAGACAAACACACAACATAGAACATAAAGGTCAAAAGACCTAGCTAAACTGACTGAGAAAGGTTACAAAGCACCTGGCTAGCTTAAGAGTAGAAATTACAATGAAGTCCAGCATGGCCAGAAGGGCGGAGCAGGATTAAATAGGCAAAAAGGTCATGTGACCAGCAAAATAGGAAAAACCTAACAGGAGAGTTCTAACACGTCCAGGTTTGAGATGAAAGTCTGCAGTCACTGTATGTGACTGCAGGCTTCTGAATTCTCACAGTGCATGCACTGCACACTTTTAGGATTCTCCCTTGCTGTGGCAATAATGGACAGTCATGTTACCACAAGTATGCAATTTGTATACTTCTGGCTACATTCCGACTAGACTTGTTCGGCCTCCCTCAAATTGATTTTCATTGAGTGAGGCCAAGCATGTCAAGTCAGCACATGGACGCATGTATACAAATCGCCGGCACGAGAGAATCCTGACAACATGCAGTGGGCACTGTGAGAACCCAGAAGCCTGCAGTCACATAGAATGACTGCAGACTCATCATAAACGTGGACAACATCTTTAATGCTCCGAATATAAATAAAAACATAAAAATATTAGCATCATAAAAAACATTTACATCCAGGTACTTTATAGTTAACGTTATCTCTGGAGTCGTTCTCTTTCTTTTCTTCCTCTTGCCCAGACGCCATGATGACTTTTCTCATCCACAGCCCGTCTCTGCAGACTTCCAACTTCTCCAGTCTTCTGCAGCACATCCCCACACAGTGCTCTTAAAGATAGCAGTGTCATTATAATGCTCCTGAATAAAAATATCTGCCCTGCGCTGAGCCCCTGAATAAATAATGCCCCTCACTATATTCACTGCACAAAATATGACGCCCACACTGTCCCTCTTATGGTACATGCCCTCCACACTGCCCTCTCCTTTCCATACTGAGCCCCCTCTTCACACTGTCCTCACACTGTGTCCCCTCTATAGGGCCCAGTCTCTGTATTGTGCCCCCTCATCACACTCCCCCTCCTTAGCATACTGTTCTCTCCTGGCTGTGACCTTACACTGTCCCCCCCATACTACCCCCCACCCACTACTCAGTCTCTATTCTGTGTCCACTCACACTTTTCTTCCCCCATACAGTCTCCTAACACTATTCCCCTGAATAGTCTCCTTACACGTTTGCCCTGCCTCCTCATATTTCCTCCTTACACATCCCCCAACTTCCCATACTGTGTCTGCACACATTTTCCCCCTTGCTACCAATAATGTGTCTGCACCCACCCCCCACTCGCTCCCCACAGATTAAATCTCCCCCTTTACACAGAATAAATCCCACCTCCACACTGAATAAATCCCCCCCTCCACAATGAATAAATATGTTCCCTCCACACTGAATAAATATGCCCCCTGCACACTGAATAAATGTCACGGACGTGGTTAGTGGAACCACTGTGCCATGGACCGCAGACAGCCTGGAGGGGCGTGACTAAGCGAGCACCAGACTCTTCACTAAAGCCTCTGTTGGTAAGGTTAGACTTGGCTCCCGATGAACGCCAGGTGCCACTCCAGGACAGACCAACTGCCGCGCAGCAGCTGGACCCAGTAGGACAGACTAGATGGAGCAGCAGGCTGAGTTTATATCAGAGTGCAGCAGGCAGGATCTGCGCCAGAGTGCAGCAGGCAGGATCTGCGCCAGAGTGCAGCAGTCAGGATCTGCGCCAGAGTGCAGCAGGCAGGATCTGAGCCAGAGTGCAGCAAGGACTGGTATGCAACCTTAACAACTTAGACTGCAGAACAGGAAGGTTGCTCAGGCAATATAGACATAATGCCCCACTGCCATTGACTGGGGAGGAAATAGCAAGTGCACACACTGGCCCTTTAAGAGGGCGGAAGCGCGTGCCCTAAAGACATGGCTGGAAGCCCTGCTAGAAGCAGGCAAAGCATGGGGAAGGGAAGCACCGACCGCAGCGTAGGTGAGTGAAGTGACACGCCAGAGACCCTGCCTGTCAGAGCAGGGATCTGGCTGGTGCTAACAATAAATATGCCCCCTGCACATTGAATAAATATGCCCCCTGCACAATGAATAAATATTTCCCCTGCACAATGAATAAATATGCCCCCTGCACAATGAATAAATATGCCCCCTGCACAATGAATAAATATGCCCCCTGCACAATGAATTAATAGCCCCTCTGGACAATGAATATATATGCGCCCTGCACAATTAGTAAATAGCCCCCTGCACAATTAATAGCCCCCTGCAACCTGTACAATTAATAAATAGCCCCCTGCACAATGAATAAATATGCCCCCTGCAAAATTAATAAATGGCACCTCTGGACAATGAATAAATATGCCCCTTGATCATGCAGCTGATGTCGCTCTAAGCCGACAGTCAGATCTTCAATTGTACTGCAGCTTCTCTGAGTGGGCTGTCAGCTTGACACCCTGCTCATAGAACGACCGAAACCCAGTCCAGGGGGCGGTAGAATGCCACCACTGGGGAAGACACCTCGAACCGCCGCATTAGGCGACCGGACTGCACCCCGGGCAATGCCCCGCCTGCCCCTCCCTAGATATGCCTCTGGCTTTGGGAGTTCCTGAGGAGGAGCGTTTTGCTTCATCTCTCTCCTGTGTGGTAGGGGGTTCAGAGTAATTTGAAAATCATGGGAGACTGATACAAACATATGGCTGACAGGAGACACTCGCCAGGTCCGGACCTAAGTGTGAATGATTTTGTGTTCTTGTCTACCAGGAATATCAAATGAAGAATCCTTCCTGGAAGCTGGGACCTAGATTCATTGGTCCCTATAAAATAACCACCGTCACTAACCCAGCTGTGTTTCATCTGGAGTTACCTCAGGCTCTTAGGATCCACAATGTGTTTCACAGGTCTCTGCTCAAGAAGTATGTGGTACCTCTTGAGTCCTCCCCTTTGCTGCCGCCCCCATGCATGGTTGATGGCAATTTAGAGTTCCAAATTTCGAAGATTGTGAATTCTCATCTTCAGCACCTTCAGTACTTGGTGAACTGGAGGGGTTACAGTCCAGAGGAAAGGATGTGGGTTTCAGCATCGGAGGTGAATGCCCCTAGGTTGGTTCGTTTACTGCATGCCTCTCGTCCAGAGATGACTGGTCCTGAGTGTCCGGAGACCATTCGAAGAAGGGGGGGTACTGTCACAGGTGTGTCAGGTTTGACAGAAAGTCATATGGGGTCTGGCTGTAAAAGGTCGCTGCGTTTGGCCTTTCAAACGTCTTCATGATCCCTCTCCCTTTAGGACTCATCTAGCTTGGGGACTCTACCTTTAGGACCCAGCAGGTGATCCCCACCTTCTGCTGCTAATTTGCACACCCTTGCTGTATCCTTAAATACACTCAGTTTCTCCAGAGAGTTGCTGGTGATAAAGTGATTCTTATCTATTTAGGCCTGGAATTCTAGTAGTTGTCTTGAAGCTAACTTTAGGGTTCGCTAGGGCCAGGTTTCCTGCTCGGCGATAGTTGCAGAACCTATATAGGGTCCATAGAGGAGACAGGGTTTGTCGTTTGAGCTGTTTAGGGGTCTCCACTCCCCCTTTCCCCACTTGTAGGGCACCTTTCCCTTTTCCTGCCATTATACCCGGGTTCTCCCCATACCCAGCGTGACAATATGAGTCCATACACTGCTCTCTGTGCGCGCTGATGCTGGTGCAGAGTGTTTCTGCTTCCTGAGCAGAGCACATGCAACAAGTGTGTTGAGCCATCAGTGTGGTCTTAGGACCCGGACCCCTATGGAACTGCACGAATGCCCTGTCATATATTGGAAAGTCAAAAAAACTTTTCTAATAGAGAAACTAATAGAAAAACATCCATGAAAGAAAAATTTGCTTTCAGCGTACTAGTGTATGTGAAGCCAGCCTAACAGTGCCTCTTTTATCTTCAAAATGAAAGTTGGTAATTGCCAGTCATTTTCCATATGTCCATATGAAAATATGTCTTATATTCTAGGTTCTTCAAAGTAGCCACCTTTTGCTTTGATGACTGCTTTGCACACTCTTGGCATTCTCTTGATGAGCTTCAAGAGGTAGTCACCGGAAATGGTTTTCACTTCACAGGTGTGCCCTGTCAGGTTTAATAAGTGGGATTTCTTGCCTTATAAATGGGGTTGGGACCATCAGTTGTGTTGTGCAGAAGTCAGGTGGATACACAGCTGATAGTCCTACTGAATAGACTGTTAGAATTTGTACTATGGCAAGAAAAAAGCAGCTAAGTAAAGAAAAACGAGTGGCCATCAATACTTTAAGAAATGAAGGTCAGTCAGTGCGAAAAATTGGGCAAACTTTGAAAGTGTCCCCATGTGCAGTTGCAAAAACCATCAAGTGCTACAAAGAAACTGGCTCACATGAGGACCGCCCCAGGAAAGGAAGACCAAGAGTCACCTCTGCTTCTGAAGATAAGTTTATCCGAGTCACCAGCCTCAGAAATCGCAGGTTAACAGCAGCTCAGATTAGAGACCAGGTCAATGCCACACAGAGTTCAAGCAGCAGACACATCTCTACAACAACTGTTAAGAGGAGACTTTGTTCAGCAGGCCTTCATGGTAAAATAGCTGCTAGGAAACCACTGCTAAGGACAGGCAACAAGCAGAAGAGACTTGTTTGGGCTAAAGAACACAAGGATTGGACATTAGACCAGTGGAAATCTGTGCTTTGGTCTGATGAGTCCAAATTTGAGATCTTTGGTTCCAACCACCGTGTCTTTGTGCGACGCAGAAAAGGTGAACGGATGGACTCTACGTGCCTGGTTCCCACCGTGAAGCATGGAGGAGGAGGTGTGATGGTGTGGGGGTGCTTTTCTGGTGACACAGTTGGGGATTTATTCAAAATTGAAGGCATACTGAACCAGCATGGCTACCACAGCATCTTGCAGCGGCATGCTATTCCATCCGTTTTGCGTTTAGTTGGACCATCATTTATGTTTCAACAGGACAATGACCCCAAACACACCTCCAGGCTGTATAAGGGCTATTTGACCAAGACGGAGAGCGATGGGGTGCTACGCCAGATGACCTGGCCTCCACAGTCACCAGACCTGAACCCAATCGAGATGGTTTGGGGTGAGCTGGACCGCAGAGTGAAGGCAAAAGGGTCAACAAGTGCTAAGCATCTCTGGGAACTCCTTCAATATTGTTGGAAGACCATTTCCGGTGACTACCTCTTGAAGCTCATCAAGAGAATGCCAAGAGTGTGCAAAGCGGTCATCAAAGCAAAAGGTGGCTATTTTGAAGAACCTAGAATATAAGACATATTTTCAGTTGTTTCACACTTTTTTGCTAAGTATATACAGTGCCTACAAGTAGTATTCAACCCCCTGCAAATTTAACTGGTTTGATAAGATGCAAATAAGTTAGAGCCTTCAAACTGCAAACGAGAGTAGGTTTTATGAACAGAAGCATAAATCTTACAAACCAAAAAGTTATGTTGCTCAGTTGAATTTTATTAAATTTTAAACATAAAAGTGTGGGTCAATTATTATACAACCCCTATGTTTAATATTTTGTGGAATAACCCTTGTTTGCAATTACAGCTAATAATCGTCTTTTATAAGACCTGATCAGGCCGGCACAGGTCTGTGGAGTTATCTTGGCCCACTCCTCCATGCAGATCTTCTCCAAGTTATCTAGGTTCTTTGGGTGTCTCATGTGGACTTTATTCTTGAGCTCCTTCCACAAGTTTTCAATTGGGTTAAGGTCAGGAGACTGACTAGGCCACTCCAACACCTTGACTTTTTCCCTCTTGAACCAGGCCTTGGTTTTCTTGGCTGTGTGCTTTGGGTCGTTGTCTTGTTGGAAGATGAAATTACGACCCATCCTAAGATCCTTGATGGAGGAGCGGAGGTTCTTGGCCAAAATCTCCAGGTAGGCCGTGCTATCCATCTTCCCATGGATGCGGACCAGATGGCCAGGCCCCTTGGCAGAGAAACAGCCCCACAGCATGATGCTGCCACCACCATGCTTGACTGTAGGGATGGTATTCATGGGGTCGTATGCAGTGCCATCCAGTCTCCAAACGTCACGTGTGTGTTTGGCACCAAAGATCTCGATCTTGGTCTCATCAGACCATAGAACCTTGAACCAGTCTGTCTCAGAGTCCTCCAAGTGATCATGAGCAAACTGTAGACGAGCCTTGACATGACGCTTTGAAAGTAAAGGTACCTTACGGGCTCGTCTTGAACGGAGACCATTGCGGTGGAGTACGTTACTAATGGTATTGACTGAAACCAATGTCCCCACTGCCATGAGATCTTCCCGGAGCTCCTTCCTTGTTGTCCTTGGGTTAGCCTTGACTCTTCGGACAAGCCTGGCCTCGGCACGGGAGGACACTTTCAAAGGCTGTCCTGGCCGTGGAAGGCTAACAGTAGTTCCATAAGCCTTCCACTTACGGATGATGCTCCCAACAGTGGAGACAGGTAGGCCCAACTCCTTGGAAAGGGTTTTGTACCCCTTGCCAGCCTTGTGACCCTCCACGATCTTGTCTCTGATGGCCTTGGAATGCTCCTTTGTCTTTCCCATGTTGACCATGTCTGAGTGCTGTTCACAAGTTTGGGGAGGGTCTTAAATAGTCAGAAAAGGCTGGCAAAAGAGATCTTTAATCCACACATGTGAAGCTCATTATTCTTGGTGCCTGAACTACTTCTTAATACTTTTGGGGGACCAAACAGAATTCTTGTGGTTTGAGGGGTTGAATAATAAATGACACTCTGAATTAACTTTTAACGTTTTTTAAAAAAAAAAAAAAAATTTGCTGCAGTGCATTTCCCACTTCCAGGCTGATCTACAGTACAAATGTCACAATGCCAAGTTAATTCCGCATGTGTCAACCAGCTAAATCTGCAGGGGGTTGAATACTACTTGTAGGCACTGTAATTCCACATGTGTTAATTCATTGTTTTGATGCCTTCAGTGTGAATGTACAACTTTCATAGTCATGAAAATACAGAAAAATCTTTAAATGAGAAGGTGTGTCCAAACTTTTGGTCTGTACTGTATAGGTAGATTAAATAGATAGAAATAAGTCAGTGAGATAATGTAAGTGCAGTGTGTGTGTGTAGTTTACTGTAAACGTATTTAGCTATTAAATATAAAAATAAATGAAGAAAATGGTGTGGGGTCCCCCTTATTTTTAATAACCAGCTGAGGGAAAGCAGACAGCTGGGGGCTGGTGTGATTATTCTGGGAAGGAGGCAATAAACATGGAGCTTCCCAGGCTATTAATATCAGCTCACAGCTGTCTGCTTAACCTTAACTGGTTATTAAAAAGGGGGATGCCAAAAATAGCAAAGGCTAAGCAGACAGCTGCGGGCTGATATTAATAGGCTGGAAAGGGGCCATGGATATTGGCCCCCTCCCAGACTAATAACACCAGCCCTCAGCCTCCCCAGAAATGGCGCATCCATTAGATGCGCCAATTCTGGTGCTTAGCCTCAGCTTTTCCCGATTGCCCTGGTGCGTTGGCAATCGAGGTAAAGGTTTTGGGGTTGATGTCAGCTGTGTAATG
The DNA here is from genome assembly GCF_046119375.1 of Phyllobates terribilis. Taxonomy (NCBI): domain Eukaryota; kingdom Metazoa; phylum Chordata; class Amphibia; order Anura; family Dendrobatidae; genus Phyllobates; species Phyllobates terribilis. Next base: position 915,367,323 of record NW_027362763.1, on the reverse strand, counting down.
TCTGCTGACATAAAGCCCAGGGGTTAGTAATGGAAAGGCGTCTATAAGACACCCCCCATTACTAACCGTGTAATCAAAAGAAATAAACATACACACAGAGAAAAGTCCTTTAATTGTAACAAGCACTCCCCGACCCTTTTTTACCCATTTAATACCATTAAAAAATAAAATAATCCAAAGAGGTTCACCATGTATCCATAACAAGCAGGTCCCACGATGATCCCTGACTCCGCTACATCCGAAGGCTTTCCTGAGCGGTGACATCAGTAATGTGACCGCTCAACACAGCCACCGGAACACACTGAGAGTAGCGCTCATGTTAGTACGGTTATTGCAGTTCACAGCCGATGAACAGCGGTAACCTTACTGATGTCACCGCTCACAGTGTGAGAACCGGCAGTAAGTTCACACGCTGCGAGCGGTGACGTTAGCAAGGTTACCACAGTTCATCGGCTGTGAACTGCGGTAATCTTACGTCACCGCTCGTCACAGCAGCTGGATTCACACGCTACTCTCAGTGTGTTCTGGCTGCCTTGGTGAGCGGTAACGTTATTGTTGTCACTGCTCATCACAGCCTCCAGATCTAGCAGAGTAGGGGATCATAGTGAGATGTCCATATTATGGATTACGGTGGACCCTTTGGACTACTTTTTTATGGTATTAAATGTGTAAAAGAGGGTAATTGTCGGGGAGTGCTTTTTACAAATAAAGGACTTTTCTGTGTGTGTGTTTTTTTTTTTTTTAACTTCTGGAGTTAGTAATGGGGTGTCTGACAGATGCCTCTCCATTACTAACCCCTGGTCTTGATGTCAGCAGACATTTGAAAGCTGACAGCAACCTCAAAACCATTACCCCAATTGCCACCGCATCAGTTCAATCAGGAAGCGCCAAAGCTAAGCGCCAGAATTGGCGCATCTAATTGATGCGTCATTTCTGGGGTGGCTGAGGGCTAGTGTTTTTAGTCTGGGAAAGAGCCAATATCCATGACCCCTTACCAGCCTATTAAAATCAGCCCACAGCTGTTTGCTTAGCCTTCACTGGTTATTAAAAATAGGGGGGACCCCACATCATTTTTAATAACCATTTAAGACTACGCAGACAGCTGTGAGCAGTTATTAACAGTCTGGGAAGATCCATGGATAGTGGTCCCTTCCCAGAATAATAACACCAGCCCCCAGCTGTCTGCTTTCCCTCAGCTGGTTATTAAAAATAAGGCGGACCCCACATCATTGTTTACCAATTATTAATTTAATAGGTTTAATAAGGCTAAACACCCTTTAGTGCTACATGAAAGGCACTAAAGGGTGCTAGTTTATTATATCAAGGGGGCTTGTGACATTAAATATCTTCAGGACATCTATCCTATTTATTCTATCTATATCTGTATATATGATTTCTTTATTAGTTTGTAAACTAGCCAGGGCCGGCTCCAGGTTTTTGTGGGCCCTAGGTGAAAGAGTCTCAGTTGGCCCCTTTAACACATACCACGATTCATGATGCACAGATAACGCAGAGAAATATATATATATATATATATATATATATATATAGTACAATGCGAAAGATTTCACTTCTTACATTACATGACCGATATCTATTGTAAATTCAACAATAGCTCAGAAACTGGCGAATTGCTCCATACAGAATACTGGCCCCCATAAAATGCTCCATACAGAATACTGGCCCCCATATAACGCTCCATACAGGATACTGGCCCCCATATAACGCTCCATGCAGGATGTGCCCCCACATAATGCTCCATGCAGGCAGTTCGCTCCACATAATGCCTCATGCAGGCTGTTCCCCCCACATAATGCCTCATGCAGGCTGTTCCCCCCCACATAATGCCCACGCAGGCTGTTCCCCCACATAATGCCCCATGCAGGCTGTGCCCCCCATATAATGCCCCATGCAGGATGTCACCCCCCCTTATAATGCCCCATGCAGGATGTCACCCCCCTTATAATGCCCATGCAGGATGTCACCCCCTTATAATGCCCCATGCATTATGTCACACCCCTTATAATGCGCCATGCAGGATGTCACCCCCCTTATAATGCCCCATGCAGGATGTCACCCCCCTTATAATGCCCCATGCATTATGTCACCCCCCCTTATAATGCCCTATGCAGGATGTCACCCCCCCTTATAATGCCCCATGCAGGATGTCATTTCCCCCCCTTTTAATGCCCCATGTCACCCCCCGTCCCTTATAATGCCCCATGCAGTATGTCACTACCCCCCTTTTATTACCTCATGCAGGATGTCACCCCCCCCATTTTAATGCCACATGCAGGATATCACCCCCCCTTTTAATGGCCCCATGCAGGATGTCACCCCCCCCTTTTAATGCCCCATGCAGGATGTCACTCCCCCCCTTTTAATGCCCTATGCAGTGACCCCCCCCTTTTTATGCCCCATGCAGAATGTCACCCCCCCCCTTTTAATGCACCATGCAGGATGTCACACACCCCCCTCTTATAATGCCCCATGCCTCCATACATTAAAAAAAATCAAATACTCACCTCACTCCTCACCTGCTGCTGTTGCGGACTCCTCAGCGTCTTCCCACTCTGCGCTGTGACGGCTCAGGAGAGGGCGCGGTGTAAGGACGTCACCTCGCCCTCTGACCTGAGACGTCACAGTCAGAGGACGTGGAAGACACCGGAGCTGCTCTGGAGGCACGAGGAGAGGTAAGTATTGTGCCGGGGCCCTGAGCAAGCGGGGGGGCGGGCACTGACACCGCTCTCCTCCGCTCACGGGTCCCATAGCACACCGGGGTGCCCGATGGTGAGTGGGCCCCCCCACCTGCTAAGGCCCCGGCACTTGCCCGGGTGCGCCGGGTGCTGATGCAGGGCCTGAAACTAGCATTACATGACATAGAGAATTACTGTATGTAAAAGCTGATGTTAAAAACACAGTGCATACGGATTGCATACGCATGTCATACAGATGCTATGTGAGAAAAATCGCATTGTACTCGCATGACACTCGTCCTACTTTTCTGGATCAACATCAGACCTATTTTTTATACGCTAGTGTGACTCTAGCCTAAGGGTGATGGACTGTTCTGCTGCATTCCTACACCTGAAGACAACAATCGTGCTATGTGTACAGTGTGCGGTAGATTGGCCCACTCGACTGCACATGGAGGTAGACACGGGAACACTGTATCTTTAAATTCTTCGCAGGTTTATTATACAGGCACTATATACTTCTGTGAAGTAAAAATAAACACGGCCCTTTGGGAAAAACAGGAAACCAAAACAAATCCGCCAGCTCAGAGTTTAGCAAACAAACGGTTCAGTTTTCCTTGTCAGGACACAAAGCACTGAAGTTCCTCTCTTCAGCCCTACTGAACACTGACTGATTCAAAAGGCTGGCTATTTATTGCCCAGGCCACACCCTGGGATGGAGATATTGTGAACAGCCTCCCACCCGCTCTACAGCTGTTCACATAAAATCCTAGCCCATTAAAAATGGCCAATTAACCCCTAGACACATAGTATTCTGAAGCAAACTTCTAGGTTTCACATCACTGAAGCAAATAGCCTCAGTGAAACATATGTCCCTTCCAGTACTTTGCCAATGACTTTGTTGCAAGTGTTATACGGTTTTGAATGTAATATGAATAGTTACAGTTGAAACCAGAAGATTACATACACTATATAAAAAAACACATATACATGTTTTTCTCAATATCTGACATGAAATCAGAATAAACCTTTCCTGTTTAGGTCAATTAGGATTACCATGATTTTTAATATTTACCAAATGCCAGAATAATGAGAGAGAGAATGTTTTAAGGTATTTTTATTACTACCGCAATGTTAATAGTTTACACACACTAAGATTACTATGCCTTTAAAGGGAATCTGTCACCCCCTGGCACTTATCTGACCTCTAATATGGGCATGGTGTCACGGGTGTGTCTGGTGTAATAGACAATCGCTCTGGATCTGGCTGTAGAAGGTCACTGCGCTTGGCATTGCAGACATCTTCTTAATTCTTCTTCCTTTAAGACCCAGCAGTGTCCTCTCTCCTGCTGCTGATTGACACACCTTTGCATGGGAGTTAAAAACTCTCAGTTTGCTCCAAGCAATTGCCGGTGATACTTCTATGCACCTTTGTGCATGCTTGGACCACCCGTGTCACTGGCTTCTTCTCTGATGCTCTTGGAGGACAGTTGGCGTTACTCCTCTGGTATCTACTCAAGCTAAGTTAATCCCCTTTGTTTGTCTACCTTGTTGTCTTTAGTTTGTAGTGGGGCCTGACCAGTGCTCACCCCTCCTCCTCCTTATCTAAGGCCAAGCTCTAGGGACATACAGGGTTTAGGGTTCTGCTCAGAGATTGGTGTGGAACCAATATAGGGATGGTAGGGTAAGCAGGGTGTTGATTTGCCTAGGTGTCTCCACTGCCCCTTTCCCTAGTGTTTGGGTTTCCTCCCCATCTTCCCTTCGTTTTGCACTTAGTCTTTCCCACACCTTGCGTGACACATAGAGGTGATAGAAATGTATATCTATACCTACCTGTATGCCTCATATTAGAGTTCTTGTTGCTGTGAAATGTATTTTTATTCAATCAGGTTTCTGATGCTTGTAGGCCCAGGGACTGGAAGAAATCCCCACCTACTGTGTGAATTAATGTTTCCCCTCTCCCACGCATGTTACAGTACCTGGATTTGGCTGCTGCAACTGCACATCACAGGGCGCTGTGACATGCAGGGGAGGGGGAAACATTATAATTACCACAGGAGACAGGGATTTCTTCAGGGCCCCAGGACTGGAACACATCAGAAACTTGTATGAATAAAAAGACATTTCACAGCAACAAGACTTCTAATTTGAGGCATACAAGTATGAATAGATTTACATTTCTATTACTTGTATGCCCATATTAGAGGACAGATAAGTGCCAGGGGGTGACAGATTCCCTTTAAACAATTCTGAACTGCCCATATGATGATGTCATATGTTTGGAAGTTTTTTTGCCAACATCTGAGTTAATTAGAGACACACCTGTGGATGTATTTTAATGCTCACCTGAAACACACTGCTTCTTTGTGTAGCATCATGAGAAAGTCTAAAGAAATCAGCCAAGATATCAGAAAGAGAATTGTGGACTTGCACAAGTCTGGCTCATCCTTGGGTACAATTTCAAGATACCTGAAGGTGCCTCGTTCATCTGTACAAACAATTATATGTAAGTACAAACAAGATGGGAATGTCCAGCTATCATACTGCTCAGAAAGCAGGCAGGTTATGTGTCCCAGAGATGAACGTGCTTTGATTCGACATATGCATATCAACCCAAGGACAAAAGCAAAAGACCTTGTGAAGATGATGGCGGAAGCTGGTAAGATTGTGTCAATAGCTATGGTGAAACGAGTACTGTATCAACATGGGCTGAAAGGCCACTCTCCAAAAGAAACATAAAAAAGCCAGATTAATGTTTGCAAATGCACACAGTAACAAAGACCTTAATTTTTGGAGACATGTCCTGTAGTCTCATGAAACTAAAATTGAACTTTTTGGACATAATGACCATCGTTACGTTTGGAGGAAAAAGGGAGAAACTTGGAAGCCTAAGAATACCATCCCAACTGTGAAACACGGGGGTGGCAGCATCATGTTGTGGGGTTGTCTTGCTGAAGGAGGGACTTGTGCACTTCACAAAATAGGTGGCATCATGAGAAAAGAAGACTATGTGGCAATACTGAAGCAACATCTCAAGACATTAGCCAGGAAGTTAAAGCTTGCGTAGAAATGGGTCTTCCAAATGGACAATGACCCAAAGCATACTGCCAAGATGTTAACAAAGTGGCTTAAGGATAACAAAGTCAATGTTTTGGAATGGCCATCACAAAGCCCTGATCTCAATCCTATTAAAATTTATGGGCAAAGCTGAAAAGGCAGGTGCGAGCAAGGCGACCTACAAACCTGGATCAGTTACACCAGTTTTGTCAGTTGAAATAGGCCCAAATGCCGACCAACTATTGTGAGAAGCTTGTGGAAGGATATCCCAAACGTTTGACCCAATTCATTCAGTTTAAGGGCAATGGTACCAAATACTAATGAAATATATGCAAACTTTTGACTTTGCAGTAAGTAATAAAAAAAATGCCTTAAATTCTCTCTCTCTCTCTCATTATTCTGGCATTTGGCAAATATTAAAAATTATGGTAATCCTAATTGATAGTACAGGGTAAGCATAGTATTAGACCTGAGATAGAATAAGTATTGTTCATATACAGTAGTTAAGTGGCTTAGCAACGGTATAGGACATATGATAAGGACAATAGGTTTAGTCTATAGGATAGGATATGGTTAATAGATAGAACTAGCCCAGTGTGTGGGAACTAGTGTTAGTTAAGAGTGGGCACTCCCTGATAGTGGTTCAGATAGGGAAGTACCGAGATAACGTCAAGTTCAAGTAGAGTGGGCTGCTAGGGCCAGCATGTGTGTATCATCTAAAGCAGTGGGAACCCTACTGGAATCCCGAGAGCACGCCCCTGGGCTTGAGGATAGTCCAAGACAAATGAGTGGCAGGGCTGAAGTAGCGTTTCACTAAGAAGTAAGGAAAATTAAGTGTTGTGTCCTATCCGAGGTGCTGCCACTTGAACTTGAACTGACCAGTAAACGTTTGCTTGTTGCAATGAACTGGGTGTTCCCTGAGTTGTTTGTGGTGGCGTCTAAAGATGGAGATTGGAGACAGCGGAGGCCTGCAGCCTACAAGTGAATGTGATGCACCTCACACCCAACAGCACAGTGGGACTGGGACACTGTTTTCCTGTAAAGTGCCTGAGTGCAACCAGACAGCAGCTTGGTCATGACTACCACTCTTGGCCACTTCACACTTTACACCACTTTGGTTTATTGCTTTTCCAGGACATTCCTCATGTACCCTCGCCTCTACACAAACCATATAGTGTAATAACCGATCCGCTTCTGGGCTTTATATAGTAGTAGTAGTATCCCCTCGGTGCCTCTACACAGTAATGTTCCCTCTGTACTTCCTCATAGTAATAATGCTACCCTACGCCTCCTTACTAGTGTTGAGCGAGCACTAAAATGCTCGGGTGCTCGAAACTCGGGCCGAGCTCACTGTGATACTCGGGTGCTCGACCCGAGCAACGAACCCAATGTTAGTCTATGGGAGACCCGAGCATTTTTGTGGCGGCATCCCCGGCAATCTCTAGAAAGCCTAAAAAGTGCCCAAAACGATAGTGACAGTGCTCAAATGACATGGGGATCGCCCCAGGAAGCATTTCTGACCCCCAGGTCACTGCTGTCAACAACGTGGTCAGAGGTATTAAGCCACTTTTACGGGCTCACAATAAAACGTTCAAAAACTAAACTGAAACTGTTTTTCTGTGAAATATGTTAAGGAACATCCTTTCCAGGGTAAAGACTTGTGTATAAGGTAAAATAAATAACCAAAAACAAAAATACTCCTCCACACCTTGGGCTATGTTCACAAGTAGCATTTTTGTGTGCATTTTTGCACTTTTGTATTGCTTTCAACCGTGATAAATGCATTCACCGGGAAATGTCATTTTAACATTTTACAACTTTATCTGGCCATGTGCTGTGTGACACATGCATACAGTGATGAAAAGACATGGGAACAGCATGGGGAAGACCCCTGGAAGCATCTCTGACACCCAGGTCACTGCCTAAAAGTGTGCCCATCAGAAGTGATCCTTGCCGCATCAGAAGACGCAGACTTGCAACTATCCCCGTGCAAGTCCTTGTCTATTTGGGATGGATAATATTCTTCAGAAGGACTGTTTGTTTGATTTTGCAGGCTTTAGAGACCCTACACTACCTATTTCGCAGTATAAATCTCTCCCTAGCTCAGCAGCACTCTCCCTACACTCTCTGATCCGGAGCAGCTGTGTCCAAGATGGCGGCGCCCGGATTTAAATACTCGAGGTGACGCTGTGCGGCCAGCCAATCACTGTAATGCCCACAACCAACATGGCTGGCAATCCCTGCATGTTCATTGGCTCTGTAAAGAGCGCCAAACATGCAGGGCGGAGACCCGAGGTCCCGCCCCAGTAACCCGAAAATGCCGCTTAAAGACTTTGGTAACCTCCGATCTTGGCTTGAAGATGCAGACTGCAGGGATCACTTCAGTTTTATATTCGAGTCCGCTGCTAGGACGACGATCTTCTGGAACGATGTGAAAGAGCCAGTTCCAATGGAGGAGAGAGTTCAATGGACTGAAACATATGTGCGTTGGTCTCCAAGAGGCACTTATCTGGCCACATTTCATCAGAGAGGAATTGCCCTTTGGGGTGGGGAGAAATTCAAGCAGATCCAGAGGTTTACCCCTCAAGGTGTACAACTCATTGAATTTTCTCCATGTGAAAGGTATCTTGTTACATTTAGCCCTCTCATGGACACCAAGGACGACCCTCAAGCCATTATTATCTGGGAAACACGTGCTGGATCCCAGGAAAAGATGAGTGAATCTCAACTATTAAGATAATTATGGACAAATGGACAATTACTCTAATTATTTAACCATTGTATGTACCTTCTGCAATTATTCTTTTTAATGGACAATCCAAGAATAAATCGATACATTTTTTAATAAGAATATTGTGATATGGATATTTTGAGAAGTCCTCGATAGAGAAAAATAATACAGAAAGAAGTATTATTTAACAGCATGCTATCCTTCAGAGACACTGCAGAGCGCACCAGAGACAACCAGAGACTCCTCCGGTGGGCTCTGGCTTCTCCATCAGGGCAGTTGAAAGTGCCAAGGTGAGGAGCATGATGATGATGATAGAAGTTAGCATCTGCTTTGTTTCATTGGAATGCAAGCGTAAGTGTGCAGCCTGCCACCCACCCACCCCCAGGCTGCAATACCATACTGCTAGCTTGCTTGCACTTGAAATGAGGCCTTTTAGGCTTGTGGAGGCAGACGCCGGCCACCATGTCATGGCTGCGTCGGCGGCCTGGTATCCATACTCAGTACCCAGCCGCCCGGTGGCCGGGTGTCCACACTCGGTCCCCAGCCGCCAGGGGGCGGCCGGGTGTCCATACTCGGTCCCCAGCCGCCCCTATTTGTCCCGGTGCACCTTATACACAAGCGCGCATACCAAATCATTACCTGTGCCCTGCCACCCACCCACCCCCAGGCTGCAATACCATACTGCTTGCTTGCACTTGAAATTGGGCCTTTTAGCCATGTGGAGGTGGAATCTGGCCACCATGTCATGGCTGCGTGGGCGGCATGGTATCCATACTCAGTCCCCAGCCGCCCGGCGGCCAGGTGTCCACACTTGGTCCCCAGCCGCCAGGGGGCGGCCGGGTGTCCATACTCGGTCTCCAGACGCCCCGCGGCCGGGTGCCCACACACGGTCCCCAGCCACGTGGGGGGCGGCCGGGTGTCCATAAACGGTCCCCAGCCGCCCCTATTTGTCCCGGTGCGCCTTATACCCAAGCGTGCATACCAAAACATTACCTGTGCCCTCCCCAGTGCATTTAGTGGGAAGGACAGCCTAACCACAAACACATGAACAAGTGAATGTGGCCAGGGATGGTCAATCTCACTGACGCCTTCACACTGGGTTAATATTGTGGAAGCCGGGACACAGTTGGACACTGGGATGCAACACGTCATCCAGACATAGAGGATTACGGGAACTTGCAATGCCCCTTACAAGAGCCATGAAGTACAGCATATTAAAAACATTATTCCAATTATTGGGGAGTGGGTCTCCCATAGTCTTTGCCTACGCCTTCCAAGCAAAAGCTGCCAAAAATTAGGACGGAGGAACTTGCAATGCCCCTTACAAGAGCCATGCAGTAAGCTTATGAGTTTCAGCACAGCCTGTTGCCGCTTGGCTGAGGCAGTACTGCAGTGCTTCCAGCTTGTAACTGATGTGGTGATATCTGAGATGGAGGCTGAACATGAGGAGGAGGAGGATTATGCGCAGGAGCTGTACACTGTGGGGGCAACTCAGACTGACATAGGGCCCGCAATCCTCGGTGTGGGGAGGATGTGTTCCTTCCCAAGGTCCGACTGGGTCTCGGCTTCCACTATGTTTACCCAGTGTGCCGTCAGGAAGATGTACCGTCCCTGGCCACAAGCACTTGTTCATGTGTCCGTTGTCAGGTGGACTCTCCCAGCAACTGCGTTGTTGAGGGCACGGCAGATGTTTTGGGACACGTGCTTGTGTAGTGCGGGGATGGCACACCTGGCAAAATAGTGTCGGCTTGGGACCGAGTACCGAGGGATGGCCACCGCCATAAGGTTGCGGAAGGATTCCGTCTCCACCAGCCTAAAAGGCAGCATTTCCAACACAAGCAGTCGTGAAATGTGCGAATTTAGGACTGTGGCCTGTGGGGCGTTGGCTGCGAATTTGCGCTTTCGTTCAAAAGTCTGGGATATGGACAATTGAACGCTGCGGTGGGAAGTGGACGTTGATGCTGTTTCTTGAGAAACTGCCATAACAAGTATAGATTGAGAGGATTGGGCATCTTTACATGCAGTATGGACAGGGGATTGCCTTGCACGCACAACAGGGGGTTCTCTTACACGCACAACAGCGGAAGAAGCAGTGGTAACACCCGTTGACACTGGTCGTGGACCCTGGGGTTCGCTCCACAAAGTCGGGTGCTTTGCTGCCATGTGCCTGATCATGCTGGAGGTGGTCAGGCTGGTAGTTTTGTCACCCCTGCTGATGCTGGTCTGGCAGGTGGTACAAATGGCCTTTTTGGGGTTATCAGCAGAGTCTTTAAAAAAATTTCAGACTCTGGAAGACCTACTGGTTGTACTGGCAAAGTCCCTCATGTTGGTTGCCCGCCATCTGTCTGCGGCCAGCACACTGCTTCTTCCTGCCTGTTGGGGTACTCTGCCTCCCTCCCCCTGTGTGCTGCTGGCCTCGCTCTGCGTGTCCTCCTGCCACGTTGGGTCAGTTTCTAGATCATCCACCACCTCTTCCTCTTCTACTTCCGCACCACGGTCCTGCTCCTCACTTCGTGGCAATTGTGTCTCATCATCGTCCACCTCTTGTGACAAATTGCCAGCGTCGCCTTCCTGTGGCCGTGGCTGTTCAAATATTTGGCCATCGCTACATGGGATCTCCTCTTCCACCACTTCAAGCGGAGCAGGCGAGGGGCCCAAATATGGAAATGGACCAGTGAACAGCTCTTCAGAGTGTCCAACTGTGGGATCAGTTGCTGCCTGACGACACTCGGAATGGTGGGAGGAAGGAGCATCAGGGTGAGGAGGAGTATGCGGTCGACACTCACGGCTACTAAGACTTAACCGTGTGGAAGACAGACTGGAGGTGGTGGTGCCCAGGTGACTGGACGTATTATCTGCTATCCAATTAATAACCTGTTCACACTGATCAGTTGGCAATAGTGGTGTTGTTGTGTGCTTCCCTAGTAATTCGGTCAAGAACTGGAAGCGAGAAGATGTGGCTGTGGGTTGTGGCACATTTTCACCTTGGCCACGGCCCCGTCCTCTGCACGCACCATCACCAGAACGTCCAGTTCCACGTCCCTTGCCACACACCTTGCCCATTGTAAATTAAGTACAATAGCTTACACTCGCTCTATCAATGGCAAAAGGGTAATAAAAAGGAGATTAGAACCATGGAAGAGGAAAACCACAGTTCTATTTCTTTGGCCTACACCAGAATCTTTTAAACAGATATATTTGGGTAGTATCGGCGTCTCTGCCCCCTGACAGGCAGAGATGCCGTCCCTCTTACCGCCACGCTCCCCGCCCGGCGTCCTCCGGCTCTCCTGCTTCTGCTGCTGCTGGCGCATGCAGCTTCCAGGGCACTGTGCTTAGGGCGTGCGCGCTCCCTCCCTCTTAAAGGGGCCGCACGTGCCGTCCTAAGGAGTCCCCGGCCAATTGCTGGAGGACCTCTCATATAAAAGGCACCTCCTCCAAAATGGAGGTGCCCTTGCAAGGCTGTAGCTTTGTGTGTTAAACTCTGCTTCAGCCCTCAGGTCCCGCTGCTAGCCTGACTACCAGTCCAGCCCGCCAGCCTGACTACAAGTCCAGTCCGCCAGCCTGACTACCAGTCCAGCCCGCCAGCCTGACTACCAGTCCAGTCTGCCAGTCTGACTACTAGTCCAGTCCGCCAGCCTGACTAACAGTCTGTCTACAGTCCAGTCTGCCAATCTGTCTATGGGCGCTGCCCGCCTGCTTACCTGGAAGCACCTGCCTTTTACCTGCCGTTCCTGACAGCCCGCTTACCTGGAAGCACCTGCCTGTTACCTGCCGTGCCAACCAGCCAGCCTACCTGGAGGCTCCTGCTTGTTACCTGTCGTGTCTGCCAGTCCGCCTACCTGGATCACCCGTCAATCTGCCTGCCGTGCTCATCTGCTATACCGGTCAGTCCCTGCCTTCTGACCCATAGGAGTTACCTGCTCTCATACAAGGTCTGGCCCAGAGTAGCACCTGGTCCCTCTGCTCGGTCCTTCCCTGGTCATAGAGTCGATTGCGCCGCCATACGACCATGGTCAGTCCGAGTTGATACCTAGTTACGCCCCTCTGGTCCCTCCTTGCACCGCAGCACAGAGGTTCCACCACCCGGATCCGTAACAATTTGTGTCTGAACAGTCAGCGAGACACTCAAACTGTTTTTTTTTATGTAAAAAAGGCAAAAAGATGGATTACACCCAGATTTGAACTGTGGAAGAGGAAAACCACAGTTCTAATTTCCTGGCGTATACCAGACTTTTTTAAATAGATATATTTGTGTCTGAACAGTCAGCGAGACACTCAAACTGTTTTTTTTTATGGAAAAAAAGGCAAAAAAGTGGATAATACAGAGATTTGAACCGTGGAACTGCAAAACCACAGTTCTAGTTATCTGGCCGAAACCAGACTCTTTTAAACAGATATATTTGTGTCTGAACACTCACAGACACACTCAATTTTTTTCTTTAGGAGAAAAAATACCAAAAGGTTAATAAGACGGGTATTTGTACAGTCTGACTGAGGAAAAAAAAAAAAGAGGATTTAGATGAAAAAAAAAGGATTTTTCCTGGCCCCTGAGATCTGGGGCTAAGTCTAGCAATTTGAGCAGCAGCAGCACACAGGACTGTAATGCAGTGTTTGTTGGTATAACCACTGCGTCTCCTATACAGCCTGCCTGCCTGCCTGCCTAATATCTGGGATGGATATTAGTCCTCAGAAGGACTGTTTGTTTGATTTTGCAGGCTTTAGAGACCCTACACTACCTATTTTGCAGTATAAATCTCTCCCTAGCTCAGCAGCACTCTCCCTATACTGTCTGATCCGGAGCGACTGTGTCCAAGATGGCGGCACCCGGTCTTAAACACTCGAGGTGACGCTGTGCGGCCAGATAATCACAGTAATGCCCACAACCAACATGGCTGTGGCATTACAGTGACTGGCTGGCAATCCCTGCATGTTCATTGGCTCTGTAAAAAGAGCCAAACATGCAGGGTGGAGACCCGAGCTCCTGCCCGAGTAACCCGAAAATGCTCGGTGCTCGCCGAACATCCCGAGTAGTGAGATGCTCAGGCGAGTACCGAGCAGTGTCGAGCATGCTCGCTCAACACTACTCCTTACTATACAGGACCATACAGAAATAATGTGCCTCCTTATAATAATAACTCCCCTTGACCCTTTATAATAATAATGATCCTGAACCTCTTTATAATAATACAAACACCTCCTGTGCTTTCATATAATAATAATAATGCCTCCTGTTCATCCCCTATGATTATAATTATTCCTCATTGTGCCCCAACACAGTATGATGGTCTCCTACAGCCCCAATACAGTATGATGTTTCCGCACAGCACCAAAACAGTATAATAGTACCCCACAGCCTCCACACCGTGTGATGGGCCTTCACACAGTATAATAGTCCCAAACAACCCCAATATAGTATGATGGTCCCTGTCAGGGATTCACAGAGACGACACCGGGGAGATCACACAATATCTCACCGCTGCCGTCACTCTGTCAGGATTGAGCAGAGGAAGAGGGTATGGATTTCGGATGGTAATTTGATTTAATTCCCGGAAATCTAAACAGGGACGTAGACCGCCATCTTTTTCTTCACAAAGAAGAACCCTGCCGCCACGGGTGAAGATGAGGGTCTGATATGTCCCTTCTCCAGACATTCTGCAATGAAATCCTTCATGGTTTGTCTCTCAGGGCAAGAAAGATTATACAGTCTGGACTTCGGTACTTTAGCTCCGGGGGTCAGGTTAATAGGACTGTCATATGCACGATGAGGAGGTAAATCCTGACACTCCCTCTCGGAAAAAACTTCCTCAAAACCAGACAGAAAAGCAGGTAATATTTCCATAGAGACTGTAGCAAAGGAAATATCTAAACAGTTCTCATGGCAATAATGTCTTCCATTCAATAATCTCCCCGGTTTGCCAATCTACCAACGGATTATGTTTCACCAGCCAGGGAATACCCAAAACAACTGAGGTGGGAAGACAGTCCAGGGCATAGCAAGGGATTATTTCACAATGAACCGACCCCACCCTCAGTTTTACATTATGTACAATCTGAGAAAATGCTTTCTGTGTAAGTGGCGCTGAGTCGATGGCGAAGATGGAAATAGGCTTAGCTAAAGTACAGCAAGCAAAACCATGAGTTTTCACAAACTCAGCATCAATCATGCTGACTCCGGCGCCACTGTCAACAAACACAGAAATTTTCCCGGTTTTGCTCTCTAGCACCACCTCTGCTGTCAGGACAAATCGGGAACGGCAGGTTGGCGACAAATGCACTCTTTGCTTATCCAACTCCAGACTACCAAGAGTTAATCGAGTCTCCTTTTGTTTTAGCAATTGGAGGACAGGTCCCAATAAAATAAAAATGTTCCTTTTTCCCACAAAAAAAAATACGCCTTTTTTTCTTGCGAATCTCCAGGGAAATGTATGATGTAAAGGCACCCCCTAACTGCATGGGTTCCTCCACCTCCCCCAGTACTGGTTCACCGCCAGACCGCTCTCACCGGCAGAGGTACATAACCCCGGCCCCGGAGAAGGTGGTCTCACCCGCCTATCTCAAAGGCGTCTGTCAAGATATATGGCGAACGACATGGCAGCTTCCAAGGAATGAGGGGTTTCATATACTGCCAAGGCATTTTCACAAAATTGGATTCTAAGGGCAGAGTCATTCCATTTAGAATCCGTTGCCCATCTACGGAATTCAGAACTGTACGTCTCCGCTGACCGATTCCCCTGCTGAAGGCGACGTAGCCTAGACTCAGCCAAGGCGACTCGGTCAGGGTCATGATAGATGAGGGCCAGAGCCTCGAAAAAACCCTATACAGACTGGAGACAAACTGAATCCTGCAGTAAAGAAAACGCCCAGGATTGAGGATCTATCTGCAGTAGAGAGATCACAATTCCTACTCGTTGCTCATCACTTCTGGAGGAGTACAGATGAAGTTTAAACCACAGTTTACAGGCCTCCTTGAATACAAAAAACTTGTCCCTATCTCCTGAAACCCTGTCCGGGAGGGCAACCTTGGGTTCAGTCTGGTCAGGCCTACCTGCAGAGACCCCCACATTAGCGACCTGTAGCTGCTGATTCTGTTGCTGAACCTCACAGCGGAGGTCATTCACCTCCAGAGACATATTGCGCAGCCGCTCTGCGAGATCTGCAAGTGAACCCATACCAAGGAGAAAGGAAAAAAAAAAACACGCCTGAAAAAAAACACAAAACACACAATTAACCCCTTAACGCCCAATGATGGACACTGCACGTCATGAGCGGGTGTCTGTGACAGCTAAGCGTCAGGGGCAGAGGTGCAGGGACCCATGCCGGTGGTCCCTGCACCCAGATCGCTGTGATCGGTCAGTCAATCTGACTGACCGATCACGGCACGATCACGCAGAAGACACTGAAATTTCAGCGTCTCCTGCCCGATCAGTGCCCGAGCTCAGCGCTGCCAGTGGCTAAGCTCCAGCACTAAACAGCCAGGAGCGGTGTCAGTGCCACCCCTGGCTGTTAACCCCCTGAATGCTGCGATTGATCGCCCCTGTGACGTCATCGCGGGGGCCCGACCGTTGCCATGGTGACCTGGGGTCGTCATGACGACCCCCGGGTCACCAAGCTACGGAAAGCTCCTGAGACCCATGCATTGCAGTACATTACACCCATGGAAAAAGTGAAAAAAGTGAAAGTCCCATAGTGGGACTAGGTAAAAAAGTTAAAAAAAAATTGTAAAAATCTAAAAAAAATGTTAAAAAATAATAAAATATATTACACTAATAAATACACATTTTAATGTAAAAAAAATAAACAAAAAAAGTACACATATTTTGTATCGCTGCGTCCGGAACGACCCGATCTATAAAAGTGTTACACTAGTTAACCCCTTCAGTGAACAGCATAAAAAAAAAAAAAAAAACACACATGAGAAATGCCTTTTCATCATACTGCTGGAAAAAAAGTTGAATTAAACGCGATCAAAAACACGGATGTAAATAAAAATGGTACCGCTGAAAACGTCATCTTGTCCCGCAAAAATCAAGCCGCCATACAGCTCCATCAGCCGAAAAATTTAAAATTTACAGCTCTCAGCATACAGCGATGTAAAGATAATTATTTTTTCTATGAAAGTTTTTATGTAAAAGCGCCAAACCATAAAAAAATTACATAAATGTGGTACCGCTGTAAACGTACTTACCCGAAGAATAAAGCTGCCTTATCAATTTTACCACACAAGTAACAAAAATAAAAATAAAAATCCTGAATTGTTGGTTTTTGTTCATTCTGCCTCCCAAAAACAGAATAGAAAGCGATCAAAAAAATGTAATTTGCCTGAAAATAGTACCAACAAAAACGTCAACTTGTCCCGCAAAAAACAAGCCCTTACATGACTCTGTCGGCCGAAATATGGAAAAATTATAGCTCTCTAAATATGGCAATGAAAACATTAGTTTTTGCAAAAAAAAAAGCGTCTTTTAGTGTGTGACAGCTGTCAGTCATAAAAACCAGATATGAATCTGGTATCGCTGTAATTGCACCGTCCTGAAGAATAAAGTCGTCTAATCACTTATACCGAACAAGGAACGACGTAAAAGATAAATAAAACCAATTCTTCACCTGCTGCTAATTTGTTCATTCTGCCTCTCAAATATCGCAATAAGGCCCAGCGCACATCCTGCGCTCACACCGGGGTTTCCGTGTAAATCTCTGAAATACGTGATTCAGACAGAACCCCCGGCAGAACATTTCCAATGATGAGGCAGATGGCGGCACTGTGGACGCCGTCTGACCTATGATCCGGCAGTGTCCATCTTTTTAGGCGTAGATAAAAGTGCCATCAGCCACAGTTTTGTGCACCTCTGAAAAGAAAGACAACGCTGAACAGAGGCCAGACGGAGTCCAGAGTAACTCTGCTGCCTCATTATAGTGAATGGATTCCTCAGGGGTTTCATCTGAATCACATCACATAGAGATTTAGATGGAAACCCCAAAGTAAGTGCTCAGCGTAGAGCGCCGGATAAATGTGATCCCAAATGTTATGTAAAATGTTTCCAATAAAAGCTTCACATAAAAGTCCCCACTCAGGTCTGTCATGTGTTAATGAATATAGGGGGCTTTCAAGTTACTGGTAGTACAAAGGCTCTGGAAAAGCGAAATGGCTCCTCGCCCCCCCCAAAATCCAAATCTCCCCTCCCTTCTGAGCACCGCAATGTGCCTAAGCCACATTTAGAGTCCACATGTTTGGCAGAGGTATAATTTCCAAAATGGGGTCACTTGAGAGGGGATTCTGTTCCTCTAGCACTTAGGAGCTCTGTATATGGAGTCCGCAAACTATTCTAGGAAAATCTGTGCTCCAGGAGTCAAAGAGCGCTCAGCCCCTCCCGAGTGTCGCCATGTGGCTAAGCAGTACTGTATAGCCACATATAAGGTATTGCCACATTCAGTAAAAATTGTGGGACAAATTTTGGTGCCATTTTTATCCATTATCCCAGTGTGAAAATGTAAAATCTGGGGCTAAAACAATTTTTTGGGGGTAAAAATGTAATTATTTTTTCCTCACTACACAATGGTATAAAATTCTGTGACACATCCTTGGTGTCAGTATGATCACTGCACCCTTAGATGAGTTCATTGAGAGGTGTAGTTTGTAAAATGGGGTCACTTACGGGGAATTCTGCTGTTATGGCACATCAGGGGATCTCCCAGTGGGTCATGGCACCTGCAAATCACAACAGTAAAATCTGCACTATAATATAGTGATCTTTCCATTCTGACCTTTGCACTGTGCCTCAAAAGTAGTTCCCAATTACATGTAGGGTATTCACATAATCAGGAGAAATTGCACAACAAAATGAGAGGCCATTTTCTCTTGTTACCCTCCTGAAAATAAAAAAAATTGGGGCTAAAAGAAAATTTTTGTGATTTTTTTTATTTTCACTGCTCTACGTTATAAACTTCTGTGAAACACCTGGGGGTTCAAAGTGCTCACCACACATCTAGATAAGTTCATTGAGGGGTATAGTTTCCAAAGTGGGGCCACTTGTGGGGGGTTTCTGCTGTTTAGGAACATCAGGGGCTCTCCAAATGTGACATGGCCGTCCGCTAATTATTCCAGCAAATTTTGAATTCAAAAAGTCAAATGGCGCTCCTTCCCTTCCGAACCCTGCTGTGCACCCAAACAGTGGTTTTCATCACACATATGGTGTATAGGCGTGCTCAGGATAAATTGCACAACAACTTTAGGGTCCATGTTCTCCTGTTACCCTTGTGAAAGTAAAAAATTTGGGGCTAAAAGAAAATTTTTGTGATTTTTTTTATTTTCACAGCTTTATGTTATAAACTTCTGTGAAGCACCTGGGGGTTCAAAGTGCTCCCCACACATCTAGATAAGTTAATTGAGGGGTCTAGTCTCCAAACTGGGGTCACTTGTGGGGGGTTTCCACTGTTTAGGCACATCAGGAGCTCTCCAAACGCAACATGGCGTCCACTAATTATTCCAGCAAATTTTGAATTCAAAAAGTCAAATGGCGCTCCTTTCCTTTCAAGCCCTGCCGTACGCCAAAACAGTGCTTTTCTGCCACATATTGGGTATCAGTATGCTCAGGAGAAATTGGACAATACATTTTGGGGTCCATTTTTATCGGTTACCCTTGTGAAAATAAAAAAAATTGCGTCTAAATTAATTTTTTTGTGAAAAAAAAAGTTAAATGTTAATTTTTTCTTCCTCATTGCGTCAGTTACTGTGAAGCACCTGAAGGGTTAATAAACTTCTTGAATGTGGTTTTGAGTACATTGAGGGGTGCAGTTTTTGGAATGGTGTCACTTTTGGGTATTTTCTGTCATATAGACACCTCAAAGTCACTTCAAATGTGATGTGGTCCCTAAAAAAATTGGTTCTGTAAATTTTGTTGGAAAAATGAAAAATCGCTGGTCAACTTTTAACCCTTATAACTTCCCAACAATTTTTTTTTCCAAAATTGTGCTGATGTAAAGTAAACATGTGGGAAATGTTATATATTTTGTGTGACATATCTCTCTGATTTCAGGGCATAACAATTCAAAGTTTGAAAATTGCAAAATTTTCAACATTTTCTCCAAATTTCCATTTTTTTTTACAAATAAACGCAAGTGATATTGAACAAATTTTACCTCTATCATGAAGTACAAGATGTCACAAAAAACAATCTCAGAATCAGTGGGATCCGTTGAAGTGTTCCAGAGTTATTACCTCATAAAGTGACAGTGGTCAGAATTGAAAAAATTGACCCGGTCATTAACCTACAAAGTTGCTCAGTCCTTAAGGGGTTAAACCCAAGTGTCAGGGTTTTTTTTTCTCTAAATGTGCACTGCGGCCTGTGATAATGTCACGCAAGGTGTGTGAAAGACTAAGTGCAACACAAAGGGAAGAGGGAAAGGGAGCCAAGACTCTAGGGAAAGGGGGAGTGGAAACTGATATCACCCTGTCTCCACTAACGTCCCTTTATTGGTTCCTCACCAATCGCCGCACGCGAACCTAAACCCTGTATTTCCCTAGCGCTTGGCCCTGGATAGGGAAGGGGGGATGAGAACTAGTTGATCCCCACTAACATCTAAAGACAACTAGGAAGACAAACATGGGAGAAAGTAGCTTAGCTTTAGCCGACTTCAGAGAGATAACCCAAAGCGTCCTCCTAGCACCACAGAGGAAGATAGCAGTCTAAGAGCTCCAAGAATTCATAAGGAAACTTGTGAGTATCACCGGCACCTTACTGCTGCAAAGTGAAACTATTTAAACACCCAGGCCAGGGTGTCAATTAGAAGGAAGGAGGCAGCCGCTGGGTCCTAGAGTGAAACAGCTAAGAAGGTGTCTGTAATGCCAAACAAAGAAATCTTCTGCAACCAACTGCAGGGCGACTGTCTGTCACATCT
Organism: Phyllobates terribilis; assembly: GCF_046119375.1. Classification (NCBI taxonomy): domain Eukaryota; kingdom Metazoa; phylum Chordata; class Amphibia; order Anura; family Dendrobatidae; genus Phyllobates; species Phyllobates terribilis. The sequence goes on along the minus strand of NW_027362763.1, from coordinate 915,346,944 downwards.
GACTCACCCGTGACACATATGTGGGCAGTGTGGGAATGTTTTTTTGGCACATTGGTCAGGGTTATGATGCTCTGAAGTGCGTGTAGCAGTGTTGGGGTGCTCTGAGGTGTGAGTGGGGCACTCTGAGGCATATTGGGGCAGTGCCGGGCACTCTAAGGAGCATGGGGCAGTATGGTGGTGCTCTGAGGCGTATAAGGGGTCACTAACGCATGTGGGAGCTCATTGCTGTGTGTGATGTATAAATGAGGCATGTGGATGCCATCTGCAGCATGTGGGGACTCACTGATGCCTATGGTGGAAGTGCTCTGAGGCGGGTTGGGGTACACTAAGGCATGTTGGGGTGCATTGAGGCATGTGGGGACAGTGTGGGGGTACACTGTTTTAGACCTGGAGGCATCAGGGGAACAGTGGGATGCGTAGTAGAGAAGGGGGTGCACTGTTGAGATGTAGGAGGCATGTCTGCGAACACTGGAGGTACTTGGGGAATGTTGGGATACATGTTTTTATACACTGCTCAAAAAAATAAACACTTAAACAACAGAATATAACTCCAAGTAAATCAAACTTCTGTGAAATCAAACTGTCCACTTAGGAAGCAACACTGATTGACAATCAATTTCACATGCTGTTGTGCAAATGGAATAGACAATAGATGGAAATTATTGGCAATTATGAAGACACACTCAATAAAGGAGTGGTTCTGCAGGTGGGGACCACAGACCACATCTCAGTACCAATGCTTTCTGGCTGATGTTTTGGTCACTTTTGAATGTTGGTTGTGCTTTCACACTCGTGGTAGCATGAGACGGACTCTACAACCCACAGAATTTGCTCAGGTAGTGCAGCTCATCCAGGATGGCACATCAATGGCAAGAAGGTTTGCTGTGTCTGTCAGAGTAGTGTCTAGAGGCTGGAGGCGCTACCAGGAGACAGGCCAGTACACCAGGATACGTGGAGTGGGCCGTAGGAGGGCAACAACCCAGCAGCAGGACCGCTACCTCCGCTTTTGTGCAAGGAGGAACAGGAGGAGCACTGCCAGAGCCCTGCAAAATTACCTCCAGCAGGCCACAAATGTGCATGTGTCTGCACAAACGGTTAGAAACCGACTCCATGAGGGTGGTATGAGGGCCTGACATCCACAGATCGGGGTTGTGCTCACAGCCCAACACTGTGCAGGATGCTTGGCATTTGCCACAGAACATCAGGATTGGCAAAGTTGCCACTGGCGCCCTGTGCTCTTCAAAGATGAAAGCAGGTTCACACTGAGCACATGTGACAGACGTGACAGAGTCTGGAGATGCAGTGGAGAGCGATCTGCTGCCTGCAACATCCTTCAGCATGACCGGTTTCGCAGTGGGTCAGTAAAGGTGTGGGGTGGCATTTCTTTGGAGGGCTGTACAGCCCTCCATGTGCTCGGCAGAGGTAGCCTGACTGCCATTAGGTATCGAAGTGAGATTTTCAGACCCCTTGTAAGACCATATGCTGGTGCGGTTGGCCCTGGGTTCCTCTTAATGCAGGACAATGCCAGACCTCATGTGGCTGGAGTGTGTCAGCAGTTCCTGCAAGATGAAGGCATTGAAGCTATGGACTGGCCCATCTGTTCCCCAGACCTGAATCCGATTGAGCACATCTGGGACATCATGTCTCGCTCCATCCACCAACGTCACGTTGCACCACAGACTGTCCAGGAGTTGGCGGATGCTTTAGTCCAGGTCTGGGAGGAGATCCCACAGGAGACCATCCGAAACCTCATCAGGGGCATGCCCAGGCGTTGTGGGGAGGTCATACAGGCGCGTGGAGGCCACACACAATACTGAGCCTCATTTTGACTTGTTTTAAGGACATTACATCAAAGTTGGATCAGCCTGTAGTGTGTATTTCCACTTTATTTTGGGGGTGACTCCAAATCCAGACCTCCATTGGTTAATAAATTTGATTTCCATTGATGATTTTTGTGTTATTTTGTTGTCAGCACTTTCAACTTTGTACAGAACAAAGTATTCAATGAGAATATTTCATTCATTCAGATCTAGGATGTGTTATTTGAGTGTTCCCTTTATTTTTTGAGCAGTGTATATTATATAATAATTATAACTCTCCTAATGGAACAAAAAAAATGAAGGAAATATTAGTAAATTTACCAAAAAATTATAAACGCATTGGTTTTATGTACATTTTCTTAATCTATTCAGATATTCAGGCAATGAAAGAAAATCAAGATAATTCTCGAGCTGTAAGGCTGTGTTTACAAGCTGTGATCATGCTGCGGTTTGTCCACTTTTTCCCAACACAATCACATTATCTTGCCGGGAAATTGCTCAGTAGCGTAGCTACCAGGGGCAGCAGAGGGGGTGGTTGCCCCAGGCCGCTGACATCAGCGGTCGTGTGACCTGTCACATGACTAAATGACGCCATGGAAGGTCCTTTTAGACCATTGCGAGCCGCCGGGGAGCCAGGACGAATCGCTAAGGAGACCGGGGGCCATCAGAAGGTGAGTATAATGTCTTTTGTTTGTTTTTTTTTACCATTCTTATTCTTTTTTTTAACTATTAACTTGGTCACACTATATAAATCCATGCCGGTTGCATGGATTTATATAGTGTGACCAAGTTATCAAGCACTTCTCCAAGTGATGCTAAAATCGCTTGGAAAAGCGCTTGATAATTCGCATGCAGAAATGCATGCAAAAACACTTGATAAACGCTTCTATCTGGCAGGAAAAACGCATGTAAAGTCTGCATGCGTTTTTCCTGCCAGGGAGATGCGGAAAAAACTGCATCATTTCTGCATCGTGGCCCCTTAGCCTTACAGTACCCCCTGCCTTTTTCAAGCCCATAAGGAATCTCTCTCGAGAGGGGCATCGATGTTCTCGCTAGGTTCCCAAGACCTCTCCTCAGGACCAAACTCCTTCCAATCCACAAGAAAAAAGGTCTATCCTATTACCCTCTTGGTGGCCAGAATATTCTTTACCTCAAAAACATCTTCAGTGCTGACAGGAGCCGGAGTGGTACCAGGGTCTTTAAATTAAGGACTGAGGATGACATGTTTGAGAAGAGACACATGAAAAGAATTGGGGATTCGTAAAGAGGCTGGGAGTTTGCTTTGTAGGCTACCGGATTAATCTGTTTCAACACCTCGAAGGGACTGATGAAGCGAGGACATATTTGGACGACAGCCACACCTTTAACAGTTCGGTCAATCAGTGCACTGGAAGCTCGCCTTTCTTTTGTAATTATGGTTTTCATCCTCATTTTGATGAATTTTCTAGGTTCTAGGTGTCCTGGAGTAGAGGTGGCCATACAGAAAATTGGGGATGTCTGGAGGGAGGTTCAGAGGAATATTGGAGTAGCTCAGCTTCGTCAAAAATGTAAAGGTCAATAGGAAACATTCGGTGGGTTCCACTTTCAAAGTTGGTGATAAAGTTAGGTTATTGTCCAAGAATGTTAGGCTAAAAGTACCTCCGGCAATGTTGAGTTCTAAATTTATTGGTCTGTACAAGATCCTGGAGGTAGTCAATCCGGTTGCCTTTAGATTAAAGCCTCTGCAGTCCCTTCATGTCCCTAATGTTTTCCACAGATCCCTATTAAAGAAGTTTGTTCATTCTGTGTTGTCTGTCTCATCCCCGCCTCCTCCCATGTCTGTCAACGGAGGTTTGGAGTAAGAGGTGCATAGGATCATGGACTCTTGGAGGGTCCGAAATTCCCTCCAACATCTCGTTCATTGGAGCGGATACGTACCCGAGGAAAGATCCTGGGTTCCAGCTTTTTCTGTGAAGGATGATCGTATGATCAGAGCTTTTCATCGTAGGTTTCCTGGGAAACCTGGGGGTCCGGTGGCCCCCCTAGAAGAGGGGGTACTGTCACAATTCCTCCTCTCAGTCTGTCTGGGACTCAGTGATGGACAGCTCTGTTATCTTATCCTGTGACATGATGAGCTGTTGGTGCTTTGATTGACAGCTCAGTTGACCTATCTAAGAAAGGGGGTGCAAAGATTTCTGCAGGTACTCCCTGTTCTTAGTAATTGCCCTGCTATTTAGGTGAGCTGTCTGGCCCAGATCACTGCCAGTCAAAGCTTCTGCTCTCTGGTGTGTGTTTGCCTGATTCCTGTGCTGTTAGTTCTGATCTACTGCTGCCTGACCTTTGGCCCGTGTTCTGACTACCTGTTTGTTTTTGCCCCTTTGCTTAGATCCGCTATTTCTCTAGTATTCTGACCCCTGACTGTGACCTGACTTACGCCTTTGTCTTTTCCCTTAGTTTACGACATGCTGTCTTGATACTGATGCCGGAACGTCTGACTTCTCTACCTCATGGACTGTCCATTAGTAGTAACTAGCGTCACACAGAGATTTTGCCATGTTTGGGCGTAACCTAGTTTGTCAGAGCACAATGGGTGCACCTCTGGCGCTACCAAAAGGACAAGCTTCCCTAGTCCCAGATGTTACACTTGGTACAGAAATGGCTGCAGCCAGAGACCTGATATCCGGCACAAATAGTGGCAAGTGTGGTAGTGGACAGATTTATATACTCACTACCTAAATCCGTACATAACTGGGTTGGAAAGGGAGATCCTGAGAACACAGATGACTTGGCTGCAGAGAACTCCCTGAGCAGTCAAAGAACCTGAGTTCACCTTTCAGAGATACCCAAAAGAAGGGGCCCAAGATCACCTCTGAGAGGCGCCTAAGGTCCCAGGAGGGGTCAGGGCTGAGTTCAAGGGGTACATCTTGTAACATTGTCTGTTGGCGGTGTTGTGCCCTGGGTTATATATCAGCCAATTGGCCCTTGACCTCGTAGCCAATGGACTGCTCCGTAGGCTAGTGCTAGTCCTACTTCACCTACCCCACCTACCAGGTGACTGTGAATGGTGTCCAAGTGATGGGACTTCTGGACTCTGGGAGTTGGGTGACCCTGGTAAGGGACACACTTCCATATGTGACAGTCCCTGGGAAGGTGGTCGGAGTCAGATGTATTCATGGAGATGCCAAGAACTTTCCTGTGGCCTGGGTCAAAAATTGATACAGGCTGTGGTTCAGTGACCCACAAAGTGGGAGTGGTCAAAAACTTGTCGCATCCTATAATTGTCGGTCGTGATTTTCCTCTGTTTTGAGATTTGTGTGGAAAAGCGGTACCGCCTAGTAGCTCAGCTGACAACCAGGTCACAGCCATAAAGACATCACATGTCGGGGCCGACGAATTGCCATTGTACGGGATGGCAATGTGGAAGCGTCCCCTTAAGTCAATATCCCTAAGATGGAGGTGTCCAGGGAAAATTTTGGAACCGCCCAACTCAGGCACCTAATTTTGATAGGTACCCTGGAAAATGTAAGGGTAGTAAATGTTGTTCCCCAGGAGCCGGGAACTGGTGTTCGATTTTCACATGTCGCCAGGCATAATGATTTGTTGTGTCAAGGGACCAAAGTGAGAGGCCAGGTAAATGAGCGCCTCATCAAGGCCCAGGAGCAAAAATCCAGGGGGTATAATAAGTTGGCTCAAGTGAGACAAATTAGGCCTGGGGATCAGGCATTTGTGTTAGTGCCCACAGTGAAGAGTGAGTTCCTTAACCAGTGGCAGGGACTGTATAACGTGGTGTAAAAGTTGACAAAGGCGATACAGAACTGGCCACGACCCCCTTATTAAAAAGGAAAAAAAAAACTGGCCCATAGGTAATGTGGGTTGGCAGATGGTGCCCAGCCCTTGGCTTTGGGCAGAGGGGGAGGGTATGTAGGAAAGCTGGGAAGGATAAGGTTATATCACAGCTCTGCATGGTTTGATTACAGGGACCTGTCTTGTTTTTGTCTAAAACCAGGAAATGAGTTCACTTTGTGTTCATTTTGCTCGGGGTTGGAACATAGCAGTGTTTGGATTCATCTGGGAGTTAAGAAGGACCATTTGTTGCTGACCAAACTGAGCCAGGGGAAGCGCCAGAATTGCCATACGGGTGAGAGACCGTGGTCTATGTGTGGGAGGAAGAAAAGTCCTCTTCGAGGGTTGGCAGCCTCAGCCAGATGCTGAGAAGGAAAGGACAGTGTCTTGAAAGGGCGAGCCTTCCCTGATATTACTTGTCTGTTGGTACACAAACTGTTTATTTTCCTGTTATACTTTTGTGCCTGAAAGAGGCCATTTTGTTTTTTTGTAACCACTGGAGACTTATGAAAGTAATAAATCTTCAGATGTTTCGACCACACCGTATAGTCTGTGTGAACGCTACTGACTACCAGAGAGAATGAATCCCTACACATCGTACCAAATATTGACCATTTGTTCATAGTTAACAGAGGAGTTTACCAGGACAATGACAAGCAGAGAAGGTAAGAACGACTAGTACTGATAGATGAATCTAAGTAGATACATAATACAAAAGGAACATTCTGTCCGATAGTTGGCACTAGAGTGCAAGTCCTTTTCCTCCCTGAAGAGGCTATTTGCACAATTAAAGGTAACCTGACACTTGATACATGCTGCCCAAACTGTGGTCAGTATGCATCATCCACTGGAAGTACGATATCAGCCAGGTATGTTTGACCCTGAAATGCTGTAGCGTTACAGAGAAAAATCTGTCAGCAGCCGGAGAGAAGTCATCAGGGACCCGCCTGTACAATTAGTGCACAGCGTGGCTCGGTCCCTGGCAGCTAGTAAAAGTATGTCTTTCTCTGAAACGCTGCAGTATTTCAGAGTCAGACATACATGGCTGTGATTGTACAGCCAGTAGCTGATACATGCAAACCCACTGGGCAGCATGTATCAAATTTGATGTCAGGTTCCCTTTAAATTCCCAGAGGAACATTGCATAGCCTATAAATCTCTTTACGTTGGCTTGACACTCTCCACAAGGAGAAACTTACTCCTTAGGTCCTCAAGTCAGAGTCCTTTCATCTAGTCAAATCAGATCTCCTGCTTTGCACTCAGGAGAAGGGCAACATGTGTCTGCAAATGGAGTTTCTGGTTTGGCTTCTTCTCCTAAGGTCTCATTCACACATCTGTGTTTTAACATGTGTAAACATGTGGATGAAAGAAATGGTGCCAGTGTCATCAGAGTTTTGAATTAGTGTGCCATCAGTTTATGGTCCATCAGTCCATTTTTACCATTAGTGTGTAATTAGTGTTTTTCACGGATGGATAAATAGATTACAAAGCTTTTCCTATCCTTTGCAATGTTAAATATGGACGGCACTCATGTGCTGTACATGTATTTCACTGACCCATAAACTTGTACAGGAACTTTTCATTCGTGATACATAAAAACATACATGTCTCTGGAAATTTTGCATGGACACACAATCCGTGAAAAAACACGGACATGTGGATAGTACCATAGATTATAATGGGTATGTGTTATATCTGTGAAAAGTAATAGATACAACAAGTATATGCAACACAGACGTCTGAATGAGGCCTAAGTCATGTAGCAAGGCACGTTAAAGAAGCACTTCTCCCATTAAAGTTTTTATCCTCTTAATATATTGCAGTCATTATATTATATGGCACTGTGCACTTACAATTGCTCATTTTGCCTTTCTACCAAGCTAATTCTTCTCTTTTCTCTGCTCTATGTAGAAGCAGGAAGTGTCTAGTCCCTGTATTTATCACCAATCTCTTCAACTCCTGACCCAGCTGCTCCTCCCCTACCACTCCACGCACTGGAAAAGAGAAGAATTATCTGGGTAGAAGGGCCTCGCTATCCATACACTTGTATTAAGCGAGGCCGCGCCTTCTAGTTAAACGCGCTCACTGACCATCTGCGTCATTAGACGGGGCGTGGCCTCGCTCCATTCACTTATATACTTGTACATAACGTATACATACCCACCGTTACTGAGTCTGATACCGGCGAATCCCCACAGCGCATAGTGCCTGCACTGGGGGATTCATAAGTCTGCAGTCACACAGTCACTTTTGACCAGACAACTCCTTTAAGGATTCAAATCAAGGAATTGAAATTACAAGGACGAATACTGGTCATGATGGTCACACACCAAAGTAAGAACTTGTTAACCCATAAGGGAGGTCCAGATACATTACAGCACACAGCAATTTTTTTTAATTCACTGCTGGAGTGGTGCTACTAATGTAAAGTCCCTAATATTATACTTGCCATCCGCTATCTTCTGCTCTACCCGGCGCCCCTCTGGTCCCACTTCGCCATCTCGTGGCCACAACTTCAGACTGACCGGAAGTCTGTAATAACAGTCACAATCTCTCAATGTAAGTCTATGTGAGCCAGAACGAGGCCCCTGTAGATTGGCATTGAAAAGCGACTTCTGACCACAGGAGCGATCCAGGAGGTCACAAACTGCTGGGGACTGACTGGGGCAGTGCGGAAAAAAAAGTGAAGGCGGCAGCTAGTAAGTATGAGAACAGGAGCAGGGAACTTACATTAGTAACTTACATTAGTAACACCACTCCAGTGCTAAAAAAACAAAACGCTGGAGTGGTGTGGTGCTTTAACACAAAGAGTCTTAACTGAAAAGCGACTCTGCATTTGTTATGTATGGTTACCTTACCTGGTGGCCTCTGTTGGCCTTCTCCTCTAAGACCGGCTTTCTGTCCTCCTGCATCCAAGTTGTCCGCTGTAGTGACATGGAGAGCAGAGCTGTGAGTCTGAATCATGCCACCCCTTTGCTGCTGTGGACTTGTGCAGACTTTCTGCTGTGCTGCTCATGTCATTACAGAGGCCATGTTGGACGCAGGAGACCGTAATGGTTTCAGTAGATGAGGCAGCAGTGGGCACCAGGTAGAATAACTATACATAATAAATGTACAAAACACATTTCAGTGCCAGAGAGGAGGATCACTACAAGCACCAACAATCTGGTGTCACTGTGTGTAAATGGTGATGTGTGAATATAACACAAGTAAAACGTGCTTCTGGGGTGTGGAAAATAGTCATTTCTATGGGAATGAGCTAAATCCCATTACTTGAAAGTACCTTAAACTGTATGAAACCTATTTAATATACAGTGGGTACAGAAAGTATTCAGACCCCTTTAAATGTTTCACTCTTTGTTTCACTGCAGCCATTTGGTAAATTCTAAAAAGTTCATTTTTTTCTCATTAATGTACACTCTGCACCCCATCTTGACTGAAAAAAAAACAGAAATGTAGAAATTTTTGCAAATTTATGAAAAAGGAAAAACTGAAATATCACATGGTCAGAAGTATTCAGACCATTTGCTCAGTATTGAGTAGAAGCACCCTTTTGAGCTAGTACAGCCATGAGTCTTCTTGGGAATGATGCAACAAGTTTTTCACACCTGGATTTGGGGATCCTCTGCCATTCTTCCTTGCAGATCCTCTCCAGTTCCGTCAGGTTGGATGGTGAACGTTGGTGGACAGCCATTTTCAGGTCTCTCCAGAGATGCTCAATTGGGTTTAGGTCAGGGCTCTGGCTGGGCCAGTCAAGAATGGTCACAGAGTTATTCTGAAGCCACTCCTTTGTTATTTTAGCTGTGTGCTTAGGGTCATTGTCTTGAACCTTCGGCCAAGTCTGAGGTCCAGAGCACTCTGGAAGAGGTTTTCATCCAGGATATCTCTGTCCTTGGCTGCATTCATGTTTCCTTCAATTGCAACCAGTTGTCCTGTCCCTGCAGCTGAAAAACACCCCTATAGCATGATGCTGCCACCACCACGTTTCACTGTTGGGATTGTATTGGGCAGGTGATGAGCAGCGCCTGGTTTTCTCCACACATACCGCTTAGAATTATCACCAAAAAGTTCTATCTTCGTCTCATCAGACCAGAGAATCTTATTTCCCATAGTCTGGGAGTCCTTCATGTGTTTTTGAGCAATTTCTATGCAGGCTTTCATATGTCTTGCACTGAGTAGAGGCTTCCGTCAGGCCACTCTGCCTTATGGTCCGACTGGTGGAGGGCTGCAGTGATAGTTGACTTTGTGGAACTTTCTCCCATCTCCCTACTGCATCTCTGGAGATCAGCCACAGTGATCTTGGGGTTCTTCTTTACCTCTCTCACCAAGGCTCTTTTCCCACGATTTCTCAGTTTGGCTGGATGGCTAGGTCTAGGAAGACGTCTGGTGGTCCCAAACTTCTTCCATTTAAGGATTAAATATGAGTGTCTGAGCATAGGGTCTGAATACTTATGACCATGTGATATTTCAGTTTTTCTTTTTTAATAAATTTGCAAAAATGTCTACATTTCTAGTTTTTTTCAGTCAAGATGGGGTACAGAGTGTACTTTAATGAGAAAAAAAATGAACTTTTTAGAATTTACCAAATGGCTGCAATGAAGCAAAGAGTGAAAAATTTAAAGGGGTCTGAATACTTTCCGTACCCACTGTATAACACAGGAAATGGTCCTTCTGGGAAATAGTAATGTCTTTAGGAGTGAGCTAAATTCCATAACTCCAAAGGACCTAAACCATATGAAACTTACACCGTATATAAAGGGCAAAACGTCCATCTGAGTTATGGGAAAAGGTCACCTCGCTGTGAGGTGGCTGAAAGCTAGTAGTTCAGGACCAAACCACTAGAGGCAATAAGGTCCTTCTTAGTTCTGGGAAATAAGATGGCTGGTGTAGAGCTAGCTAAGCTCCATTACCAATAAGGCTCGGGTCCCTACAGGCAGGGGTGGATTGCGGTGCAAAGGGCCCACCAGTAACATTGACCCTGAGGGCCCACGGTTCAGCTACATACAACCTTACCAGTCCCTCTGTCACAAATGTATGTGTAATTCTATATAATACACTAGGTGGCTTGTTACATACTCCTAAGAGGTTGCTTCTGTCTGTAGACTGGGGATCATGTATTGAGCCAAACACTGCTCAAGGCGGCTGACCAATGCATAGGGGCCCACCGCGCTCCTCTGTGGACCCGACTGAGCCTGGCTGTGGGCTATGGGGTGTAGTCACAACCTTTAAAGGGGGTGTCCAGGTTTGTCATTAAAGCCTGCAGTGGGCAGACCTGTGAATCCTCACACAGGGTGTGGTTCACATCGTGAGGACTCCCACAAGTATATGATATACACATTCCCGGCCACATTGGGTTAGGCGTCCCAGGACCCACAGCCTACACATCAGCCCCATGCAGGTGACCACAGGCTGTCTTAGTGCCGTCCTCATACGTCACTGGCTGTGGGCTGAATGAGCAGCAGCCGTCCTGATTCTGTTTGATAATGGCAGTGTAGTTAGGACTGCGCGTGCGCAGTCACTAATGCTCTTTTCGCGCCATATCGCTTCTATCAGGAAGTTTGGGTAGGTGGCGCTGTAGAGTGTCGTACATTGAATGGGAGGCGGGGCTGGGAGAGCGCGCGGCAGTATACCACGCCCTTTATTAGGGCGGAGTCAGTAAACGCTCGGCGATCCTCTCACACAGTTGCTCATTCTCTTCCACCCCCAGAGGGCAGCGCGCTCCGTCCTTGTTTTCGCCGCCATTTTGAAGGAGTCGCGACGCAGGGAGAAAGAGCAGTGTGAACACCAGTGGCAGAGCAGAACTCCATCACCGCCGCAAACATGAGCTCCCCGGTCAACGTGAAGAAGCTGAAGGTGTCGGAGCTTAAGGAGGAGCTGAAGAAGAGGCGTCTGAGCGATAAGGGCCTGAAGGCCGATCTGATGGAGAGGCTGCAGGCCGCGGTGGACGAGGAGAGCGCCTCTGGCGGCGGCGCGGTGGGCGGGGGAGTCTCTGGAGAAGGGATGGATGTCGGGGAAGAAGCCGAGCCGGGAGTGGGGGAGGAGGAAGAAGACGAGGACGAGGAAGGCATGGAGGTGGGCGGCGAGAACGGCGGAGAGACGAGCCAGGACGATGGCGCCGAGGAGGCGGAGAGCAGTGCCGTCTGCCCGGAAGACGAGAATGGGGATGACCAGGGCTTCCAGGAGGGCGAGGACGACGACGATGAGGAGGAGGAGGACGACGAGGGCATCCCCGTAGGCCTGGAGGAGGAGGAGGAAGAGCAGGCGGACGAAAATGGCGGCGACAAGAAGGCGGAGGAGGGAGCGCAGCCCAGCGGCCCGAGGCCCCTCATGGCCATCAAGTGCGACGAGGCGGGGGCGTCCGCCCGGGGCGGTGAGTGCTCGGGTGTGCACGGCCGTTACTGTGTGACGTCAGTTCCGGGGCCCCAGTGTGCGCTGGCCCTCCCGGGATCAGCCGTCCTGCCCCATCTGTGTGTGGTGGGGGAGGGGCGCTACGTACAAAGCTCAGAGGATGGGGTTGGCTGGTGTCTGGAGGGCCTCAGCAGATAAAGGGAGTGCTGGCAGACAGCCTCACCCCAGTGTGCAGCCCTCGTACATCGGTCTTCTCCCCCATTGACATCAGTGCCTCTGGCTTCTCAATGGGAGGGGGGCTTCTGTGGCTGAGAACAAAGGGTGCTGTGCAGGCGGCTTCAGCCATCACTGCTCTGCTGTGTATGGGTCCTATTATCCCATAATACATGGGGACCCTCCTATACTGACGGTGTATGATGGGTTACAGGGATGGCTTAGGTCTACTACCAATGGTTAATGAGCTGGTGTCTTGGGAGAATGTGTGGCCTCTGGCAGTGATGTTTGGAGGAGCCATGTACATGTGGATTACGCATGTCCCAGATGATGAACCTTCCTGGCAATAATCCACATGTGTAGCTGTAACAGTGCGGCCCCATCACTGTAAGTTGTGGCCACCTCTTGTAAAAGCAGAGTCCCGTAAATAGTGTCACTAGGTGTCTGTCCTCCCCTGGGAATGCTGATCACTTGTCTGGATGTTACCTGGGTGGTCCCGAGTGTTACTGGGTTATATGGAATTGTAGGGTGAACGGCTAATGTAGGTTGTGGTCATCTCCGCTGCTTGTCAGGAAGTGTCCTTGTGGCAAGATCTGGGAATCCTGTCCTACTGTCAGACATGGCTCATTACTAGTAAATCAATAGATCCAAAATAAATACGGTCATAATCAATTGAATCAAATCAGAAAATGACACCCCACTCCTAAATACAAGGTGGGGTAATCATACCATGACCACAGCAGTTGTCATTTAAAATTAGTGTTCATTAATAAAAAAAAATATTTTTAAACAACATTAAAATGCACAAAGCAAAGTACCTCAGTTGTGAGGGACAGCAGATAGCTCTGTCCTATTAACAGTTATTGCTCTACAGATCAAATTATGTCTAATTGGGAAGGTTCATATTTATAATAATTGCTCAAATAGCAAAAATCAACAAATTACCAGTCCAATAATTAGCACATAAAAAAACATTCACAAAATCACATAATCCATATGGTAAAAAGATTAATGAACAAATAGGATGGAATCCATGTCCTGAATGGAGTAAAGTGCAAGGTGCAAATAATACCAATATGGAATAAGAAAATATCTCAAAACCAAATATAAATGGTAGAGCGCAAGTAGAATGCAGCACTCAACACTTGGTTGCATATGGATATCCAGCAATTGCCATGAATTACCTGTGATAATGGAGGAGCTCTGTATAGGTTATGCACGCGTCCCTCAACCAGTTATTTATTTTAATTATGAACCTTCCCAATTAGACGTAATTTGATCTGTAGAGCAATAACTGTTAATAGGGCAGAGCTTTCTGCTATCTGAGGTTCTATGCTTTGTGTATTTTAATGTTGTTTAAAAATATTTTTTTTTGTATTAATAAACACTAATTTTAATGACAACTGCTGTGGTCATGGTTTGATTACCCCACTTTGTATTTAGGAGTGGGGTGTCGTTTTTTGAGTTGATGGCTCATTACTAGACAGAGCTGCTTTGTGGTTAGTGCTGTTGTGTATGGTTGAAGGGTCTACCCACAGGTGACTCTTATCACCATGCTACACAGTAGGTGGTACTGTCTGATGGTGGCCTCTTCCAGTGGTCAGACAATCTTGTATTTGCTGCTCGTCTGTAGTAAGTGTGGCAATTGTTCATGTTTACCCACTACTTGACAAACCTCTTCTTAAGCCCTGTCTCACCCCATGTAAAGTAATAAGATAAAATCAGATGCTCACCTAGCATGGTAAACACCGTGAGGTTTTGGCAGCGGGTCTCTCTTCGCTTGCTTATGCCACGTGAGCGCTGCAACCAAAACTGTTTGGATGTCTAAAGTGTAAGCCGGCACTGAATCCGGGCACTGGCTACTGATTAGTGTTTGTATGATATAAGTGTTGTATCTGTTAGCACTTAAAGGGAATCTGTCAGTAGGATCACCGCTCCTAAGCAGACATGTAGGTCATAGGAAGGCATCATTTATTCAATCTTCTATCTGCAATCTGATGTCTTATTTCAGAGAAATCCACGTTTTTCTTATGTAAATGAGCTGTTTCTGACTATGGGCCGGCCGCTGATCTCTGGAGGCAGATGATTATAAATGAAAGGGTGTTACCAGTGTGAGACATGTAGATCAGGAGAGCAGACATTACACAATACGCTGGTAACTCCTCCTTACATTTATAATAATCTCCTGAGGCAGATTCTCCTGCAGATCAGTGTCCGGCCCATAGTCTGGAACAGCTCATTTACATAAGAAAAACATGGATTTCTCTGAAATAAGATACCTTGAGATCTGCAATAAGATATGACTTTATTCAGCTTCCTCTGACCTGCATGCCCATAATGACGGAGTAGGGTTGATCCCACTGATTACCTTTTTAACACTGGCATTTTGTTACAGATCTTGAAAAAGTAATGGATTATAAAGGGGTTTTCTAGGGAAAATGAAACTTTTTACCTGTTGCTTGGTATATTAAAATAATTTATACTTTCCTACCGACCCTTATCGGGATCCAGCGCAGGCCGCTTGGTAGCCTTTACGCTGAAAGGATGTCATCACTGTTCTAAGTGGCATCAGGATCCTGCGACCTGTAATTGGCTCCCATGGTCAGGAGACTTCAGCTTCCTTTAATATTTGATATACTAAGCCACTTTTAAAATTTTAATGTTGCACATACAATCCCTTTGATAAACCAGACTTGTACTGTATGTTACACATGAATTTGTAGTTTAATTGTATGGCTGCTGAAACTTGTTGGCACTGCTGGCTGGGAAATATGGGTAAATCGAGTCAGAAAAAATGGTGTAGATGCTGGGGAATAAAGCTTTCAATGTTTTTTTTTTTTTTTTTCCTTTAGAAGGCAAAGATCAAAAGGATAAGAAACGGGGAGTAAAAAGACCACGTGAAGATCATGGCCGGGGCTACTTTGAATATATCGAAGAAAACAAATACAGCAGGTTTGTGGAGTACATTCATCTAATGGGATATTTTCTATCTCCATACATACAGTAGTCTTATAACTTACAATACAAAATTTTGTAGGTCAAAGTCACCACAACCACCAGTAGAAGAGGAAGATGAAAAACTGGATGAAACAAATGTTCTTCTTGACACCTGTAAGTAGCAATGTACATCTCAAAATCAGTATGTGGGAAATTAGTTGGTTGTAAAGACTTGTTTGTTAGGCCTTGTACACATACTGCGAAAAAAGAATGCATGGTTACTTTGACATAAAAATTACACTAACATGGCAAGAAGTATTTTTCCCTGTCCCGATGACAGGACCTCGTAGGGCATTTTTTAGATTAATATGATGCAGTACACTTTCATCCACAATCTGCCTCTAATAAGGGCAAGGGTGTCAGACCAGGGATGACTGACTAAGGACCCTATGTTATCAATTTCTGTAGCACATGCCGCCTTGTATATACATACTACTTAAGCCTGAGTAATTTTATTTCTATATATATATATATATATTATTTATTTATTTTTTTACCAGATAACTGTGATCTTCACTTCAAGATCTCACGAGATCGTTTAAGTGCCACTTCTCTTACAATGGAGAGTTTTGCTTTCTTGTGGGCTGGTGGCAGAGCCTCTTATGGTGTCTCAAGTGGCAAAGTCTGCTTTGAGATGAAGGTAAGTTATGTTCTAGATAAGTCCTGTAGGTCATTTTTTTTTTTTTTTTTTTTTGGCTGCTGTACTAAATGTTTTTTTTTTTTCTTCAGGTGACAGAAAAGGTTCCTGTGAAACATCTGTACTCTAAAGATATTGATGTCCATGAGGTGCGCATTGGTTGGTCCTTGAGCTCCTGTGGGTTTATGCTAGGTATGTAAAATGTCAAACCCGAACAGTTTTTCTGGGTTTTCTATAAATGATGCCTAATCCCTGTATGATGCAACTGAAACTTTCTAACATACTTATTAATGATACTAATCTGTGAGTGAATGAGAATACTAGTTGGAGGCAGCAGTCCTGTGTACACATAGTCCTGCTGTCTGCTGTGAAGTGTATATAGTGGTACCCAGGCTAATGGCCTGCAGGATGTAACTACTGGGCTCAGGATGGCTTACATTGCTCAGCTAACAGCAGGAGTAGGTGTATGCTGCCTGTGCATGTAAAGTGTTCTCAGTCACTATAAGCAAACCAAAGGCCCGCAACCCCTTTAATTCCTCACTTACTCTACTTGTTCATCTTCAAATCTGTATGACTTTAAAATTAGAGAGGACTGGCTGTTCCTTAATACAAATGAAGAGTATAGGAGTCTTAGTGACTGATATTTAACTGACCGTCTATTGCTGATTTGTCTGTCTTGTCATTTGGCCTAAATTGATCTATATAACTTCCACAGGTGAAGATGAAGACTCCTATGGCTATTCACTAAAAGGATCCAAGTCCTGCAATGCAGTGACTGAAGAGTATGGTGAGAAGTATGATGAGAATGATGTCATCGCCTGTATGGCGGTAAGTTTCTTTACCCTGTTTTATCTCTCTAGGCTTTTTTGTGTAAAGATCAGATATGTATACTTTTAGCAGTCAGGATGTATGTGTTTCTACGCATTTTATATTCAACTTTTTGTGTTTTGTAGAATTTTGAAGGTGAAGAAGTTGAGCTTTCATTTGCGAAAAATGGGCAGGACCTAGGAGTGGCTTTTAAAGTGGATAAAGATATGCTATCCGAGAGACCGCTTTTCCCACATGTCCTTTGTCACAATTGTGCTGTGGAGTTCAACTTCGGCCAGCAAGCTGAACCATTTTTCCCCGTTCCTGAAGGTTTTACATTTATTCAGAATGTCTCCCTTGATGATCGATTGAGAGGTCCTGTAGGGCCTGAACAAAAGAAGGATTGTGAGGTATGCCTGCATTTCTCGTTCATTTGTGTGATGATTAGCCCTCTTCAAAGAGGTTCTCGTTTTACTTTAATATTTTTCCTTTTTTTTTATTCTTAGGTTATTATGATGATTGGTTTGCCAGGAGCTGGGAAAACCACTTGGGTCAATAAACAAGTTTCTGAGAATCCTGGAAAATACAATGTCCTTGGAACAAACAATATCATGGAAAGAATGCTGGTAAGGTTCATGGGCTTCACTCACTTTAAATGAAATGTGAAAACTCTGTGATTTTTAGCTCAGAATTTTTTTTTATATTTGCCATTGTTACATCTAGAAAGTGGTAAGCCAAAGCTAGAAATCACTGACTGTACAGATATAGCCCAGATTAATCAAAGAAATTTCTTAAGAATGGTGTAAACTGCTTTGAAAAGTCGTAAAATTTAGCGACTCTTGGTGGTTTCACACCAGCTTTGTCAACCCAAAATAGGCAGAGGGTGAAGCTACAGTTTGTCCAATTCATGATGAGTTGTGGTGTTCTTTAAAACAACTCCTTAGTCATGTCATGGACTGGAGTAAGATTTCTTGCGTGTCAGTGGTGTACTTCCAATTCATTAAAAGGCGTACGACTTAATGAATTAGGAGCATCTGACTTCAACACTCCCTCTTCAAGACCAGTGAGAAAATGGAGTCTTGATGGATCTGGGCTATCAGCTGCAGTATAACATACTTTAACATACTTTTTTCTCTCCCCATCCCACCTCAGGTTGGTAATAAAAAGATGACTGACACAGGAAAACTAAACGCTTTGCTGCAGAGGGCCCCACAATGCCTTAGCAAGTTCATTGAAATTGCTGCTCGGAAGAAGAGGAACTTCATTCTAGATCAAGTAAGAGTTCATAAAATCGTTCTTTATTATGACACATGGATGACAGAATGGTGTCTACATCCGCTGATCCAGAGCAAAGAATGTCTGATTATCTGATGGTCCCAGGCCATCCTTTTTATTTCATGGACTGCTTCACACATTAAAGGGGTTGTCCAGTACTTTTAAATATGTCAATGTGTTTTAATGATGAATAGAAGCTTCTTTCTAATTACCTCCTGGTGCTGTTTCTGCCTGTGAGTGGTGCGATCGGTGGCCACTCACAGGCAGCACGTGACCCCCCTCTGCAGCAAGCTCTGATATCCGCTGATGTCACAACAAGTCCAGGCTGCAGCCGAGGGTCACTCTTTCACGTTCCACCGGTGGCTGCTGGGTTGTGGGCGGGGTTACCCCGCGCGTCACACCCGGCATCCACCGCGCACTCTCCCTCTCCCCATTCATTGGGAAAGCACGCGGTGGATGCTGGGCGTGACGCGGGGACCCCAGCTCTGAGTCACGCCTCACTTGTCGTGATGTCAGCTTGGGGGTCACATGCTGCCTGTGAACGGCCACCGATAGCGCCGCTTACAGACAGAAACAGCACCAGGAGGCAAATAGAAAGTAGCTTCTATTATTAAAGCACACTGGCATATTTTTAAAGGTATTGGACAACCCCTTTAATGGCTGCCTCTACATTCTGTACTTTTCACCCATGGCTGTGTGCTTTTTTTTGTGGGTTAAGCAGTCATAATTGTCCATTCTTACCAGTTATGGTCTTTGTAGGGTAATTGTGTCTAGAGCCTATAAAATCTTATAACTAAATCAGACTTGGGGTATTTGATTGGATTTCCTACAAGCCTAATCTCTGTAACAGACATCCAGCAGATGGTCACTGAAGACTGCTGGATTTAGCGGCACAAGTAGCCTACAGTAGGGCTGCAGCAGAATGGTGAGCGTGACCTGGCTAAACTGGGGTGTGCAGTGTCATCTGTCACTGCCAAAAAATACTTACTATTTGTATTGACTATTTTGCATGCTACATTTCTTGAATTTTTAGGCCTTCACATGCAGTATTTTGACTGAAGGACTGTAACTGTTTTTTCCTCCGGTTTTTCTTTTTTTTTTTCCTACTTTAGTCACTGTAAACAGCAGATGGGGCTTTTCTTATCTAAGATAAATGCTTGCAATTAATTTTTCTTACGGAAAGTACAAAAAAAAACAACCTATTTTTCTATTGTCATAGACAAATGTTTCTGCTGCTGCCCAGAGGAGAAAAATGTGCCTGTTTGCTGGATTTCAGCGGAAGGCTGTTGTTGTGTGTCCAAGTGACGAGATTTATAAAGAGAGAACTCAAAAGAAAGCAGAGGTTGAAGGAAAGGACCTTCCTGAGCATGCTGTGCTGAAAATGAAAGGTTGGTGTACAAAGCCGCCTTTTTGTCATGTTTTACATGACTAGACTATCTGCTGATGTCCAACTCTGCCTGTAATGTTAGTCTCATGGTGAAAAATACATTGCATATTTTGGCCTTTTTTTTTTACAGGGAACTACACACTACCAGAAGCCAGTGAGTGCTTTGATGAAATTGTTTATGTGGAACTGCAAAAAGACGAAGCGGAGAAACTTATAGAGCAGTATAAAGAGGAGAGCAAAAAATCTCTTCCACCTGAAAAGAAGCAAAATGTGGGAGCTAAAAAAGTGAACAAGAACAAAAACAAGTCCAGAGGTGGAGTAGGGCATGGTCATGGTGGACATAGAGGCCGTGGAGGTGGAGGCTATAATATGCGTGGAGGAAACTACCGTGGTGGAGGTATGTTAAAATTCTTGCCTATTCTACCCTGTCCATAGAGTAAATCAGGATAGTCACTCCATAATCTGGGGAATATAGAAACAAAACTGTAAATATTAAGACAAAGCAAAACTCGTTAACGAATGGTTTAAAAAAAAAAAAAAAAAATGCAGCAACTTCTAAGCTACTAATGGCGTCTCTTTGGAATTTATTTTCTGAAATGCTTATCCTCTAAAATGTCAGTTGTTTGTTTTTAACTTGTATTCATTCATTCATTCATTCATTTTTTTTTTTTTTTTTTTTTAGCTCAAGCGAATCGTGGTGGATATAACAGGAGGGGTAACATGCAACAGCGTGGAGGCGGCGGTGGTGGTGGAGGAGCAGTTGGTTATCCATATCCTCGTGCACCCGTCTATCATAACAGGGGTGGTTACAATAACCGTGGGAACTATGGCCGTGGTGGTGGTGGTGGTGGTTCTATGCCCAGTCGTGGAAATTACAATCAGGTAAAACTTAATGGGTATTTTATTTGTTTGACATCCATTAACTTTTTATCAGGATGATCCCTTTTACAAATGCTTATTTAATTTTATATTATAAAGACATCATCTAAATTGCCTTCCTTTGACATGACGGTGAACTCTTAATGTATATATACTTCTATAGAGCTACCTTTCAGAAGGCGAGCTGCAAACTTGTGCTAGAGAGTGAAACTGATCTGGAGTAATGGATCTTATGACCTAATGTGAAAATGATAAAAGGTGGCATAAGCTTAGCTGTATTTCTCGGATTATAAGACGCACCCCATGTTAATACAATAGAAAGTGGGAAGAACACTTCCTACTAGCCAAAACTTCCCTGGCAGTGTTAAGTGGAGGGGTCATTATCAATAATTGTAATGCATTAGGATAACATATGGAGGTAATAGATCCATTGTTGGTGCCGCTGCAGCATATGCATTATACACAACTGTACAGCGTGCACATTATGTACACTCTCTGCAGTGCACACATAAGCACAACACTACTGACATACAGTATGTGTGCAAAGCTCTGCTTTATTTTGAAGATCCTTCCTGGCATATGTGATTCATCACATGACCTGAACACTCCTTCAACTATTCAGTATCTGCAGTGATGTGCAGGTCCAGCTTGCTTTCTGTCCTGCGCTGATCATTGTCTAGTAGGAGGAGAGAGCAGTTCTTGGTGATCAGGAAAGACGCTCTGTCTGATCAGTTATAGGAAGCTGGCTCTCGTCCCACACACGGAAACCTCTTTTTTTTTTTTAAGTGTCCTCTAGTCAAAAAAAATATGATAAGTTATACTAGAACTGTTACTATACTGACTAGATGTCTGTTTTAAACTTGCTTTTTCTCCCCTCTAGATATTAAATGTCTAACTGCATCTAATTTTGATTTTTAACTCTTGACTTTTGTTACATCTGCAGAACTTTAGAGGACGGGGAAACAACCGTGGCTTCAAAAACCATTCTCAGGGTTACAACCAGTGGCAGCAGCAGGGCGTAAGTATTGTCTGCAAATCTAGGAACGAGTCCCCAACTGTGACCCGCTACAGCCTCACCCAAGGACGCACCTGACTCTAGATTTTAGAGTATATTCCACTTACTGCAGGATACATTAAAGGATCTTTCAGTATCTAGTCACAATTAGGCTCCTAGTGAAATGAGTAGAGATGAAATTCAAATGTTACACATAACCAAGCAGTTCTTGTTGGCATCTAAGCTTACAAGCTTGTTAACATGTTAATATTTACCCCTTTTTCTAATTGCAGCAATACTGGGGTCAAAAGCCATGGAGCCAGCAGTACCACCAAGGATATTATTGAATACCCAAATAAAAAAGAACTGATACACATTTCTCTTCAAAACCTTCACAAGAAGTCGACTGTTTTCTTTAGGCTAACTTTAAAACAAAACAAACATTCCACAAGAGGAAGTGCCTGCGGGTTCTTTACTGCTTTTGGTTCATTTTAGTTGCTTTTTGGGTTGAGTTTTGTTTTTGTACATTTTTATTGCAGTTTTAAAGTGATTGATAAGAACCTCAGCTTTGTGCACGATAAGAGAATGTGTCAGTATTTCAGGGTTTTACATTTTATCTGTACATTATTATTTTTTTTTTTCATTTTTTTTTTACCATATAAAAAGTAAAGAGATTGCTTTGTAACTGGCGTTTTTATTAATCAAAATGACTCCATTGGGCACTAGGAAAGGAAGTCTGCAGTCAGGTTTAGCTGTCACTTAACATGAAGACGTAAAGGTTTTAGGCCTGTGTAGCGGTCCCTTGATGACCCTGCAATTACTATACATCGTGTTAGTTCTGGGAGTGAACATCCTGATCTGTCGGGGCATGAAGGCTGTTTGCCAAGTGAAGAGTATAATCTTAGAAAAATTAAAAAAAAAAAAAAAAAGATTGCAAGCAAGTTGTGAGGTTGGAGTGTATGTCAATAGCTCTTAAATCTTCTGCTTTACCTGTGGAAACCGCAGAGACTTAACTTGTGAAGGTTTAAAACTGTGTTTGCCATTTGTTAAATTTTGATTCTGCAAAGAAAAGGCGAATCTGCCGGTTTCTTATTAAACTAAACTTGTAAATCTAGTTGTCTGGGATCTGTATGAAGTTAGCCGTGTTTATCTCCACTTCCCCTTCCCTTGCAGTTCTTATTTGCCTAGTATGCTTGTAGTTGCACCATCATTGTAAACTAATGATATTGTGAGTTATATTACTATAGCATTTTTTGGAAAATGTCAGTTCTTTCCATTTTGCCTGCTAACCTCTAACGAGGGTGAGCTGGAATCCATCCATAGAACACTTGCAATAAATAAAAGTGAATTACACTCTTGTGTTTTGGGATTGTCACCAACTTCTCAGAAACCTAATCCCTGCCCCATACAACTGCCATGTCTGTGATATGCTTAGACTTGACTGCAATTAAAGAGATGGAAGGAATTGCTGATCTCCACACTCTCTCCACTATAACCTAGTGGATTGGGATGCCGTCCATTTTACAGCAGTTGGCCTTGATCCATATGCACATCTCAAAGGCCATGGCATGGCAGTCGCCTCAGATATACACCAGCTGCTTTATGCTCCCCAAGACCCGTGCAAAGCAGTTCTGCGGTGTCCCAACCCTGCGATGAGAAGCATGGTATAAAGTAAACCGTTACATGGAGGGATTTTCACCTATGTCCCAGCTGAATGGTGCAAAATACTATGGAGCAACTGACGTTCTGTGGCTTAATGCCCGTAAGGTAAAGTTTGTCAAGCCTGACTCCCGTCTTTTAACTTTGGATGGGAGCTTCTCCAATGAACTGACTTTGTAAATACATGCTTGATTTTACTATTCTAATTAACAAGTTTCTGGTAAATTGTATAACTCCGTTAATCCCTTTTACACAAAGGGATTGTCCCCACTTCTAGTCTGAAATAAAGTACTCCTATCATTTCTCTGGTGCCTTATTAATTTCCTGTGTGATCATTTAAGAAAATGGCAACGTTTACAAATACGTGATCATGGCTCTGATTGTAAACTTTGTATAACCATATCGGGGTCTGGTTTAAAGATTCAGAAGTATTGTCTTAAATAACTAGGTTTGTACTTTGCCTTTGATTGAAATGAGACTGACGAATAAAAGCAGTAAGCAACCACTATAGGCAGGGCAAAAGCAGAAAATACAGTTTGTGGCAGCCTCTTCCAGAATGGTGGGCTTTGCCTGAAGAACTGCTCAAGAGAAGTATAACCTAACTTTAGACAGTCTGCTGGCGGGTCATACTGTACACACTGCTAGGAAGCAAATCTGCTGAAGGCTGTGTCTGGGGGCTGCATTGTTATACTGAGCTCCACTGGATACAATGGTGTTCTGTTTGAAGTATTGCTTCCAGTCCTACTGGCGGTACTGAATATATGCTTGGGAAAGCTCTTTACTTGGAAGTCTGCACTATTTGAATTGTTTTAGTTTTGCAGACCAGGTCCCCCCCCCTCCCCTCATATTACTATAATTGAGAAAACAAGACGACTTTGCGTCTTCTGTTTCGCTCATTGATGTCACACTTGAATTTACATGCTGCAGGGCAAACATTTGGATACTTGGTATTGACATGGCACAGAACATACAGACAGCTAGGAAATCTGCATGCTTTTACACTGACAGGTACTGGAGCTGTTTTTTAGTTTGTTTTTTATAGATGTGTGAATATTTTGTTTTTGTGTTTTTCAGAAATCCTTTGCATGAATTCACTGTCAAATGTGAGTAACTTCCCACCAGCCTTTACATGCACAGTATATATACTTTTTCTTTAAAGAAGCAATCCAATTAATTTTACTTGCTAATCCTGTGTAACTGTGTACTGTAAATGCAATCTATTACTTACCAATCACAGTCTTTCCCAGAATCCAGCACCGCTGTGGTCCTTTTATCACTCATGTGACTGCAATTCTGACCAGCCAGCTCACACTGGGTTCGGCGTGAGCCAAAAGTCACATTTACAGTGTAAGTCTATGGAGCCTCATTATGACACTCCATAGACTTGCCTTGTAATGGCAACTTGTGGCTCACACGCAGATCCCAGTGTGGGCTCTGGCAACCGGGGAGTTCTGTGATCGGTAAGTACTTGATTATTGCACTTGGCATGTTTACACTGATTTAGCAAATAAAGAAGCACTCCCAGATTCTTTTTTTTTTTTTTTTTTTTTTTTTTACTGCTGGAGTGGAGCTATTAATGCAAGTTCCCTAGTCTTATACTTGCCAGCCGCTGTGTGGAGCTTTCTGCCTCTGCTCGAGTCCTGCTTCACCGTCTTGTGATCACAACTTCTGACTGGCAGGAAGTCAAGGTTGTAACAGTCACAAGCGCTCAATGTAAATCTTGAGAGCCTTGTTCTGGCTCTTGTAGACTTGCATTGAGTTGTGACTTCCAGCTTGTCCAGTGAACACTGGAGCGATCCAGCCAGTCACAAACTGCTAGAGACTTAGTGGAGTGACATGGTTAAAAGATGAAGATGGTGGCTGGAAAGTATAAGGCTAGGGGCAGGGAACTGGATTAGTGGCACCACTCCAGTGCTGCAATGAAGAAGGGAAAAAAAGCCCTTGATTGGTGCTTTTAATAGTGGCATCCCATGACCAGATTTGCTCAGAAGATGGAGCACCAAGATTGTGACTTTTTTTGTAGAGCAGATTTATAGCCAGGTTGAATGAGGTGTGGAGCCTCCCTAAATTCCACAAAAGATGGTGTCTTTCTATTTAACGTTTATGCTGATGCTTCTCTTTTATATCCTGGGTAGAATCCAGCCTCTTCCCATTTACAAAAATGACACATTTTTAAGTATACATGAAATTGGGATTTTGCTTGACAGCGTGGTGGATATTCCATTCCAAGGGGGAAAAAATAATAGAGGGATGAGTGCATAAGTGTATTGCACACCAGTACCGTGCTATGAGTAAAATCTCTGGTGTACATTTTAGTGATGCTCACAGTGGTCTTTCTTTGTATTGCATCATACAGTTCTTGGCCTGTGTAACGCTGTCATTCTATTTCTTTCAGTAGCTTGGTTTGTATCGTTAAACATACTAGGTGAGTACTAGATACATTGGTAAGTATATATTTGTGCTTCCTGTCGTAATTTGTTCTAATGAAACTAGAGGAATTATTTGGCCTGTCTCATCCATCTAAACCTTATCATAGCATATTAGCTCTTAAGAGTTGGGGCCTAGTATCTTCCAAGCCATGATTGACTACACCTTTGCTAAGGCACTGTCATAATACTTTGGTATAGTAGAGCATATGCAGCAGATCCTTTTTAATACTGGGCATTTCCTGCATATTTGTCATACTATCACAATTGACAATTCTAAATATATTTACATTAATAAAAAATTGCTTAATCCCACTCATTCCTATACATCCCTACCCCTATGTAACGAAAACAGTTTTTACCCTTTTTGGGAAGGCTTTCTATAAGATTTTGTAGTGTCTAGGAATTTCTGCCCATCCATTCAGAAAAGCTTTTGTGAAGTCATACACTGAATGCCTTGCAGTCTCCGATCTAGGTCATCCCAAAGGTAATCGATGGGATTGATGTCAGGGTTCTGTGTAGGCCAGTGAAGTTTTCACCCCGAACTCCCCTAGCCATGCCTTTTTATGGATATCTCCTTGTGCACTGGGTCAGTCATGCTGGGATTATGTGGTCTAGACTAACCCCATAGCATTATTCGTCCTCTACCACCAAACTTTACAGATGGCACAATGCAGTCAGGCAGATCACATTATCCTGCCATTCACCAAACCCTGACTTGTCCAGCAGACTGCCAGATAGACATGATTGGTCACACCTTTCCACTGCTCCAGTGTCAGCATGCTTTACCACATTCTATCCAACACTTGGTGTTGTGCTTAGTGATATAAGGCTTGCGTGCAGCTGTTCGGCCATGTCATGAAGCGCCCGAGGTCCAGTCTTCTTACTGATATTATTGAGTCAGCAGAGTTTTGGCATCTACCCCCTAAACACCTGGCAAACCCGATCTGTAACTTTGTGGTCTCGTGGTTCCTAAAATCTTACACTTTTCAGTTGATGGAATATCTAGGAGGGAAGAAATGTCACATACTGACTTGGTATAACCATGACTCAAAAGGCCAGCGCTCTTTAGAATGACTCAGTCACTCACAAATGTTTGTAAAGGCAGACTGCATGGCTTGGGGCCTTTTATACATGTGTGGCATTGTGACTCAATGAAGAACCTGAATTCACTGATTTAAGACATATCCTAATACTTTTGTCCACATAGTGTGATAGTCGGAACAATGTCAACACAGAAATGTTCAAACTAAGTACAGGTGCTTATTACCTGTGCAATATTAAAGAAATCCTGAAAAAACAGCACTGATTGGTGGCCCTTGAGGACTGGAGCTGTGCATCACTGTGATAGAGCCAGAGAAGAGCGGAGATTGTCCTCTATCAAGCCAGACCTGTCAATCAAAGAAAGAGGGGTTAGAAATAGAACAAGCAGGTGAGAAGGTGAACTTAAAAGTTTGGCCCTGCTGTGATGCACTGAGCACCTGTGCTTGGTTTGAGCAGTCCTTCTGTGCTGACCGTCCTTTTAACTCCCCGGGGACACAGTTCTGTGACATTATTATGGACACCTGAAAACCTCTGAGCCAGAAGGGGTGATAATTTAAAGGCCAACTCTAGATATCCTCATGTATACAGCTTATTTTCAGAATGAGTGCTAAAGTATATCAGACCTGTTTCACATATGGAGCGTGTTCAGGATGGGTTCTGCCAAACCGCTTATACTGAATTAGACTTCAATTCTTTTCCTTAGACATTAGGAAATATGGCTGCTGCACGTTTTACGTGCAAAAAAACATCGCTCTACTTCACTTAGATTCATAACACTGTACTCATGTCCCTTTTTTTCCTCTAGCATGAGTAGTATTGCAACCCGTGACATGTCTTCCATCATGAGACTGGTCAGATCAATTTTGTTGAGATAAAGGTGATGGCAATAAAAGTGGCATCTAGTCCTCAGCTTTGGTGACAATGTATTCACTTTACGCTTTTGCCAGAACTAGACAGACATTCTAAATCACACAACGGATTTCTGTGGTTCACATACAGGTCTCCTAATCAACTCCCAAGAAATTGAGCATTTAACCAACAGGCAACATTTGCACTTGCATGGGTCTCGGGTGTAAGCAATATCTCGCTTTTGACCTATTTTATACTGATATTAAGCAGGTCAACTAGAAAGGGGGGTGGGGAGGGTACCTTTTATCTCTAAGTCTATACTTGAAATGTAAATTTTGCTGCAGAATGCTGTTCAGTGATTTTGGTATTGATACACGGCACTTTGCACATTTGTCTTGCGATTTATCATACTTTTATCAGTTGGATTCTGTGTGTTTCTATTTCTGCACACAGGTTGAACGTATACTATAGAGATACCAGTGCAAACAATCATATGGTAGACATTTACTCTGCATGCAGTATGCCATGCATAGGATTAACTACTGTGTGTGTGTATATGCTTCTACTGGATTTTAGTACATTAATGTGAACAGAAGCCATGTATCCAACATGCAATGCATTACTATGGTCTGGAACATGATGGTATAAAAGTTGTGCCTGTATGGGAATATTTGACTAGTTCTTTGCTATATAGGACATGTTTTAAAGGTATAGGAAACAAAGCTAAAGCTACATTAAAAAAAAAAAGTGTATACAATGCAGTTAGTGTTTATGGGCACCAAGCTTCCAGTGTAGTGCAATCGCAAACTGGAAGAAATGCAAATCTGTAACAGTATTATTGTATTAGTAACTGGATCGTGGGTTGGGTCATTTTCATTGACCTACTGTTTTCACTGCGTGTCATGCATCCTGGGGGATACTGTTATCTTTGTAGTTCCAAGAGCTCAAGGACCATCCATGAAGAGATCAGAGCCATTTACTAAACAAAGATCCAGCAGAATATTACATATATAGTTTTCTTTGCACCCTTATCTTTTGTATTGAATAAATTGTTTGGTAAAAAAAACTTGTTGCCTCATTTATTGAATGTTTCCTTATAATATGAATGTGGATGGGTTTTGGTAATGGTCTGTGCTTGCAGCAGTAGCATATAAGAAAGACATAAGTTAGAGCAGATTTCTCAGTGTATCTAGGAAACAAAGCAGGAGAGTGCTCCTAGTGACCCCTTCTCAGGATATTGGAAACATACAGGGTTCATATACATTTAAATGACATGCCCAAAAGACCAGTGATGGTCGTGTAACTGCTAATAGACGTGGTCCATATAATTAGGATTGAAAATTAACATCTAAGAATACTATTTAAAATGATGAAAAGTGGGTACACAGAAGTCACAATAATGCGTCACACTTCTGCAGGCCAATTTATGCTTTTTGAAAAGTCACATGCATATTACGATGCATGAGAACAGAACTGCTTATTCCAGGAGAGAACAGCACTCTCTGCAGTATGAGAACTGCGCTGCCCTCTGAGAAACACCACTCTGCCAGTACATGGAGATGCTGTGGCTGGCACCATGTTTGGCAGCGTCACTATGTTCTATGCAGGAGGCAGGGACATCACGCAGAGCCCCGTGATCTGTGTACTTATGGCTCCTGCTACTGGCTCCCCAGTTCTGTTGCCAGAAGGGCTAGCAAGACTGAAGAGGTGGAGCCATGGAGGAGGGTATCACTGTGGACTGCTTTGCATCCTGCACACTACTGACTTGGTGCAGGAACAGACCTCCAGGTCCATGAGGTGCACAATCTAAACTGAGAAGAGAGGGACATAGTGACTGATGTAGTGGGTGACTATGGGGGCTCTTGGATGTGGCACTAAGTCCTTTGGTAGTGCATTGAGCTGTAGGGCGGATTGCTGCTAAAAGGGAAAAAAAAAACAACTCTTTAAATCTTCTTCCTGAACGGAGTGTAAGTGCAAACGGAAGTAAGTGTGTGACTTGTGTTTCAGTGACTTTAGATTCAGGGAGTTTGGAAGGGAGGAATTTAGACTGAATTGCTGTCTGTATTTTATTAATTCTTTACATTTCTTTTTACTTAACATTTCTGTCTAGGGCAATCCCCATTAGGAAATGAGCTCCACTATTGACAATGCTATCTTGTGTACATCTTGCCACATGTATGCAATCCTTGAACAGCCGGTCGTGGATGCATACTGATGTGCGAGATGTGTGCACGTTGTGCGTTTGGAAGCCCAGGTACTGGATCTAAATGAGCAGCTGGCAACACTGAGATCCATTGACAATATGGAAAGGAGTCTGCTGTTCACTGGGGTAGATGTGGAGGAGGGTGGTAGTAGGGAGCTGCAGGACAGTGAGGCAGCTAGCTGGATGAGAGAAGGGGGGGGGGGTGGGGGGTAGAGAGAAGAGTGCCAGGGATGCTAGTCCTGATCCGGCACACTCCAATAAGTTTGTAAAGTTGGCAGATGAGGGGGGTGGGGTGTCGGTGCAGGGGTAGCACTGCTGCAGCAAGGCCTGTCCTCTGAAAGCCGGAGGAGTGTCAGCTCCAGTAAGGGGGGAAATAGGAGAACAGGGCAGGCCAGGCAGGTGCTGAGAATATATGTGAATCTAATGAAAATGTAGAGTCCCTGTGGGTGGAGATAAGGGGAGGGGAGAAAAAAATAATAAATTACTGATATGCGTTTCTTATAAGTCTCCAAAAATAACGGAAGCAGCAGAGAATATCCTCATGAAGCAGCGACTCAAGGAGAAGTCATTATTATGGGGGACTTCAACTACCTTGATATACATTGGGGAACAGAAACCTGTAGTTCAAGCAAAGGTAATAGGTTTTTGACTACTTTGAGACAATTACCTTAAACAACTGGTTCAGGACCCAACAAAAAGGGGGCACTGCTAGGCCTAATATTAACCAACAGGCCAGACCGCATATCAAATATACAAGTTGGGGGTCACTTGGGTAATAGTGATCACAAAATAAGCTTTCATTTATCCTTTAATAAGATGTGTAGTAGAGGGGTTACAAGGACACTAAATTTCAGGAAGGCAAATTTCCAACGGTTGAGAGATGATCTTAGTGCAATAAACTGGGACGATATCCTGAGACATAAAACTACACAGAGCAAATGGGAGACATTTATTAGCATCCTGAATAGGACCTGTGCACAATATATACCCTATGGGAATAAACATGCTAGAAATAGGAGGAAACCACTATGGCTAAATAGAGCTGTAAGGGGCGCAATAAGTGACAAAAAAAAAAAAAACATTTAGAGAACTAAAACAGGTAGTGATGAGACCTTAAATAAATACAGAAAATTAAATAAATTCTGTAAAAACCAAATCAAGGCAGCAAAGATTGAGGCAGAGAGACTCTGCCAGAGAAAGTAAAAATAATCCCAAAATATTATTTAACTACATAAATAGTAAAAAAAACCTAAAAAATGATAGTGTTGGTCCCCTTAAAAATAGTCGGTGAAATAGTGGATGAGGGAAAAGCCAATATGCTAAATGATTTTTTTTTTCAACAGTATTTACACAAGAAAATCGCATGACAGAAAACATGATTAGTGATAACAAAAATTCTCCATTAAATGTCACTTGCTTAACCCAGCAGGAAGTACGGCGGTGTCTAAAAATCACTAAAGCTGACAAATCCCCAGGCCCGGATGGGATACACCAGCGAGTACTGCAGGAATTAAGTAACGTCATAGATAGACCATTGTTTTTAATCTTTAAAGGTTCTATAATAACATGGTCTGTACTACAGGACTGGCGTATAGCAAATGTGGTGCCAATATTCAAAAATGGGACAAAAACTGAACTTGGAAATTATTGGCCAATAAGCTTAACCTCTACTGTGGGTAAAATCCTGGAGGGTTTCCTAAGAGATGCTATACTAGAGTATCTGAAGAGGAATAACCTCATGACCCAATATCAACATGGGTTTATAAGGGACCGTTCCTGTCAAACTAATCTGATCAGCTTTTATGAGGAGGCAAGTTCTGGACTGGACCAAGGAAATGCAGTGGATGTTGTGTATATGGACTTTTCAAAAGCTTTTGATACGGTTCCACACAAAAGGTTGATACATAAAATAAGAACAATGAGGATAGGGGAAAATATATGTATGTGGGTTAAGAACTGGTTCAGTGATAGGAAACAAAGGGTGGTTATTAATGGAAAACACTCAGACTGGGTCACAGTTAACAGTGGGGTACCACAGGGGTCAGTATCGGGCCCCCTTCTTTTTAACATATTTATTAATGACCTTGTAGGGGGCATACAGAGTACTATTTCAATATTTGCAGATGACAGCTCTGTAGGGTAATCAATACAGAGGAGGACAATTTTATATTACAGGAGGATCTATGTAAACTAGAAGCTTGGGCTGATAAATGGCAAATGAGCTTTAATGGGGATAAATGTAAGGTAATGCACTTGGGTAGAGGAAATGTATAATTATATGCTTAATTGTAAAACACTGGGCAAAACTGTCACT
Organism: Phyllobates terribilis; assembly: GCF_046119375.1. NCBI lineage: Eukaryota > Metazoa > Chordata > Amphibia > Anura > Dendrobatidae > Phyllobates > Phyllobates terribilis. Next base: position 915,315,270 of record NW_027362763.1, on the reverse strand, counting down.
GAAAAAGACCTGGGTGTATTGGTGGACGACAAGCTCACGTTTAGTGGCCAGTGTCAGCCAGCTGCTGCAAAGGCAAATAAAATAATGGGATGCATTAAAAGAGGCATAGATGCTCATGAGGAGAACATAATTTTACCTCTATACAAGTCATTAGTGCGACCACACTTAGAATACTGTGTACAGTTCTGGTCTCCGGTGTATAAGAAAGACATAGCTGAACTAGAGCGGGTGCAGAGAAGAGCGACCAAGGTTATTAGAGGACTGGGGGGTCTGCAATACCAAGACAGGTTATTACACTTGGGGTTATTTACTGTGGAAAAACAAAGGCTTAGGGGTGATCTTATTACTATGTACAAGTATATGAGGGGACAGTACAAAGACCTGTCTACTGATCTTTCTACTCTGAGGCCTGAGACGGGGACAAGTGGGCATCTTCTACGTCTGGAGGAAAGAAGGTTTAATCATAATCACAGACGCGGATTCTTTACTGTAAGAGCAGTGAGACTATGGAACTCTCTGCCGCATGATGATGTAATGAGTGATTCACTATTAAAATTTAAGAAGGGCATGGATGCCTTTCTTGAAAAGTATAATATTACAGGTTATATATACTAGATTCCTTGATAGGGCGTTGATCCAGGGAACTAGTCTGATTATCTTATGGAGTCAGGAAGGAACTTTTGGTGTTTGCCACATGGTTTTTTTTTTTGCCTTCCTCTGGATCAACATGTTAGGCTATGGGTTGAACTAGATGGACTTAGTCTTCCTTCAACCTTAAAAATTATGTTACTATAGTGTATATGTAGTATGGGTGTTTGTTTTTTTTCCTGTGTATGCTGTAGTTTTAGTGTATGTATATATACTGTGTGCATACAGTAGTGTTCAATATAATAGCAGTCCAATATGACCAGATTAATCACTGTTTTTGGTATAAATTATATTACCACGTCAAACAATTTACCAGTTGGTGCAGTAGATTCTAAAAAAAAACAGACTCAGCATTCATGATCTGCAGGTTTTTGAGTCTGTATTTGAATAATTAATTGAAAGGGGGTGTGTTCAAGTGTGGCGTTCAATTAATGAGGTCAATCATTCTGTGAAGAAACAAGTGGGAATCAGGTGGCCCTTATTTAAGGGTGAATCCAGCTCATGTTGTACATGCATTTCTCATTGAAAGCCTGCCTAAGAAGTATGGGTCTTTCGAGATATTGATCAGAACCGCGTACTTTGATTAAAAAGTTGATTGGAGGGGGTAAAACTTAGAAGTGCAGACAAGGATGGGCTGTTCAGCTAATACTCTGAAATGGAAAGCAAAACCAGAGAGCCATGTAAGAAAACTGAAGACTACCAGTCGAATGGATTGAAGAATTGCAAAGGCTCAGCCAATGATCAGCTCCAGGATGATCAAAGACAGTCTCAAGTTATCTGCAAGTTAGACGTCTGTGTGAAGCTAATCTTAGTAAGAAGTCCCCATAATGTCCCACGGTTTAAAAAAAAAAAATCCATGTACTGAAGTGGAGACAATTTGAAAAAGAACACATCAACTGGCCTAAGGAGAAATGGAGAAAGATTTTGTGGACTTATGAAAGTAAAATTGTTCTTTTTTTAGCCCAAGGGCTGCCGACAGTTCGTCAGACGACCCCCAAACTCTGCATTCAAGCCCCAGTACACTCTGAAGACAGTGAAGCAGGGTTATGCAAGCATCATGATATGGGCATGTTTCTCTTACTATGGTGCCGGACCTATTTACCCCATACCAGGGATCATGGGCCTGTTTGCATATATTTAAATACTTGAAGAGGTCATGTTGCCTTACTCTGAAGAGGATATGCCCTTTTAATGGGCGTCTCAACAAGACACCGACCCTAAACCAGGGCTGTGGAGTCCGTATAAAATGTTCCGACTCCTAAAATATATAATAAATTGGGTACAGTAGTTCAATGCAGTTTGTGGGGAATATTTTTTTTCATAAGAATTTGGGGAAGTTAAATGTTTTATTCCTGATCTAAGGGTCTAGACTTTTAGCTGAGATGAATCTGTGCTACAGTAAATGTATCACTTAAACAAGAGCCATGTATGAGGGAGTCGGAGGTTTGGCTTACCGACTCCACAGCCCTGCCCTAAATACACCCGTAAACTAGCAAAATCTTGGTTCCAGTCTAACAAAATTGAGGTTATGGAGTGGCCAGCCCAATCCCCGTACCTTAATCCGATAGAACACTAGTGGGGTGACATCAGAAATGCCTGTTGAGGCAAAGCCAACAAATGCCAAAAAATTGTGGGATGTAGTCAAAGCATCCTGGGCTGGAATAACAGTTGACAGGTGCCAGAAGTTGGTTGACTCTATGCAACATAGATGTTAAGCAGTTCTAAAAAATTGTGGGTATACAACTAAATATTAGGTTTGTGATTCACAGGAATGCTAAATCCTCCAAAAGAAAAAGAGTACATATTGTGAGTTTGAAAAGACAAATGCAGACACTGGCCTGTTCTTAAAAAAAAAAAATATATAGCAATGTTCATTTTTTGTTGTTTTCTGTAAAGTAGTTAAAAAATTATATACATTTTCTTCAGGTTTTGAATTAGAAAACAGTGTGCAATGTTCCCAATGCATGGAAATAAAAACTAGTAAAGATTGTGCTTAATTCATGTTTTTGAACACTACTGTAAGTAATATATATAGTGTACAGACACAGTATTTACGTTGTAATATACTATGTGTACATGGTGTTTATATTGTGCATGAAGATTGTTGCCTGATATGTATAAAGATTCTTTTCATATAGCTTGTGTAGATCTTTATATATGTGGTCCATGGCCATAGTAGTTTTCTGTAAATATATATCAGATATTGGTTACTTTATCAGTTTTGTGGCATAATTTCCATGCCATTTGACTCTAATAAAGACTTTGTCCACTTTCATTTGTTTTTAGGGGACAGGCTTCCTGTTTTAGTACAGTGATGCATGGACTGGCCACAGGTCTCCTGACTAAAATCAACACCTTCACATGTAAAGCTATTAAATATAGACAGACATGCAGCCAGTCCACTTACACTGCACAATTATTGTGAATTAGCTATCCTAGGAACGCTTGTATCACAACTGTACAATGTAAACAGGCTACCAATGACCCGACGATCGAGTAGTCATCTAGTGGGAAAAAAAATATTTTGCTGCACACTGCCCTGTACTAAGCCTTATTTTTCCAGCAACAAACGTGTCTTTAAAGATCAATGGGAAGAGTTCACATGCAGAAAATTAAACTAAATATATCTGTACCAAAGTTTAAACCTGTAGGAAAATTATCCTCATGTTGTAAAATCCAATATGCTACTTTTGTAATTAGTGTTTCTGTGCAGTTAACCTCCCTTTTAGGTTTAACAGCATGACTGGTTTGGCAGTGGGTCAGTAATGGTGTGGGGAAGAATTTCTTTGGAGGGCCGCACAGCCCTCCATGTGCTCGCCAGAGGTACCCTGACTGCCATTAGGTACCAGGATGAGATCCTCAGGCCCATTGTGAGACCATAGGCAGGTGCAGTGGGCTCTGGGTTCCTTCTGATCCATGACTATGCTAGGCCTCATGTGGCTGAAGTGTGTCAGCAGTTCCTGCATGATGAAGGCATTGATTCCATGGGACTGGCCTGCCTGTTCCCCAAACCTGAATCCAATCGAGAACATCTGGGACATAATGTCTTGTTCCATCCACCAATGCCACTTTGCACCACAGGCTGTCCAGGAGTTCACTGATGCTTTAATCCAGGTCTAGGAGGAGCTCCCTCAGAAGAACATCTGCCGCCTCATCAGGCATTGTAGGGAGGTCACACAAGCACGTGGAGGCCACACACAATACTGAGCATCATTTCCTTGTCTTTAGGCATTTCCACTGAAGTTGGATCAGCCTGTAATTTGATTTTCCACTTCGATTTTGAGTATCATTCCAAATCCAGACCTCCATGGGATATTAACTTTGATTTACATTGACAATTTTTATGGTGTGTGTGGTATATACACTGCTCAAAAAAATAAAGGAAACACTTAGACAACAGAATATAACTCCAAGTAAATCAAATTTCTGTGAAATCAAACTGTCCACTTAGGAAGCAACACTGATTGACAATCAATTTCACATGCTGTTGTGCAAATGGAATAGACAATAGATGGAAATTATTGGCAATTATCAAGACAACCTCAATAAAAGGAGTGGTTCTGCAGGTAGGGACCACAGACCACATCTCAGTACCAATGCTTTCTGGCTGATGTTTTGGTCACTTTTGAATATTGGTTGTGCTTTCACACTCGTGGTAGCATGAGACGGACTCTACAACCCACAGAAGTTGCTCATGTAGTGCAGCTCATCCAGGATGGCATATCAATGCAAGCTGTGGCAAGAAGGTTTGCTGTGTCTGTCAGCGTAGTGTCCAGAGGCTGGAGGCGCTACCAGGAAACAGGCCAGTACACCAGTAGACGTGGAGGGGGCCGTAGGAGGGCAAAAACCCAGGACCGCTACCTCCGCCTTTGTGCAAGGAGGAACAGGAGGAGCACTGCCAGAGCCCTGCAAAATGACCTCCAGCCAGGGCTGTGGAGTCGGTAAGCCAAGCCTGCGACTCCGACTCCCACATATATTGCTTATATTTTAAGTGAAGAATTTATTGTAGTACAATGTGAACATCAGACATTTAATCATTTTTATGATACAATAATCAAGATATTTAGATAGAATATAATGATGGATAGCTGGAGGAATAGAAGAATGGATAGATAGATGGAGGGATAGCGTGTGATAGGCAGATGACAGCTATAGACAGCAAATAGTACATTGCACATATAGTTCACACATTGTACAGAGAGCACATAATAATCACCTACAATATTAGCATTAGTTACCTTCCTGTGACAGAGATGAGCAGTAGTACTTTCACTTTCTCCAGCACAGGGCCCAGGAATCGGATCCTGTGCAGGGCAGGCACCCCTCCCCCTCCTCTCTCTGGTGAAGACGGCAGAAGACAGGTTAGAGGAGGGGAGATTGCCCCCTGCAGTCTGGAGCCAGTGCAGGATGGGAGGCACTGCAGCATACAAGTGAGTTTTGATAGGTGCGTGCCCCTGCTTCTAGAGGGGGGGGGGGGGAGCTGCCCCTCGTTGGCTACGGCCATGATTCACACACAGCGTATTTGCGGATCCATTTTTTGCAGTAAAATGCAGTGTCTCTGGGCATCCCAGGAAAGTCAATGGGTTTCAAGATATGACATTCAGACACATCGTTTTGTGAGGATCCGTTTTTGGGCTCAAAAACGGATCCTCACAAAGAATGAGCATGTCAGTTTGTTCGGCGTTTTCCTAATCTGCTTTTGCTATTGAAAACATCTATGAGCTCAAAAACCTTTCAGGTGATGCGTTTTTTTAAAAAGCTGATCTGCTTTTGCAGCTGAAAAACGTATCCTCAAAAAACGCAGCAAAAACGCTGTGTGTGAATGTAGCCTTAGATCAGGAATAGAACAGCCATTTATAAGACATTTCATAACTTTCCCAAATTCCTATTAAAAAATATTCCCCACAAACTGCATTGATCTACTGCACCCAATTTATTATATAATGAGCACCGACTCCACAGCCCTGCCTCCATCGGGCCACAAATGTGCATGTGTCTGCATAAACGGTTAGAAACCAACTCCATGAGGGTGGTATGAGGGCTCGACGTCCACAGATGGGGGTTGTGCTCAAAGCCCAACACCGTGCAGGACGCTTGGCATTTGCCACAGAACATCAGGATTGGCAAAGTCACCACTGGCGCCCTGTGCTCTTCACAGATGAAAGCAGGTTCACACTGAGCAAATGTGACAGACGTGACAGAGTCTGGAGATGCCATGGAGAGCGATCTGCTGCCTGCAACATCCTTCAGCATGACCGGTTTGGTAGTGGGTCAGTAATGTTGTTGGGTGGCATTTCTTTGGAGGGCCGCACAGTCCTCCATGTGCTTGCCAGAGGTAGCCTGACTGCCATTAGGTACCGAGATGAGATCCTCAGCCCCATTGTGAGACCATATGCTGGTGTGGTTGGCCCTGGGTTCCTCCTAATGGAGGACAATGCCAGACCTCATGTGGCTGGAGTGTGTCAGCAGTTCCTGCAAGATGAAGGCATTGAAGCTATGGACTGACCCGCCTGTTCCCCAGGCACGTGGAGGCCACACACAATACTGAGCCTCATTTTGACTTGTTTTAAGGACATTACATCAAAGTTGGATCAGCCTGTAGTGTGTTTTTCCACTTTAATTTTGTGGGTGACTCCAAATCCAGGCCTCCATTGGTTAATAAATTTGATTTCCATTGATGATTTTTGTGTGATTTTGTTGTCAGCACATTCAACTTTGTACAGAACAAAGTATTCAAGGAGAATATTTCATTCATTCAGATCTAGGATGTGTTATTTGAGTGTTCCCTTATATATTATACATACATACCAAAAGTTTGGACACACCTTATCATTTAAAGATTTTTCTGTATTTTCATGACTTTGAAAATTGTACATTCACACTGAAGGCATCAAAACTATGAATTAACACATGTGGAATTATATACTTAACAAAAAAATGTGAAACAACTGAAATTATGTCTTATATTCTAGGTTCTTCAAAGTAGCCACCTTTTGCTTTGATGACTGCTTTGCACACTTTTGACGAGATTCAAGAGGTAGTCACCGGAAATGGTCTTCCAACAATCTTGAAGGAGTTCCCAGAGATGCTTAGCACTTGTTGGCCCTTTTGCCTTCACTCTGCGGTCCAGCTCACCCCAAACCATCTCGATTGGGTTCAGGTCTGGTGACTGTGGAGGCCAGGTCATCTGGCGTAGCACCCCATCACTCTCCTTCTTGGTCAAATAGCCTTTACACAGCCTGGAGGTGTGTTTAGGGTCATTGTCCTGTTGAAAAATAAATGATTGTCCAACTAAACGCAAACCGGATGGAATAGCATGCCGCTTCAAGATGCTGTGGTAACCATGCTGGTTCAGTATGCCTTCAATTTTGAATAAATCCCCAACAGTGTCACCAGCAAAGCACCCCCACATCATCACACCTCCTCCTCCATGCTTCACGGTGGGAACCAGGCATGTAGAGTCCATCCATTCACCTTCTCTGCGTCGCACAAAGACACGGTGGTTGGAACCAAAGATCTCAAATTTGGACTCATCAGACCAAAGCACAGATTTCCACTGGTCTAATGTCCATTCTTTGTGTTCTTTAGCCCAAACAAGTCTCTTCTGCTTGTTGCCTGTCCTTAGCAGTGGTTTCCTAGCAGCTATTTTACCATGAAGGCCTGCTGCACAAAGTCTCCTCTTAACAGTTGTTGTAGAGATGTGTCTGCTGCTAGAACTCTGTGTGGCATTGACCTGGTCTCTAATCTGAGCTGCTGTTAACCTGTGATTTCTGAGGCTGGTGACTCGGATAAACTTATCCTCAGAAGCAGAGGTGACTCTTGGTCTTCCTTTCCTGGGGCGGTCCTCATGTGAGCCAGTTTCTTTGTAGCGCTTGATGGTTTTTGCAACTGCACTTGGGGACACATTCAAAGTTTGCCAAATTTTTCGGACTGGCTGACCTTCCTTTCTTAAAGTAATGATGGCCACTCGTTTTTCTTTACTTAGAATTTGTCTTATGGCAAGAAAAAAGCAGCTAACAGTCTATTCAGTAGGACTATCAGCTGTGTATCCACCAGACTTCTGCACAACACAACTGATGGTCCCAACCCCATTTATAAGGCAAGAAATCCCACTTATTAAACCTGACAGGGCATACCTGTGAAGTGAAAACCATTTCCGGTGACTACCTCTTGAAGCTCATCCAGAGAATGCCAAGAATGTGCAAAGCAGTCATCAAAGCAAAAGGTGGCTACTTTGAAGAACCTAGAATATAAGACATATTTTCAGTTGTTTCACACTTTTTTGTTAAGTATATAATTCCACATGTGTTAATTCATAGTTTTGATGCCTTCAGTGTGAGTGTACAATTTTCAAAATTATGAAAATACAGAAAAATCTTTAAATGAGAAGGTGTGTCCAAACTTTTGGTCTGTGTGTAATATAAATTATATATATATATATATATATATATATATATGATCCATGTGCTTTATTCATCATGACTGGGGCACCCTTTATCTGGTTTGCTTCACTTCTATCAGCTCTGTTGGAACTCCCCATGAAGGAAATTTCCGTGAGAATATCTTTCACTATTGGTTTTATATTTTTAGCTTGCTATGCTCAGAAAGCACTCCTTTCTTTCCTTTTTCCACCAAGGAAAATCCATTAATCGGTGCCTCTTCAGATTAGTAGGCTTGGTCTGTCATACCAGACTCGCAAATAAGAGCTGGGGATGCAGGGCTCCATGGTCTACAAATGTGCCCTGCTGGACCAGGGGCCTTCAAATCTATTTCCTTAACTCTACTCATAACACTCCTTAAGAACTTGCTCTTCTCCATATAGCTAGAGTGGAGCACTTGCCTCTGCCTATGCAGATAAGACCTTTGACCTTGTCCACTAGGTTTTTATGAAAGCAACACCTCATATTAGCCTGAAAGACATTAGGAAATGAATCACTTTATCTCTGTTCGCACAGATCCAGTGAGTGGTCTCTAAGGAATATTTTAATATCTAATCCGCATTCACCAAGTATGTCCCTTTAATTTTTAGCCTGGAACTGTATTATGGACAAATCTGACCAAAACTATTTTTTTTTCATTGGGAGTCAAGCCTATCAAACAGCGGAGTAACGGAAATGAATATTAAAAACTGGTTATTGCAAGATGCTGTCTTGTAGTTGGTTCTCAGAATTACAAAAAAACAATATTTCAGCCATTTAAGCACACAATAGGAAGATCATGTTGCTTCAATTTGACTTTTGCATTAGGGAAGAGTCAGACAGCCATATAACTCGGATGGGGATTGTAATGCTCTGACTGGTCGGTGGCTCTCACAACCCGAGCATGACAGCAGCATAGAAACGTATGTTTGGGTCAGGAGAGCCGCCGTTGCAATCCACGTCACTCTGACTACAGACTTCCTTACACCGTGAACACCGGACATTGGTAATACCAGATATTTCTGACAATGTGAGCAGGCGGTCACAAGACGGCGAGTATACGATTTCTATACTTTCGGCCACATTCCAACTAGATGCGTTTGGCCTCAGTCAGTACAAGTGAACTGAGTGAAGCTGAACATGTCTAGTTGGAATGTGGCCGAAAGTAAGCAAAATTGTGTACTCGTGGTCACATGACTGCTATACCGGAGAATCCTGAGAGCATGTGTTACACACTCAGGATTCAGAAGACTTGCCAAAAGACCAGACAACCCCTTTAATGAGCACCTGTGGCCAGGTCAGAGTGGACAGTTTTGCTCCTATTTTATTCCACCTGCTTTCCCTTGTATTCTGGTTTGTTTTTTTTTACATCCACCATACAGTTCCAGAGATGTGGGCCTTTTTATGTAGTGCTAATTTTTTTAAATTGTCAAAAGGGGAGTGTTGCTCAGTAGATAATTATGCAGAGAATCCTAAAGGCACTAAAGGGATTTTCATATGAACAAAAGTTCATTAAAATCAATGGCTGTGTCTTACCGTGTACAGAACACAGTCTGATCATACCACATCTCCTGGGCAGGAGAGGACGCAAAAGAGTATACAGACATTACAGCAGGAGATGGCAGATGAATCTTTTTGTGAGGTAAAACATTTCACTGCCTGTTTAACAATGTTTTACTTCAAAGAATCAGCTGTGATCCCCTGCTGTGATATCTGTATGCCCTTTCTTCCTCCCCTGCCCAGGAGATGTGGTATGATCAGACCATGTTCTGTACACGATTAGACACAGCCATTGATTGATTAAAATTAACTTTTGTTCGTGGGAAAACGCCTTAAATAAAGACTACAAAAATTGACACTAAATTAGAAGGCCCATGTCTAAAACCATATAGCGGAATGGAAAAAAAAAATCTGGAGCATCAGCAATAAAATAAGAGCAAAAACTGGCCACTTAACATGGTGATAGGTCCTCCAACTTCCATAAAAGATTGTTGGGATTCTACCCAGTAAAACTAAGTATAAATCCACTAATCTTTCTCGTACAGTCTGAGCGGTGGCGCCCGGATAACATTTCATAGCTCCCTCTGAATGTCTCTTCCCCCCCATTCTCCACTCGTCTCTAGCTCATGCTTCCTTCCTCTCCTGCACCCTATTCTTTACTTTCTTCCTCAGTACTCGTGTGCTCCTCTCATTAACCGCTCTATTGCCGAGTCTGCAGTAATACAGCTTTTCTTTATACCCCTATGTTGTACGGTTATTCCTCCTAGAAATGTATGAATAAGTTGATTTTCTGTACCAGTTGGCAGTATATACCTCCACATTCACACTGTCCATTCAGTGCTACACAATGACCAGTTGTGAACATTTCTAGAAGATGTAATTCATAATTATTCTATTTTTTTTTATATAATTCTGTGGGGAATAGAAGCATCGCTATCGCTGCATCACTAAGTATGTGAACGTGAAATATGAAATTTGAATAGCATTACTGCTCTAGAAAAATAACTAAAAAATCTTAGCGCATAATTTGGCCAATTCATGTATACCGGGTAGCTGCGGTAAGGCGTTTCTTGTTACCAGGAACCTACCTAATGTGAATCCTCTCTTAGAGACTAAAGTCTGCATGTGTATGGGAAGGTAAGATCTTGCTGTAATTAAAACCGCCTGTGGCCTAGAGGCGGAATGGTCAGCCAGAAGGCCTATGTCTACAAATATCAAAAGACTGACCGTCACTTCCAAAACAGAAAACAGGTGTGTACAGGTGCTTGCTAAGAGTAGCCATCTCCTTATATAACTAACGGATAAATTAGCACTGTTTTGGCAGTGACGGTCAGTTTTACGATATTTGTATGCCAGGAATGGTGACAGCTCCTCAAGTCCCAATTTTGTTTCCATACAATTGACAACCAGAGGCTAATCTGGAGACGGCGCTCTATAGCACTCCATTTGTATCCTGTATTTACAGTCTGTCACTTATACTAGCCCTGCAATTCCCTTTCACATGTCCTGTTACATTATAGGCTTTGTTACATCTTTATCTCTGATTATGTGGTGCAGGCAACTTGCTCCCTTTCTGAACAAAATAAAATAAGCAAGAACATACAAAGAAAACATGAGGCATTTATTTCCATGTGACAAAACATAACAATTGATAAAATATCCAGAAAAGATGGCAACAAGTTTCTAATGAATACTGGTATAAAAACCAGCTGCATGCCAAATCCAACAAAGCAGAAACTGATTTAATGGTGCTAAAAGCATTATTAGGCCACAGCCCCTCTATCAGTATTTGGTCAGTATTCGGTCAGTATTTTTTCTCAGGACTTGGAGCCAAAACCAGGTGAGGAACAATCAGAGAAAAGGTGTAATAGAAACAAGTCACCAATTCTGTATTTACCACCCACTCCTGAGAAAAAATACTGACCAAATACTGATAGTGGGGCCGTGGCTTTAGACTGCCTTTCTTTATTGCCAGCACTTTGTAAGATTATCTATACAAGCAGATGAAGCCTGCAGATGATTGCCATCTGTAAAGCCACCTTGAGCTCCTCCAGGCCATGGTTAGGATTTTGGATTATGAGCCACTGTTGCGGTTTTCTTTAACTGTTGGATCAATATTGCTGCCTTCATAGATCACCTTATTTTTAATACCATCTTGTACTATTCTTTGTTGAATCCTCAGTTTGGCATAATTGTATCTACAGTATAACCTGAAATAAAACACAGGGGCAAAAAGTCAAACTGGTTTTACACCACAAATCTCTTTTCATCAATACAGTTATAGTGTGAATGCACTTTGATTTCAACAAACTGCATAAACAGCTATTCATAGAGTAATTAACAAGGTTGGTACATTATAGGGGTTGGCCAGGTTTTTTACGAAAGTCTGCAAGAAAATCACTGTGTAACTAAGGACTTGTGATTCCTCACAGTGGGCACATTACACGCGGGGAGGATTCTCTGATGCCAGCAGCGAGAAACAACGGTCCTATCACCGCAAGTATGCAATATGCATACTTCAGGCCACATTCTGACTAGGCGGGCGCAGACTCTCTCATTGCAAGCGAGTTGAGTGATGCCACACACATCTAGTAGGAATGTGGCCGGGAGTATGCAATGTGCACACTCTGAGGATCCACAAGTCTGCAGTCACATAGACTGCAGCCTTTCATGATGAAACAACCTGGACAACCCCTTTGAGGCGATTCTGCACCTCACAGACCTCTGCAATGTCCCAACCCCCCCACACCCATTATACGAATAGTACATACATTCCTGCTAACATTTTAGCCAATACAAATTGTGAAGAAAGGGAAAAAAAAACTTACCAAGAGCCCAAGGTACTAAGAATGAACCCACCAGCAGCTAAGTCACAAGAACGTTTAACTCTGCCTGCAAAGAGGAAGGAAAAACATGAAAGGGCTGGTGCGGCACAGGTTTTTTTTAAAGGCATTAATGCTTTTAAAATAAAAATATGGAGAAATACTCACCTACCAGCAGCCCTGTGGATCTAGCATGAGCTGCTCTGCAGGTCTGGCTCAGGAAGCAATGTCAGTTCGATAGGGGATTGCTGAAGCCTGTGATTGGCGGCAGTGGTCAGTTAACTAGAGGAGCTTCTCTGATGACACGCTTCTCACCACCTGACCTGACCGCTGCAGCAAATGACATGCTGCAGCGGTCTTGTGGCTTGCAAGTTGAGCAGAGCTCCAGAGCAGTCTGTACTGTATCCAGTGAGCTGCAGGCAAGATATGGCTCTGGGATTTATTTATTTATTTTAGAAGCATTCACACCTAAAAAAAAAAAAAAATATATATATATCTTTCTGTGTCAAAGGGTAAACTCACTCATTACCCATTCGGTGCAGACTTTCTGCACAGATTTGCATATAAAAAATCTGCTGCATATTACAGTACCAGCTAGGTAAAGGAGATCTGAACAATTATCATCTGTCCCTTGAGATGGACACTGACCCGCGATTTCTAAATCTGCAGTGCGTCATTTCCTTCTGCAGAATTCAGGGCACATTGCAGGTCAGATGTTTCCGCATACTCACAGCATGTGAACTTGCCTCAAGAGTGAAACGATGTTCACACTGCTGTTTTTTTTCTGCAAGAAAAATGTGGACAAATGCTTAAAAAAACCTTCGGAGGAAATTCCATATTAAAATGGGTATTTTCAGTGTGTTTTCTGTGCACCTTCTTTTTGCTGCTCAACCTCTGATTTCAATACAGATAAAAAAGACACAATGCAAATGAGATTTTAGAAACCTTTTGCCACTGCGGTAAAATGCAAGGGTTTTACCCACCCTGAAAAAAGGGGAACAAAATACAGGAAAAGTGCTGTGTAAGAAGAAACCCTGGGAACTATTGTGCAGATTTCCTTTTTTTACTACTTTCCATTGTGTTTAATATGAGGTTTTAATACTACCACTTTTTTTTTCCCCTCTAACAACCACTCTGTCTCTAGGTTTTATTTTGTTTCCATACATCAACAGTGAAAGTGAAGAAATTGTGTAATACACTGCTCAAAAAAATAAAGGGAACACTTAAACAACAGAATATAACTCCAAGTAAATCAAACGGTCCACTTAGGAAGCAACACTGATTGACAATCAATTTCACATGCTGTTGTGCAAATGGAATAGACAATAGATGGAAATTATTGGCAATTATCAAGACAACCTCAATAAAGGAGTGGTTCTGCAGGTGGGGACCACAGACCACATCTCAGTACCAATGCTTTCTGGCTGATGTTTTGAATGTTGGTTGTGCTTTCACACTCGTGGTAGCATGAGACGGACTGTACAACCCACAGAAGTTGCTCCGGTAGTGCAGCTCATCCAGGATGGCACATCAATGCGAGCTGTGGCAAGAAGGTTTGCTGTGTCTGTCACAGCATAGTGTCCAGAGGCTGGAGGCACTACTAGGAGACAGGCAAGTACACCAGTAGACGTAGAGGGGGCCGTAGGAGGGCAACAATCCATCAGCGGGACCGCTACCTCCGCCTTTGTGCAAGGAGGAACAGGAGGAGCACTGCCAGAGCCCTGCAAAATGACCTCCAGCAGGCCACAAATGTGCATGTGTCTGCACAAATGGTTAGAAACCCACTCCATGAGGGTGGTATGAGGGCCCGACGTCCACAAATGGGGGTTGTTCTCACAGCCCAACACCATGCAAGATGCTTTGCATTTGCCACAGAACACCAGGATTTGCAAAGTTGTCACTGGTGCCCTGTGCTCTTCACAGATGAAAGGTTCACACTGAGCACATGTGTCACATACGTGACAGAGTCTGGAGACGCCGTGGAGAGCGATCTGCTGCCTGCAACATCCTTCAGCATGAACGGTTTGGCAGTGGGTCAGTAATGGTGTGGGGTGGCATTTCTTTGGAGGGCTGCACAGCCCTCCATGTGCTCACCAGAGGTAGCTGACTGCCATTAGGTACCGAGATGAGATCCTCAGACCCCTTGTGAGACCATATGCTGGTGCGGTTGGCCCTGGGTTCCTCCTAATGCAGGACAATGCCAGAACTCATGTGGCTGAAGTGTGTCAGCAGTTCCTGCAAGATGAAGGCATTGAAGCTATGGACTGGCCCGCCCGTTCCCCAGACCTGAATCCGATTGAGCACATCTGGGACATCATGTCTCTCTCCATCCACCAACGTCACGTTGCACCACAGACTGTCCAGGAGTTGGCGGATGCTTTAGTCCAGGTCTGGGAGGAGATCCCACAGGAGACCATCCGCAACCTCATCAGGAGCATGCCCAGGCGTTGTAGGGAGGTCATACAGGGACGTGGAGGCCACACACAATAGTGAGCCTCATTTTGACTTGTTTTAAGGACATTACATCAACGTTGGATCAGCCTTTAGTGTGTTTTTCCACTTTAATTTTGGGGGTGACTCCAAATCCAGGCCTCCATTGGTTAATAAATTTGATTTCCATTGATGATTTTTGTGTGATTTTGTTGTCAGCACATTCAGCTTTGTACAGAACAAAGTATTCAATGAGAATATTTCATTCATTCAGATCTAGGATGTGTTATTTGAGTGTTCCCTTTATTTTTTTGAGCAGTGCATATCTTAATAAAGAAATGCTTATTTGCCCATTTGTCTGTCGCTTCTCTTTCACTGATCATCTATTCTCAACAATTTCTCAAATATGTCTACAAATCTGCTGTTGCAGTTTTTAGTAACTGCTCAAGAAAAATGCAGGAGCCAAGTAATATAAAGATGTGTGCGTTATTTTTCATGTACACACACAATTTATTCTGAAGAGTCACCAGCAACGACAATAAGGCTAAATGGCAGAACAACTATTAAGGGAATCTGACACCATGTTTTTGCTGACAGCAGCATAATGTGGAGAGAGACCCTGATTTCAGTGATGTGTCACTTATGGGCTGCTTACTGAAGTTTTGATAAAATCACGGTTTTATTAGCTGCAGATCTACCAGTTCTCTGAACACTGAGCTCTGTATAATCTCACACCACTTATTGGCAGCTTTCTGTGTACACTGTGCATAGGCAGAAAGCAGCCAATCAGTGGGGAGAGTGTGAGAACCAGAGAACTATAATGGCATGAGAGAACTAGGCCTCTAGTGATGATAATCTGATTTTATCAAAATTACAGCAAGTTGCCCAATAAGTGACATCACTGGAATCAGGGTCTCTGCCCCTCCATTATACTGCTCTTAGATAAAAGTAGCAAAAACCTAGTGACAGATTCCCTTTAAAGCGCACCTGTCAGCAGGATTGTGCTCAGTAAACTACACACAGTTAGGTCCATATATATTTGGACAGAGA
The DNA here is from genome assembly GCF_046119375.1 of Phyllobates terribilis. Classification (NCBI taxonomy): domain Eukaryota; kingdom Metazoa; phylum Chordata; class Amphibia; order Anura; family Dendrobatidae; genus Phyllobates; species Phyllobates terribilis. Next base: position 915,299,402 of record NW_027362763.1, on the reverse strand, counting down.
CAATATTTTTCTAATTTTGGTTCTAGACATTACCACAATGAATTTTAAACAAAACAATTCAGATGCAGTTGAAGTTCAGACTTTCCACTTTCATTTGAGGGTATCCACATTAAAATTGGATGAAGGGTTTGGGAGTTTCAGCTCCTTAACATGTGCCACCCTGTTTTTAAAGGGACCAAAAGTAATTGGACAATTGACTCCAAGGCTATTTCATGGACAGGTATGGGCAATCCCTTCGTTACGTCATTCTCAATTAAGCAGATAAAAGGCCTGGAGTTGATTTGAGGTGTGGTGCTTGCATTTGGAAGGTTTTGGTGTGAAGTAAACATGCGGTCAAAGGAGCTCTCCATGCAGGTGAAACAAGCCATCCTTAAGCTGCAAAAACAGAAAAAAAACATCCGAGAAATTGCTACAATATTAGGAGTGGCAAAATCTACAGTTTGGTACATCCTGAGAAAGAAAGAAAGCACTGGTGAACTCATCAATGCAAAAAGACCTGGGCGCCCACGGAAGACAACAGTGGTGGATGATCGCAGAATAATCTCCATGGTGAAGAGAAACCCCTTCACAACAGCCAACCAAGTGAACAACACTCTCCAGGAGGTAGGTGTATCAATATCCAAATCTACCATAAAGAGAAGACTGCATGAAAGTAAATACAGAGGGTTCACTGCACGGTGCAAGCCACTCATAAGCATCAAGAATAAAAAGGCTAGACTGGACTTTGCTAAAAACCATCTAAAAAAGCCAGCACAGTTCTGGAAGAACATTGTTTGGACAGATGAAACCAAGATCAACCTCTACCAGAATGATGGAAAGAGAAAAGTATGGCGAAGGCGTGGTACAGCTCATGATCCAAAGCAGACCACATCATCTGTAAAACACGGCGGAGGCAGTGTGATGACTTGGGCATGCATGGCTGCCAGTGGCACTGGGTCACTAGTGTTTATTGATGATGTGACACAGGACAGAAGCAGTCGAATGAATTCTGATGTATTCAGAGCCATACTGTGTGCTCAGATCCAGCCAAATGCAGCCAAACTGATTGGTCGTCGTTTCATACTACAGATGGACAATGACCCAAAACATAAAGCCAAAGCAACCCAGGAGTTTATTAAAGCAAAGAAGTGGAATATTCTTGAATGGGCAAGTCAGTCACCTGATCTCAACCCAATTGAGCGTGCATTTCACTTGTTAAAGCCTAAACTTCAGACAGAAAGGCCCACAAACAAACAGCAACTGAAAACCACCGCAGTGAAGGCCTGGCAGAGCATCAAAAAGGAGGAAACACAGCGTCTGGTGATGTCCATGAGTTCAAGACTTCAGGCAGTCATTGCCAACAAAGGGTTTTCAACCAAGTACTAGAAATGAACATTATATTTACAATTATTTAATCTGTCCAATTACTTTTGGTCCCTTTAAAAACAGGGTGGCACATGTTAAGGAGCTGGAACTCCTAAACCCTTCATCCAATTTTAATGTGGATACCCTCAAATGAAAGTGGAAAGTCTGAACTTCAACGGCATCTGAATTGTTTTGTTTAAAATTCATTGTGGTAATGTCTAGAACCAAAATTAGAAAAATGTTGTCTGTCCAAATATATATGGACCTAACTGTACACTGTCAGGTGCGCGACATTACACTGATTAAAGTGATACCTTGGTTGATGAAATCCGTCCTGTGGTTCTTGTGTAATCTTTACTTTCAGTTTGGAGATAATGATATGCTCGTGTTCTGGGGCAGCCTGTGGGGGTGCGTTCTATCTGGTGCTCTGCTTACATATTCATCTGTATGCTATTATGACAGCTCACTGATCCTTCACTGACCTGCCTCCTATTTTACCTAGCCCCGCACTACTAGATGCAGTATATAAAATAGGAGGCAGGTCGTCCGTGAACGATCAATGAGCTGTCATAAGAGCATACAGATGAATATGTAAGCAGAACACCAGATAGAACGCACCCCCACAGGCTGCCCTGAAGCACGAGTATATCATTATCTCCAAACTGAAATAAATCCGTCCTGTGGTTCTTGTGTAATCAACCAAGGTATCATATTAATCAGTGTAATGTCGCCCACCTGACAGTGTATGTAGTTTACTGAGCAAAATCCTGCTGACAGGTGCGCTTTAATTCTGCAAGTGAGTTACAGGAGACTGAGGCTATGTGCCCACGTTGCAGAAATGAAGCAGAAAATTTCTGCTTCATTTCTGCAAGTCCTCTCCCGGAAAAATGCATGCGGAATTCCGCACGCGTTTATCGCGCGTTTTTCACATGCGGAATTGCCTTGCGTTTTTTATGCATTGGACAAAGGCAATTCCGCTTGCGGAAACGCAAAATTAATTGACATGCCGCGGATTTTTGAACGCAGCATAAACGCTGCGGAAAAATACGCAGCATGTGCATAGAACTTGCGGAATCCCATTGGGGACCATGGGGTGCGGATTACCAAGCGTTTTACAAGCGTTTCCGCTGCAGAAATTCCGCATCAAAAACTATTGTAATCCGCAACGTGGGCACGCAGCCTTAGGGTATGTGCGCACGTTCAGGATTTGCTTGCAGAGATTTCTGCATCTCTTGCCAGCAAAAACAATGCGAAAATTCCGTGCTTTTTTGCATTTTCATGTGTTTTTTGTGCGTTTTTGCCATGCATTTTATCCAATGCATTGTATAGGAAAAACGCACAAAGAATGGACATACTGCTTCTTTTTCCACACATGAAATTCTGTAAGGAAAAATCCTGATCATGTGCACAGAACTTGAAAAATCTTCTAGGAACTGCTGGGATCAGGTTTACAATGCGTTTATGGGGCCAATTCTGCATGGATTTACCGCACAAAAAACGCACCGTGTGAACATAGCCTTACATTATGTCTATGAGCTTACAGATTGCACTCAAAAACTCCAGCAAGTCAGATCTTTGGTGATAGTCGTGGCTAGTGATTTTCTAGTTATCATGCAGCCCTAACATTAATGGGGTTGTTCCCCAAAGACCTCCCCTTACCATATGCCCTAGTAAGGCTAAGTGCCCACGATGCAGAAATGCTGCATATTTTTTCCGCTTCTTCCTGGCAGGAAACACTCACGCGGATTTTACACGCGTTTTTCCTGCCAGGAAGAAGCGTTTGTCAAGCGTTCTTCACTTGCATTTCTGCATGCGGGTTATCAAGCGCTTTTCCAAGCGATTTTAGCATCACTTGGAAAGTGCTTGACAACTTGGTCACACTATATAAATCCATGCAACCGGCATGGATTTATATAGTGTGACCCCAAAGAATGGTTAAAAATAAAGATTATACTTACCTTCTGATGGCCCCTGGTCTCCTTCTCCGATGTGTCCGGTCTCGCGGTTGTGCAAAGGGGCCTGCCATGACGTCATTTAGTCATGTGACAGGTCAGCGGTCGCGTGACCTGTCACATGACTAAATGACGTCATGGAAGGTCTTTTCACACCACTGCGAGCCGCCCAACACACTGGATGCATCACTGAGGAGGCCGGGGGCTATCGGATGTTAAGTATAATGTATATTTTTTTTCCCAGGTACCATGGTACCCGGCTCTGGATGAGAGTCTCCTCTTCTCCAGACCCGGGTACCATCCGCACATTGAATCGCTTCATATCTGTGTGTGCACATGTAGTCATGCGGATATTGAGCGTTTCAATGCAAGTCAATGGCGGCAATTACGCTGCGTGTCCGCAAAATTAATGGACATACTGCATATTTTTCTGCAATGATAATCCGCAGCGGAAATTTCCGCAGTATGTGCACAGCACATGCGGATTATCATTGGGGAACATGGGGCACGTATTACCAAGTGTTTTTTAAGCGTTTTCGCTGCGGAAGTTCTGCGGCAAAAATGCTTGAAAAACGCATAGTGGGCACGCAGCCTAGAGCATATTAAATGTCAGAGGAGGAGACCCTGCTCTGGATACCCCTTTTTTTGATAATGTTTTTGACTCCTGATGTCACTTACTTGTTGCTAGAAAATTTCCAACACCAATTACCAAGGAGCCAACAGATCCGAAAAGCACAGATTCCCGTGCACAAGGCGTCTTCTGCACATCAATGATCCACAACAACTTGAAGGACTAATAGGGGGGAAAAAACAGCTTATATAATGAAAAGAGTAGCAGGGTAAGCAATAATGCTCACACCTCTGCATCCAGAAGTCAGTTAGGATCTGCTATAGAATAACTCCTTTTACAATACAAGCCATGATGCCTGTATGAACAGAGCCAAGGATGGCGCACACATTTTTCTGTGTTCACTCTTCTTTATCACCCCTGCCTCATTTTAGTAAATGTATCATATTCTGCATGTATGTGGGAACACAGCCTTAGGGTGTGTACAGTGAGCTTTTATTAGGTTTTTGACGCTGTGTACTCAGTGTTTTACAGTTACCAGCATAGTGGATGAGATTTATAGAAATCTCATGGCCACTGTGCATTTTTATGCTGTTTAAACTGACCGATGCGTGTTTCTAATCCGCAGCATGTCAATTTATCTTGCCGGTACGCTGAGTTTTCTGTGCAGAATTTCCCCATAAACGTACATTACATATGGAAAATCAGCAGGTAAACCACATGCATTTTTACTGCATTTCCATGGAGGGAACTCACCAAAAATGCATTTAATCCGCACCTGAGAATGTCAAATACCAGGAAGTTTCCAAAACAAAGCAGCTTTATTTAAAGCATGACCCCCCCCCCCTCCCAAACAGAGACAAAGAACACAACATCAGAAACGCGATAAAAAAGGTATGTCAAGAAAAAGCACAATGAAAGGCCGCAGGTAACCTAAATGCTGATCATGGGACGGTAGCCTAATGGATAGCTTACTACACAATGCACGAGGAAAAATACACACTGAAGAATTATTTTCATATAAAAACGGAAAAACCAAATTACAATTAAAAGGTCAGGAAATGCTCAGCAGCATCGGGATCACTCAATATGTTTCACATAAAGTCTTAGAGACAAAGGTCACCGATGTCCATGGAAATGAATCAGCTACAGCCTTTACAAACCCGGAGCACAATCCTCAATGATAGAGTACAGCCAGACGACCATATAAACCGCACTGAGATCAGAGCGCAATACACACTGACCAGTCGCTCTCCTCATCCCAGCGGCAGGCGCTCTCCTCATCCCAGCGGCAGGCGCTCTCCTCATCCCAGCGGCAGGCGCTCTCCTCATCCCAGCGGCAGGCGCTCTCCTCATCCCAGCGGCAGGCGCTCTCCTCATCCCAGCGGCAGGCGCTCTCCTCATCCCAGCGGCAGGCTCTCTCCTCATCCCAGCGGCAGGCTCTCTCCTCATCCCAGCGGCAGGCTCTCTCCTCATCCCAGCGGCAGGCGCTCTCCTCATCCCAGCGGCAGGCGCTCTCCTCATCCCAGCGGCAGGCTCTCTCCTCATCCCAGCGGCAGGCGCTCTCCTCATCCCAGCGGCAGGCGCTCTCCTCATCCCAGCGGCAGGCGCTCTCCTCATCCCAGCGGCAGGCGCTCTCCTCATCCCAGCGGCAGGCGCTCTCCTCATCCCAGCGGCAGGCGCTCTCCTCATCCCAGCGGCAGGCTCTCTCCTCATCCCAGCGGCAGGCGCTCTCCTCATCCCAGCGGCAGGCGCTCTCCTCATCCCAGCGGCAGGCTCTCTCCTCATCCCAGCGGCAGGCTCTCTCCTCATCCCAGCGGCAGGCTCTCTCCTCATCCCAGCGGCAGGCGCTCTCCTCATCCCAGCGGCAGGCGCTCTCCTCATCCCAGCGGCAGGCGCTCTCCTCATCCCAGCGGCAGGCGCTCTCCTCATCCCAGCGGCAGGCGCTCTCCTCATCCCAGCGGCAGGCGCTCTCCTCATCCCAGCGGCAGGCGCTCTCCTCATCCCAGCAGCAGGCGCTCTCCTCATCCCAGCGGGACAGAAATATATGAAGCTGACCTGTTCCAGACAGGAGAGCCGCCGGTCAGTCTGTGCATTGCTCTGATCTCAGTCAGATTAATACAGTACATTCATCGCGCCAGGGCGGAAGGACAATATATATATATATTTATATATATATACAGCCGATGCACGCACCATGGCAGATAACACATACAGCCAGCACGCGCTATTATATCTACACTTGGGCATATCCTGCAGCACACAGGCACATACAACCATCGGGGCCGAGGGTGATCAGTGTGCCGGTTGCATGGCCAGGTAGGTGCAGACAGCACCCGGTACGGCTGTGATCACAAATACCGGCGGTCACGTGTTACTGTATCCCGTCCTCTGCACAGACATCCCCAGATCTCACATAACGTCACTTTATCACAGGACAATGAATGACTTCACCTTTTCCTTGGCTACTTCACCTTCCTCGTCCGCCATATTGGTTGGCACGATCGAGCAGACCTTCACCCTCCAAATCCGCCAAACAACGGAGCTGAAGCCAAGTACAGAGCGTCTCCAGCATGCAGGCCGCTCCAGTAATCTCGAGGCTTCGCTCTCGCTGGTTATGGAGTTCCGCCATAGTCAGCCGGGTATTGTGTATTAGGGCTTCACTGGGCATTTACATGGCTGCGTCTAGGTCGGAGCTGATCCCTTGTGCTCCTCAGTTTAGCTGCTCCACTGTAGACAGTTTAGGTGAGTAGATCGGAGCTGCTGGAGAGCGGTCCTCAAAGATCCCTCCGCTCTAGACAGTTCAGCACTGCCACCACTAGATGGAGCTGCTCCAGGTCCTCATACTCACTGCTGTCTAGTCGCATCTTCTGGCTTTTTTTGCTTTTTATGGAATTCCTCATGATTTTAATGGAGCAATGATCACAGGTCATACGTGATTTTTTTTACACTGTTATATATTTTGTGTATTTGGGCAAATTTATTATTTTTTCCTGATTAGTAAAACTTGCATTTTTATTGTCACTTTTTGTAATATAATAAGTTACACTCAGAGCTGATTGTTCAGTTTTCCACAATGTGACTTTTCCCGTTTGTCCACAGTGCTGTCTACAGCACCGCCATTCTGGAGAGTCGGCGGAGCTCCGCGGCAGGGCTGTGGAGTCGGTAAGCCAAACCTGCGGCTCCGACCCCGACTCCCACATATATTGCTTATATTTAAGTGAAAAAGTTATTGTAGTACAATGTGAACATCAGACATTTAATGATTTTTATGATACAATAATCAAGATATTTAGATAGAACACAATATATATTTATTGGAATACAACTTTAGAACACAAAAAACTGTAATAAATTGTAAATATGTAATATCGATTACATATACAGTACAGACCAAAAGTTTGGACACACCTTCTCTTTAAAGATTTTTCTGTATTTTCATGACTATGAAAATTGTACATTCACACTGAAGGCATCAAAACTATGAATTAACACATGTGGAATTATATACTTAACAAAAAAGTGTGAAACAACTGAAAATATGTCTTATATTCTAGGTTCTTCAAAGTAGCCACCTTTTGCTTTGATGACTGCTTTGCACACTCTTGGCATTCTCTTGATGAGCTTTAAGAGGTAGTCACTGGAAATGGTCTTCCAACAATCTTGAAGGAGTTCCCAGAGATGCTTAGCACTTGTTGGCCCTTTTGCCTTCACTCTGCGGTCCAGCTCACCCCAAACCATCTTGATTGGGTTCAGGTCTGGTGACTGTGGAGGCCAGGTCATCTGGCGTAGTACCCCATCAATCTCTTTCTTGGTCAAATAGCCCCTACACAGCCTGGAGGTGTGTTTGGGGTCATTGTCCTGTTGAAAAATAAATGATGGTCCAACTAAACGCAAACCGGATGGAATAGCATGCCACTGCAAGATGCTGTGGTAGCCATGCTGGTTCAGTATGCCTTCAATTTTGAATAAATCCCCAACAGTGTCACCAGCAAAGCACCCCCACACCATCACACCTCCTCCTCCATGCTTCACGGTGGGAACCAGGCATGTAGAGTCCATCCGTTCACCTTTTCTGCGTCGCACAAAGACACGGTGGTTGGAACCAAAGATCTCAAATTTGGACTCATCAGACCAAAGCACAGATTTCCACTGGTCTAATTCCTTGTGTTATTTAGCCCAAACAAGTCTCTTCTGCTTGTTGCTTGTCCTTAGCAGTGGTTTCCTAGCAGCTATTTTACCATGAAGGCCTCTTGCATAAAGTCTCCTCTTAACAGTTGTAGAGATGTGTCTGCTGCTAGAACTCTGTGTGGCATTGACCTGGTCTCTAATCTGAGCTGCTGTTAACCTGCGATTTCTGAGGCTGGTGACTCGGACAAACTTATCCTCAGAAGCAGAGGTGACTCTTGGTCTTCCTTTCCTGGGGCGGTCCTCATGTGAGCCAGTTTTTTTGTAGCGCTTGATGGTTTTTGCAACTGCACTTGGGGACACTTTAAAAGTTTGACCAATTTTTCGGACTGACTGACCTTCATTTCTTAAAGTAATGATGGCCACTCATTTTTCTTTACTTAGCTGCTTTTTTCTTGCCATAATACAAATTCTAACAGTCTATTCAGTAGGACTATCAGCTGTGTATCCACCTGACTTCCGCACAACACAACTGATGGTTCCAACCCCATTTATAAGGCAAGAAATCCCACTTATTAAACCTGACAGGGCACACCTGTGAAGTGAAGACCATTTCCGGTGACTACCTCTTGAAGCTCATCAAGAGAATGCCAAAAGTGTGCAAAGCTGTCATCAAAGCAAAAGGTGGCTACTTTGAAGAACCTAGAATATAAGACATATTTTCAGTCGTTTCACACTTTTTTGTTAAGTATATAATTCCACATGTGTTAATTCATAGTTTTGATGTACAATTTTCATAGCCATGAAAATACAGAAAAATCTTTAAGTGAAAAGGTGTGTCCAAACTTTTGGTCTGTACTGTATATATATATATATATATATATATATATATATATATATATATATATATATATATATATATATATATATATATATATATATATATATATATATATATATATAACATCACTATGTAATAAACTATAAGTGGCAAAAAAACAGTTTTCAACAAAAACATACTAAATAATATTTGTGCAGTCTATGAATTTGTTCTAAGAAATAGAATTGCCTCCATCAGATCCTCCTTCATAGATGACCTCAAATCTGACCTAATAATTTTAAGGCTAGAGAACAACCTCTCTACACTAACTTGGGTTGGAGGCAAAGCCGTAACCACATGGGCAACATCTCTAACAATTTCCGAGTATAAAGGAATTGCCTCATGCACAGTCAGTTTTGATGAACAGTTGAATTTTTCTATTTCTTTGAGAGCAAGTGAAACATTTTGTTGAAATATGGTCAATCTGCTTGCCATAGGAGACGGAGTGAAATCTTTTTCCTTGCGGCAATGCTTTGCCTGCTCCATGTCATCCAAATACTTGTCAAAGTCAAACTCCTCATCTGATGAGGATGAAGATATGGCAGCAGTAGCACTGTCAGGACCCAAGTCCTCTTGCGCCTGGCAGTCCTCCTGTAGGCCACTCATCCTAACTACTACCTCAGTCAGCTCTTCTTTTCCTTTAGTAAGCTGTTGATCATCAAGCGGTATACGATGACTTGGGTCCACATAAACAGCTGCCAGAAAATTTTTATTTTCCAATAGCTGTGTCTCTCTCTGTTACATTGAAGCAGAAATGCCATCTGTGATTAAACCTCCTCTTTGGGACAGGCAAAATAGCAAGTTCTTCCACTCCCTTATAAAAATGCCAGGAGTTAAATCCTCAGCTTGTAATTTTTTAGTCACTTTAAATGGGTGATTAAGCAATTCCTTCAATTCAGCCATCTGTGTCCATTGACCTTCATTTACGGTTACCTGAGGGTTCGCCATATCTATAAGAAACTGTTTTAGTTCAAGCAATCGCTCAATCATTAAATAAGTGCTGCCCCACCGAGTGGCTTGATCGACAATTCTGGCGGCAATGACCAATTTCCTCACTTTTCCAATCAGATTTCCAGCATGTCCCTCTTGCAGACTATCTCTTATTGCCAGCTGCAGCGTGTGCACAACACAGCGCATGTGATGAATAGGAAAGTGTTTTGAAGCAGCTTATATTTCTAAAGTATAATTTTGCTGTTCTTCTGTTGTAATATCTGCTTGTTCCTCAGTTACATGAACAGCACTGTGGCCTTCCATCTCAAACATACTGAATCCTACATTTTCTTCTAGCTGTTGTTCATTACTCTCATTCATCAGTTTAATTGTACTTATCATGTTTGAAGCATTGTCCATTACAATAGCAAGAACCTGTTCTTTTTTGAGTTGGTAATTGTAGCACCCCGAGGACTCGGCTGCTACAGGGGTATTGCACCTCGAACCAGAGGTGTGATATTCCACTCCCGGGTAAGGATGGAGTGTGGACCAGGACTCAGTAAGCTGCATGCACCACACACACCCCATTTCCGAGGAACAGACCAACGGTGCTCCCACTAGACAGAGTGCAGGCACGACAGCTTCTGTTCCTGGCTGGAGTGGGGAGGGGAAAGTACACCCAGTGGTGTAGGAGCAGATAGGGGTGGGTTTCTGGGCATAGGTAGGAGCCCATTGGTTGCTAGTCACCTGGGCTCACACATAGAGGGAGGTATATAAGGTGGGCACCATCTTAGATCAGTGTTCAGTTTAGGCAGGAGGAGAAGAGGAGAGGAGCTCAGCCAGAGAGGGCTGACAGGGAGCTGTGGCTCAGTCTGGGCCCAGCTCCGGAGGCAGGCCTGGAGTGGAGGCCAGAAGCAGCAGAGAGAGAGAGGAGGAGGAACAGAAAGGAAAGTAAGAAAGGAACTGGAACAGAGGAGAAAGGAAGCAAAGAACACAGAGAAAGGCCCAGAGACACGAAGGCAGAAGGAACCCCATATGCCCAGAGGAGATACTGGGTGAAGGGTTGGCAGAGCAGGGTACCGGAACCCAAATTGGTGGAGGCGACTAATCCTCAGCCAAAACCGGAGGTTGTGACCACATCTTGGTGCGACCCCTCACTACATCCACCAGAAAGGCATACCGCATAGGGTCAGGGAAACCGGGAGAGGTTTCGCCAACAGAAGGCCCGAGGAAGCTGGACAAAGGTGGGTCACTGGTGGGGACGGCCAGTAGAAAGGAAGAGAGGGGAGCTCTGAACCACGCTCTGGAATTGCCTGGGAGTTGACCGAGTCCCTCACCTGGTGGACGCAGCACGGCTCGGGCAGTCATCGCCTGCAGCATTGACCTGAATAACAACCGTGAGTAAAGCTTTGGAAACTGCAATTACAAGTCTCTGTGTTTCATCGCCGCACCAGCACCATCAGTACTGGGACACTCACACCATCACTACCACCATCATCCACACTAGCTGCCCTGAGGCAATACTTCTCCCGTGGGGAGTAATCCCATACTTGGCTGCGCATACAACATCAGCCTCAGCAGTCTGCAGCGCAGCGGCGGTCCCCACTGACCGCAATCCACGGGTGGCGTAGTCGGACATTTGCTATACATTAAGACTGCCACTGGTTTGACCACCCTGGGCACGGACCGGGTCACCGCCACACGGAGACTACAACCCCGAGCGGTCCGGCTCCGGGTATCCCCCTGCACAGCACTGGCCCAGGGGGCGCGTCATAATCCTGCAGAGCTTTTTCCACTAAGGCCTGGAGAAACTGGCTGGTGTGATGAGCTTCAGTATCTTTTACTGACAGTGTCTTGATAACAATTTCTTTGTTGTCACAAACATATCAAACATGATGGCAAAATACTTCACTCTGTGACGTGTGTAGGCATCCATTTTAAGAAACATGAAGCGTCTTTTAAGGCTATGTGCCCACGATGCGTTTTTTAAGCATTTCCACAGCGGCAAAAACGCTGCAGAAACGCTTAAAAAACGCTTGGTAGAAGGCCTGCCATGTTCCCCAATGATAATCTGCATGTGCTGTGCACATGCTGTGGAAATTTCCGCTGCGGGTTATCATTGCGGAAAAAAAAAGCAGCACTACCAATTATTTTGCGGAAGCGCTGCGTTTTCGCCGCCATTGACTTGCATTGGAACGCATGGAATCTGCATCACTGCATATGTAGATGCGCATTCCATGCGTTCTAATGTGCATATGGTACCCGGGTCTGGAGAAGAGGAGACTCTCCTCCGGACCCGGGTACCATAGTACCTGTAAAAAAAAGAATAAAATAAATATTATATTTACCTTCTGATGGCCCCCGCTGCGCTTGTCCTCCCTTGCCGGCAGATCGCGGTGGACTGAAGGACCTGCGCTGACGTCATAGTCATGTGACGGTAGGTCCTTCAGTGTAATGTACCGCGATCTGCCAGCAAGGGACAACGGAGCGAAGCAAGAATGCGGGGGCCATCAGAAGGTAAGTATAGATTAATTTTTTTATTTTTAACCATTCTGTTACGGTTCACACTATATATGCTGTTTGCATGGATTTATTTAGTGTGACCAAGTTGACAAGCACTTTCCAAGTGATGCTAAAATCTCTTGGAAAGCGCTTGATAACCCGCATGCAGAAATGCATGTGAAGAACGCTTCACATCCGCATGTCCCTGGCAGGAAAACGCATGTACAATCCGCATGTACAATCCGCATGCGTTTTTTCTGCCAGGGAGATGCAGAAACGCTCAGGAAAAATCCAGAGCATTTCTGCATCGTGGGCACATAGCCTGAGAGTCTTTTTAAGATCTTCCTTTTGTTTAACGGCTTCTTCAATCACTAATTTTCTAATACTTTCTCTTTCCAGAGAAACACCAAGTTTGCGGGCCATTTCTCCATTAAGAGCTGTAAAAGCTGGTCGTGCAAATAATGATAATGGTACACCTTCCTCACAACAAGCTGTATGAGCTGTCTTTTAAACATATCTGCTGTCATTGTTACACTTACTTTGTCACTTACAAAATATCTTGTTAATGATGTTTGAGATGCTCTTTCCTCCTTTGCCTGGCAGGAAGTGCTTGGCGCGGGGTTCTTGGTGCTGCTGTTATCTTTCTCAGTCACAGCTTTGAAAACTTCCTGGTGGAAGCGTTGTAAATGTCTTTTAGATTGGAAGCTCTTGTAGGAGCTGAGTATGCACTGATTTTGGCATAACAGCATTTGTTTTCCTCTGGGTCACTTGTCATACATTGACACACAAAATATTTTTCATCTTGAGTCACTGTGAAATGCTCAAATACAGCTGACTTCATGGGGAGCTTCTTAGACATTTTGTAATCATATAAATTCACTCTAAAAATAATTTTGTCCTGTAAAATAAAATAATGTATATTATAATTCCAACAAGAACAGGGAACCATGTACAGTGGGGAAAATAAGAATTTGATACACTGACAATTTTGTAAGTTTTACCACCTACAAAGAATGGAGAGGTCTGTAATTGTGCACTTCACCTGTGAGAGACAGACTAAAAAAAATCCAGAAAATCACATTGTGTGATTTAAATAATATGCATTTTATTGCATGAAATACGTATTTGATACAATAGAAAAACAGAACTTAATATTTGATACAGAAACCTTTGTTTGCAACTATAGAGCTCAGACGTTTCCTGTAGATTCTGTTTCTGTTGAAGTGTACCTATGATTAAACATTTCAGACCTCTCCATTCTTTGTAGGTGGGAATCGACAGTGTATCAAATACATACTTTCCCCACTGTATAATTTTAGATAGAAATAAAACAAACTTTGCATAAATCAATAGTACAGATGACAAATATAAAGTTTGTAAAATATGTTATTAGATAGCTTTACTTTGAATTTCCAATCTCAGGCTTTGCTTAAGGTACAGCTCACTAAATGCTTCACAGTCTATGAAGAGGGGAGGAGGGAGGGAGCAAGTTTGTTGTGTATCATACTCCAGGAACAAAGAAACTGATAGAGCTAATAACTTGATGTTTCGGCTTCTATAGCTATACGGCCATGTGCCCACGATGCAGAAATGCTCAGGATTTTTTCCTGAGCGTTTCTGCATCTCCCTGGCAGAAAAAAACACATGTGGATTGTACATGCAGATTGTACATGCGGATTGTACATGCGTTTTCCTGTCAGGGACAAGCGGATGTGAAGCGTTCTTCACTTGCATTTCTGCTTGTGGGTTGACAAGCGCTTTGCAAGCGATTTTAGCATCACTTGGAAAGTGCTTGACAACTTGGTCACACTATATAAATCCCTGCAAACAGCGTGGATTTACATAGTGTGACCCGAGAGAATGTCAAAAAATAAATATTATACTTACCCTCTGATGGCCCCCGGTGTCCTGCTTCACTCCGTTCTCCCTTGCCGGCAGCAGTACACTGAAGGACCTGCCGACGTCAGCGTCACGTGACCCATCACATGACTATGACGTCAGCGCAGGTCCTTCAGTCCATCGCGAACTGCCGGCATGAAAGGACGAGTGCAGCGGGGGCCACCAGAAGGTAAGTATATATTTATTTTTTATTTGATTCTTTTTTTTTTTTTTTTTTTTACAGTTTTCTATGGTACCCAGGTCCGGAGGAGAGTCTCCTCTTCTCTAGACCTGGGTACCATCCGCACATTAGAACGCGTGGAATGCGCATCTACATATACAGTGATGCGTAATCCATGCGATCTAATGCAAGTCAATGGCGGCGAAAACGCAGCACTTCCGCAAAATAATTGGTAGTGCTGCTTTTTTTTCCGCAATGATAATCCGCAGCGGAAATTTCCACAGTATGTGCACAGCACATGCGGATTATCATTGGGGAACATGGCAGGCCTTCTACCATGCGTTTTTTAAGCGTTTCTGCAGCGTTTTTGCCGCTGCGGAAACGCTTAAAAAACGCATCGTGGGCACACAGCCTACAAGTCCTCATATAAGTCCTCATCAATCCTGTTGCTTTTATTTTCCCTGTAAATTGTATAGAAGCTAGCTTCCCAAAAGTATATCAGCTAAAAGAAAAAAACAAACAAGCATCAAGCATACAGAGAGAACATACAGTATACTGGACTATTGATTTATGCACAGTTTATTGAAAGTTTAAATATGCTTTAAGAAGTAATTACCTTAATCTTGTTATCCTGTTCACTCTAGCAATTCTTCTGAGATGAGTGCAGGCCTTCCTTCTTTCTGAGTGTTTACTTTTTACCCTTGTCTGTAGAGGAGGAGCTTCACTGGTGCTGGAGTGCAGCACTGACTTATCTCAGCTAAGACAAAGCCTAGATCCTCAGGCGGCATTCACACCATGGGCATAGCCAGGATCAAAACTAGGGGGGGGCAGAACCTCATACTGTTCCACAGAACCTCATACTGCACACCTCAGCTGCTGCAGAACCTCATACTGCACACCCCTACACTTGAAAATAAAGCCTGCACCTTGAGAAGATGTTGTGAATGCAGTCTATTTATTCCAACTATCATTTGATGTTGATGTGTTACTGAAGACGAGCAATGCCTGTCCTGGGAGTCCTTTTGGGCAGCTATGAGGTGTACCTGACTGGTGCTAAAAAAAAAAAAAAAAAAGGCGTGTTAGTCTGTGTGGTACTCGGCTTTCATTCTTTTTGGTACAGATAAGATATGGATAGACAGATATGGATAAATGGATGGATAGATAGAGTCATGGAGGGATAGATAGATGGAGGGATGGATAGATAGATAGATAGTGGGATAGATGGCGGAATAGATAGATTAATAGAGGGATGGATAGATATAGGGATTTATGGATAAATATATGGATAGATAGATGATAGATAGCCAAATGGATAGATGGAGGGATAGATAGATAGATAAGATAGATAAAGTAATAGATGGAGGGATGGATAGATAGATAGTGGGATAGATGGAGGAATAGATAGATTAATAGAGGGATGGATAGATGGAGAGATAAATAGATAGATACAGAGATGGATGGATAAATATATGGATAGATATATGGATGGATAGCTGGAGGGATAGATGAAAGGATAGATGGAGGGATAGATAGATAGATAGATAGATGAATACATGGAGAGATAGATAGAGTGTGATAGACAGATGACAGCTACAGACAGCAAATAGTACATTGCACATATAGTTCACACATTGTACAGAGAGCACATAATAATCACCTACAATATTAGCATTAGTTACCTTCCTGTGACAGAGATGAGCAGTAGTACTTTCACTTTCTCCAGCTCGGGGCCCAGGAATCGGATCCTGTGTAGGGCAGGAACCCCTCCTCTCTCTGGTGAAGACGGCAGAAGCCAGGACAGGAGGGGAGATTGCCCCCTGCAGTCTGGAGCCGGTGCAGGACGGGAGCACTGCAGAATACAAGTGAGTTTTGATAGGTGCGTGCCCCTGCTTCTAGGGGGGGGGCAGCTGCCCCCCCGCCCCTCGCTGACTACGGCCATGATTCACACACAGCGTTTTTGCGGATCCGTTTTTTGCAGTAAAATGCAGTGACTCTGGGCATCCCAGCAAAGTCAATGGGTTTCAAGATATGACATTCAGACACATCGTTTTGTGAGGATCCGTTTTTGGGCTCAAAAACGGATCCTCACAAAGAATGAGCATGTCAGTTTGTGCTTTGTTTTTCTAATCTTTTGCTATTGAAAACATTATCTATGAGCTCAAAAACCTTTCAGGTGATGCGGTTTTTTAAAAAGCTGATCTGCTTTTGCAGCTGAAAAACGTATCCTCAAAAAACGCAGCAAAAACGCTGTGTGTGAATGTAGCCTTAGATCAGGAATAGAACAGCCATTTATAGGACATTTCATAACTTTCCCAAATTCCTATGAGAAAATATTCAGCACATTCTGCATTGAACTACTGTACCCAATTTATTATATATTTTAGGAGTCGGAGTCAGTCCATTTTATACCGACTCCGACTCCACCAAAATGAGCACCGACTCCACGACTCCGACTCCACAGCCCTGCTCCGCGGAGAGAGGCGTCAAAGAGCACCCCCGACAGTCACCATAATGTGCAACACAGAAGTGACATCAATTATTACAGACATGTCCAGGGTCAGTGGAGAACACTGCTGTTATAATTTACGCCACTTTTGTGATGTCAGTGATGATTCTGTCGGCTGCTCAGTTACTGTCACGACCCTCCCCGCAAATCTCCACCCAATCTTAGTTTGGAGGGGATCTTTTGAGGACCTCACTCCAGCAACTCCATTCTAGTCACCTTAGTAGTGAGCTGTTTAGAGTGCAGGCTACGGCGAGAGCCTCAAAAAAATCACCTTCACTCTAGACTGCTCATTACAGAAGCTGCTAGAATGCTGTTACTACAGTGCGGGGGATAACGAGGCCCCGGAATTAATGAGATTACAGGTGGCGCTCTCTATAGCGCCAATGAACATGCAGGGATTGCCTGCCACGCACTGTAATGCCGCAGCCATGTTGGTTGTGGCATTACACTCATTGGTTGACCACATAGCGTCATTGGGTCTATGTAAGACCGGGCGCCGCTATGCTCGTCACAGTCTACCCCGGAATCAGGCAGAGTAGGGAAAGCTGCTGCTGAGTCAGAGAGAGATTCGCTTGTTTATAGTTAGTAAAAGTATTCCACAACATATATATATATATATATATACAGACCAAAAGTTTGGACACACGTCATTTAAAGATTTTTCTATATTTTCATGACTATGAAAATTGTACATTCACACTGAAGGCATCAAAACTATGAATTAACACATGTGGAATTATATACTTAACAAAAATGTGTGAAACAACTGGAAATATGTCATATTCTAGGTTCTTCAAAGTAGCCACCTTTTGCTTTGATGACTGCTTTGCACACTCTTGGCATTCTCTTGATGAGCTTCAAGAGGTAGTCACCGGAAATGGTCTTCCAACAATCTTCAAGGAGTTACCAGAGATGCTTAGCACTTGTTGGCCCTTTTGCCTTCACTCTGCGGTCCAGCTCACCACAAACCATCTCGATTGGGTTCAGGTCTGGTGACTGTGGAGGCCAAGTCATCTGGCGTAGAACCCCATCAATCTCCTTCTTGGTCAAATAGCCCTTACACAGCCTGGAGGTGTGTTTGGGGTCATTGTCCTGTTGAAAAATAAATGATGGTCCAACTAAACGCAAACCGGATGGAATAGCATGCCGCTGCAAGATGCTGTGGTAGCCATGCTGGTTCAGTATGCCTTCAATTTTGAATAAATCCCCAACAGTGTCACCAGCAAAGCCCCCCCACACCATCACACCTCCTCCTCCATGCTTCACGGTGGGAACCAGGCATGTAGAGTCCATCCGTTCACCTTTTCTGCGTCGCACAAAGACACGGTGGTTGGAACCAAAGATCTCAAATTTGGACTCATCAGACCAAAGCACAGATTTCCACTGGTCTAATGTTCATTCCTTGTGTTCTTTAGCCCAAACAAGTCTCTTCTGCTTGTTGCCTGTCCTTAGCAGTGGTTTCCTAGCAGCTATTTTACCATGATGGCCTGCTGCACAAAGTCTCCTCTTAACAGTTGTAGAGATGTGTCTGCTGCTAGAACTCTGTGTGGCATTGACCTGGTCTCTAATCTGAGCTGCTGTTAACCTGCGATTTCTGAGGCTGGTGACTCGGATAAACTTATCCTCAGAAGCAGAGGTAACACTTGGTCTTCCTTTCCTGGGGCGGTCCTCATGTGAGCCAGTTTCTTTGTAGCGCTTGATGGTTTTTGCAACTGCACTTGGGGACACTTTCAAAGTTTTCCCAATTTTTCGCACTGACTGACCTTCATTTCTTAAAGTAATGATGGCCACTCGTTTTTCTTTACTTAGCTGCTTTTTTCTTGCCATAATACAAATTCTAACAGTCTATTCAGTAGGACTATCAGCTGTGTATCCACCAGATTTCTGCACAACACAACTGATGGTCCCAACCCCATTTATAAGGCAAGAAATCCCACTTATTAAACCTGACAGGGCACACCTGTGAAGTTAAAACCATTTCCGGTGACTACCTCTTGAAGCTCATCAAGAGAATGCCAAGAGTGTGCAAAGCAGTCATCAAAGCAAAAGGTGGCTACTTTGAAGAACCTAGATTATAAGACATATTTTCAGTTGTTTCACACTTTTTTGTTAAGTATATAATTCCACATGTTTTAATTCATAGTTTTGATGCTTTCAGTGTGAATGTACAATTTTCATAGTCAGGAAAATACAGAAAAATCTTTAAATGAGAAGGTGTGTCCAAACTTTTGGTCTGTACTGTATATCCATCTGAACTAACAGTCCTTCTGAGGACTAATCCAGCTGCATATATTCAGTGGTGATAGCCGGAGTTAGGCAGGCAGTATATGTTGCGGACTGTAGTGTGTACAGCACAAGAGGGTCCATTGCACATTCTGTCTGCTCCTGCTGTTACAGATATCCATAGACATAGCTCCAGATATCAGGGGCCAGGGCTAATTTTTTTTTATCTTAATCCTGATTATTTGCTTAAAAAGCAATACAGAGTACACCATTTTACTGCTCCATTTGCTTGTTAGCACTGCTAGCACTCAGATCTTTTCCATCATCAGATGTGATCCCATATTACAGCAATAAAAATCCACAAATTTTTAGTGAACGTGAAAAATATTGTCCTCCATTTATAGTTTTGCATTAGTGTATCAGTGAAGCTATTCACACGAGGTCGCTGCTAAGAATAGTAACCTACGGGGCCGCTATTTAAAACCGTGGGTGTCCGTCAGACGTATCAGATATAACTGCGGTTCAAATCCAGCCATTTGTAATGAACATGAAAAATATTGTCCTCCATTTAGAGTTTTTAGCAGTGTGTCAGTGAAGCTATTCACATAAGGTCACTGCCAAGAATAGTAAACTAGAGGGCCGCTATTTAAAAACATGGGTGTCCGTCAGACGTATCAGATATAATTGCGGTTCAAATCCAGCCGTGAAAAATATTATCCTCCATTTAAAATGGGCAAGGCACGTGGCAAGGAAAGGGGAAGTGGATTTGATGGTGACTGTGCATGCAGAGGCCGAGGCCGTGGGCAAGCTTAAATTGTGCCGCAACAATCACCCACATCTTGTCGCCCAACCTTCCTGTCCCAATTACTTGGGGACCGCAGAACACCACTATTGAACCCAGAGCAGTGTCAAAAGGTTATTGGTTGGATAGCAGATAATGCTTCTAGTCACTTTGCCACCACCACCACCATGTCTTCCACACCGTCAAGTCTCAGTAGCCGTGAGTCTGGATTGCATATTCCTCACCCTGATCCTCCTTTCTCCCACCATGCCAAGTGCCCAGAGACAACTGATCCCACACTTGGACACTCCGAAGAGCTGTTCAGTTTTCCATTTATAGATTCGGGCCTCTCGCCCGGCCAGCTTCAAGCAGGGCAAGAGGAGAACGCGTGTAGCGATTCCCAAATATTTGAGCAGCCACAGTCACACGATGGCAATGGTGGGAAAGTGCAATTACTGTCGCAAGAGGTGAATGATGATGAGACACAATTGTCACAAAGTCAGGAGGAGGACCAGGGTGCAGAAGTGGAAGACGAGGTGGTGGATGATGAAGTCACTGACCCAACCTGGCAAGGTGACATGCAGGACGAAGACAGCATGCAGGGGGAGGGAGGTGTATCACCACAACAGGCAGGAACAAGCAGTATGGTGGCCACAGACACAAGGTGGGCAACAGTTCCCCGGAACACCAACACAACGGAAGTTGCCAGTACAACTGTTAGTGGGCCGAATGCCAGGCTCCAGAAACTGTGTCTGCAGGTGACACCACTTCTTGTTCTGCTGTTGTGCATGCACGCTAATCCCCTGTCCATGGCACATGCGAAGATGTCTCTCGCCCTGCACCTGTCGTTGCACACTCTCAACTAGCACCATCAGCAACCGCGTCCTTGTCCCAGCGCAGCGTTCAGTAGTCCTTGGAACGCAAGCGCAAATTCGCAGCCAATGCCTCACAGGCCGCACTACTAAACACACATTTCGCGAATGCTTGCGCTCTAAATGTTGACTTTTAGGCTTATGGAGACGGAAGCTTTCCGCAACTTGATAGTGGTGGCCGTCCCTCGGTACTCGGTCCCCAGCTGCCACTATTTCTCCCGGTGTGCCATCCCTGCATTACACAAGCACGTGTCCCAGAACATTAGCTGGGCCCTCAACAACACAGTTACTGGGAAAGTCCACTTAACCACAGACACGTGGGCAAGTGCTTGTGGCCAGGGATGGTACATCTCGCTGATGGCTCACTGGGTTACTTTAGTGGAAGTTGGGACCCAGTCGGACCTTGGGACCGAACAAGGTCAATCAGGGTTGCCCCCACATTCTACAGCTCCTGCACCTCCTCCTCTTCAGCCTCCATCTCTGAAATGACCACATCAGTCACAAACTGGAAGCACTGCAGCACTGCCTCGGCCAAGCGGAAACAGGCTGTGCTGAAGCTAATATGCTTATGTGACAAACTTCACACCGCTGAAGAGTTGTGGACAGCTGTGAAAGAGCAGCCAGATCTGTGGCTGACACCGCTGAACCTACAGCCAGGCATTGTCGTGTGTGACAATGGCCGGAACCTGGTGGCGGCTCTGACGCGAGGCGAGCTCACACATGTACTATGCCTGGCCCATGTGCATAACCTTGTGGTTCAGAGGTTTCTGAAAACCTACCCGGATCTGCTTGTCAAAGTACGCCACATGTGTGCCCATTTTAGAACACAGTTTTCGCCGCCCTTGTTGTGCTTCAGCAGTGTTTGCAGCTTCCAGCTCACCTACTTGTGTGCGATGTCGCCACGCATTGGAACTCAACGTTGCAGATGTTGGGAAGGATTTGTGAGCAGCAGAGGGCAGCTATTGACTACCAGCATCAACACGGCCGTCGGTATTTAGGTCAGCCTCCACACATAGGACCTCAGGAGTGGGCATGGATGTTCGACATTTGTGCCATCCTCCAAAACTTTGAGGACTCCACCAAGGGGGTGAGCGGTGATGACGCCATAAATAACGTCACCATCTCACTTCTGTCTTCTGAAATGCTTGTTGTTTACAATTAAAGAGGAGGCATTGCAGGCGGAGCACGATGAGATGGAGCAAGGAACCATACGGGGTGATTCCATACAGCCCAGTCTCATCTCATCCCAATGTGGATTGGGTGACAATGAGGAAAAGGAGGAGGAAGAACAAGAGCTAGTTTCCTGCGCTATAGACGGTACTACCCGCACAACTGTCATACCGTCTGTTCAACGTAGATGGCCTGAGGAGAAGGATGAGGAGGAGAGCATGGTCAGTCGTCCTCTTGGTGAGGACATGGAAGTCTAGCCTCTTTGCAGTCTGGCACACATGGCTGGGTTTATGCTATGCTGCCTTTCCCGTGACCCTCACGTCCAAATTTTGGGTGACAGTCATTACTGGTTGGTGACACTTCTAGACCCACGCTACAAGGAGAACTTTTTTATCTCTTATTCCCATGACAGACAGGTCAGCTAAAATGGGGCAGTACCAGAAGGTCCTTGTTGCGAAATTATTGAAAAATTCCCATCTGAAAACGCAGAGGTCACAGTTCGTTGGACAACCAAGGAGTACAGGCGAGAGAGACACAAATCCAATCCAGCAGAGGCAAGGGAACACTGTCAAAGTTCTGGGACAGTTTTCTCAGACCCTACCATCGCACAAGCCCTTTTGCGCGGGGTACTCTCACAAGGAGGGAAAAGTTTCAGAAGATGCTGAGGGAGTACCTTGCCGACCATACCAACATCCTCCATGATTCCTCTGTACCTTATAATTATTGGGTATCCAAGTTGGACACGTGGCATGAATTGCCTCTGTATGCCATGGATGTCCTGGCCTGCCCTGCCGCTAATGTTTGTCACAGCGGGTTTTTAGTGCTGTCGGGGGAATTATAACGGATAGGCGCATCCGCCTGTCAACTGAAAATGCTGACAGGCTGACTCTTATAAAAATGAACAAGGGCTGGATTGGGTCAGACTTCTCAACACCACCGAATGATAGCAGCGTAACATAAACTCAAATCCAGTATATTTTTTTGGGAGGTGTATTCCCATGCACCTCTTCACACCCAGACATGGGTATACGCTTCCTGATTTTGTCTATTTGCTCTTGTCCTCCTCCTTCTCCTCATCCTCCACCACCATATCACCACCATATCTACCATATCACCATATCTACGTCTCTTGCAAGGGGCATTGGAGTGCCTCCAAATTTTTGACAGCCCTTGAATTCACTGCATAGGCAATAACAGTATGGGAGACCCACTTCCTAATAATGGGAACATTTTTTTCATTAGGCCCTCCTCTACGTCTCTTGCAAGGGGCATTGGAGTGCCTCCAAATTTTTGGCAGCCCTTGCATTCACTGCATAGGCAATAACAGTATGGGGAGACCCACTTCTTAATAATGGGAAAATTTTTTTCATAAGACCCTCCTCTGCGTCTCTCTTCCAAGGGGCATTGGAGTGTGTACAAATTTTGGGCAGCCCTTGCACTCCCCGCATAGGCAATAACAGTATGGGAGACCCACTTCCTAATAATGGGAACATTTTTTTCATGAGGCCCTCCTCTACGTCCCTTGCAAGGGGCATTGGAGTGCCTCCAAATATTTGGCAACTCTTTCATTCTCTGCATAGGCAATAACAGTATGGGGAGACCCACTTCCTAATAATGGTAAAAAAAAATTCATAAGGCCCTGCTCTACGTCTCTCTTCCAAGGGGCATTGGAGTGTGTCGAAATTTTTGGCAGCGGTTGCAGTCACTGCATATGCAAGAACAGTATGGGATACCCGCTCCTTTATAATGGGAACATGTCGTTACTGAGGCCCACCTCTCTATGTCTTCAAATTGGTATTGGGGTTTTTCCCAAATTTAGGCAGCCGTTGTACTGACTGCTTACGCAATAACTGTGTAGCAGAACCGCTTCTTTCTAATGGGAACATATCGTTACTGAGGCCCACCTCTATGTGTCTTTAAATTGGTATTTGGGTTTTTCCAAAATTTAGGCCGCCGTTGTACTCCCTGCATACGCAATAACTGTATAGCAGAACCACTCTTTTCTAATGGGAACATGTCATTACTGAGGCCCACCTCTATGTGTCTTTAAATTGGTATTGAGGTTTTTCCCAAATTAGGCAGCTGTTATACTCACTGCATACGCAATAACTGTATAGCAGGACCGCTCCTTTCTAATGGGAACATGTTGTTACGGAGGCCCACCGCTATGTGTCTTTAAATTGGTATTGGGGTATTTACCAAATTTAGGCAGCCGTTGTACTCACTGCATACGCAATAACTGTATAGCACAACCGCTCATTTCTACTGGGAACATGTCGTTACTGAGTCCCACCTCTATGTGTCTTCAAATTGGTATTGGGGTATTTCACAAATTTAGGCGGCTCTTGCAGTCACTGCATGGGCATTATCACTATAGGAGACCCACTCCTTTATAATGGGAACATTTTTTTAATGAAACCCTCCTCTATGTCTCTTCAAATGGGTATTGGGGTGCGTCCAAATTTTGGGCAGCCCTTGCAGTCACTGCATACTCAATAAAAGTATAGGAGACCCACTCTTTAATAATGGGAACAACAAAGCATAACCGACTGATGGCTCTCTAACAATAGTGAGGGTCGACTGCTGGCCCTTTAAGAATAGTAAGGGCCACCCATTGTTCCTATAAAAATAGGCTTTGTGATTTTCAGAGTCCCTCCTTCATAAATGAAACAGGATGTGTCTGATCATGTCTCACACACAACATGGCCAGATAAGGTTGTAAAATGTTAAAATTACATTTACTGGTGAATGTATTTTTCACCATTGAAAGCAATACAAAAGTGCAAAAACGCTAAGTGTGAACATAGCCTAAGGTGTGAAGGAGAATTTTTGTTTTTGGTTATTTATTTTGCCTTATATACAAGTCATTACCCTGGAAAGGATGTTTCTTAACATTTTTCCCAGGAAAATCCATTTTAGTTTCGTTTTTGTATGTTTTATTGTCCGTAAAAGTGGTGTAATACTCTGACAACATTGTTGACAGCAGTGACCTGGGAGTCAGAGATGCTTCCAGGGGTCTTCCCCATGCAGTTTCCATGTAATTTGAGCACTGTTGAGCACTGTTCCCATCGATTTGGGCAATTTTTAGGCCCACTGCAGACCTCTGGGGTTGGTGGGGGCGCTGGAAAAATGCTCGCGTTTCCCACAGACTTACATTGGGCTCGTTGCTCGGATCGAGCCCTCGAGCATTCCAATATACTCGACTCAAGCAACGAGTTCCCGAGCATTTTAGTGCTCGCTCATCACTAATCAGTATATAACACACACATACATAGGTAAATAAAACACATATCAGTATATAACATACACAAAGCAATATATAACACACCCTTCACTATGTAAAGCATATACACTAATATGTGTCACAGTGGCTTGAGAAAGTATTTAATCCTCTGACATTTTTCGTGTTTTGCTACCTCATAACCTGGAATTTCACTGTTTTTTTTTTGAGGGTTTGAATCAGATCATGTAAAGAACATGCCTGCAACTGTGAACAATTGGTTTTATTTTTATTTTGAAGCAAACAACAAATATGACAAAATAACTGAAAACTTCAATGTGCATAACTATTAAGCCCCCACTTTGTAGAGCCTCCTTTGCCGCAATTATAGCTGCAAGTTGCTTTGGATAAGCCTCTATAAGCTTTCCACATCTTGCCACTGGGATTTTTGCCCATTTCTCAAGGCTAAACTGCTCCAGCTCCTTCAAGTTAGATGGTTTCGTCTGAACAGCAATCTTCAAGTCTGACAACAGATTCTAAATTGGATTAAGGTCTGGGCTTTGACTAGGCCACTTCCAAACGTTTACACGTTTCTCCTTAAACGACTTGCATGTTGCTTTATCAGTATGCTTTGGGTAATTGTCTTGTTGGAAGGTGAACCTCCATCTCAGTCTCAAATCCCTGACAGACTGAAATAAGTTTAGCTCAATATTTCTGTTTTTCACACCATCCATCTTCCTCTCAACTCAGATAATTTTCACTGTGCCTGCTGCCGAAAAACATCCCACAGCATGATGCTGCCACCACCATGTTTCACCCTGGGGATGGTGTTCTTGGGGTGATGAGCTGTGTTGGTTTGGCGCCAGACATAGGGTTTACCTTGATGGCCAAAAAAGTTACATTTTGTTCTTATCTGACCACAGCACCTTCCTGCATACATTTGGGGAGTCTCCCACATGTCTTTTGGCAAACTCAAAACGAGCCTTACAAGTATTGTGTGTAATTAAAGGGTTTTTTTCTGCCCACTCTTCCATAAAAGCCACCTCTATGGAGTGTATGGCTTATTCTGGTCGCATGGACAGATATTCCTGTCTCTGCTTGGGAATTCTGCAGCTCCTTCAGAGTTACATTTGGTCTCTGTACTGCCTCTCTGATTAATGCCCTCTTTGAATGGGCTGAGAGTTTTGGTGGGTGTCCCTCTCTTGGCAGGATTGTTGTGGTACCATGTTCTTTTCATTTTATGATAACGGATTTGATGCTGCTTCGGGGGATCATCAGAGATTGGGATATTTTTTTTTTAGAACCCAACCCTAAGGCTATGTGCCCACTATACGTTTTTTAAGCGTTTCCGTAGCAGCAATTCCGCCGCAGAAACGCTTAAAAACGCTTGTTAGTAGGTCTGCTATGTTCCCCAATGATAATCCGCATGTGCTGTGCACATGCTGCGCAAAATTTCCGCTGCGGATTATCATTGCGGAAAAATCCGCAGCACTAGCAATTATTTTGCGGAATCGCGGCAGTTTGGCCCCCATTGATTTGCGGATATTAAGCGATTCAATGTGCGGATGGTACCCGGGTCTGGAGAAGAGGAGACTCTCCTCCAGACCCGGGTACCATAGTACCTGTAAAAAAAAAAGAATTTAAAATAAAAAAACACATTATACTCACCTTCTGATGGCCCGCGGTCTTCTATCCGGTACATCTTGGCTCCCTGGTGGCTCGCGATGGAGTAAAAGGACCTTCCATGACGTCATTCAGTCGTGTGACAGGTCACGTGACCGCTGACGTCAGCGGTCACATGACTAAATGACGTAATTGAAAGTCCTTTACACCACCGTGAGACACCGGCAAGACCGGAGAAGGAGACCGGGGCCATCAGAAGGTGAGTATAATAGTTTTTTTTAATTTTTTTACCATTTTTATTCTTTTTTTTAACTAACTTGGTCACACTATATAAAATCCATGCCGGTTGCATGGGTTTATATAGTGTGGAAAAGAACGACAAGCAAAAACCAACAAAGTTGGGAAACCAGGGTACAGAACTAAACAACCAACCACGAAAAAAAACATTAAAAATTGAACTTTTAATAAATCCTTTAAAAATTGTACTCAATAGTACCTATGGAACAGAGTTTACACAAAAGGAGATAGATATAGATATATATATATACCGTATATTCCGGCGTATAAGACGACCTGGTGTATAAGACGACCCCCCTACTTTCCTGTTAAAATATCGAGTTTAGGATATATTCACCGTATAAGACTACCCCTTTTCCAACGCATACCAAACACCGGTAAAAATTAAAAAAAAACAGATTTGAATTTAACATTGTCCTTTTTTTAATTTAAATTCTTATGACATGCAGGTATATAGCAGGAAAACTGTCACTCATAAACATATTAAAATAGGGGGGACCCCACGTCATTTTTTGGGGGGGTCCCCCATTCTAATAGCTAGTAAAGGCTAGGTATTCAGCTGGGGGCTGATATTAGTAGCCTGGGAAGCTCCGTGGGTATTACCCTCTTCCCAGACTTCAAACATCTGCCCCAGCCGTCTGCTTAACCTCCGCTAGAGACTATAATGATGGTGGATCCCACGCCAATTTTCTTTTTAAAAAATCCTTTATTTTAACACTAAATGACAATTGAGGGGTTAATAAAGATGCAGTCCCTAAATTATTAATTTTGTAATTAATTTTTCCCAAAAATGTTGACGTGGGGCTTCGCCATATTTTTGTGTCCAGCCAGGTACAGCAGGCAGGAACGGGCTGCACCCAACCACCAGCTGCCTTTTTGTACCTGGCCGGACACAACAATATAGGGAAGCCCTTTTTTTTTAAATTATTTCATGAAATAATTTAAAAAAAAAATACGTGGGGCTTCGCCCTATTTTTGTGTCCAGCCAGGTACAACTAGGCAGCTGGGGGCTGGAATCCGCAGCGCAGGGAGGCCCAAGCTTTCTGGGCCCCCCCCGCTGCAAATTTCAGTCCGCAGCCACCCCGGAAAATGGCGCGTTCATAGAAGCGCCATCTTCTGGCGCTGTACCCAACTCATCCAGGGCCCTGGTGCGGTGGCTCACTGGGTAATAAAGGGGTTAGGGCCAGCTTGGCATTATCAGCTGGCCCTAAGCCCGAAATTCATGGGGTCACGCCAATATTAGACATGACCACCATGAATTTCTAGTAAAGTAATTAAAAAAAACACAACACCCAGAATAAAGTCCTTTAATTGAAATAAAGACACAATTTTTTAATGTTCTAAATTAAACCATACTTACCATCACGCCCATTCCAGCTGAAGCCAACGATCTCCTGCAATAAAAGTAAAATAATAAAGCAACCTCATCCTTACCTCTCCATGGTTCCCAGGACCGGTCCAGCTCTGCTACATTCACATGACAGGCTGCACCGCAGCAGAACGCTGCCGTTCAGCTTGCCATGCGGCAGACACTGAGAAGCGCAGGCATGCTTGTGCTCCTCAGTGTCTGACTGTGACGGCATCCAGATGAGCCGAGATCATGTCCAATGAACTCGGCTCACCTCATGCACGTCACTGACAGCGTGGGAAAATTCTCCTGCTCCCCGCATGCGCAGTAGAAGTTTCCCACGCTGTCAGTGACGTGACGTCCAGGAGGTGAGCTGAGTTCATTGTCGGCTCATCTGGATGCCGTCACAGTCAGACACTGAGGAGCGCAAGCATGCCTGCGCTTCTCAGTGTCTGCGGGATGACAGGCTGGATGGCGGCGTTCTGCTGCGGTCCAGCCTGTCATCTCGATGTAGCAGAGCTGGACCCGTCCTGGGAACCATGGAAAGGTAAGGATGAGGTTGCTTTATTATTTTATTTTTATTACAGGAGATCGTTGGCTTCAGCTGGAATGGGCGTGATGGTAAGTATGGTTTAATTTAGAACAATAAAGATTTGTGTCTTTATTTCAATTAAAGGACTTTATTCTGGGTGTTTGTGTTTTTTTTTACTTTGACTATGGGGTTAGTAATGGGGGTGTCTTATAGACGCCTCTCCATTACTAACCTGGGCTTGATGTCAGCTGGCATTATAAGCTGACATCAACCCCAGCCCTATTACCCCACTGCCACCGCTACAGGGCAGTGGGAAGAGCGAGGCTAAGTGCCAGAATTGGCGCATCCTATGAATGCGCCATTTCTGGGGCGGCTGACGGCTGGTGTTTCTAGCCTGGGAGGGGGCCAATATTCATGGCTCCCTTCCTGGGCTATTAATATCAGCCTCCAGCTGTCTGCCTAGCCTTTGCTAGCTATTAAAATAGGGGGGACCCCACGTCATTTTTTTGGGATCCCCCATTTTAATAGCTAGTAAAGGCTAGGTATTCAGCTGGGGGCTGATATTAGTAGCCTGGGAAGCTCCGTGGGTATTACCCCCTTCCCAGGCTTCAAACATCTGCCCCAGCCGTCTGCTTAACCTCCGCTAGAGACTAAAATTAAGGGGAACCCCACGCCAATTTTTTTTTTAATAAATCCGTTATTTTAACACTAGATGACAAGTACAGTAACCAGCACTGTCCCTGTACTTCATATATATGTGACTGACATGTTTCTATCTATCTAATCTATGTGTGAAGCTCTATTCTGTCATAAATTGTCGGGTACCGCTGCTGAATTGCCGGCCGGCTTTTTTAAAGAGATGGTGCATGAAAACACTATTATTTGTTTTAATAAATCCTTTACACTAAATGACAAGTACAGTAACCAACACTGTCACTGTACTTCTTATATATGTGACTGACATGTTTCTATCTATCTAATCTATGTGTGAAGCTCTATTCTTTCTATTCTAAATTGTCGGGTGCCGGCTTATGCCGCTGCTGAATTGCCGGCTTTTCATATATTGTCACAGAAGCGATGCGAACTTCCCTGCTCCGGACACAGCGCAGCGCTTCTGTGACAAGTGAAAGCTGTCGGCACAGAAGCCCTGCGCTGTGTCCGGAGCTGGGAATACGCAGCGATGTGTCAGTTTCAGCAAAGAAGCGCTGACTGTCTGGACCTACCGCCGCCGTATTTTAACTCCCTCCACCTTATATTAACTCCGACATGGCAGGGATACGGCCACGGCAGCTTATTAACACCCCCAGAGTATCCCCGCATGTCAATTTCTGAAAGTTCAAAAGCATTACCGGCGTATAAGACGACCCCAGACTAGACAGAAGATTTTTCAGTCTTCAAAAGTCGTCTTATACGCCGGAATATACGGTGTGTATATATATATATATATATATATATATATATATATATATATATATCTAATATATTTAAATAATCATGTGAGGGGAGGGATATATGAACACAATCAAAATTACCCTAAATTAGCCCTAGTGACAAATCTTACCCTACCTGACAGCGGAGTGTTTTTCACCAAAGGGGTTCATGTGGTGTCCCCGCTCCTCGGTGGCTGTCCCTCACCTATCCCTATATCTCCTTAGACAAACATATAATAAATGTACAATAGAAAAAATGAATTTCCTTAGTATAAAATTACAAAATGTTAAATCAAATAGCAAAATGCCAATCACATACAATATCAGAAATGGACTTAATTATAAATAGCCCTTTTTGAGGTATCAGCTAATGCTTTTTGGCAATACTCCTTATGGGACCATAAAGAGATGGCCATATATAATCCAATGGCAGAAAAGTTCAGGACAAAAATGCTGATTGATATCGAAGATTATTTAAATGAATGGACTTAATGCAGAATGATTCTTCTGAGATATCCACCGATACTCCTTAGCACTACTTCCTATGGGGCCATAATGAGATGACAATGCATGGACCACTAGTAGCAGGTTTTCAGTGAATGTCCCCGTTTTTTGTAGTCCCTCAGATTTATAAAAATCAGTCAAAAAAGACGAAATGTCCATTCATAATGTCCCAGCATCATCAGTTATGCAGCATATCCCAACAAAATAGTTTCAAAAGTTATATACATGGACTTATCTTAGGGATGGCTCTTCTGAGGTGTCGAGTGATGTTTTTCAAGCAATACTCCTTAGGGGACCATGGAGATCATCCAGCCATAAAAAGTTCACTAGTAAGAGATTTTCAACAAGTATGACCGTTTAGATACGTAGTCCAAAGGAAGGTTTTACCAGTAGGAAATTTTCAGCAAGCACATCCGTATCAATGATTCTTCAGGTTTATTCAAGAAAAGTCCATTAGAGATGTCCCAAAGTCATAAGCCAAACAGAAAGTCCCGTCCACATAGTCCCTACGTGTTTCACCCCCTCCTCAGTATGGGGCTCATCAGGGGACAGACCATGTCAGAGGATATAGCCCATAATAGGTGCACTGCCAATGCGTGCTCCCATAATCCAAAAAAACAACCGTATGTGGACTAATACAAGTAGTCTCTCTATATACCTCCCTTAATTGAAGCCCGTATTACACAAAGCAGAACACCTGTGGTTAGTAGTATGGTTACCTTACCTCCTGAAGCGCAAACAGCGTTCCATGATATCCACCGCACGCAGCTCCATATCATTTCCGGGAGTTAAGCTAAACGTAACTTCCAGTTGCGCAAATACCACAAATAACTAAGGGGACTACGTACACTCCGTTCCTTATTGTTCCGGATGTTGCGTATAGCTCAAAATCCGGCTGCGTAAGTGACGCAATTCACCAAGAAGGGTACTCAATCTACGTACCAGGTACTTATACTAAAGCACTGCGTGACATACGGTTGTAAGATGCAACAAAATATAGAGGAAACAATTACAAACCACCGCTTAAATAAGAGTTCTCATATATTTGAATACTCAAAAAGGGAGGGTTATTAAAAGCAAAAAAATAATATATAATGAATAGATAATGACAATATTCATATCAGTAGTGAACCAAAGTATCATAAATAGACCAATATCATAGTAGGCCCAATTAAAAAATGACAGCATTAATACCATCCCAATCAAGTCAAAATATATAAGCCAAAAATATATGAATAGTCAAAATAGCATGAATCATAATCAAAAAAGGGGAAGGAGGAGAGACAAAAAAGACAAATCGCTGATTCGCTCATATAATACCGGTAGACCTTCTGTCCAGCCATGTGCCTTCCTTTCTCGAAAGCACAAAATGACTATGTACTAGTTGATCTTTTACCGATTTACCTCTCCTAAAGGTGACAGATGGAAAATCCGTAGTCCACTTAGAGATGTCGGGATCGACCTTTAGAATGCCCCAATGTTTTCTCAAAATTGTCATGATTTTTGGATGCTGATCATCAAATGTCCCAATCAGTCTGGTTAATGAGGTCTATTCAGATCGATCACGGGATCGACCCATTGTTTCTGGCGTAGATGCACTGAGCCAAAATTCGAGTATATATCTTGACCAGATGCTTAGACCCTTTGTTACAGCCCTTCCATCCTACCTCAGGGACACAACAGCTTTGTTAACAAAATTGGATGACATCATAGTTGACCCAGGGACTATTTTGGCCTCGATAGATGTGGAGGCCTTATACTCCAGTATACACCATGCGGCAGGCCTATCAGCAGTGGATTTTTTCCTCAAAACAAGAGGTAATCATCCTGATTCCACACAATGGATTTATTTTTGAACTATTGGAATATGTGTTGACTCACAATTTTTTCCTTTTCCATGGTAAATTCTACCACCAGCTCAGGGGCACAGCAATGGGGAGCCCTTGTGCCCCCACCTATGCTAATTTGCTCCTGGGCTGGTGGGAGGATACTGTAGTCTTTGGGGACGGAGATGTCATCGGCGGCCCACATATTAAATTCTGGGGCCGTTATATTGATGACATCCTCGTCCTCTGGATGGGTGATGAGGCTTCCTTCATTGGTTTTATACAACGTCTAAATGTCAATGAACTGGGCCTAAAATTTACATACGAAATTGGTGGTAAAAAACTGGCTTTTTTGGATGTTTTGATATCAATTGATGATGCAAGTTCTCTGAGGTCATCGATCTTTAGAAAACCGACCGCGGCCAATAGTCTCCTAAATTGGGGGAGCTATCACCCTAAACCATTCCGAAGGGTCAGTTCTTAAGACTGAGGAGGAACTGCTCATCTACTTCTGATTTCCTGTCGAAGGCCAGGGACCTGAAGAGTCGATTTATTGATCATGATTATCCGAGAAGGGTGGTAAATAAAGTGTTCACCCATGCCCTACAACAGGATAGGTCTACATTGCTTATAGCCCGTGATCGATCTGAACAGACCTCATTAACCAGACTGATTGGGACATTTGATGATCAGCATCCAAAAATCATGACAATTTTGAGAAAACATTGGGGCATTCTAAAGGTCGATCCCGACATCTCTAAGTGGATTACGGATTTTCTATCTGTCACCTTTAGCATATAGCATACACCTGGCTATGAAGTTCAAAGCTCAATGAGGTTACAAAACCAAAAAAAGTGCTTTAGTAAGTCAGTAAAAAGTAGGTAGGAGTATTTAAAACAAGAAAATGATAAGGGTGCCCATACTTATGCACCTGTCAAATTATGTTTGAATGCAGATTGCACATTTTCTGTTAGTACAATAAACCTCATTTCAAGGCAGAAACATTACTGTGTCCAACAGTTATTACATATATCAAACTGAAATAGCTGTTGCAAAAACACCAATTTTTATAAAACAATATGTTACGGGTCTGGGTGGTGGAACCTCTGTGCCGAGGTGCAAGGAGGGACCCAGAGGGGCGTGACTAAGTATCCACCCGAACTGACCCTGGTCGTACGGCAGCTAACGACACCGTGACCAGGGAGGATCCGGGCTGAGGGACCAGGTGCTACTCTGGGGACGACCTTGTAAGAGAGCAGGTGGCTCCCACGGGTCAGATGGCTGGGACTGACCGGTATGGCGGATGGACACGGCAAGCAGGCGGAAGTCTCTGGTAGCAGACAGGTGGTCACAGTTCGAGAAAGCTGGGCAAGTAGCAGTCTTTAGGTTTACCAGGAAGGTGGTCACAGCAAGTGACAGCAGGGTCTCCAGGCAGGCTGGCAGGAAACAGGCAGGTGCTCCCAGGTGAGAGGGCAGACAGATGAGACGGGTAACTGGCAGGTAACAGGTGGGCGCTCCCAGGTGAGCGGGCAGACAGACGAGGCAGGTAACAGGCGGATGCTCCCTGGTGAGCGGCCAGACAGACGAGGCAGGTAACAGGCATGTAACAGGTGAGCGCTCCAGGTGAGCAGGCTGGCAGGTAGGACGAGAAGTCAGGCTAGCAGCGGGACCTGAGGGCTGAAGCACAGATAAGACACAGTGAAAACTACTTTGCTCGGGCACCTCCATTTTGGAGGCGGTGCCTTATATATGGGAGGTCCTCCGGCATTTGGCCGGGGACTCCTTAGGACCGCACGCACGGTCCCTTTAAGAGAGGGGGAGCGCACGCGCCCTAAGCACACAGCTGGGGAAGGAGCGCATGCCGGAAGCAGCGGGAAGAGAAGCGCTAGAGGACGCCGCGCCAGGAGCGGGGAGGTGAGAGGGACGGCGTCTCTGCCTAGCAAGGGGCAGAGATGCCGATGCTACAGTACCCCCCCCTTTAGGCCCCCTCTTTTTTGGGCCAGAAAGAAATTTTTCAAGGAGAAGCGAGGCGTTGATGTTCTCCCTGGGTTCCCAAGTTCTCTCCTCAGGACCAAACCTCTTCCAGTCTACCTGAAAAAGGTCTTTCCTCTTACCCTCTTGGTGGCCAGAATACTCTCTACCTCAAAGACGTCTTCAGCGGAAACCGGAGCAGGGGGAGTACCTGGATTGTTGGAAAAAGAGTTAAAGACAACGGGTTTGAGGAGAGATACGTGGAAGGAGTTGGGAATCCGTAAGGTGGCTGGGAGTTTTAATTTGTAGGCCACTGGATTAATTTGCCTGAGGATTTCGAAAGGGCCGATGAAGCGAGGACCTAACTTGTAGGAGGGTATCTTGAGCCGTACATGTTTGGAGGAGAGCCAAACCTTGTCTCCCGGACGGAATTGAGGCAGATCCAGCATATCTCTTCATTCGCTCGGAGGACTGAAGAAGTGCAGACCTAGTCCTCACCCAAATGGTAGAAAACTCGCTGACAAGAGACTGCGCGGCAGGGTTGTCCACAGAGGCGGAGACGGGAAACGGAATCCGGGGGTGCTGGCCATAGACAATAAAGAACGGGGACTTGGAAGAGGATTCTCTCTCGTGGTTATTATAAGAGAATTCGGCCCAAGGAAGGAGGTCCACCCAATCAGAATGGTGGGCATTAACAAAGTGCCGGAGGTAGCTGGTTAGGATCTGATTGATCCGCTCCACTTGACCATTGGACTGAGGGTGGTAAGCGGAGGAGAAATCCAGGGTGACGTCCAGCAGTTTACATGTGGCTCTCCAGAAGCGTGAGGTGAACTGAACTCCTCGATCCGACACGATGTGGAGGGGTAGGCCATGGAGACGGAAGATATGGCGGATAAAGTCCTTAGCCAGCTCAGGTGCAGACGGGAGACCAGGCAGGGGAATGAAGTGGGCCATTTTAGAAAAGCGGTCCGCGGCCACCCAAATGACAGTACACCCGGCAGAAACAGGGAGATCGGTAATGAAGTCCATAGCGATGTGTTGCCACGGGGCAACAGGTATGGGAAGCGGCAGGAGATGACTAGCTGGTAAGTGTCTGGGAACTTTGTTGCGGCCACAAGATGAACAGGCAGAGACGAAGTCTACCACATCCTTACGCAGGGTAGACCACCAGTAATGCCGGGAAATGAGTAGGAAGGTCTTCTTTTGGCCAGCATGGCCAGGTAGTTTAGAAGGATGACCCCAGCGAAGAACCTTCTCACGGTCAGGAGACGCCACGAATGTCTTTGCCGGGTGGAAGACGAGTCAAATCCAAGGGGGCCACATTCATCACCTTGGAGGGGTCGATAATGTGCATAGGCTCCTCCTCTTGGTCGGAGGACAGGAAGGATCGGGACAAGGCATCAGCTTTGACATTCTTGTCCGCCGGGCGGAAATGAAGGATGAAATCGAAGCGGGCAAAAAACAAAGACCACCAGGCCTGACGTGGATTAAGTCTCTGGGCATTTTGGAGATATGCCAGGTTTTTGTGATCCGTGTAGATGATCACCGGGTATAGAGCCCCTTCAAGCAGATAGCGCCACTCTTCCAGCGCCAATTTGACTGCCAGCAGCTCTCGGTCTCCTATGGAGTAATTGCGCTCAGAGGAGGAGAAGATTTTGTAGAAAAAGGCGCAGGTTACCATTCTCCCGGATGAAGACTTTTGGGTGAGCACCGCTCCGGCTCCAGAGGAGGAAGCATCAACCTCCAGGTAGAACTGTTTGTTGCAGTCCGGACGGTGCAGCACAGGGGCAGAGGAGAAGGCTTGCTTCAGGGAAAGCTTCGGGTGGCCATACCTTGGGATTTGCTCCCTTACGGGTGAACGCAGATATGGGAGCAGTCCGAGATGAGAAATGAGGAATGGAGAGACGATAGTAATTAGCGAAGCCCAGGAATCGCTGTATCGCCTTCAAGCTCTCCGGACGGGGCCACTTTAGGACAGCAGAGAGCTTCTCGGGATCCATTCACAAGCCTGTCTGGGAGATAACATAGCCCAGGAATGGAAGAGAGGTCTTCTCAAAAAGGCACTTCTCGTATTTAGCATAGAGGTGGTTCTGCCTGAGCCTAAGCAGGACCTGACGAACATCCCTCCGGTGTGTGGGAAGATCCGGAGAGAAGACCAAGATGTCGTCCAGGTATACCACCACGCAGGAGTAAAGAAGGTCACGGAAGATGTCATTGACCAGTTCTTGGAAGACGGCGGGAGCATTGCAGAGGCCGAAGGGCATCACACGGTACTCATAGTGTCCGTCCCGGGTATTAAATGCCGTTTTCCACTCGTCTCCTTGACGGATACCGACCAGGTTATACGCTCCACGTAGATCCAGCTTGGAAAAGATCCTGGCGCCTTTAAAGCGATCAAATAAATCAGAGATGAGCGGAAGGGGGTATTTATTTTTAACCGTGATCTGATTGAGTCCTCTATAGTCAATACAGGGGCATAGCGAGCCATCTTTTTTTGACAAAGAAGAATCCGGCACCAGCCGGGGAAGTAGACTTCCGGATGAATCCCCTGGCCAGATTCTCCTCTATGTACTCAGACATGGCCCGGGTTTCAGCCGCAGACAACGGATAAATACGCCCACGGGGTGGAGTGGCGCCAGGTACCAGGTCGATCGGGCAATCTTATGGCCTATGAGGTGGCAATGTCTCTGCTTCCTTTTTACCGAAGACGTCCGCATAGGGCCAGTAAGGAGCCGGAAGACCGGGTAAATTAGCTGGGGTAGGTGGAGGACGAACCGGATGAACCGGAACCATGCAGGTCTTATGGCAGAGCGTCCCCCACCGGAGTACTTTACCGGAATGCCAGTTCAACACGGGTTCATGCGTCTGGAGCCAAGGTAGACCTAGCAATAGGGAGTGGGAGAGTCCGGGCAACACATGGAAGGAGATTTTCTCAGAGTGCAGCATTCCCACCTGCAGGGTTATGGGTTCCGTGACGAGCAGGATGGTCACCGGAAGGAGTCTTCCATCCACGGAGGCGACTGACAAAGGTTCAGCCAGAGACTTGGTGGGAATATTGTATTTCTCAACCAGGGATTGGGAGATGAGGTTTCCAGCAGATCCAGAATCCAGGTGGGCGAGTTCAAAGTGACGGTTCTCTCCCCAGGAGATAGATACAGACAAAGTCAGGGTTGGAGAGGACTTACTTTTGTCTAGGGCGACCTCTCCGAGCGGTCCTAGACACTGGAGTTTCCCGGCCTCTCCGGGCAGGAATGGATCAGGTGCTCCTTACTGCCACAATAGAAACAGCTCCCCTCGGCTCGGCGTGAGTCTTGGCGAGATTTGACCATCTTGGTCTGGTCGATCTGCATGGGCTCGGGTGAGTGTGTCCGGGGAGTGACAGAAGAGGAGACAGGTCTTTGGAAAGTAGGAGCTAGGCGGGGAAACCTTCTCTCACGGGTGGTCTGTTTGGTGCGTTCTTGAAACCGGATGTCAATCCGGGTAGCCAGCGACACCAGGTCATCCTGGGTGGTAGGAATGTCCCGACCGGCGAGCTCATCTTTAATCCGACCGGAAAGACCCTCCCAGAAGACGGACACCAGGGCCTCATTATCCCAGGCAAGCTCAGAAGCGAGGGTGCGGAACCGTATGGCATATTGGCCCACGGTGAGACTCCCTTGGTGGAGACGTAGCAGAGAGGAGGCAGATGAGGTCTTTCGTCCCGGTTCATCAAAGACTCTCCGGAAAGCAGTGAGGAAAGACGACAGGTCGGACACCAGGGGGTCCCCTCTCTCCCACAGGGGGTTAAGCCATGCCAGTGCCTCCCCAGTGAGATGGGACATGATGAATGCCACTTTGGCCCGGTCGGAGATAAACTGGTGAGCCAAGAGTTCAAAGTGCAGGGTGCACTGGTTTATGAAGCCCCGAGCTTGAGCGGGGTCGCCTCCGAAACGAGGAGGTGCAGAAAGCCGGGGTCCGGGGCAGGATGCCATGGTATTGGTGGGCAGCGGCGCTGCCGGGGTGCGAGTCGTGCGACTAGCGGTGGTTGCTGGTGGAGCAGTCAGTGTGTCCAGGCGGGAGTTGACATTCCGCAGGTGGTTCAGGATGGACTCCTGCTGGGACTTCTGATGGGAGACTTCCTGGTATAGGTCAGAGAGCGAGAGAGCTTGGGTGCCACCAGGTTCCATGGCCCGAGCAAACTGTTACGGGTCCGGGTGGTGGAACCTTTGTGCCGATGTGTAAGGAGGGACCCAGAGGGGCGTGACTAAGTATCCACCCGAACTGACCCTGGTCGTACGCCAGCTAACGACACCGTGACCAGGGAGGATCCGGGCTGAGGGACCAGGTGCTACTCTGGGGACGACCTTGTAAGAGAGCAGGTGGCTCCCACGGGTCAGATGGCTGGGACTGACCGGTATGGCGGATGGACACGGCAAGCAGGCGGAAGTCTCTGGTAGCAAACAGGTGGTCACAGTTCGAGAAAGCTGGGCAAGTAGCAGTCTTTAGGTTTACCAGGAAGGTGGTCACAGCAAGTGACAGCAGGGTCTCCAGACAGGCTGGCAGGCAATAGGCAGGTGCTCCCAGGTGAGAGGGCAGACAGATGAGGCGGGTAACTGGCAGGTAACTGGTGGGCACTCCCAGGTGAGCCGGCAGACAGACGAGGCAGGTAACAGGCGGGTGCTCCCAGGTGAGCGGCCAGACAGACGAGGCAGGTAACTGGCAGGTAACTGGTGGGCGCTCCCTGGTAAGCGGTCTGACAGACAAGGCAGGCGGATGTTCCCAGGTGAGCGGACAGATAGCCAAGGCAGGTAACAGGCATGTAACAGGTGAGCGCTCCAGGTGAGCAGGCTGGCAGGTAGGACGAGAAGTCAGGCTAGCAGTGGGACCTGAGGGTTGAAGCACAGATAAGACACAGTGCAAACAACTTTGCTCGGGCACTACCATTTTGGAGGAGGTGCCTTATATAAGGGAGGTCCTCCGGCAATTGGCCGGGGACTCCTTAGGACGGTGCGCGCGGTCCCTTTAAGAGAGGGGGAGCGCGCGCGCCCTAAGCACACAGCCGGGGAAGGAGCGCGTGCCGGAAGCAGCGGGGAGAGAAGCGCTAGAGGACGCCGCGCCAGGATCGGGGAGGTGAGAGGGACGGCGACTCTGCCTAGCAAGGGGCAGAGACGCCGATGCTACACAATAAGCTTAAGATTAATAGGGGTGCCCAAACTTTTTCATATAACTGTATTTTTGGCTTATATATTTTGACTTGATTGGGATGGTATTAATTCTGTCATTTTTTAATTGGGCCTACTATGATATTGGTCTATTTATGATACTTTGGTTCACTACTGATATGAATATTGTCATTATCTATTCATTATATTTTTTTTTTTTTGCTTTTAATAACCCTCCCTTTTTGAGTATTCAAATATGAGAACTCTTATTTAAGCGGTGGTTTGTAATTGTTTCCTCTATATTTTGTTGCATCTTACAACCGTATGTCACGCAGTGCTTTAGTATAAGTACCTGGCACGTAGATTGAGTACCCTTCTTTGTGAATTGCGTTACTTACGCAGCCGGATTTTGAGCTATACGCAACATCCGGAACAATAAGGAACGGAGTGTACGTAGTCCCCTTAGTTATTTGTGGTATTTGCGCAACTGGAAGTTACGTTTAGCGTAACTCCCGGAAATGATATGGAGCTGCGTGCGGTGGATATCATGGAACGCTGTTTGCGCTTCAGGAGGTAAGGTAACCATACTACTAGCCACAGGTGTTCTGCTTTGTGTAATATGGGCTTCAATTAAGGGAGGTATATAGAGAGACTACTTGTATTAGTCCACATACGGTTGTTATTTTGGATTATGGGAGCACGCATTGGCAGTGCACCTATTATGGGCTATATCCTCTGACATGGTCTGTCCCCTGATGAGCCCCATACTGAGGAGGGGGTGAAACACGTAGGGACTATGTGGACGGGACTTTCTGTTTGGCTTATGACTTTGGGACATCTCTAATGGACTTTTCTTGAATAAACCTGAAGAATCATTGATACGGATGTGCTTGCTGAAAATTTCCTACTGGTGAAACCTTCCTTTGGACTACGTATCTAAACGGTCATACTTGTTGAAAATCTCTTACTAGTGAACTTTTTATGGCTGGATGATCTCCATGGTCCCCTAAGGAGTATTGCTTGAAAAACATCACTCGACACCTCAGAAGAGCCATCCCTAAGATAAGTCCATGTACATAACTTTTGAAACTATTTTGTTGGGATATGCTGCATAACTGATGATGCTGGGACATTATGAATGGACATTTCGTCTTTTTTGACTGATTTTTATAAATCTGAGGGACTGCAAAAAACGGGGACATTCACTGAAAACCTGCTACTAGTGGTCCATGCATTGTCATCTCATTATGGCCCCATAGGAAGTAGTGCTAAGGAGTATCGGTGGATATCTCAGAAGAATCATTCTGCATTAAGTCCATTCGTTTAAATAATCTTCGAAATAATCTTCTGTGAAAAAAAACATTTTTTTGCAATTTTCAAACTTTTAATTTTTATGCCCTTAAATCAGAGAGAGATCTGTCACACAAAATAGTTAATAAATAAAATTTCCCACATGTCTACTTTACATCAGCAAAATTTTTGCAACAATTTTTTTTTGTTGTTAGGAAGTTATAAGGGTTAAAAATTGACCAGCAGTTTCTCATTTTTCCAACAAAATTTACAAAACCATTTTTTTTAGGGACCACATCACATTTGAATTGACTTTGAGGGGCCTTTATGACAGAAAATACCCAAAAGTGACATCATTCTAAAAACAGCACCCCTCAAGGTGCTCATAACCACATTCAAGAAGTTTATTAACCCTTCAGGTGCTTCACAGGAATTTTTGGAACGTGGAAGAAAACAATGAACATTTAAGTTTTTTTCACAAAAATGTTACTTTAGACACAATTTTTTTTTATTTTCGCAAGAGTAACAGAAAAGGGGTGACACCTTTCTAAAACTGAACCCTTCAAGGTGTTCAAATCCACATTCAAGAAGTTTATTAACCCTTAATGTGCTTCACAGGAACTGAAGCAACGTGGAAGAAAAAAATTAACATTTAACTTTTTTCACACAAATTTTACTTCAGACCCCAATTTTTCTTTATTTTTGCAAGGGTAACAAGAGAAAATGGACCACAAAGTTTGTTGTGCAATTCCTTCTGAGTACGTTGATACCCCGTATGTGGGGGAAAACCACTGTTTGGGTGCACGGCACGGCTCGGAAGGGAAGGAGCGCCCAAACAGTTGGCTGGAATGTGGAGCGGATGCCATGTCGCATTTGGAGAGCCCCTGATGTTGCTAAACAGTGGAAACTCCCCACAAGTGATACCATTTTGAAAACTAGACCCCTAAAGGAACTTATCTAGATGTGTGGTGAGCACCTTAAACCACCAGGTGCTTTAAAGATGTTTATAATGTAGAGCCGTGAAAATAAAAAATCAAACTTTTTCCACAAAAAACGACCTTTTAGCCTCAATTTTTTTATTTTCACAAGGGTAAGAGGAGAAAATAGACCCCGAGAATTGTTGTGCAATTTTTCCTGAGCACGCCGATACCCCATATATAGGGAAAAACCACTGTTTGGGCGCACGGCAGGGCTCAGAAGGGAAGGAGCGCCCAAACAGTTGGCTGGAATGTGGAGCGGATGCCATGTCGCATTTGGAGAGCCCCTGATGTTGCTAAACAGTGGAAACTCCCCACAAGTGATACCATTTTGAAAACTAGACCCCTAAAGGAACTTATCTAGATGTGTGGTGAGCACCTTAAACCACCAGGTGCTTTAAAGATGTTTATAATGTAGAGCCGTGAAAATAAAAAATCTAACTTTTTCCACAAAAAACGACCTTTTAGCCTCAATTTTTTTATTTTCACAAGGGTAAGAGGAGAAAATAGACCCCGAGAATTGTTGTGCAATTTTTCCTGAGCACGCCGATACCCCATATATAGGGAAAAATCGCTGTTTGGGTGCACGGCAGGGCTCAGAAGGGAAGGAGCACTATTTTCTTTTTGAATGTAAAATTTGCTGGCCTAATTAGCCGATGCCATGTCGCATTTGGAGAGCCCCTGAAGTGCCTAAACAGTGGAAACCCCACACAAGTGACCCCATTTTGGAAACTACACCCCTCAGGGATTTAATCAAGCTGTATAGTGAGCATTTTGAACCCAGAGGTGGGACATAGAATTTGATAACATTAGTTCGTCATATTGAATATCTTGTCATTAGTGTTGAGCGCAAGTGCTCACTACTTGAGTTTGCATCGGGTGCTCGGGTATGCACCAAGTATCGTAGGTGCTCGAGTGAGATGCTTGAGTTCCCACCCCACATGTTTCGTAGCTGTTAGACATCCAAAAAAAACATGCAGGGATTGCCTGTGTATGGCAGGCAATCCCTGCATGTTTTTTTTTCTGTATAAAACCCGTGAAACGTGTGAGGCGGGCACTCGAGATTGTCACTCGAGCACCTGCATTACTCGGTGCACACCCGATGCAAATTCAAGTAGCGAGTGTGACGGGTCCGGGTGGTGGAACCCCTGTGCTTCGGTGCAAGGAGGGACCAGAGGGGCGTGACTAAGTGCCTACTCGGCCTGACCCAGGTCACACGGCGGCTAGTCGACTCTGTGAACCAAGGAGGGACCGGGCAAGTGAACCAGGTGCCACTCTGTGACCGACCTTGTGTGAGAGCAGGTGACTCCCATGGGTCAGATGACAAGCACTAACCGGTACTGCGGATGAGCACGGCAGGAAGGCAGACAGGTGGTCTGGGTAGATCAGCAGGCAGGTATGGCAGATAATCAGACAGGTGCTCCGGGTAGGCAAGCAGGTGGGCACGGCGGATAGCCAGACAGGTGAGCGGGGAAGGCAGGCTGGCGGGCACGACAGGTAACTGACAGGTGCTCCAGGTAGACAGGCTGGCGGGCACGGCAGGTAAGTGGCAGGTGCTCTAGGTAGGCAGGCTGGCGGGTAGAACTGTTAGACAGACTGGCGGGCTGAACTGTAGACAGACTGGGAGGCTGGACTGTTAGACAGACTGGGAGGCTGGACAGTTAGACAGACTGGGAGGCTGGACAGTTAGACAGACTGGGAGGCTGGACAGTTAGACAGACTGGGAGGCTGGACTGTTAGACAGACTGGTGGGCTGCACTGACAGGCAGCAGGACCTGAGGGCTGAAGCAAGTGTTAGCACACGGAACAACAACCTTGCACAGGCACCTCCATTTTGGAGAAGGTGCCTTATATAGGAGAAGTCCTCCGGCCACTGGCCGGGGACTCTTTAGGACGGTGCGCGCGGCCCCTTTAAGAGGGAGGGAGCGCGTGCCCTAAGCTCAGTGCCCAGAAAGCTCAACAGGGGAGCAGGAAGACGCCGGACCAGGACCGCGGCAGTGAGGGGAACAGCGTCTCTGTCCGTCAGAAGGCAGAGACGCCGGTGCTACAGCGAGCACTTGCGCTCAACACTAGTCATCATAGCGTCATCATTTTTTTTCTTTA
Source organism: Phyllobates terribilis (assembly GCF_046119375.1). Classification (NCBI taxonomy): domain Eukaryota; kingdom Metazoa; phylum Chordata; class Amphibia; order Anura; family Dendrobatidae; genus Phyllobates; species Phyllobates terribilis. The sequence goes on along the minus strand of NW_027362763.1, from coordinate 915,255,225 downwards.
GTTTTGAAAAAGTCCCAACCCCAACACAACCCTAACTCGAACCCAAACACAACCGTAACAGAACCCTAATCATTTCCCTAATCCTAACCTCAACACAACCCTAACCCCAACTCTAACACAGCCCTAATCCTAACCCCAACACAACCCTAATCCTAATCCTAATCCTGACCCTAACCCTAATTCTAACACTTATCCTATCCCTACCCCTGATCCTAACACAAGTCTAAACCTAATTCTAACCCTAATCCTAACCCCAACCCTGACTGCAAAGAATGGAAAAAAATATATATAATTTTTTTATTTTATAATTTTTATCTAACTAAGGGGGTGACAAAGGGGGATTTGATTTATTTTTCTTTTGATCATTGTGATAGGGTTTATCACAGTGATCAAAAGGAACCAATAGGAAAAATTCCCTATTGTTGCCGGGTACCGTCCGACAGATCTCGGAAGATGACGCAGGGCCGGGGGACGAATCAGGAGATCTGGGGGATGGTAGAGGTATCAGGAGAGCTCGCGGGGCATTATATCTTTTTCCTTGACATGAATGACATGTCAGAGGAGAGAGAAATCATTGTAATCGCGGTCGCGGGCACACTTTTTTTTTGTGATCGCCGCTATTCAGTGAATAGTGGCGATCACGTGATCAGGGACCAGAAAAACCAGGGGACCCGGGAGAATTTCCAAGGCTGGGGGACGCTAAACTGGTATTCCTCAGCGCTGTGAATGAGCGGCGCTGAGGCATAAGTACCCTTAACTGCCACCGTGAAAATGCGCTACAGCAGTCGTTAAGGGGTTAATTGTGTTGCAGCCTCTGTGGCCTTTCAGAAAAGGTGTGTATATACTGACAGACCATGTGACACTTAGATTGCACACAGGTGGACTTCCTTTCACTAAGCATGTGACTTATGAAGGAAATTGCTTGCACCAGAAATTTTTAGGGGCTTCATAGCAAAAGGGGTGAATACAGATGCACATGCCAATTTTTAATTATTTGATCCCATAAATACTAATTTATACCTATATATTTCTCACTTCACCAATTTAAACTATTTAATGCTGATGCATCACACACAAATCGGATTACAAAAGTATTTAAAAACAGGTTTTAATGTAACAAAATAGGTAAAAAGATAAGGGGGTTGAATACTTTATCAAGCCACTGCATGAGACATTAATATACAGTACAGACCAAAAGTTTGGACACACCTTCTCATTTAAAGATTTTTCTGTATTTTCATGACTTTGAAAATTGTACATTCAAACTGAAGGCATCAAAACTATGAATTAACACATGTGGAATTATATACTTAACAAAAAAGTGTGAAACAACTGAAAATATGTCTTGTATTCTAGGTTCTTCAAAGTAGCCACCTTTTGCTTTGATGACTGCTTTGCACACTCTTGGCATTCTCTTGATGAGCTTCAAGAGGTAGTCACCGGAAATGGTCTTCCAACAATCTTGAAGGAGTTCCCAGAGATGCTTAGCACTTGTTGGCCCTTTTGCCTTCACTCTGCGGTCCAGCTCACCCCAAACCATCTTGATTGGGTTCAGGTCTGGTGACTGTGGAGGCCAGATCATCTGGCGTAGCACCCCATCACTCTCCTTCTTGGTCAAATAGCCCTTACACAGCCTGGAGGTGAGTTTGGGGTCATTGTCCTGTTGAAAAATAAATGATGGTCCAACTAAACGCAAACTGGATGGAATAGCATGCATAAATATGTAACACATACATCAGTATAACATACACATCACAATATAACACAAATATCAATATATAACACACACACACACACATCAGTATACAACACACATAGACATCAGTCTATAACTTCATTACATAACAAAGACACAGTATATAAAAAGACAACACACACATCAGTATATTAAACAAACATCAGTATATAACACACACGCATTGGTATATAACACACACGTCAGTATATAACACATACATCAGTATAACACACATCAATATAAAACACCCACACTTCAGAACATAACACACATATCAATGGAGGACACATACACCACTATATAACACACATACATTAGTATATAACAACACACACCTTAAGATATACCACACATCAGTATATGACACACACACACAGTGCAGAAGACTTACCACCCTCTCTCTGCCTCTTCGGTTCTTCTATAATCCGCAGGTTGAAAGACATACATATCAGTTGTGGTAGATCGGCTCACTCAGCTGAACACAGAGGTAGACACAGGAACGCTGTTTCTTTAAATTTCTAAGTGGCTTATTTAATGCATAACCACTGTAAAGTCTATCAAAAACAAAAGAAAAATGGATAGCACAGTCCTTACGTCTCCGGGGACCTACCTGCTCCGGGTTAGCAAAACCACACGGTTCAGTTTAACAAACAAGACCTAGAGCTCCTCTCTGGAGTTAGCCTCTCCAGACACCTGAACACTGAATGCCTCACCAGGCTGTCTATGTAAATCCTAGACCACACCCTGGGGTGGAGATATGGTGAACAACCTCCAACTCGCTCTATGGTCGTTCACAAAAACCCAGCCTTTTTAAAATGGCCATTTAACCCCTCACAGCACTTAGTGTGCTCTAGCAAAACTTCTGGGTTTCAAATCACTGAAGCTAATAGCCTCAGTGAAACATACCTCCCCTCCAGCACTTTGCCAGTGACTTTGTCACACAGTATATAACATATAACACACAATTATGTAATACACACTTCAGTATATATCAGATACACATTACTATATAACACACACATCCGTATATATCACACACATACATCAGAAAATACAGTGGCATGTAAAAGCTTGGGGACACGTAGTCAAAATTACTATTATTATGAACAGTTAAGCAAGTTGAAGATGGAATGATCTCTAAAAGGCCTAAAGTTAAAGATGACACATTTCCTTTGTATTTTAGGCAAAAAATATATATCATCTCCTTCTTCCATCATCCTTCTGTGCATCTGAACTCCGACATCTCAGCATGTCGGGCCCTATTACATCATTATATCATGCCCGGAGCTTCAGAACACATGCTGCAGAGACTGGAGTGGCAGGAGAACAATAAGAGATGAGTATTTTTTCTTTTTCTTTTTTTTTAATCAATGAGTACGTGTATGGAGATATATTGTCTATGCATCATAAATTGTGGGGAGCTTTATGGGCCATCAAATATATGTGGCGGGACTGTAGGGATGATCAAACTAGGAGAGGGGCCTTGGGGGGAAATCATACTGTGTGGGTGCCATTATATTGTGTGGAAGGCTGTGTCGGGGCCACAAGCTGTTTGGGGGCCAGTATACTGCGAGGAGGGCTGTGGGGGCTCAAACTGTGTTGCGGTGCTATATGGTTTATGCTGTGTATGGGCTATAAAAATGTGTGGGGGGTTGTGTAGGAACCATTATACTGAGTGGAGGGCTTTGTGGGGTCTATTATACTAAATGGTATTGGTGGACTGTAAGGGAGCAAACATACAGTGCTAGGGGACTGTAGGGAGCCATATTATGGTGTATGAGGATTGTGGGGGCATTTATATGATGTTGGAGGCCAGCATACTGTGTAGAGAGGCTGTGAAGGCCATTACATGATGGTGGATCGTATGGGCCATCATATGATGTGAGGGGACTGTGGGGGCCAACATAATGTGTTGGAGTTGGTGGGTACTTTCTAGGAAACCACTAAGGGTGTATCATACTGTGTTTCGTGGACATTTTTGTTGGCATCATACATTATGGGGGCTACAAAAAGGGTATTACTGAGGGTGAGAACACTAAGGAGGTTCAATATGGGCAAAACTACTCTGTAGGCACCACAATACATGTCACTCTCCTTGTCTTTAAAAGTTGAGTGAGATGACTCTCTGTGACTGGACTACGCCTATTTTTTTTTGGGGGGGGGGGATGGGGGACAATTAGGACTTCTGCTATTGGGCCCCACAATATACTTCTGCCCCTACTGGTATGTCAGGTAAGACCTAATTTAGTTCTTTTCGCATCCGTGAAAAGCCAAAAACAATTTTCATCTGTTTGCTGGCTCTTAGTTTCATCTATTTCTGGTTTGTGTGTCAGTTTTTGCCATCGTGGTGGCATTTGTTTTTTTCTCAGAAGGAAAAAAAAAATAATCTCCAGGCGTCTCCTACCCATTTAACCTCTTAAGGACCGAGCCACTTTGTACTTTAATGACCGAGCCTCATTTTCCAAATCTGACCTGTGTCACTTTATGAGGTAATAACTCTGGAACACTTTAATATATCCCAGTGATTCTGAGACTGTTTTTTTTGTGACATGTACTTCATGTTAGTGATAAAATTTGGTCGATATGATTTGCGTTTATTTATGAAAATATCGGACATTTGACAAAAAAATTAGAAAATGTCGCAATTTTCAAACTTTAAATTTTGATGGTTTTAAATTCGATAGTTATACCACACAACATATTTAATAAATAACATTTCCCAAATGTCTACTTTACAACCGCATAATTTTTGAAACATATTTTTTTTGTTAGGAAGTTAGAAGAGTTAAAAGTAATGATAAGATAGGACACTCGTGGATGTTCGGGTCAGGCAGGTTCGGCCAAACATCTATAAAAGCCCAGTTCAGATACCAGAACAGAACCAGAACCCGAACCCTGACCCCATTCATATGAATGAGGAGCCTGAACATTCGTACTTTCAGCAGCAGAAGGGAAGGAAGGGAGACACAGATTCTCTACTTCGAGGGTAGGCGGAGCCCCATAGGATAGTCACCTCAGATTGGAAAATGATGACCGGCCCCTCCAGTATATAGGCTCCTCCTACTCCCATGTTCATCAGTCTTTTTATCTGAGGTCTCAGAGGATAGTCGCTGCTTTGGCAGCTCCTCAGAAGAGTTGTTATTTTATATCCAGCGAGTCCTGGACCCCCCTGTGGTCTAGAGGTCTCTGGGGGTCTCGGCGCTGCTGAGACCCCTGACCCTCCCCTGGCAGCTCTGTGTACCCCTTGAGGAGGTTCCCACTTATGCCTGCCGGCCCCAGGGGATACAGGGCGCTCCCTGGCGGAGGCGCACACCTCACATCTGAGAGGGTCCCTGCGTGCTCCGCCATAGGGGGAGCAAAGGGCCATGGCGCCACACATCCCTGAGGATCCCTGTGGCGTTCAGCCAGGTAAGTGCTCTTTGGCCTAAAGAGTATCTTTGACGGCTACGGCAAGTGTACTGCCTGTGTGTTTCTTGTCTATTTCAGACGCTGCCTTGACTGGGGAGCAGAGACGGAGGCCAGTAATTTTTATTTTTATTTTTTATTTGCGCATGCTTTTTCGTTTTTGCTTCCTGCCTTCATTGAGGCAGGAAGCTCCCTGTATTGGCACGCGTTTTCTTGCTTTTATTGACTTGCTTCCTGCCTTCATAGAGGTAGGAAGTTTTCTGCCCTCATTTTTGTTGTTTGAATAAGGCGGGGGGCGTGGCCTAGCGGGGGCATGGCCTAGCAGGGGCGTGGCTTAGCGTCTCCTGGCTTCCTGCCGTCATTACTTAGGCAGGAAGCGCTTGGTTGAGCGTGCGCTGGCGGTCCCTGCTTCTCCCTCCGGCGTCCAGCGGCGCCTCCTGCTCTCTGCTTCCCGTCCGTCCACACACTTAGGAGGAGCGGTCGCCGCAGTACCGGTGAGTCCCCTCTGCCTCTGGCAGGGGTTCTTTGTCAGTGCTGTCTCTCCAGGCTACCTATTAGGAGTCCTCAGGAGCACTGCCGCTTTCTCTCCTAAAGCTATTTACTTCACTGACCTTTTAGGCTGTGTAGTATTATAGTTGCTGTGATGTTAACCCCTTCTGAAAAAGTGGAACTTTAGGGGAAACACATGGTGTTTAAGGGAGTTTCCCCCTATTGATTTTTTTTTGCTCGGCATTTCTGGGGTAGCTCTTTTCTAAGGGTGAGCTTTAACCCTTCAGAGCCTGTTGCATATATAAAAAAAAAAAAGTGAGTTTTGAAAACAGGCTGTGCAGCTTTCACACTTTTTTTGCCACCCTTGTTGTACATCCTAGCATCTGGTGTGGGTGGCATGTCGGATCAGGGGCCTGGGAGTGCGGATCGGTCTCCTGATCCGTTTCAGGTTCAGTTGCACGCCTCTGATACACTCAGGCCTTCTACTACATCAGGTTCAACGCTCAGTGATGTTAAGGTGGAGGCGCTCACTCGCTCCATTGATAGTCTCTCTAGTCTCCTGGGACAGTGGGTGTCAGCTAGATCACACCCAATGCCACGAGGTAAAAAGCGCCGCAAGACTATGGTGGCGTTGTCTCCCTCGCAGAGCGCATCAGAGGCTTCGGATTCACCAACAGATTCGGTTGATGAAATTTCTGAGTCCGAAGATAAGGATCAACAGGATCGCTCTGTTTCTCTTTCTGTTCGCGTAGATGGGCTTATTAAGGACATGCGGGAAGTATTAGAGCTGTCTGAAGAGCCGACAAGACCGTCTAGGTCGGGCCGTCTGTATCAGAAGACGCGCCGTGTTCGTTCTACATTACCTGCGCATGAGGAACTTAACGAAGTGGTGGAGAAGGAGCGTCAGTGTCCGGATAAACGCTTCCGAGGAACGCGTTTTTTTGATGCCCTATATCCCTGTGCCAAGGAGATGGTTACTAATTGGGTTCCCTCTCCTGAGGTGGATATATCTCTGTCTCAGCTGACCAAGTCTTCCCTGCTTCCTGTTAAAGGGAGAGCCAATCTTCAGGATCCTTTGGACAGAAGATCGGAGTCAGCGGCGAAATCCATCTATGAAGCCGCGGGTCATGGTTTCCGAGCGGCCTTGGGGGCCATGTGGGCCGGTGATGCTTCACTGCGGTGGTTGGATCAGCTACGTGCGGCGTGGCAGGATGGGACTTCGCGTTCAGAAGTGGAAAAGCTTTTTCAGCGAATGGAAGAAGCTATGTGTTATGGCAGAGATGCAGTACTGGACACTGCTTCAATTCTGTCCAGGGCTCAGGCTTCGGCAGTCACGATTAGAAGAGCTCTGTGGCTTAAACAGTGGACCGGGGATGCAGTATCCAAACAGGGATTGCTTAGTCTGGCATATAAGCCAGCTCTTTGGTTCAGATCTTTCGGAACTAATTGCCAAAGCTAAAGCTAAGGATGTTACTCTGCCTGGGAAAAAGGCAGTGGCATCCACAGCCAGCAGGACAGGGCCCGGCAGAGGTCTTCGGTCCTTTCGGGCCAGGGGACGATTCAGTCAGCCTTTTTGGAGATTGGGTCGTCCCTCATCCTCCAGCAGATCCGCCCAGAAATCTTGAACTCCTTGGAAGCAACGGTCCCGTCGGGACAGACGGGAGGTTGATAAAAAGTCCGCTAAGGCTGACTGATGCCAGGGATCCCCCCGAGGGCTCTCGGGTGGGAGGTCATCTGCTACAATTCGGGTCGATCTGGGCATCCTACATAGCAGACGCCTGGGTGACACGGGTTATGTCGGCAGGCTATTTCATAGAGTTTCATTCGCTGCCTCCAGACAGGTTTCGTCTGACGGGCATTCCGTCCGTGCCAAGACTGGCTGCCGCACTGTTTCAGGAGGTCGACTCTCTCCTACAGCAGGGTGTGGTTGTTCAGGTTCCTCCGGAAGACCAGGGAAAGGGTTTTTATTCCAACCTTTTTGTGGTCCCCAAAAAGGAGGACAAGTTTCGTCCGGTGCTGGATCTCAGGGATTTGAATATTTACGTCCGGACACGGAAGTTCCGCATGGAGTCTCTCCGATCGGTGATAGCGACCCTGTCGCAGTACGATTTCTTGGTGTCCATAGACATCCGCGACGCCTATTTGCATATCCCTATCGGCAGGGCTCACCAGCGTTTCTTGCGTTTCTCTATAGGTCAAACCCATTACCAGTTTGTGGCCCTGACTTTCGGGTTGGCCTCAGCTCCCAGGGTTTTTACAAAAATTCTGGCTCCTCTCATGGCGCTTCTTCGAAGACAGGGGGTTACGATCCTCCCCTACCTGGACGAAGTGTTCATAGTGTCACCCACAGCGGAGGAGGCAATAGCGGCTCGCGATCTCTCCCTTCAGTACCTGATGGACTTCGGGTGGCTGATCAATTGGAAGAAATCATCATTGGAGCCAGCACAGTCCATTCTTTTTCTGGGGATGCAGTTCGATACTGTTCGGGCAGTTGTGTCCCTGCCTCCTGTCAAACAGACGAACCTTCGTCTTCTGGTCCAGGCTATGAGGTCGGCACGGTCAATGTCCCTTCGGGAATGCATGCGCCTTCTGGGTCAAATGGTGGCAAGTATGGAAGCAGTACCATTTGCACAATTTCATTCCGGGGATCTCCAGAGCCTTATTCTGACCCATTGGGATCGATCGCTAACTTCTCTGGATCGCTCGGTCATTATCTCCCGCAGGGTGCGAGAATCTTTTGGATGGTGGTTAAGTCTGGAGACTCTATCCGTGGGGAAATCCTTCCTTCCTCAGAGATGGTCGGTGGTGACAACCGATGCCAGTCGGACAGGCTGGGGGGGAGTTTGGAACAACCTCTGGATTCAGGGAGTCTGGTCGCCAAAGTAGTCGTCTCTCCCGATCAACATTTTGGAGTTGAGAGCAATATTTCTCTGCCTCCAACATTGGCGGTTTTATTGAGCGGTCTACCGGTCCGGATCCAGTCGGACAACGCTACGGCTGTCGCGTACATCAACCACCAAGGCGGGACGAGGAGTTCCAGTCTCATGTCGGAGGTCTCTCGGATCCTGGTCTGGGCCGAGTCCAAAGTTCCAGCAATCTCTGCAATTCACATTCCAGGGGTGTTGAAAATCTCGGCGGACTTCCTCAGTCGCGAGCAAGTGGACCCTGGGGAATGGAGTCTCCATCCAGAAGTGTTTTTTCTGCTGTGTTCCCGTTGGGGGGACTTCTCAGGTGGACTTGATGGCATCCAGGCTGAACGCCAGGGTTCCGACGTTCATGTCCAGGTACAGGGACCCGGAGGCGGTGGATGCTCTAGTGGCCCCGTGGGGTCAGTTCAAGCTGATCTATGCGTTTCCGCCGATATCCTTACTACCTCTGGTGATCCGACGGATCAAACTCGAAAGGGTATCAATAATTCTGACAGCACCAGACTGGCCGCGGAGGACATGGTATTCGACGCTGGTGTCTCTTCAGGCGGCACCTCAGTTTCCGCTGCCCCTTCGCCCGGACTTGCTCACTCAGGGGCCCATTCGTCATCCGGACCTGAGGTCCCTTCGTTTGACGGCGTGGCTCTTGAGACCGAGATCTTGACCCGTCGCGGTTTTTCGCCCGAGGTCATTGCTACCTTGCGGGCGGCCCGGAGTCCAGCTACGTCCAGGATTTATCACAGAACTTGGGAGTCTTTCTATTCATGGTGTTCTGGATCCTCAAGAAACCCGAGGGTTTTTTCCATCCCCAACTTCTTGGCCTTTCTGCAATCTAGTCTGGCCAGGGGTTTGGCAGTTAGTACGGTGCGGGGACAGGTATCTGCTCTTTCCGCACTTTTTAGGAAGGCTATTGCCTCTCGTAGGGATGTGCGCTCTTTTTTTTGCGGAGTCGCACGTCAGTTTCCAATCTGAGGTGACTATCCTATGGGGCTCCGCCTACCCACGAAGAAGAGAATCTGTGTCTCCCTTCCTTCCTTCGCTGAAAAGGATTTTACAGGTAAGTTCTTACCAAAATCCGGCTTTCCCACTCTGTCATCTGCGTGACAGCACAGGAAACACGGGCACTGATCGGCGGTAAGATCGCTACCGCCGGTCAGAGAGCTGCGGGGTCACACTGTCATGTGATTCATCAGGGATTCAATGGAATGAGAGTAATGGTAAGTTATTTGGTTTAATTTAGAAATATAAAAAGGTGTCTGTGTGGTTATTTCAAATTAATTACTTTATTCTGGGTGTGGGTGTTTTATTTCACTATTTGACTAGTCGAGTCGAGGCTAAGCACCAGAATTGGCGCATCTTATGGATACGCCTTTTCTGGGGCGGCTGAAAGCTGATGTTTGTAGTCTGGGAAGGGAGCAATATTTATGGCTTCTTCCTAGGCTATTAACATCAGCCGCCAGCTGTCTGCTTAGCCTTTGCTGGCTATTAAAATAGGGGGACCCCATGTCAATTTTTTTGGGGTCCCCCATTTTAATATAAGTATATAGCTGAGAATTGAAATGAATAGCCTGAGAAACTCCATGGGTAATACCCCCTTCCCAGGCTATAAACATCTGCCCACAGCTGTCTGCTTACCCTCTGCTGATGAATAAAATTACAGGGAGCTCCACGACATTTTTTATAAAAAAAACAACTTTAATTTAAGAATAAATGACATGTACAGTAAGCAGTACAAGCAAAACACTAAATATATATCTCTCTCACATATTTATATGTATGTATCTATCTATCATATATAGATATACAGTACAGACCAAAAGTTTGGACACACCTCATTTAAAGATTTTTTGTATTTTCATGACTATGAAAATTGTACATTCACACTGAAGGCATCAAAACTATGAATTAACACATGTGGAATTATATACTTAACAAAAAAGTGTGAAACAACTGAAAATATGTCTTATATTCTAGGTTCTTCAAAGTAGCCACCTTTAGCTTTGATGACTTCTTTGCACACTCTTGGCATTCTCTTGATGAGCTTCAAGAGGTAGTCACCGGAAATGGTCTTCCAACAATCTTGAAGGAGTTCCCAGAGATGCTTAGCACTTGTTGGCCCTTTTGCCTTCACTCTGCGGTCCAGCTCACCCCAAACCATCTCGATTGGGTTCAGGTCTGGTGACTGTGGAGGCCAGGTCATCTGGCGTAGCACCCCATCACTCTCCTTCTTGGTCAAATAGCCCTTACACAGCCTGGAGGTGTGTTTAGGGTCATTGTCCTGTTGAAAAATAAATGATGGTCCAACTAAACACAAACCGAATGGAATAGCATGCCGCTGCAAGATGCTGTGGTAGCCATGCTGGTTCAGTATGCCTTCAATTTTGAATAAATCCCCAACAGTGTCACCAGCAAAGCCCCCCCACACCATCACACCTCCTCCTCCATGCTTCACGGTGGGAACCAGGCATGTAGAGTCCATCCATTCACCTTTTCTGCGTCGCACAAAGACAGGGTGGTTGGAACCAAAGATCTCAAATTTGGACTCATCAGACCAAAGCACAGATTTCTACTGGTCTAATGTCCATTCCTTGTGTTCTTTAGCCCAAACAAGTCTCTTCTGCTTGTTGCCTGTCCTTAGCAGTGGTTTCCTAGCAGCTATTTTACCATGAAGGCCTGCTGCACAAAGTCTCCTCTTAACAGTTGTTGAAGAGATGTGTCTGCTGCTAGAACTCTGTGTGGCATTGACCTGGTCTCTAATCTGAGCTGCTGTTAACCTGCGATTTCTGAGGCTGGTGACTCGGATAAACTTATCCTCAGAAGCAGAGTTGACTCTTGGTCTTCCTTTCCTGGGGCGGTCCTCATGTGAGCCAGTTTATTTGCGCTTGATGGTTTTTGCAACTGCACTTGGGGACACTTTCAAAGTTTGCCCAATTTTTCGCACTGACTGACCTTCATTTCTTAAAGTAATGATGGCCACTCGTTTTTCTTTACTTAGAATTTGTATTATGGCAAGAAAAAAGCAGCTAACAGTCTATTCAGTAGGACTATCAGCTGTGTATCCACCAGATTTCTGCACAACACAACTGATGGTCCCAACCCCATTTATAAGGCAAGAAATCCCACTTATTAAACCTGACAGGGCACACCTGTGAAGTGAAAACCATTTCCGGTGACTACCTCTTGAAGCTCATCAAGAGAATGCCAAGAGTGTGCAAAGCAGTCATCAAAGCAAAAGGTGGCTACTTTGAAGAACCTAGAATGTAAGACATATTTTCAGTTGTTTCACACTATTTTGTTAAGTATATAATTCCACATGTGTTAATTCATAGTTTTGATGCCTTCAGTGTGAATGTACAATTTTCATAGTCATGAAAATACACAAAAATCTTTAAATGAGAAGGTGTCCAAACTTTTGGTCTGTACTGTATATACATATTTATATATGTAGTGAAGAATAGTGCCTTTGAAAACTATATAAAAGCCCATGTTAAAATTCCATGACAATCGGATGTAAATCGGATGCTAGGTTGGAAAATCGCATGACACTCGTCCGTTTTTTAGTTCCTGATATCGGAACGTTTTTTTCTCACATATGGGTATGAGGCCTAAGAGAAGCAAATACTGCATGCAAAGCTATGAACAGACCCAGATCTGTAGTTATTCATACCACGTTTACACGATTAAGATTTTGGTCAGTATTTTACTTCAGTATTTGTAAGCCGAAACAAGGAGTGGGTGATAAATACTGAAGTGATGACGTGTTTCTATTATACATTTCCTCTGATTGTTCCACTCCTGGTTTTGGCTTTCAAATACTGATGTAAATACTGACCAAATACTGAACTTGTGAATGTGGCCTAAGGTATTCAAGGTTCATTTATATAGGCAGATTTCTGCCCACAAACGAGCACCAATCATTAGGGTATGTTCACACAACATTTTTTTTTTATCCTGAAGCGTGTTTGTAAAAAAAATTTTTTTATTTCCTTAACAATTTTATTAGCATTTTCTGTTCATGTTTTTTTCCTTTTTTTTTAATAGTTTTTTTTGCATTTTTTGGCAGTTTTTGGATGTTTTTTTTAAATCCATGAAGTAATGAAGCAAACATGACATTTTTGCAGAAAAAAACAGTTTACAAAATGTGCAAAAAGAAACTGGATGCCTTCGGGGCCATTTTTAAATTCTATTGTAAAGTATGGAGTGTCTTCTTAGCAGAAAATACATGAAGAACCTGAAGCAGTTAAAATATACTTAAACATGTTCACAGCTTGTTGTTTTTACATAGAAATGAATAGGAAGACTCTGTCAAGCATTTTTCAGAGTGGATCCTGTAAAAAAAACTGTTGAAAAAACAGTTGTGTGAACATACGCTTAGCCTATGTTCATGTTACTTTTAGGCTGCATGCCCACGATGCAGATTTAATGCGTTTCTACGGCGCCATTTCCACCGCAAAAACGCATTAAAAACGCTTGTTAAGTTGTCTGCCATGTTTCCCAATCAACCCAACCCTAAGGCTATGTGCCCACTATGCGTTTTTTTAAGCGTTTCCGCAGCGGCAATTCCGCCGCAGAAACGCTTAAAAAGCGCTTGTTAGTAGGTCTGCTATGTTCCCCAATGATAATCCGCATGTACTGTGCACATGCTGCGGAAATTTCCGCTGCGGATTATCATTGCGGAAAAATCAGCAGCACAACCATTAATTTTGCGAAATCGCCGCCATTGACTTGCATTGGACCGCATGACTACACGTACACATGTTGATATTATGTGATTCAATGCGCTGATGGTACCTGGGTCTGGAGAAGAGGAGACTCTACTCCAGACCCGGGTACCATAGTACCTGTTGTTAAAAAAGAATTAAAATAAAAAAAAACATATACTTACCTTCTGATGGATCGCGGTGGTGTAAAAGGATCTTCCATGATGTCAGTTAGTCATGTGACAGGTCATGTGACCACCGACGTCAGCGGTAGAGTGACCTGTCACATGACTAAATGACGTCATGGAAGGTCCTTTTTATTTATTTTTCAACATTTTTTTTTTTTTTACTATTGCATTTGCAGCATCGTAACTTGGTCACACAACATAAATCCATGCCGGTTGTATGGATTTATATAGTGTGACCAAGCTGTCAAGCACTTTTCCAAGTGATGCTAAAATCGCTTGGAAAAGCGCTTGACAACCCGCATGCGAAATCGCATGTTAAAAACGCTTCACAAATGCTTCTATCTAGCAGAAAAAACGCATGTAAAATCCACATGCGTTTTTTCTGCTATGGAGATGCAGAAACGCTCTGCAGCATTTATGCATCGTGGGCACTTAGCCTAATGCAGCTTTTTATTCTGCAGCCAAAACCTGATCTCTTAGCATTAAAAAAGGCTGCAGATAAAACAAAGGTTTTGCTGACTTTTGTTATGCTTTTCTTGCTGCGTTTTTCAGCATCCCAAAGTTCAGCTTTGCTGCCACAATGCAAGCATGACCAATATAACGTGTTGGCTAACCAATTTAAGACATGTGAAACCATAAAACATTTTTTGGAAAAAAAGGCAACTTGATCAAATTATTTAGTGGAAAAAGTTTTTTTTGTCTGATAAAATAGTGCCTAATCTGAAGTCATATGAGTTCATGAAAAAACACACAATTGCAAATGGAAAAACAGCGGGGGGAGTTGAATTGGTTGTGCATTGTCTACCTAACACATTGGTAGGGCATTGAGTTGGTAGGGCATTCTTTACTTTCACATACAGTTGAGCTCAAAAGTTTACATACCCGGCAGAATTTTTCCTTTCTTGGCATTGTTTCAGAGAATATGAATGGTAACAAAAAAACTTTTTCTCCACTCATCTTGCGCACAAAGGAACTGCCCAAGGAGCTCAGAAACAGAATTGTGGCAAGGCACAGATCTGGCCAAGGTTACAAAAGATGTACTGCATTACTAAGGTTCCTAAGAGCACAGTGGCCTCCATAATCCTTAAATGGAAGAAGTTTGGGACCACCAGAAGTCTTCCTAGACCTGGCTGTCCAGCCAAACTGAGAAATCGTGGGAGAAGACCCTTGGTGAGAGAGGTATAGAAGAACCCTAAGGTCACTGTGGCTGAGCTCCAGAGATGCAGTAGGGAGATGGGAGAAAGTTCCACAAAGTCAACTATCACTGCAGTCCTCCACCAGTCGGGCCTTTATGGCAGAGTGGCCCGACAGAAGCCTCTCCTCAGTGCAAGACATATGAAAGCCCGCATAGAGTTTGCTTAAAAACACATGAAGGACTCACAGACTATGAGAAATAAGATTCTCTGGTCTGATGAGATGAAGATAGAACTTTTTGGTGATAATTCTAAACAGTATGTGTGGAGAAAACCAGGCACTGCTCATCACCTGACCAATACAATCCCAACAGTGAAACATGGTGGTGGCTGCATCATGCTATGGGGGTGTTTTTCAGCTGCAGGGACAGGATGATTGGTTGCAATTGAAGGAAACATGAATGCTGCCAAGTACAGAGATATCCTGGATGAAAACCTCTTCCAGAGTGCTCTGTACCTCAGACTTGGCCAAATGTTCACCTTCCAACAAGACAAGGACCCTAAGCGCACAGCTAAAATAACAAAGGAGTGGCTTCAGAACAACTCTGTGACCATTCTTGACTGGCCTAGTCAGAGCCCTGACCTAAACCCAATTGAGCATCTCTGGAGAGACCTGAAAATGGCTGTCCACCAACGTTCACCATCCAACCTGACGGAACTGGAGAGGATCTGCAAGGAAGAATGGCAGAGGATCCTAAAATGCAGGTGTGAAAAACTTGTTGTATCATTCTCAAGAAGACTCATGGCTGTACTAGCTCAAAAGGGTGCTTCTACTCAATACTGAGCAAAGGGTCTGAATACTTATGACCATGTGATATTTCAGTTTTTCTTTTTTAATAAATTTGCAAAAATGAAACAGTGAAAAAAATAAAGGGGTCTGAATACTTTCCGTACCCACTGTTATTAATCTGTACTAATAAAGCTGCCATGCTGATATGAGGACACCAAGACATTATGGTTTACACTTGGGAAAATCACAAAAATAAATGGATTTCACATCCCGCTGTACTAGCATTTTTTTCACCAAAAGCGCTGGAAAAACTGATGGCAATGTTTTTGCTGCTTTTTCGCCCTTACTCTTTGTTTTCTATGGTTGAAAAATCATTGCAAAATTGCTGAAAGAATTGACATGCAGTAGTTTTCCTATTCAGTCAGAAAATTAAACTAGCATAAGTTTTTGAAATCTTATAGCTTTTGCTGGTGCAGTAAAAAACGCAGCAAAAACGCGACGTGTGAACATAGCCTAACTGAGAGAGACCGCATCGAACACAGAATCCAGGTCTGTACACTGAATCTATATGTAGTCTAATGCCCTCCCCAGTCATAGAGCCTTACCTCTTGGTGCTCTGTAGGCAAAACCTATAACTTTGTATAGACCACCCTCCCAATGATGCGTTCTATTGACACATGGATAAACCTGCAAGGGTATAATTACGCCTGTGGTTCAGACTGTCAAGCATCATCTATTGCCAAAAACAGTCCTGCCTGAACACATACATTAATCCCCATCAAATTATCCATCCTGTTGGGGTACTTTCCTATATTACATATATACTGCAGATTTTTCATCAAGGAATTATGGGAGCAAAGTCTGATAAGGTAATAGGAGATAGATCTATCTTGGGGTCTGTGCCCACGATCAGAAATAGCAGCATTTTGGATGCCACTCACCTGCGCTGCATCCAAAATGCTGCGCTCTACATTACAAACACAGTGGATGTTATTTACAGAAAATCTATGCCTACGGTGCGTCTATTTAACACTGCCTAAACTCACCTATGGTGCAGGTTTATGAGCCACAGCTTGTCAATTTCTGTTGCGAAGATTCTAGTCTCCACTGCGTAGTTTCCACAACAGAATGTATTAGATGCGGTAAATTCACATTGTTCAATAAACACATGCGGATTTAACTGCATGATTGAGCCCAGCGTTTTGAAAATACGCTGGGTCCAAAACACTACTATTTCCTGTTCGTGGGCCTAAAGGTATGTCCACACAACGCTTCTTTCAGGTGGATCCGCAGAGGAACCTGCCAGAAATAGTACTTTAGCAATGCTAAAAAGAATGAACGTATGCACTGTAATGTCAAAACCACTTGCTGTGCACGTTTAGTCTTATATATTTCTTTTAACCGCTTAAGGCTTTAAAAGCAGCTAAAACAAGTGACTGGTCCATTCTTCTGGTGGCTTTCACTTGGAAGCCACTCACTGTTGTATACATATTGCAAAAAAAATGAGACAAAAGATACTTTAAGAAAACATTGACTGCGTTCTCCTGAAATGTTTACCTCTTGCAAATCTCAACAGGTACGTCTAAGAACTTATGCAGACAACTGTATTTTCAATCCCAATGAGATCTGACAAAATATCGGATTGCACTCGAACTAATGTTATTCTATGAGGCTGTGCAAGTCAGATTTTTTCCTCGGACAGAGTTTGTCAGAGGAAAAATTATTGCAACATGCTCAGTTTGCATCAGATATTCGGATCGCACTCGGCAATGCAAGTCAGTGAGTCCGTGTAAAAAATCTTACTGGTAACGGGATTTTACAGAGCCCATGACAGCACCACCTGAGAGAGGGTATCTGCCCATCAAGGACAGGAAACCAACTGATATAAAAGGGTGGTACTTCTCCTCGACAACAAGAGGGTTTCAGAGCATGATAGGACCTCCAGACAGTTATTAATACAACCATCACCAATCAAACATTTCTAACTATATGCCCATACATAGTGCACTCCAACCAGTGATAAAAAGGGAGGGAATATAAGGGTGCTGTCATGGGCTCTGGAGGGATCGCTTGTAACACCTTTCTCCCAAAGTATAGATCAGCTGATGAAGCTAGATCAAGTCGGTAATGGTTATAGAAGGTGGAAGGAGATGACCATGTTGCTGCCTTACATATCTTGTCGATAGACACTTCCGCCTTCTCAGCCCAGGAGGTTGCCACAGCCCTGGTGGAATGAGCCTTCAAGTTCTCTGGAACTGACACCTTAATGGAACAATAGGCTAAGCTAATGGCGTCCCTAATCCATCTAGCTATAGTACCCCTTGTTACTTTGGGGCCCTTCCTAACTCCCTGGAAGGACACAAACAAAGCTTCATTCTTCCTCCATTGTTTGGTTACAGACAAATATTCTACCAAAACCTGTCTAACGTTAAGGGTGTGAAGTTTCTGCTCCTCTGAATTCTTAAGATTACCTAAAAAGGAGGGGAGAATGATTTCCTGACTTCATGGAATTTGGAGATAGGCTGGGTCTGCTCTTAATATAACTCTATCCTCCGTAACCTGTGTAAACAGGTGGTTAACTGATAGTGCCTGTAAGTCGCTGACTCTGGGGGCTGATGTCAGGGCCACCAATATCACTGTTTTTAAGGTGAAAGAAAAATGTTTTTGCCAGCTCACCAATGTGAAAGGAGTCCTCCCGCAGTGCAAGGATTCAGCTTTGTCGGCAGCAGGACGAAGCAATAGAGGCAAGTATCCAGCAACAGGTCCAGGAAAGCGTGATTAAAAACAAAAATGTTTTATTATGAATTCACTAAAAGGCAAAAAAGAAAATAATTTTTGGAGACTGTCCCCGGGGACTGTACCCTGTTACTCCAGCAGATCTGATGCGTTTCGAATTAGGTAGCTCTTATTCATAGTCTGGCATGGTTCCATGTTACAAGTAAATGCCTTAGGCTATGTGCCCACGATGCAGAAATGAAGCAGAAAATTTCTGCATCTCCCTGGCAGAAAAAACGCATGTGGATTGTACATGCGTTTTTCTTGCGTAATACATGCGGATTCACAAGCGCTTTCAAAGCGATTTTAGCATCACTTTGAAAGTGCTTGACAACTAGGTCACACTATACTGTGTTCCAAATTATTATGCAAATAATATTTTCTCAGATTTTCCCAAATTACCTATATGAATTGCAGTCATTGTAATTTTCCAGTTAAATAACTATTAGAGTACAATTGAAAGGTTTTTGTACAAACTGCCTATGATAACAGTATATTTTTTAAAAAATAAAAAACTGAAACTGCACTCAAAATGCATGTTCCAAATTATTATGCACAGCAGAGTTTTCAAGCTTTTCATTTTAATTACGAACAAAAAAAATGGTCATTTTTGAAATTATAAGCATTAGCAGGTTATTACAAACTGAAATCAAACAGTTTTCAACTCAAAACTTTATTCTAGGTGATGTTACATTTGCACATAGGACCCCTTGTTCGAAAGGAGCTTCTGAACTCTCTCGTCAATTGAATTTGTCAGGTTTTGGATGGTTTCTGCTTTAATTGTTTTGCATGAGGACAGAATACCCTCCCAGAGCTGTTGCTTAGATGTGAACTGCCTCCCGCCATCATAGACACTCCTTTTGATGATGCTCCAGAGGTTCTCAATGGGGTTGAGGTCAGGGGAGCATGGGTGCCACACCATAAGTTTTATGCCCATAGCAGCCAGAGATGCAGATGTGTTATGTGCAGCATGAGACGGGGCATTATCATGCATGAAAATGATCTTGCTGCGGAATGCACGGTTCTTCTTCTTGAACCATGGAAGGAAGTGCTGTTTGAGAAACTCAACATACAGTCATGGCCAAAAGTTTTGAGAATGACACCAAAATTATATTTTCACATGATCTGCTGGCCTCTGGTTTTTATTAGTGTTTGTCTGATGTTTATATCACATACAGAAATATAATTGCAATCATATTATGAGTACCAATATGTTATATTGACAGTTAGAATGAGTTAATGCAGCAAGTCAATATTTGCAGTGTTGCCCCTTCTTCTTCAAGACCTCTGTAATTCTCCCTGGCATGCTCTCAATCAACTTTTGGACCAAATCCTGACTGATAGCAGTCCATTCTTGCATAATCAATGCTTGCATTTTGACAGAATTTGTTGGTTTTTGTTTGTCCACCCGTCTCTTGATGATTGACCACAAGTTCTCAATGGGATTAAGATCTGGGGAGTTTCCA
This sequence comes from Phyllobates terribilis, assembly GCF_046119375.1. NCBI lineage: Eukaryota > Metazoa > Chordata > Amphibia > Anura > Dendrobatidae > Phyllobates > Phyllobates terribilis. The sequence continues at coordinate 915,235,614 of NW_027362763.1, read as the reverse complement.
GGCCATGGACCCAAAATCTCTATGTTTTGTTCCATGAGCCATTTTGTTATCACCTTTGCTTTATGGCAAGGTGCTCCATCATGCTGGAAAAGGCATTTTTGGGCGCCAAACTGCTCTTGGACGGTTGGGAGAAGTTGCTCTTGGAGGACATTCTGGTACCATTCTTTATTCATGGCTGTGTTTTTAGGCAAGACTGTGAGTGAGCCGATTCCCTTGGCTGAGAAGCAACCCCACACATGAATGGTTTCAGGATGCTTTACAGTTGGCATGAGACCAGACTGGTGGTAGCGCTCACCTCTTCTTCTCCGAATAAGCTGTTTTCCAGATGTCCAAAACAATCGAAAAGGGGTTTCATCAGAGAAAATGACTTTGCCCCAGTCCTCAGCAGTCCACTCCCTGTACCTTTTGCAGAATATCAGTCGGTCCCTGATGTTTTTTCTGGAGAGAAGTGGCTTCTTTGCTGCCCTCCTTGAAACCAGCCCTTGCTCAAAGAGTCTCCGTCTCACAGTGCGTGCAGAAGCACTCACACCAGCCTGCTGCCATTCCTGAGCAAGCTCGGCACTGCTGGTAGTCCGATCCCGCAGCTGAAACAGTTTTAAGATACGGTCCTGGCGCTTGCTGGTCTTTCTTGGGCGCCCTGGAGCCTTTTTGACAACCATGGAAGCGCTCTCCTTGAAGTTCTTGATGATGCGATAGATTGTTGACTGAGGTGCAATCTTTGTAGCTGCGATACTCTTCCCTGTTAGGCCATTTTTGTGCAGTGCAATGATGGCTGCACGTGTTTCTTTAGAGATAACCATGGTTAACTGAAGAGAAACAATGATACCAAGAACCAGCCTCCTTTTAAAGTGTCCAGTGATGTCATTCTTACTTAATCATGACTGATTGACCGCCAGCCCTGTCCTCATCAACACCCACACCTGTGTTAATGGATCAATCACTAAAACGATGTTAGCTGCTCCTTTTAAGGCAGGACTGCAATGATGTTGAAATGTGTTTTGGGGGTTAAAGTTCATTTTCTGGGCAAATATTGACTTTGCAAGTACAGTAATTGCTGTTAAGCTGATCACTCTTTGACATTCAGGAGTATATGCAAATTGCCATTACAAAAAATGAAGCAGTAAACTTTGGAAAAATTACTATTTGTCTCATTCTCAATACTTTTGGCCATGACTGTACATTATGGAGTTCATCTTTACCCCTTCAGGGATCCTAAAAGGGCCGACAATCTCTCTCCCCATGATTCCAGCCCAAAACATTTCTCCACCTCCTCCTTGTTAGCGCCGTAGCCGTGTTTGCATGGGGTGTCCATCAACCAGCCATCCTCCACTCCATCCATCTGGACCATCGAGATCATTTCATGCATGATAATGCCTCGTCTCATGCTGCACATAACACATCTGCATCTCTGGCTGCTATGGGCATAAAAGGGGACAAACTTATGGTGTGGCCCCCATGCTCCCCTGACCTCAACCCCATTGAGAACCTCTGGAGCATCATCAAAAGGAGTGTCTATGATGGCGGGAGGCAGTTCACATCTAAGCAACAGCTCTGGGAGGGTATTCTGTCCTCATGCAAAACAATTAAAGCAGAAACCATCCAAAACCTGACAAATTCAATGGACGAGAGAGTTCAGAAGCTCCTTTCGAACAAGGGGTCCTATGTGAAAATGTAACATCACCTAGAATAAAGTTTTGAGTTGAAAACTGTTTGATTTCAGTTTCTAACAACCTGCTAATGCTTATAATTTCAAAAATGACCATTTTTTTGTTCTTTATTAAAATGAAAAGGTTGAAAACTCTGCTGTGCATAATAATTTGGAACATTCATTTTGAGTGCAGTTTGAGTTTTTTATTTTTTTTTTTTAAATATACTGTTATCATAGGCAGTTTGTACAAAAACCTTTCAATTGTACTCTAATAGTTATTTGACTGGAAAATTACAATGACTGCAATTCATATAGGTAATTTGGGAAAATCTGAGAAAATATTATTATCATAATAATTTGGAACACAGTGTAAATCCATGCAAACAGCATGGATTTATATAGTGTGACCTTTAGAATGGTTAAAAATAAAAAAATAAACCTTGATACTTACCTTCCGATGGCCCGGAGTGTGTTGCTGCGCTCCTTCCTGGCTGCAGGCAGATCGCGGGACACTGCACTGAAAGACCTGCCGTCACATGACTGTGACGTCAGCGCAGGTCCTTCAGTCTGCTGGCAAGCACAGGGAAGGAGACCGGGGGCCGTCGGAAGGTGAATATAATCTTTATTTTTCATTTTATTCTTGATTTTACAGTTTCTATGGTACCTGGGTGTGGAGGAGAGTCTTCTCTTCTCCACACTCGGGTACCATCCGCACATTAGAATGCGCCAATTACGCAAGTACAGATGCAGTCTTGCAGAATTTGCGCATTCTAATGCAAGTCAATGGCGGCGAAAACGCAGCGCTTCCGCAAAATTAATGGACATGCTGCGGATTTTTGAGCGCAGCATAAACGCTGCGGAAAAATCCGCAGCATGGGCATTGAAAGTGTGGAATTGCATATGGGACCATGGCAGGAGGCTTACCATGCATTTCCCAAGCGTTTACGCTGCGGAAAATTCCGCAGCAAAAACGCTTGAAAAACGCATCGTGTGCACACAGCCTTAAACAGTAAAAAAAAAAAAAAAAAAAAGGGGAGGGGGAATGATATCTCAAACTTGGAAAAAAAAAGGGGGAGAGGGATGGAAAGAAAGAAGAAATGTAAAATATTCAATAAACTGTAGTGTATATACTGTACATGAGGTCTGTTTTGATATTCCATACCCTTTGGTATTCTAGAGTCTAACTTAGAAATCAACATAGCTTCTTTTTGATGTAGCATCCGAGTTCTATCACTTCACCATTGACATTGGAGGGACTTTCTCAACAGCATTAACTCTAAGGCTATGTGCCCACAATGCAGAAATGCTCCGGATTTTTTCCTGAGCGTTTCTGCATCTCCCTGGCAGAAAAAACGCATTTCCTGCCAGGGACATGCGGATGTGAAGCGTTCTTCACTTGCATTTCTGCATGCGGGTTGTCAAGCGCTTTCCAAGCGATTTTAGCATCACTTGGAAAATGCTTGTCAACTTGGTCACACTATATAAATCTATGCAACCGGCATGGATTTATATAGTGTGACCGAAAGAATGTCAAAAAATAATAAAAAAATCTATACTTACCTTCTGATGTCCCCCGGAGTCTTCCTTCGCTCCGTCCTGGCTTGCCGGCAGCTCGCGGTGCCCTGAAGGACCTGCCGACGTCAGAGTCGCGTGACCCGTCACATGACTAAATGACGTCACCGCAGGTCCTTCAGTCCACCGCGATCTGCCGGCAATCGAAGACAATGAAACCGGGGGCCATCAGAAGGTAAGTATCATATTTATTTTTTATTTTATTCTTTTTTTTACAGGTTCTATGATACCCGGGTCCGGAGGAGAGTCTCCTCTTCTCTAGACCCGGGTACCATGCGCACATTGAAACGCTTGGATTCCGCATGTACAGATGCAGTGATGCGGAATCCAAGCGTTCCAATGCAAGTCAATGGCGGCGAAAACGCAGCGCTTCCACAAAATAATTGGTAGTGCTGCGTTTTTTTCCGCAATGATAACCCGCAGCGGAAATTTCCGTAGCATGTGCACAGCACATGTGGATTATCATTGGGGAACATGGCAGACCTTCTACCATGCGTTTTTTAAGCATTTCTGCAGCGTTTTTGCCGCTGCGGAAACGCTTAAAAAATGCATCGTGGGCACACAGCCTAAGAGTGCTGACATCACCCTGGTGGTAATTTAGAAAGTGTTGGGAAGCACCTGACAAGCTGCGGGTTGTATTGTTCTGGGCATCATAAATATGTTCGGAGATGTGTCTCCGTAACATTCTTGTACAACCAACATATTGCATGTTACACTTAGTGCATGTAATTGCATATACTACATAGGTGCTGCCTCAATTGATAAAAGAATCAATTTTATGCTCTTTACCATCAGCAGAGGATATGCTAGTTTTAGTATTGAACATATACATGCACAATCCGCAAGATTTTTGTCCACATTTATAGGACCCAGTGATGAATAACCAGTTTCTCCTGTTTGCACCATTTTTTTTAACCTTTATTTGTGTGGTCACTAGGGGAAAAATAATTACCAATGGTTGTACCACGTTTAGAGACAAACTTACACCCTTTCTGCAAAATATTTTTCAATTCTTCATCCATATGTAAAATGGGTAAATTTCTCTTCATAATGTTCACAATCTAATAATAATTAATACTGTATCAGGTAGAAAAAATTACTCGTTTGTCATCCATGTAAGTTGTATTATTATTATTATTATTATATTTTTGAGATAAATAATCTCCTCTTGTTTTTAAAATCCGAAATATTGCCTTAATGAAATGTATGTTCAGTAAATACACTCAATACTTGGTCGGGGCTCCTTTTGCAGCAATTACTGCATCAATGCGTCGTGGCATGGAGCCGATCAGCCTGTGGCACTGCTGAGGTGTTATGGAAGCCCAGGTTGCTAGTCTGCATTGTTGGGTCTGGTGTCTCTCATCTTCCTCTTGACAATTCCCCATAGATTCTATATGGTATTAAGGTCAGGCGAGTTTGCTGGCCAATCAAGCACAGTGATACTGTTGTTTTTAAACCAGGTATTGTTACTTTTGGCAGTGTGGACAGGTGCCAAGTCCTCCTGGAGAATGAAATTTCCATCTCCAAAAAGCTTGTCGGCAGAGGGAAGCATGAAGTGCTCTAAAATTTCCCGGTAGACGGCTGCGCTGACTTTGGTCTTGATAAAACACAGTGGACCTATACCAGCAGATGACATGGCTCCCCAAACCATCACTGATTGTGGAAACTTCACACTAGACCTCAAGCAGCTTGGATTGTGTGCCTCTCCACGCTTCCTCCAGACTCTGGGACCTTGATTTCCAAATGAAAATTTGAACTCTGGAACCTTGTGGAGGGTGTCAATGACTGCCTTCTGGACATCTATCAAGTCAGCAGTCTTCCCCATGATTGTGGAGCCTACTGAAACAGACTAAGGGAACTTTTTAAACGCTTAGGAAGCCTTTGCAGGTGTTTTTGTTAATTATTTTAATTTACTGAGATAACGACTTGTGTTTTCATTGGCTGTCAGCCACAATCATCAGCATTAACAGAAATAAACACTTGAAATAGATCACTGTGTTTGTAATGACTCTATATAATGAGTTTCACTTTTTGTATTGAAGAACTGAAATAAATTAACTTTTTGATCATATTCTAATTTAATGAGATGCACCTGTACATTACAAGAAAATTTGATATTATCAGTTATCATTGATATATTCTATGAATCCAGATATTGACGTCTCACACCCACACCATATGACAAAAACGTCACTATGAAGCATCTATACTATAATATATCAGACAAAAAGGGATTAGTCATAATTATCAATTAATTTTTTCTCCCACCAGTTCATAAAGATGTTGGCCAGAGATGGTGAGAATTTTGATCTCATTGAATAACCCTGGCATTGCAAAGAAAATGTATTTGTTTTTCCAAGCTGGGATGTCATTTCCCCCTTTTTTTCTGTTTTACTTTTTAAAGCATTTACTTGTAACATGGAACCATGCCAGACTATGAAAAAGAACTACCTAGTTTGAAGGGTTTCAGATCTGCTGGGGACAGTCCCCACATTTTTTTTTTCTTTTTTTGTCTTTTAACCCCTTTACCCCTGAAGGCTGTTTGCACATTAATGACCAGGCCAATTTTTACAATTCTGACCACTGTCACTTTATGAGGTAACTACTCTGGAACGCTTCATCGGATCTCCCTGATTCTGAGATTTTTTTTCCTTGACATATTATACTTCATTGATAGTGGTAAAATTTATTCTATATGACTTGCGTTTATTTGTGAAATAAATCAAAAATTTGGCTAAAATGTAGAAAATTTCACAATTTTCAAACTTTGAATTTTCATGCCCTTAAATCAGAGAGATATGTCACACAAAATAGTTCATAAATAACATTTCCCACATGTCTACTTTACATCAGCACAATTTTGGAACCAAATTTTTTTTGTTAGGAAGTTATAAGGGTTAAAAGTTGACCAGCGATTTCTCATTTTTCCAACAAAATCATTTTTTTTAGGGACCACGTCACATTTGAAGTCACTTTGAAGGGTCTTTATGACAGAAAATACCCAAAAGTGACACCATTCTAAAAACTGCACCCCCCAAGGTGCTCAAAACCACATTCAAGAAGTTTATTAACCATTCAGGTGCTTCATAGGAATTTTTCGAATGTGGAAGAAAACAATGAACATTTAACTTTTTTTCACAAAAATGTTATTTTAGACCCCAATTTTTTTATTTTAACATATGGGGCAGAAACTCGAGCATGTCACTCGAGCACCCGCGACACTCTGTGCATACCCGAGCACTCGATCCAAACTCAAGTAGTGAGCAGTTGCGCTCAACACTAGTCGCCATATTGTCATCATTTTTTTTCTTCACTTTTGAAAAAATCCCAACCCTAACACAAACCTAACCCGAACCGTAACCCTAACCCGAACCGTAACCCTAAACCTAACCGTAACCCTAAACCTAACCGTAACCCTAAACCTAACCGTAACCCTAATCCAAAACCTAACACAACGCTAACCCTATCACAACCCTAACCGTAACCCTATTCCTAGCACTAACACAAGCCTAACCCCAACACAACCCTAACACAACCCTAATCCTAACCCTAACACAACCCTAACCCTAATACTAACCCTAACCCTATCCCGAGGGATCTATTCACTATAATGCAGCAGCAGAGTTACTTTGGACTCTGTCTGGCCTCTGTTTAGCGATGTCCGTTTTTTCCGAGGTTCACAAAACTGTGTCCGACGGCACTTTATTCACGCCTAACAAAAAGACGGACACTGTGGGATCACAGGCCAGATGTCGTCCATGGTGCTTCCATCTATCTCATTACATGGATTCTTCTGCCGGGGGTTCCATCTGAATCACGTATTTCAGACGTTTACACGGAAACCCTAGTGTAAGCGCTCAGTGCAGAGTGCAGGATAAATGTGAGCCGAGACATACTGAGATCTTTGGGAGGCGGAATGAACAAATCAGCGTCAGGTGAAGAATTGGTTTTATTCATTTTTTACGCCATTCCTCGTGCGGTATAAGTGATTAGACAACTTTATTCTTTGGGTTGGTGCGATTACAGCGATACCAGATTTAGATTGGGTTTTTATATTTGGCATCCGTCACACACTAAAAGACGCATTTTGCATCGCCATATTTAGAGAGCTATAATTTTTCCATATTTCGGCCGACAGAGTTATGTAAGGGCTTGTTTTTTGCGGGACAGGTTGACGATTTCATTGGTACCATTTTTGGGCACGTGACATTTTTTGATCGCTTTTTAATCCGATTTTTGGGAGACAGAATAAACAAAAACCAACAATTCATTATTTTTTTTTTTTTTATTTTATTTTTTATGACGTTCCGTGTGTGGTAAAATTTATAAGGCAGTTTTATTCTTCGTTTACAGCGATACTACATTTTATTTTTATATTTTGGCGGTTACACAATAAAAATTTTATAGAAAAAATATTTTTTTTGCATCGCTTTATTCTGTGAGTTATAACTTTTAGATTTTTCAATGGATGGAGCTGTATGGCAGCTTGTTTTTTGCGGGACAAGATGACATTTTCAGCTGTACTGTTTTTATTTACATTCGTCATTTTGATCACGTTTTATTCCACTTTATGATGATAAAGCAGCGTTTTTTATTTATTTTCTTTTACTGTGTTCACTAAAGGGGTTAACTAGCGGGACAGTTTTATAGGTAAGGTTGTTCCGGATGCGTCGATACCAAATATGTGTACTTTTATTGTTTTTTTTATAATAATATTTATTTATGGGTACACTATATTTTTATTATTTTTTCATTTTTTTTTTATATTTTTAAAAAAAAAAAATTTCACTCTCTTTCACTTTTTTACTTTGTCTCACTATGAGACTTTCATTTTTTGCAGGCTGATCGCCATGCTATGTGGGGTGTCAGTACACTGCACATGATCTAACTAACTTGCTGGTGCCTGGTGACCAGGACAACATCGGGTCACCATGGCAACGATCGTGACCCTGCGCTGACAGCGGGGTCTCCGATCCAAGGTGCGAGGGGCTGTCTTACCTCTGCCTGCACCTGAAATGCTGCAGTAGACTTTGATCGCAGAATTTTGGGGGGGTTAATGTGTCGGGAGCGGTGCAGGACTGCTCCAATCACAGAGTGCCGGGTGTCAGCTGTCAAAATCAGCTGACACCTGGCGGCAATCGCACAGCCCCTGTGTGGGCGCGATCGCCGAGGCGTAATAATACGTACTTGGTCATTAAGGCCCAGGGCAGATGGATGTATTATTATGCCTCACGTCAATGAATTCATAATAAAAAATTTTTGTTTTTAATCACGCTTTCCTGGACCTGTTGCTGAATACTCACCTCTATTGTTTTTAAGGTGAGTGTGGTATATGCCATTACATGCACTAAGTGTAACATGCAATATGTTGGTTGTACAACAAGAACAATATGCATCTCCAAACATATTTATGATGCCCAGAACAATACAACCCGCAGCTTGTCAGGTGCTTCCCAACACTTTCTAAATTACCACCAGGGTGATGTCAGCACTCTTAGAGTTAATGCTGTTGAGAAAGTCCCTGCATCCCAACGGGGAGGTGATAGAATTCGGATCCTACATCAAAAAGAAGCTATGTGGATTTTTAAGTTAGACTCTAGAATACTAAAGGGTATGGAATATTAAAACAGACCTATAAACACTAGGGTTAATTGAATATTTTACATTTTCTTCTTTCTTTCCAACCCTCTCCCCTTTTTTTTCCAAGTTTGGGATGTCACCCCCCCCCCTTTTTTTAATATTTAAGTGTCCTGACTGTTAATTCTTTTAAAGGCTCAAAGGGATGCTTAGTTAATGCTTCCAAGACCAGGTTCAGATCCCATGGAGACATTCTTGGGGCAGATATCAGTCTGGATTTGCCACATGCCTTCATGAATCTAATGATCCACCTATCCGCCGCCAAATTATAATTGTACAAGGCTCCTAGGGCCGACCGCTGCACCTTAAGGGTGCTGGTAGCCAATCCCATTTCCATACCCTTCTGGAGACATTCTAATATGGCCTTTATAGGAATTTTACCATTCAAGGGTTACCCCCAGCTAGACAAAAACTTTGCCCACGTTCTACCATGTATTCAGTTGTTACTGGTTTTCTGCTTTTAAGCTGAGTGGCGACTGAGTTCGGGGAGAAGCCTTCTTGGATCAGCAATGATCTTTCAAACTCCAGGCCATCAAATACAGGACCGACCTCAGGATAGAAAACTGGACCCTGCCTAAGGAGATCTGGAACATCTGGAAGGACCCATGGATCCAATTCAGACATCATCCTTATCCAACCAAACCACGGTTTCTTGGGCCAGAATGGAGCTATCAAAATTATTCTTGCTCGCTCCTCTCAGACCTTCCTCAATACTGCTGGAATCAACATTAATGGAGAGAAGGCGTAGGCCAGGTTGAAGTTCTAGGACAGTGATGGCGAACCTTTTAAAGGACCGAGTGTCCAAACTGCAATCCAAAACCCACATATTTATCGCCAAGTGCCAACACGGCAAATTAACCTGAATACTGAGGTTTTAGTTTAGAAAAAACAACTGATACAATGTCACGCTGTCTCAGCGTACAGGGGGGTCAGGGGCCTGAGCTGACCCTAGACGGGGGCCCTGACTAATCCCTCAACCTGGAGGTACTGTTAATGGTACAGAGGTCCAGGCCGCCAGCGTAACCCTAAACTCCTGAATATCCCTGAACCTAAGTAATCTAGTCCTGAGAAGGACCCCGATCACAACAATGGGAAACAGGATAGAAAATGCCCAAAACACAATACTAGACAAATGAGACAGTACAAGGGGAAAGCCAAAAACCACCTTGCATACAAAAACTAACACCACAATTACAGAGGGAACAACAACAGGTTAGGAGATAAATGATAAAGGGAGGAAGGGAACAAACCACACCGCATACTCCTCGCTCCGAACTCCACCAAACAACGATCCACTCTGAAGGTCTGCAAGAAATGCTTTCACCGACAACTTCCCTAACAGACCAGCAGATATTTGAAGGAATCCCAATACTGCAGCATTAACTGAAGCTGGGCGAGGCTGAGCCTCGTCAAGCACAGAGAGAGAGAATTAACTCCCTCACAACCAAAAAACACAAAGCACCAAAAACTCAGCTGCGAGAAGTCAGGCTGTGTAGTCGCGACGATCTTCGTGGCGACACACCCATGACATACAAAGAGCAGGCGAGGGCAGTATAGAGCAGCCACAGAAAGGAGCAGGGGTATGAGACCGCAGAAATAAAGAATGTGCTTACACCCATCTTGGTATATGCCCCCATCCATGTATATATGCCGTCCTCCCCCAATCCATGTATATATGGCTGCCCTCCCCAATCCATGTATTTCTGCTGTTTCCCCCCCAATCCATGTATTTCTGCTGTTTCGCCCCCATTCCATGTATTTCTGCTGTTCCCCCCCATTCCATGTATATATGCTCTCCCCCCCCCATACCATGTATATATGGCTGCCCTCCCCAATCCATGTATTTCTGCTGTTCCCCCCATTCCATGTATATATTGTTTCCCCCCATTCCATGTATATACGCTGTTCCCCCCCAGTTCATGTATATATGCTCTTTACCCCCCATTCCATGTATATATGCTCTTCCCCCCATTCCATGTATATATGCTGTTCCCTCCCCCATTCCATGTATATATGCTCTCCCCCCCATTCCATGTATATATGCTGTTCCCCCCCCCATTCCATGTATATAAGCTCTTTCCCCCATTCCATATATATATGCTGCCCCCCATTCCATGTATATATGCTGTTTCCCCCCATTCTTTGTATATATGCTCTTTCCCCCCATTCCATAAATATATATGTGTTTCCCCCCATTCCATGTATATATGCTCTTTCCCCCCATTCCATATATATATATGCTTCCCCCCATTCCATGTATATATTCTCTTTCCCTCCCACCTCCCATTCGATGTATACATGCTCTTTCCCTCCCATTCCATGTATATATGCTCTTTCCCTCCCCCCTCCCATTCCATGTATATATGCTGTTCCCTCCCCCATTCCATGTATATATGCTGTTTCCTTCCCCCCTCCCATTCGATGTATATATGCTCTTTCCCTCCCCCCTCCCATTCGATGTATATATGCTCTTTCCCTCCTATTCCATGTATATATGCTCTTTCCCTCCCCCCTCCCATTCCATGTATTCCATGTATATATGCTGTTCCCTCCCCCATTCCATGTATATATGCTGTTCCCTCCCCCATTACATGTATATATGCTGTTCCCTCCCCCATTACATGTATATATGCTGTTCCCTCCCCCATTCCATGTATATATGCTGTTTCCTTCCCCACTCCCATTCCATGTATATATGCTGTTTCCTTCCCCCCTCCCATTCCATGTATATATGCTCTTTCCCTCCCCCCTCCCATTCCATGTATATATGCTCTTTCCCTCCCCCCTCCCATTCCATGTATATATGCTGTTTCCTTCCCCCCTCCCATTCCATGTATATATGCTCTTTCCCTCCCCCCTCCCATTCCATGTATATATGCTCTTTCCCTCCCCCCTCCCATTCCATGTATATATGCTGTTTCCTTCCCCCCTCCCATTCCATGTATATATGCTCTTTCCCTCCCCCCTCCCATTCCATGTATATATGCTCTTTCCCTCCCCCCTCCCATTCCATGTATATATGCTCTTTCCCTCCCCCCTCCCATTCCATGTATATATGCTCTTTCCCTCCCCCCTCCCATTCCATGTATATGTGACACCCCAGGGGTCTGGTTGCCACAGTGATAGAGATATTATGTCTGAGAGCAGGTGGGAGGTCCTTTGGTCAGGGATCCTGTGCATGCCACACCTCCTGCCCAGTCTTGGGAGGGGAAGAACTTCCCCTGTATAAACCCGGGGCTGAGGCAGGGTGAGTCAGACAAGGAGAGTGGAGAAGAGAAGCAGCATAGGAAACAGCAGAGTTACAAGGAGTCAGGGGCTGGCAGCTACAGAGCTCGCCCTGACTAAGAAGATTCTTTACCGGACCCGGAGTCCGAGGCTGTGGGGACTAACTCCTACCCAGCAGCAGAATCCGTCGGGCAGGGGATTTCAGGTCCTCTGGCCCAGAAGCCCGAAGGCACGGTCACACGCGTGGGACCAGCACCGCCATCGTGGAGCGGAAGCCATTAGAAGGCCCCGAGTCACCGGCCATACGGGTGAGCACCACACGGTACACTCAGGGACGTGGGCTACTTACATCAGCTTCTAGCAAGGTAGCCAGAAGAGTACAGTCAGTTTGGGAGGCCTACAACTACGCCTGGCCAGGGGAGATCCCATCTGCTCAAAGACTGACCAGGCCCCGTTTGCTAGCAAGTACTCCGGGAGGGTCTATCGTTGTTACCAGTAAAGACCCTGAATTACACCGCACCGTCTCTGAGTGGTTCCTGCTACCCCCATCATCCACATCTGCTGCCCTGAGGCCATACCCCTCCCGTTGGGGGTTATACCATCTACGCTGCACCATCCATCCACCGGCCTCAGCGGACTGTCCTGCAGCGGCAGCTCCAGAGCTGCATTCAACGGGTGGCGTAGTCGTCCTACATCTACCGCTGTTACATCGCCGCTCAGTTTGACTCCCTGGGCACGGACCGGGTCACCGCCACGAGACTACAACCCTCAAGAGATCCGGCTCCGGGTAAGCTCCCGCGTGCGCAACGCAGCGCGACACAGGCCCAGGGGCGCGTCATATATATGCTGTTTCCCTCACCCCCCATTCCATGTATATATTGCTGTTCCCCCCTCCCTCCCAACATTCCATGTACAGTATATATTGCTTTTGTCCCCCCGCTGCCCCCCATTCCATCCTGCTGGCACCGCTGTTCATATAAAAAAAAAAAAACATAAACACTCCTACTCACCTTCCTTCCTCTCCCGCGCTGCGTGCTCTCCTGTAGCCGGCAGCTGACTCCAGCGTCCTAGTGACGGGGCACATGACGTCACTGCCTTGCGCCCGGTCGCTTGTACGCTGACATCAGCTGCTGGCCTCTGATTGGCCAGCAGCGTGTATTGCGGCGCACGGGCCTGGCAACTCATGCGCTGCAATACACTTCAACTAGATGTGTGTCAGAGAGCGCACATCTAGCTGAAGTGGGGACTGGCGTCGGCGGTCTCCGAGTACTCACACGCCGGTCCAGGTCCTGGTCCAGGAGCACTAGTGCTGCGGCGATGGCGCGCGTGCCCTTAGGGAGGGCTCTGCGTGCCCCCCCTGGCACATGTGCCATAGGTTCACCAACACTGTTCTAGGGAATTTGCAGCACATCCACTGCATAGGGCTCCTCTCTTGGATTCATAGAGCAGAAGTTTTTTGTTTTCCTGTTCTGCCTGTTTGCGAACAGGTCTATCTATAGCCGTCCCCAGCGGTCCATAAGCTGATGGAGTACTGCTAGACTTAATTCCCATTCCCCTTGTCTTAATGTATTTCGACTCAGGTCTGCCTTTTCGTTTTCCTTCCCTTTTATGTGTAGAGCTGAGAGTGTCCAATGCCCCTTGGAAGAGACGTGGAGGTCAGAGGGCCTCCTGAAAACAATGTTCCCATTATTAGGAAGTGGGTCTCCCAGAGTGTTGGCCTATGCAGTGAATTAAAGGGCTGCCAAAAATTGGGAGGCACTCCAATGCCCCTTGGAAGAGATGTAGAGGAGGGCCTCATAAAAAATGTTCCCATTAGAAAGGAGCGGGCCTCCTATACTTGTAATGCCCATGTACTAAGTGTATGGGCTGACAAACATTTACCCCTGGTATACATGAACATACTGTATAATTTTTTTTTTTTTTACGGGTATCATAAACACCCTTTAAAAAAATTATGTGGGTGTTGCATCACGGACTACGGTCACTCTGGTGGTATGGTGGTGGAGGATGAGGAGAAGGAGGAGGACAAGAGCAAATAGCCAAAATAAGGAAGCGTATACCCATGTCTGTGTGTGAATAGGTGCATGGGAATACACCTCCCAAGAAAAGACACTGGATTTGAGTTTGTTACTCAGACACTGGTGTTGAGAAGTCTGGCCCAATCCAGCCCTTGTTCATTTTTTATAAGAGTCAGCCTGTCAGCATTTTCATTTGACAGGCGGATGCGCTTATCAGTTATAATTCCACCAGCGGCACTAAAAACCCGCTCTGATAAAACGCTGGCGGCAGGGCAGGCCAGGACCTCCAAGGCATAGAGAGCCAGTTCATTCCACTTATCCAGCTTTGATACCCAATAATTATAAGGCACAGAGGAATCACGGAGTACGTTGGTACGGTCGGCAAGGTACTCCCTTAGCCTCTTCCCAAACTTTGCACTCCTTGTGATAGTACCCCGTGCCTCAGGGCCTGTGCGATGGGAGGGGCTGAGAAAACTGTCCCAGAACTTTGACAGTGTTCCCCTGCCTCTGCTGGATTGAAGTTGCGTCTATCTCGCCTGTACTCCTTGGTTGTCCAACGAAGTGTGCCCTCTGCCGCCAGCGTTTTCAGATGGGAATTTTTTTAATAGTTCCGCAACAAGGGCCTTCTGATACTGCCCCATTTTTGTAGACCTGTCCGCCTCAGGAATAAGAGATATAAAGTTCTCCTTGTAGCGTGGGTCTAGAAGTAATGACTGTCACCCAAAATTTTGAGAACGTGAGGGTCATGGGAAAGGCAGCGTAGCATAAACTCAGCCATGCGTGCTAGACTACTAACAGGCAAGGCTTCCGTGTCTTCACCAAGAGGATGATTGACCATGCTCTCCTCCTCCTCCTCTCTGTCCTCTGGCCATCCACGCTGAACAGACGGTATGACAGCTGTGCAGGTAGTACCGTCTATAGCGCATGAAACTAGCTCCTGTCCTTCCTCCTCCTCCTCTTTCTCATTGTCACCCAATCCACTTTGGGATGAGATGAGGCTGGGCTGTGTGTAATCACACTGTATGGTTCCTTGCTCCATCTCATCGTGCTCCGCCTGCAATGCATCCTCTTTGATTGTGAGCAGAGAGCATTTCATAAGACAGAGAAGCGGGAGGGTGACGCTAATTCTAAAGATCTGAGGTTGTGGGTTGTAAGTAATCACCTAGGCAAGTTAATAATGCAGCAATATTTTATTAATCACCTCCATGGTAATGCAGCAATTCCAAGTAAATGGCCAAAATACAGTTCTCTCAGTCCTTAAGTTCTCAACTTTTGGTTGGCCCACAGATTTCGTATCTCCATCCAGTATAGTCTGTAGCCACAGTCCATGATCCTCCAGATGACAGACAAAACGATGGAAGCACAGATATCCAGTAGCAGCAGTCCTTCAATAAAGTTTAAGTTCAAATGACATATACACAACTGAAGCACGTTTATCCACTTTAGTTGATAACAGATCTTCAACACTCTGTAAGTCATCCATCCAACAGCTCCAGGTCCACAGCCACAGATCCTAACCCTCCGGCATACTTCCACCAACTTTTCCTAAAACATGACTCTCCTTTCTTTCACTGGGATCAGTCCCCTCCCAGAACTGATTACCCTCCCCCTTAAGCATTTACTGTTAGCTAAAAACAATGAAGAATATTCTAGAAGCCTTCATCTGAGACTGCATGTAAGGCTCCCTGTGGTGACGGCTCCACTGTGTCTACAATCTACACACATAATGAGATTATTGGCTGCTGGAACAAGTTTTAGATACTCCTGAGATACAGATATCCTGAGATACAGATTAGTGGAATGCTGGACATTTTACAAGTCAATCTAGTGCACATACTGACAAGTTAGCAGAACTATATAAAACATAACAAGTAAATCACTAATAAAACACAATAATAATATTGACAAAAATGGTGGTCCGTTGCTGGAAAAGTATCATAGTCTTTAGTAAGTGGGCAGCTCCTCACACTATTTATGGCGTCATCGCCGCTCACCATCTTGGTGGAATCCTCAAAGTTTTGGAGGATGGTACATATGTCTGACATCCATGTCCACTCCTGGTGTCTTATGTGTGGAGTCTGAACTGAATACTCAACAACTGCCCTCTTCTGCTCACAAATCCTTCCCAACATCTGCAGTGTAGAGTTCCAACGCGTGGGGACATCACATACCAGTCTGTGAGCTGGAAGTTGCAAACGGTGCTGAAACACGGCAAGGGCGGTGGAAGCGGTAGGTGACTTTCTAAAATTGGCACACAGGTGGCGTACTTTTAACAAGCAGATCCGGCAGCTCCGGATAGGATTTGAGAAACCGCTGAAACACGAGGTTAAGCACATGGGCCAGGCATCGTACATGTGTGAGCTCGCCTCGCCTCAGAGCCGCCACAAGGTTCCGGCCATTGTTACACACGACCATGCCTGGCTATAATTTCAGCGGTGTGAGCCACAGATCTGCCTGCCCTTTCAGAGCCATCCACAATTCTTCAGCATTGTGCGGTTTGTCACCTAAGCATATTAGCTTCAGCACAACCTGTTGCCGCTTGGCCGAGGCAGTGCTGCAGTGCTTCCAGCTTGTGACTGATGTGGTCATTTCGGAGATGGAGCCTGAAGAGGAGGAGGAGGCTGAGGAGGATGAGGTGCAGGAGCAGTAGACCATGGGGGCAACCCTGATTGACCTAGCGCCTGCAATCCTTGGCGTCGGTAGGACGTGTTCCGTCCCAAGGTCCGACTGGGTCCCGGCTTCCACTATGTTAACCCAGTGTGCCGTCAGCGAGATGTACCGTCCCTGCCCACAAGCACTTCTCCACGTGTCCGTGGTTAGGTTGACTTTCCCGGTAACTGCGTTGTTGAGGGCACGGCTAATGTTTTGGGACACGTGCTTGTGTAATGTGGGGACGGCACACCGGGAGAAATAGTGGCGGCTGGGGATTGAGTACCGAGGGACAGCCGCCACCATCAGGTTGCGGAATGCTTCGTCTCCACGAGCCTAAAAGGCAACATTTTGAGCGCAAGCAGTCATGAAATGTGAGAATTTAGTAGTGTGGCCTGTGGGGCGTTGGCTGCATATTTGCATTCCAAGGACTGGAGTATGGACAACTGAACGCTGCGCTGGGTCAAGGAAATGGACGTGCTTCCTGATGCTGCTACTTGAGAGTGTGCAACGACAGGTGCAGGGCAGGAGGCATCTTCGCATGCACCATGGACAGGGGATTGGCTTGCTTGCACAACAGCGGAAGAAGCAATGGTGTCACCCGCAGACACTATTCCTGGACCCTGGGGTTCGGCCCACAAAGTCGGGTGCTTTGCTGCCATGTGCCTGATCATGCTGGTGGTGGTCAGGCTGGTCGTTTTGCCACCCCTGCTGATGCTGGCCTAGCAGATGGTGCAAATGGCCTTTTTCGGGTTATCGGCAGAGTCTTTAAAAAACAACCAGACTCGAGAAGACCTAACAGTTGTACTGGCAACTTCCCTCGTGTTGGTGTTACAGGGAACGGTTGCCTGCCTTCTGTCTGCGGCCACCACACTGCTTCTTCCTACCTGTTGGGGTACTCTGCCTCCCTCCCCCTGTGTGCTGCTGTCCTCGCTCTGCGTGTCCTCCTGCCAGGTTGGGTCAGTTACTATATCATCCACCACATCGTCTTCCGCTTCCGTACCCTGGTCCTCCTCCTGACTTTCTAGCAATTGTGTCTCATCATCGTCCACCTCTTGTGACACTTTCTCACCGTCGCCTTCGTGTGACTGTGGCTGGTCAAATATTTGGGCATCGCTACATGCGATCTCCTCTTGCTCCGCTTCAAGGGGACCGGGCGAGAGGCCCGAATCTATAAATGGAAAAGTGAACAGCTCTTCAGAGCGTCCAAGTGTGGGATCAGTTGTCTCCGGTCACTCGGCATGGTGGGAGGAAGGAGGATCAGGGTGAGGTCCAGACTCACGGCTACTGATACTTGACCGTGTAGAAGACAGGGTGGTGGTGGTGGCTAAGTGACTGGAAGCATTATCCACTATCCAACCAACAATCTTTTGACACAGCTCTGGGTTCAATAGTGGTGTGCTGCGGTCCCCTAGGAATTGGGACAGGAAGGTCGGGCGAGAAGATGTGGGTGTTTGTTGTGGCACAATTTCAGCTTGCCCACGGCCTTGTCCTCGGCCTCTACATGCACCATCACCATCACATCCAGTTCCACGTGCCTTGCCCATTTTAAATGGAGGACAGTATCTTCCACGCTCACTACAAATGACTGAGTTTAGAGCAAACTTATATGTGATCCGTGTGATGGAGAAAACAGAGTTTTAAATACCTGGCCTGTAGGTAGCTAGTTTGAACAGCAAACTGGTGTGAATTGCTTCACTGACAGCAATGGTGGTCAGACATGGCAGTATTTTCTGACAACGTATATGTGATCCGTGTGACGGAGAAAACAGAGTTTTAAGTAGCTGGATTTCTAGCGCTGTAATATGGAAAGGACCTGGCTGCATTCTGCAGTGCCAACAAGCAAATGGCGCAGAAAAACGGTGTTCTCTGGATTGCTTTTTAAGCAAATAATGACGATTAAGAATAAAAAAAAAGTATTCCTGGCCCCTGAGACCTGGGCCTTTGTATAGAAATATCTAACAGCAGCAGAAGGCAGAATTGGAATGGAGCCTCTTGTGCTATATGCACTGCAGTCTGCTATATACCCTGCCTGCCTGATATCTCTGCAGATGGATTAGTCCCCAGAAGGACTGTTTGTTAAGATGGATATGTGTAATGTACGGTTTTTCTCCCTACACTACCTAATACACAAGCAAATCTCTCCCTGACGCATCATCACGTCTCCCTACTCTGCCTGATTCCGGAGTGACTGTGACGAGCACAGCAGCGCCAGCCAGGTCTGATATAGTCCTGATGATGCTGTGCTGCCAGCCAATCAGTGTAGTGCCACAACCACCATGGCTGCGGCATTACAATGAGTGGCAGGAAATCCCTGCATGTTGATTGGCGCTCTAAAGAGCGCCAAACATGCAGGGAGGGGACTCCAGCATCCGCCCGAGCATCTCGCAAGTACTCGGCGAGCTCCGAGCATCTCGAGTACTGAGATGCTCTGGCGAGTACCAAGTACTTGCGAGTATGCTCGCTCAACACTATTGTCCAGTTGTCCGACATGATGCAAACATGACGCTCTAGCAGGTGGGAATGGAGCTTTATCACCGCTTTTTTCACTGCCAACTACTCTTTCATATTTGAATTATAATTTTTCTCGGTCTTCGACCAGAGTCCCTGGACTACACAATCTCTCAGATGTGCTCCCCATCCATCTGAGCTTGCGTCTGTCACACTTATATCCCTGATCTGATGAGACCAAGGGACTCTCTATGACAGGTTCGCTAATTCCAACCACCATTTGATGGAATTGATAGTCATCAGGGAAAGTATTATCTTCCCATAAATAGCCCTTGAGCCTTTTCTCTGCTCCTAGAATGTCCTGCTGCAAATGTCTGGAGTGTATCTGAGTTTACTGGACTGCTGGGATATATGAAGTCATTGTCCCTAGTAGAGACATGGCCTTTCGGGTCATAGCTGGTTTTGTGATTGCTGCTGAGACTAAGATCACAACTTTGTCCTTCTTTCCTTCTGGTAGACGACAAGTCTGCTCTTTTGAGTTTAAGGTACGCCCTAAGAAAGACTGAACCCTTTGTGGTTTCAGTCTTGATTTCTCCAAATTTAGCATCCATCCTGGCTTGGTCAGACTGACCTCTGTCAGTTGGAGATGGCAGTGCTCTACTGACCTGCCTACCACCAGAAATCATCCAAGTACGGGATTACAAGGGTATGCCGTTCCCAAAGAAGCGCTGTGACTTCCAGAATGATCTTTGTAAATATCCTTTTGGCCATAGACAGGCCAAAGGGTAGAGCTCTGTACTGAAAATGACTGATTTGCTTGTTGATATATAAGGCCTCTCTCAGGAATTTTTGATCTTTCACATGGATTAGGGCGTGGCAATAAGCATCCTTCAAGTCCAGCACACTCATATAACATACTGGAAATAGCATTTTTATGACTGACTTTATGGATTCCATCTTGAAGGGCTTGTAAACCAAGAATTTGTTCAACCCCTTCAGGTTGACTATGGTCTTGAAGATAACATCTGTTTTTTTTTATTAGGAATAGGGGAGAATAGAATCCTTTCCCTTGCTACTGTACGGGTATGTCCGTCAGAACTTGTTTCTGTACCAGGCTTAATACTTCCATCTCCAGGGCTACTCGATCCCTGGGACCCCTGGGACAGACCTGAACTCCAGTTCTAGTTCTAATCAAAGAGGAAAGAAGGGATTAAGGTCAGCACTCCGAACCAGATAAATATACAAAAATATATTAAGCCAGATTAAAACAAAAGTTTAAAACCACCTAACGCGTTTGTGGCGTGATAGTTGCGCCCTTAATAATATGATCATACGGAATACACTGGTCTGTGATCTTCTGCGCAGGTGCCATTGAGTCACAGAGACTCGTGGGAGGGAGAAAGGGAGGGAGGATCGGGGAGGGATTTCAAAGCGCAGGCACGAGATCACAGCGTCGCAACAGGACACTGTGATGTGCATGGGAGGGGGGTAGTATGACAATAAAGAGAGGAGGTTGGGATTGCATATGGGCCCGGGGCCTGGATCAATCATTACCATAAAGTCATAATATAAGATTTCAAAACTATTAATATGAGGTATACAGGTATGAATAGATTTACATTTCTATCACCTGTATGCCCATATTAATAGGTTAGTTGCGTCCCAGGGGGTGATACATTCCCTTTAATCAAAGATCTAAGGGGCTCTTTAACCTCTGATTTAATTATGGATTTTAAATCCATGGTGAAGCTGGGGGTGTCTTCAGAGATGGTCTTTTGAATACAAACAGGGCAGTCTTTTCATATATGTGCTGGGTAGATTATCCCCACACGGTGCGCATTTTTTTTTCTGCTTGGCACTACACTTTATGGGCCATTCCAGAGATGGAGGTTGGATCGGTTCACATGATCTTTCTCTCCTGGAGGTGGTGCTCACGACCTGTCAGGTTTCTCTGACTGGTCTTGCTGCCACTGCTGCATCCCTGACGATGGCGCTGCAGTGGTGGCTGCTGCTCCTGATCCATTTTCAGGATGAAGATGTGCAGGCACCACCATTTTATGATCATCCCTCCATTTTATGTTTGAGGGACGGCCCTCCCCCCCAGATACACCGGGTTAGACATATTTTCAGTGCGCAGGAAGCCTTGGTGGCCCCACGCATGCGCAGACCTGGAACGCCGTTCACTTTCCAGCACACTGCATCATCAGGGTGCGCCGGATATTCCCATCACGCGCCATGCACGTGCACAGACCCGGGCGGCCCTTGCTTCCCGGCCCACTTAGTCACCAGGCGCACCAGATATCTCCACCACCCGTGCGCATTCCCAGCGCGCCCAGCACAGGGACGCCAGCATACCACATACCAGTTCGCAGATGCGGTAGTATGCCCCAGTGCACTCAGCCCGGGGCATACCAGCTGATCCTGACGTGCGCAGACCCGGACCACCTGTCAGCAGAAGACATTTACTAAGAGGTCCCCGCCTGCACGCCGCTGCACCACGGACTTCCTGGCCAGCGGTGCATCTCCAGCTCGGAAGACATCCTTGTCCACGGACACCCTCGAGCCTGGGTAAGTCCAAGTTGTATCGCTCACTTGCAGGTTCCATCGCTCACTTGCAGGTTCTCTTTTATTCAGTAGGTTTCCTGTTCTTGATGGGCGGATACCCTCTCTTAGGTGGTGCTGTTATGGGAGAAGTGGAAAAAAATCATAACGCACTCTGATGACATCTTATTTCAATGAACTGACACAATGGAGAAGATGAAGAATTTTTTTCCCCCCTCTTTTCCTGATCCAAGAAAATCGAATCAAAGTTTGAATAGAGTATGATTAGCATAATCAGCCCGATTCTCTAGAATGAGAGAATATACACTCGTGTGACCTTACAGACATTGTGTGCATATGCCCTAACAGTTCAGATTGTTTGGAAATTGGGTGATGCTCACTATGATCATTCACAGATATAAATTAAAAATATAAAATGAAGTAACATGACTTTCACTAACCATAAATCTTATATTTCATCCTCCCCTATCATTTTATTAATAATAATCTATTTCTTAGTTAGATCTGTTTTCTAGCAAAAGCTAAACCCTTGCCTTCGCAGACAATTTTTAGTTTTTGAGCAATTTTCCTCTTCTTTTCCCAAGGCAATAACTTTTATTTTGAAGTCCCCATAGCCCTATGAGGGCTTGTTTTTTTGAAAGACGAGTTGTAATCTTGAATAGCACCATTCATTTTACCATACAATATACTGAAAAACGTGAAAAAAAATTGCAAGTGTGATAAAATGGTGAAAGAAAATTGCAACAGCATCAGTTTTTTGGGCGTTTGTTTATGCGGAGTCCATTGTGCAGTAAAAATGACCTCAAAAGTGCATCAGTGCGCTTACGGAGATACCAAACTTGTTTATTTTTTCCTTTTTTTTAAATTTAAGTGGGGAAAAAATATTTAGCTGTAAAAAAAAAAAAATAAAATGTTGAATTGGATAGCCATTTTCCTGATTGAGCGGTGTGAGGACTTGCTTTTTTTCCATGATGAGTGGATTGTTTTATTGATACCAATTTGGGGTAAATACAATCTTGTGATCGATTTTTATTGCATTTTTTTTCTAGGGAAGTGTAATGATTGAAAAAACACAATTTTGGCGTTTTTACTTGTCTCATTTAAAAAGGAAATCAGTCACCACCTTTAAGCCCTCTTACACATCACCTCAGTAATCTGTATATAAGACACCCGCTCACCTGAAGATCCATAAAAATATTTATTATAATTCTCCCACACCATATGCTAATCAGCGCCATCCGTTGGGTCTCACATGTCTGTGATCGGCGTCACCTCTTCCCCCGCAATAGCCAGCCCTCCTGTCTTGATGGACACGTCTCCTTCGTCATCCACCTGGCATAACAAATCTCGAGTCTGTTCAGTTGAAGCAGACCTGTGCAGGCACGCTTTGCTGAGGACAGAACAAAGTCCTGCAATACCCATGCACCGGTTTCTATTCTGGATCATCGGCTCCCACAGGAGACTAGAGTGAAGCACACTTACGTAGGGCTGTGCTTCAACTAAACTTGGTCAAGAGGGTGACAGATGTTGAGATCTGACAATGACGTACCTTGATCTTGGAGTTCACCTCTAATCTCTTTGAACGCCGTTCTGGGATCTCTCACCATTCATATTATCCCAACTTTTCAGTTATAAATTTTCCTCTTGCAGCCACATCCAGGAAGGTTGGCTACAATCCCAGAGACCTTAAGCTTCTGAATAATATGTGCAACTGTAGTAAAAGGAACATCAAGCTGTTTGAAGATGGTCTTATTCAGGGCAGTGGAGTCTGTAAACCAAACCTCTGACTCAAACTCAGACTCCCTCATACATGGCTCATGTTTAAGTGATACATTTACTGTAGCACAGATGCATCTCAGCTAAAAGTCTAGACCCTTAGATCAGGAATAGGGCAGACATTTATAGGACATTTCATAACTTTCCCAAATTCTTATGAAAAAAATATTCTCCACAAACTGCATTGAACTACTGTACCCAATTTATTATATATTTTAGGAGTTGGAGTCAGTCCATTTTATATCGACTCCACCGCCCTGGTCTTATTGCCTTTCCCTTTAACATGTTTGTCTATAATTTTCTTTCTAATCTCCTGAGACAACCCTCTCCTTCGCTTTTACTTTCTCCATGCTCAGTGTGGTACACACCATGATACCAAACAGCACAGTGACTACTTTTCACGTTTAAATAGACAAACTGACTTATTACACGTTTGTAGACACTTTTGTTAATTACAGGATACACCTTAGTTTAATATGTCCCTATGGTCAAATTACTTTCAATCTTTTCTTGGTGTACCATCATTTTTGTTTACGCAGTTAATTCTTTTTTTTTTCTGTTGAACCATAATTCAATATCAATGTCTGTTTCTAATTAGTTGATATTCAGTATATTTAAATTGAAAGTTACTTTCATCAGTTATTTCAGTGATAGAAGGGTACCAACAATTTTGTCCATGTGTATACGTTTAGAGCAGCACAAAACAAACCTATTCAATCTTAGATTTAATATAAGAAAAAGGTAAAGTGCTTACAAAAAATATGAAATAAGACATACACACAAGGAAAAACAGCATACATAAATAAAGCCCTTAAAGATTAGATCCATGAGCAATTATGAGGGGATCACTGCAGAAATTAGGACAGATCTAAAATTCACATGATCTTTCCTGGAATCTGTCAATGAGTTTCTCAATATGGGATGTTATCAAGATCTCGCCACACATCCGCCGAGCCAGGTAAGAGGAGGGTGGCTAATTGTATGCATGGGAAGATGGGGCAAAGGCATGGTTCTAATTTACCGTATGTCATATGTTCCCAAAGAACCTCCTAGGGCAATAATATGGCTACTATATTCCAGAGCTTACTTTAAACATCTTAGACACACCAAACATGACTGTAAAGAGTTAAACATCTAAACCATAAAGACTCCCAGCACATTATACTGGATGCAGTATTTCCCAGAATAAACACAAAGTATCTTAAACTGCATTTAAACTTTTTTTATTTATCCAACACAATTCTTTTATTGTTTAAAAAAATACAGTTTTATTTTCTCTGAAGGTGGAAAAAGAGCCCATAAAAGGCAGTATCTGCACCATTTTATCAAAAAAGTATGTTAAATTGAAAGAAATACCGCAAAGGGGTAACAGATAAAGCCATGACTGAAAACATCAAAGAAATTTCCATGTGAATGAAACAAAATAAGAAGCTATTGTAATCACGTAATAGTAATTAATAGTAATAGTGTCAACTTCAATAGACAACCTGTTTACATAATGCAGGGTCAGTGCAAGAGAGGTCTTTCATTCATTCTTTTCAATTTCGGATCCTCTTTTGGCTAGTTAAATTTGCATTAAAGCTGCATTGTCTGAACAAAGGCCGTATGGGCTTTCTTGATTTTCAAAACATTCTTTGTAACATATTGAAAAAAAGTAAAAATATTCCCATTACTATGGCTGCTTTATATTGATAACCAATAAGCTCATGTTCCCACATGTGAAAACACTGCATTTTCCCCCACAGATGTCTGCACCTAGATATGTCACAGCAATTTGCTCTGTTTATTGCAGTTATTTTTTTTCAGACTTTTTTTTTTCTTTTTACATGGGAACTTGGCCTTATAGTATCACAGATAATCGCGAAGTACGAAAATAAATGTAACATCAGTGTCTTCGTAAAAACAAAAAAATCCCAAATCATTACTTAGGACCACAAAAAAAGCCTTACAAGGAATTTGTCAGCAGGTTTTTACTACCTCATCTGGGTGCAGTATGGTGTAGGCAAATAGACCCTGAATCCAACAATGTATCACTTAGTTTACTGGGTGCAGAGGTTCTGATACAATCACAGTTCTTAGATTTAGCAGGAAGCAGAGCTGAGAAAGCAAACCCCACCCACACCAGGCTCTACATGGAAATGGTCTGTAGATGTGGAGCTGATTATCACACGAAGGGGCGGAGTCAGACTAGCATGCACATGCTGCTGTAGTCCAGAGAATGATAATCACAAGGTGATAAAGCCTTCAGAATAATTAAACACACAGCATGACATGTGACATATCGTTGAAATCAGTGTTTTAACTTCTACATCATGCTGTCCTCAGATTACATTTCAAAAATCTGCTGACAGTTTCCTGTAAAGGAAACAAAACACACCAAAGTAAAAAACAAGGAGATTATGAAAGGGGTTCAATAGATTGAGTAAAAAGGTAACAACTGTAAACCTGCTGTATCTTCTGAAACTTGAAAAGCTACACATGGCAGTGTGATTTATCATCTAGTTCTGTAAGTAGCCAACTCTCCCCAACACAACCAAGTATCTGAGGGCAAGAATGCTGGCATTCCTAAATGCACTCCAAGTTTCTTATCTGGATGGATTGACACTGCATGAACGCGTTACACTGTAATACTGCAAATAATTTGTCTTAAGGAGTTAAAAAAAATTATGGATGCATCAGATTGTCTGCGTTGCAAGAAATATCTGTACAGCTCCTATTGCCCCATAGTCTCACAATAACTTGGGCACTTCAGCTGTTCATCACACTTGACCTAGGCTCTTGACAGAACAAAAAATAGACATTTACCATTACAGAAAACATTACTTCTTAGGCTTGCTTTACCAAACTGCATTATTCACTGAATTTATATAACTTTGTATCCTGAGTGTAATGGGACATAAAGCCATTTGGACGGTCACACAAATGAGTAAAAACACTAACTACCATGCATGTTACATAAAAGGATTTGTAATAAATAGATAACCCTCACCAGTGAAGATAGGAGGCACAAGTAAACTAATAGATGTCAGCATACTAAAAATCCATGTGTGGTGTTCAAAACAATGCTTGGGTCACTATCCCTGACAAATGGCTCTTTACTGCACCAGACAATTTCAGGAAAGCACCAATGTTGTGCTCAATGGCAGCCCTGATACCAGCGCAAACATGCATATTATTTGGTGTGAATAGAACAGATCCTAAAACAAATGGCCTAAATGTGTATAATGCACGCCCCCCTTATCCCAAATCAATGTAAACTTGTTTTATATGCATCCGACTGGTTATACATACAGTATGTAAGAGGTGTCGCGCACTTGTCAGTAAACCTATGTTTTGAGGAATACCCTGCACAATTGTGCTGAAATTTTAAAAATATATTCTCTTCTATTGAACAAATGTCTGCTAAGCCTGGGAAAAATAGTCACCTTTGGTAGATAATCCAATAAATACCACATGCAAAAATAAAACAAGAAAAAACCCTTATATATATAAAAGCTAAAGCTTTGTTAGAATTATATTCACAAATTAGTGCACTGGGTTATACATGGAAAGTATAACATTTCAGATAAATTAATGCTACGATACATGAACCATGTATTTGGACAAAAAAAAAAAAAAAGTGCTATAAATCAACTTGCCAAAAACGATGCGACAATCCTCCTCACCCCTGAAAATATACTATGCTAACAAGGCCATAGCAGAGCAAGGTTCATAGAGACAGCTGAAAATACCTATGCTAGAAATAGAGTTACATAACTTAAAAAAAGGTAACGATGGCCGACAGACAGCAAATTAAACATGAAATAACTTCACGGAGTGGTGACACCATGGAGATATTGGAGTTAGTGGGAATAGGGAGGATATGGGAGAAAAAGAAATGGAAAAAGAAGAGCAACTCTCCCCCATGACACAAGGATTCACAAGAGGCTGGACAGCTGCCAGTCACTATGCTCCAGCTCCATAAAGGAAGTCAGAAAGACAAAAAGAGCTAGAAAACTATTAGAAACAAAGCAGAAATTATGGTCAGAGCAAAAGATACATGCACAAAACATACAATGCCACACCAGCAGCGAATATACCATCATAAAACCCTGTAACAGCGCAACACCCCATAATAACTTACTAATATGAGCCTCAGACGACTACAACTTACCCTCATTAAATCATTAACTGCCATTTTTTCCCAGCAAATAGTCAGAAATTCTCATCACTAATGAATTTTTGTTATTTAAATAAAAGGTAATAAATATGAAAAAAAATGGCTGTGATATGGTATTAAATGCTCAGTTATATATAATTACACAAAACCTGACAATCACTTAGTAATGACTTTGCAGGAAATATAACCAATAGTTCCTCGCTGACAGGAACAATACATGTTTATAAGAGATCTCTTTCCAAATGTAACTTTTATACACAGAATAAAGCAGCACTTATCACTTAGTCAGATCCCGCTCCACCTTGGCCATTCTGTAGTGTAATCACAAGAAATAAACCAGATAAGGCTGGTGCATTTCCCCCACAAATCTTCAGATCCTCGCATCTATATATTGACTGTATTTTCCCTTTAAGATTAGCTCTACATGGGACACCACCATATGCAGCCCCCCAGCTGTCATACTGCCACAGCATAGCCATTTTATGGTAAAAGTCTTGTCCAGAGGCTGCAGATTTGCTCACAGAAAATCCACAGCGTATTACAGCACCAGCCGCGTACAAGAGAATTTTAGCGAAACTCATTTACACACCGGAGATATTTTTCAAACCAAAACAGACCTGCATTGTGAACTTCAAATACTTCATATGGAGCATAATTTACGGACCCAAAATTTCATGTAGATTTTAACTCTATACACTGAAGTTACCCCATAGGTGGCCATAGATGGAACGATAACTAAAAGCCTCAATTAAGTGTATGGTAACAGGATCAATTTTAACCAATGGAAAGTGTTTTAAAAAATGGTTGGCCATTAGTGAGTCAAGTTCCAAGTCATGTAATTTTTTTTAGTCTAAGTGCTTATTATTAATCCCATATTGTTTTGTATTGTAATAATCTTCATGAAAGTAGATCAAAATATCAAGATGAGAACAGAGGGATCAACTGCAGGAATTTAAAGAGGACTTTTGACCAATTTTTTTTTATGTTAAACTGAACACAGGAAATAATAGCATCGGCAGAGCAAAATATAGGATTTTGCACCTAAGGGGTTGACTTTTGTTAAATCCAAGTTGGTGTGATCAGATTTTTTACTTGGGGTGTGTACTTCTCCCTGTGTAATGCTGTTCAATCATAAGCACGCAGCAACACTCAAAAGGAATGAAGAACAACCCTCCACCATAGCTTTGAGCACCACAACCCTGTCCTCCTGGTCTACCAGATGCACACATGATTAACACCTTTCAGATAAAGTCCCTGGGGGAGACGGGCACACAGCTGAGTTTAGCTGTGTCACATTACAAACCTTTCTGTCAGCTCTTCTCCTCTCCTAGCACAGTCACCTCTGCTGTACTGCCCCGTAATAATAACTGTCTGTGTTCAGATTTAAGAGTTTCATTATATATGTCTCACACAGGAGCAGAAAAGACTGCTTATTTGCAAGACAAACTGACAACCTGCTCTGATCTCACTGTAGAGAGACTACAAGTTGCCCAGAGCACAGACATAAGTGTGATTACATCTTACTCCGAGAAACCAGCTCTAAGCTGTGGTGGGGGAGGAGTGTTCTCTCTCTAGTATGTTGCTGCCTGCTTATGATTGGTCAGTGTTATACAGGAGGAAGTACACGCCCCCAGTGAAAACTGTCTGATAACACCCACTAGGACTTAAAGTTCTCATTAGGTGCCAAATAATTTAATTACTAATATCTCTGCAACAGAGAAGAAAAAAATAAATATATAATTTCACATACATCCACACAATTCTGCTCTGTAGCTTCTATTACATCATTTGTCCAGTTCAACATGGAAAAAAAAAATGGTGAAGGTCCTCTTTAAGAGGCCACAACCCTCCAGTAATTGCCACATCCCCTTTAATCTTTACAAAGCAAAACTGCACACTTTTAGTACTGTGTCAGTTTCCTTTAATATTCTACTTCTAACTTAATGTTTCAGGTCTGAATGCTGGTGATTGAGGTTCACTAGTTCTGTAACCTCCACAGAAATGAATGGGAATTATGGAACCGATGTAGCTTGCTGCACTACTCTGTTTACGTAATTCCCATTCATTAATAAAGGTGTTATGCGCAGCTCATTCTGTAGTTACATCCACCCGCGATTACTGTGGGTCGAATGTTTCCAGTCTCAATCTTAAAAGTCTGAGATTGGATTCACCCTTTAAATGCAATAGAGCCGCTTTGAGCCATAATAGTCGTCACACAATATGTGGAAATGTGCCTGGTAAATAATGAAGGGCATGTGCCTCTCACTGTACATCACTTTCGTAGAGAAAGAGAACCCCTTTAATATTAGGATTGTAGTTTTTTGATAGGTCATGAGAAATATAATGCAGAAATTACAGTACAATTATCCAAATTTAAAATATATTTCTACTGCTACATTATTTTTTTTTCTGAAAGCTACTATCTAAATTATAGAAAATAATGTGAACAACAGTGTTGTCTATGGGCACCCTATGCTGCATTGATTGGCAGCGTCATCACCTGTAAGATGAAAAGTCTAGCTTTAGCCAAAATCCTGTCGGAGAAAAACTAGAAGAGGCTGATGTAAAAGTAATCATTTGAAAAATCCAAGTTATCCTTAAACATTGGACAACTATGGGTGAATAATGAAATTGTTACCATGGATAATGGCTAACTTCACCAACACTCATTCAGATGTTAAATGTATTATTCTACATTGGATCAACATTGCTACGCAGTAATTGATCACTCCCTGGAAATATCACGTGCTCCAGCTTGTAGCTCACTAACAGATCTATTCCATGTGACACATCGAGGCATCAGGATATAACAAATTATTTATGTTCAGACAGGTTTCCCCAAAGATTACAGCTCACCTCTAGGGGCTCCAGGAGGGGCATATTTTGTGATCAGCTTATAGTAAAAGGGATCATTATAATAAATAGGTATTGTCAAAAGTGGAGAACTGCTTTAAAAAGAGAAAGTCCAATGTGGACCAAACCTTCTCAAAACATGGTCTACCAGGCCTCTTATCTGCTGTAAAACCAAATTAGATCCGATTTTTTGCTCCAGAGAAGTTAAAGAATGATCCTGGCTATGCAACTTCTGCATCGGAAGGTGATTAGGGTTGGTCATAATAATATAACATATGGGTAAGTTCATGATACCCAGAGATTGCAGGATTCAGCAGATATGACAAACGACCTCACTCGCCTTCCCATGTGAAAATGAGTGAAGCCAGAAACACTCCTTAATTAGTTTATGCCCTTTTTCATACACCGATACAAAAAGGATCTGATAATGAATATTAAAGAAGTTGTCCACTACTTGGACAACCCCTTTTCATACCCTACGCTTGGCCCTGATGAAATACTAAAGCCTATACTTACCTCCCATTCCCACGATGTCAGCACTTGCTCTCCCCGGGGCTCCCGTGGTGTTATGACACAGGAGCCTGGCGTCTAATCAGCGCCGGCGTCACTGTCCCCGGCCGCCTTCAGACAAATTGAACATGAAGAGGAAGTCAGATCAGCTGCAGCTCGGACTTCCTCTTCATGTTCAATTTGACAGAAGACGGCCGAGACAGTGACGCCAGCGCTGATTGGGAGCAGGGTTCAAGTGTCATAACCGCACAAGAGCGCCGGGACCATGAACGTAGACACCACTGGAACAGCACTGGCATAAGAGGGGAGTGTTTGCTTTTTAAATTTATCGGGGCCAGACATTTAGATGGAGAAGGGATTGTCCTAGTAGTGGACAACCCCTTTAAAGGCTTACAAGAAGCTGATCATTTTTCTGGCTACTAGATACACTGAGGTCTGAATTCATTAAAACCAGCTTTGTACATGCCACAGTCTTAATGAACCAAGTTGTTGGAGCAAGATGCACCTAATTTATTAAGAATCGCACGACACTTAATGAATTAGGTGCATAATACAAGTGAAGGCCGCCTCCGGCAGAAATGGAAAGCTGGTAATATATCTAACCAGCTAGACTGCACATTATATAAGGAAATATCACTTAAGACCATGGTGCAAAATGTCATGAAAATTCCCTGATTGAATGAAACCAGCAAGTACTGTGCTTTTTCTACTCGAAGTGAAGGATTATGTGGGGTTAATTTTTAAGTAAGAAACAAAACCATCAAACATTTACTAGTAACAAAAGTGGTCTTCTAGTTAGAGAAACCTGATATTTCACAGATTCAGTTATGGGACTCTGTCTAGCTTAAGACGGCTCAGCTGTAGATACAGACTCATATTAAAGTCCACTGGCCATCTTCAACTCTTCAAGCTGGGAAAGACCGATGAGGTCAAAACTCAGACTACTAGTACCCACAGAAGATAAAATTTGATGTCTCTAGAATGCATCTCTTCTTAAACAGTAGATCTGATTTAATCCTTTTGAACCACAGCAGCTAACCAAAAGAACTGAATTGAAAAGTCAAAATTAGGTTAACACCTCAAGCTAAATTAATACTACGGCAGCTCCATTCATAACCTAACGGCCATACAGAGAACTATGCTACAAGTCACAAAGCTGATGGATCCTAACTCAACCGCCCCAACCCCACGTTTCATGAGTGTACGAGTTGGTTACTTCACATACATGATCAATGACTAGATTCCGCATTACCCACAAATATTCAGGTAGAATTCAGTTAGAAGTATCCACGAGCTTCTTATGAGAAGGTGCTGCATATAGGTGCTACTGGACTGTACTGCTGGGAAGACACCTTTCCATCCTGTCAGTTACACATAGCACATAAAAGGTCTTCTCTGTCAGTTATAGGCTAAAATATAAAGTGAGTGAGAAGAAATAAATTCCTGAAAATAGGAAGAAAATAGTACAAAAAAAAACAAAAAAACAAGGCCAAACTGTAATGTCGGGCAGATATTGGAACATGGTAACTGTTCATATGTCCTTGTACGTGGACTTGTCTGAATACAAACATGATCCTGAGCAGAAATGTGTCGAAAGAACGTGGCTCTTATGTCGTGATGTGGAAGAATCACTGAAGAACAGCAGTGTCAGTTGCTGGAGATCAATCGAAACACTTTTATTTGCAAAAAGAAAACAATTCTTTTCAGTTGTCTTAGACGTTCTCTATGAATATTCATCTATAGCTTGGTGTGTCGTCCAGGCCTGGGCATTAGGGATGTGGAGGTTGAGGCTGTGGCTGAGGCGGCTGCATCTTCTGCTTCTTCCAGTTCTTCCTGCAGCTCCTGGCTGACACTGGATTGGAGGGCAGCAGGCGTCAACCATTCCTTAGGTAGACAGC
Organism: Phyllobates terribilis; assembly: GCF_046119375.1. Classification (NCBI taxonomy): domain Eukaryota; kingdom Metazoa; phylum Chordata; class Amphibia; order Anura; family Dendrobatidae; genus Phyllobates; species Phyllobates terribilis. The sequence continues at coordinate 915,202,656 of NW_027362763.1, read as the reverse complement.
TTTGTAGAAAAGGTACACAAGAACTAAAGTAAGCCAACCGGTTTACCCAACGGGGAATTTCCTTACCACATAGAATCTGCAAAGAAAATAAAAAAATTGTAAAAGTCCTGATTAACAAAAGTTAGACTGTACAAATATTGACTGCCGAAACTCCTGTCTAAAAGAGGTAACAAGAAATGCATTATTATTTAATTATACATACAATAGTGTGTTAAAAAACATGAGTTAAGCACAAAATCTTTATACTAGTTTTTATTTCCATGGATTGGGAACATTTCACACTGTTTTCTAATTAAAAACATGAAGAGAAAATGTATATATTTTTTAACTACTTCTTTACAGAAAAAAAAAAAAAAAAAAAAGAACATTGGGCTGTTCTAAAAAATAGCAGTGTCTGCATTTGTCTTTACAAACTCACAATATGTACTTTTTTGGAGGATTTAGCATTCCTGTGAATCACTAACCTAATATTAAGCTGCCTACACACAGTTTTTTAGAACTGCCTCACATGTATGTTGCATAGAGTCAAACTTCTCGCACCTGTCAATTTTTTGGCATTTGTTGGCTTTGCCTCAGAAAAGGCATTTCTGATGTCACCCCACAAGTGTTCTATTGAATTAAGGTCCGGTGATTGGGCTGGCCACTCCATAACCTCAATTTTGTTTGACTGGAACCAAGATTTTGCTAGTTTACTGATGTGTTTAGGGTCGTTGTCTTGTTGAAACACCCATTTCAAGGGCATATCCTCTTCAGCGTAAGGCAACATGACCGCTTCAAGTATTTTAACCCCTTAATGACTGGGCCATTTTCAGTTTTTGTTCCCCTTCTTCACAGAGCCACAACTTTTTTATTTTTCGGCCAATATGGTCGTGTGGGGCTTATTTTTTGCGGGACAAGTTGTACTTTTGAACAACATCACTGGTGTTACCATATCGTGTACTGGAAAACAGGAAAAAAATTACAAGTGCAATGAAATTGCAAAAAGTATGCAATTCCACAGGTTTTTTTTTTTTACCATGTTCATTGAGCGCTAAAACTGACCTTCCATTATTATTCTCCTGGTCATTACAAGTTTGCAGATACCAAACATGTACAAGTTCTTTTTAATTTAAGTAGTATAAAAAAAAAAAAAAAAAAAAGAGGGCGCCATTTTCCCGAGACCCATAGTGTCTCCATTTTTTGGGATCTGGGGCCAGGTGAGGGCTTATTTTTTGTGCACCGAGCTGAAGTTTTTATTAAGACCATTTTGGGGTAGATCTGTTATGATTGCATTTTATTGCAATGTTGCGGCGACCAAAAAAAAATATGTTACCTGGCGTTCTGAATTTTTTTCTCATTACGCCATTTACCGATCAGATTAATTTTTTTTTTTTTTGACAGATCGGGCGATTCTGAATGCGACGATACCAAATGTGTTAATTTTTTATATTGTTTTATTTTGAATGGGGCGAAAGGGGGGGGGGGGGGTGCTTTAAACTTTTATATAGGAGACTGGAAGCTGCAATTACCCGATAGCCTCTGCTACACACAGGCGATGATCAGATCGCCTGTGTGTAGCAGAAATGCTCGGCGGCGCTCATAGCAATCTGGCAATGACAACTTGGGAAGTAACATGAATAAACTTTCCAGTTTAAGGAAAGTTGAGCTGGAAAGTTCATTCATCTTGCTTCCCAGGTCTGTGTGTCTACTAGCTGGGTTCAGTCTCTCTGCCCTTATCAACATGCATATCACTTGACAAACGGTAAGGGTTTAAATATTAACGTTAGGACTATCCCATATAGGGTCACCGGGGCGAGGTGGGGTGGCTTTTGCATTATTCTGATCAAAATTATTTTAACCAAGTACCCAATTTGTTACGGGTACGGGTGGTGGAACCTCTGTGCTTCGGTGCAAGGAGAGATCAGAGGGGCGTGACTAAGTGCCTACTCGGCCTGACCAAGGTCCCACGGCGGCTCAATCGACTCTGTGAACCAGGGAGGGACCGAGCAGGTGGACCAGGTGCCACTCTGGGTCCGACCTTGTGTGAGAGCAGGTGACTCTCACGGGTCAGGTGGCAGGAACTGACCGGTACAGCGGATGTGCACGGCAGGAAGGCTGACTGGTGTTCCGGGTGGATAAGCAGGCTGGTTAGGCAGATAGCCAGACAGGCGGACATGACAGGTAACAGGCAGGTTCTCCAGGTAGATAGGCTGGTGTGCACAACAGGTAACAGACAGGTGCTTCCAGGTAAGCAGGCTGGTGGGCACAACAGGTTAACAGACAGGTGCTTCCAGGTAAGCAGGCTGGTGGACACGGCAGATAACTGGCAGGTGCTTCCAGGTAAGCAGGTTGGCGGGCAGAACTATAGACAGACTGGCGGGCTGAACTGACAGGTAGCGGGACCTGAGGGCTGAAGCAAGTGTTAGCACACGGAACAACAACCTTGCACAGGCGCCTCCATATTGGAGGAGGCGCCTAACATAAGGAAAGTCATTGGCCGGGGACTCTATAGGACGGCGCGCAGCCCCTTTAAGAGGGAGGGAGCATGCACGCCCTAAGCACAGAGCCCGTGAAGCTGCGCGCAACAGCAGCAGGAGGATGCGGCGGTGAGGGGAACGGCGTCTCTGCCCAGCAGAAGGAAGACGCCGATGCTAAAGTAACCCCCCTTTACGCCCCCTCTTCTTTAGGCCCGCAAGAAATTTTTAAGACGATGAGGGTATGAATGTTCTCCCTGGGTTCCCAAGACCTCTCCTCAGGGCCAAACCCCTTCCAATCCACAAGAAAAAAAGTCTTTCCTCTTACCCTCTTGGTGGCCAAAATTTTTTCTACCTCAAAGACATCCTCCGCAGAGACTGGAGCTGGAGCGGTACCTGGATCGTCAGAAAGAATTAAGGACAACAGGTTTGAGGAGGGATATATAAAAGGAGTTGGGAAACCGTAAGGTGACCGGGAGTTTCAGCTTGTAAGCCACGGGATTGATTTGGTTCAGAACCTCGAACGGACCGATGAACCGCGGACCCAACCTATAGGAAGGTATCTTGAGACGAATATATTTGGAGGAAAGCCAGACCTAGTCTCCTGGACGGAATTGAGGCGGATCCAGACATCTCTTATCAGCATGTTTCTTAATCCGCTCGGAAGACCGAAGAAGTGCAGATCTAGTGTCTTCCCAAATAGCTGAAAATTCACTGACCAGAGACTCCGCGGCAGGATTGTCCACTGAAGAGGAGACAGGAAACGGAATCCGGGGGTGTAGACCACAAAGAACGGGGATTTAGAAGAAGACTCGCTCTCATGGTTATTATAGGAGAACTCTGCCCAGGGCAGGAGCTCAACCCAATCGTTATGGTGAACGTTGACAAAGTGCTGAAGAAAGCTGGTAAGGACCTGGTTGATACGTTCTACTTGACCATTGACTGAGGATGATAAGCAGAGGAGAAATCCAAGGAGACATCCAGCAGCTTACATGTAGCTCTCCAGAAGCACGAAGTGATCAGACACAATGTGGAGGGGTAGGCCGTGTAGATGAAAAAACGTGATGGATGAAGTCCTTAGCCAGCACAGATGCAGACGGAAGACCAGGCAGAGGGATGAAGTGGGTCATTTTAGAAAAGCGGTCAGCGACCACCCAAATGACAGTACAACCTGCAGAAACAGGGAGATCCGTAATGAAGTCCATTGCAATGTTGTGACATGGAGCGGAAGGCACAGGAAGAGGAAGAAGACGGCCAGATGGAAGGTGCCTGGGAATCTTTCTACGGGCACAGGAGGAACAAGTCGTGACGAAGTCCGCAACATCCTTGCGCAGGGAAGGCCACCAGTAATGTCGGGCGATGAGCAGAAAGGTCCTCCTCTAGCCAGCATGAACGGCTAGTTTGGATGAATGGCCCCAGAGTAGAACCTTCTTACGATCCGGAACCGCTACAAAAGGTCTTACCGGGTGGAAGATGAGACAGGTCAAAACGGAGCCACGGTCATTACTTTGGAGGGGTCGAGGTCTGCTCAAAGAGGCATTTCTCGAACTTAGCGTATAGGCGATTCTGCCGGAGCCTTAGCAGAACCTGACAAACATCCCTCCGGTGTGAGGGCAGATCCGGAGAGAAGAACAAGATATCATTCAGGTACACCACCATGCAAGAAAACAGGAGATCACGGAAGATGTCATTAACGAGCTGCTGGAAGACGGCTGGAGCATTACAGAGACCAAAGGGCATTACGCGGTATTCGTATCGACCGTCCCCGGTGTTGAACGCAGTGTTCCACTCGTCTCCTTGGTGGATCCAGACCAAATTGTACACCCCACGAAGATCGAGCCTTTAAGGCGGTCAAACAGCTCCGAGATGAGAGGCAGGGGGTACTTATTTTTTATGGTAATCTGATTAAGATCCCTGTAATCGATACAGGGACGTAGAGAGCCGTCTTTCTTCTTGACGAAGAGAGTCCTGCTCCAGCCGGAGAGATGGCTAAATCCCCTAGCAAGATTCTCCTCAATGTACTCAGACATGGCCCGGGTCTCAGCCAGCGACAAGGGGTAGATAAGCCCGCTGGGGGGAGAAGCACCAGGTACCAGGTCGATGGGACAATCATACGGCCTATGAGGTGGTAGTGTCTCTGCTTCCTTTTTGTCAAAGACGTCCGCATAGGACCAGTAGGGTGTCGGCAGACCAGGTAGATTAGCCGGAGTAGACAGGGGTCGAGCTGGACAAACCGGAACCAGCCAGGACTCATGGCATTCCTGACCCCAACGGAGCACTTCACCAGATCTCCAATTCAGGACGGGCTCATGTCTTTGTAACCAGGGTAGACCAAGCAAGAAGGGGTGAGAGAGACCGGACAGCACATGAAAGGAGATCTTCTCCGAGTGCAGCATTCCCACCTGAAGGGTTACAGGCTCTGTGACAAGCAAGATGGTCTCCGGAAGCAGCCTCCCATCCACGGAGGCAACCGCCAACGGTGCAGCCAGACGTACAGAAGGAATCTGGTACCGCTCCGCAACAGTCTGTTGAATGAGATTCCCAGCGGCTCCGGAATCCAGATGGGCAAAAACTATGAAAAAAAAATATAAAAACTATGAAATCTCGAAGAAGCGGGTCTCACCACTGGAAATAGAAACAGAGTCAAGGACGGAGAGGATTTACTCTTGCCTAGGATGAACTCTCCGAGCGGTCCTAGACACTGGAGTTTCCTGGCTTCACCGGGCAGGAACGAATCAGATGCTCTTTACTGCCACAGTAGAAGCAACTCCCCTCGGCTCGGCGAGTCTCCTGGCGAGACTTTACCATCTTGGTTTGGTTGATTTGCATGAGCTCAGGCGAACGTGCCCGGGGAATTGCTGGTTGAGAGGCAGGGTTTTGGAATACAGGAGCGAGACGCGGAAATCTTCTCTCCCGGGTAGTCTCCTTGGCACGTTCCAGAAAACGGATGTCAATCCGGGTAGCTAATGACACCAGGTCGTCCAGGGCGGTAGGGATGTCACGACCGGCTAGCTCATCCTTGATCCGACCGGAAAGATCCTCCCAGAAGGTGGACACCAGGGCCTCGTTGTTCCAGGCAAGCTCAGATGCGAGAGTTCGGAAACGTATGGCATACTGGCCCACGGAGAGACTCCCCCTTTGCGGAGACGTTGAAGTGAGGAGGCAGTAGAAGATTTTCGTCCGGGCACATCGAAGACCTTCCGGAAGGCAGCGAGGAAAGCCAGAAGATCGGGTACCAGGGGATCCCCTCTTTCCCACAGAGGGTTTAGCAATGCCAATGCCTCTCCGGTGAGACGAGACATGATGACATCCACCTTGGCCCGGTCGTAGGGGAACGGATGTGCCAGGAGTTCAAAGTGCAGTGTGCACTTATTTAGGAAGCCCCGACATAAGACGGGGTCACCACCAAAACGTGGACACGCAGAGAGCCGGGGTTCAGGGTCGGGTGCCATAGCGCCAGTAGGTTGAGGTGCCACCGGAGCGGGTGCCGCTCAGCTAGAGACGGACACAGACGGGGTGGACACGGGAGTTGACAGACTGCAGATAGGACAGGAAAGTCTCCTGTTGGGATCTCTGACATGAGACCTCCTGGTACAGGTCAGAGAGTGAAGGAGTCTGGGGGCCACCGGGTTCCATGGCCTGTGCAAACTGTTACGGGTCAGGCTGTGGAACCTCTGTGCTTCGGTGCAAGGAGGGACCAGAGAGGAGTGACTAAGTGCCTACTCGGCCTGACCAAGGTCCCACGGCCGCTCAATCGACTCCGTGAACCAGGGAGGGACCGAGCAGGTGGACCAGGTGCCACTCTGGGACCAACCTTGTGTGAGAGCAGGTGACTCCCACGAGTCAGGTGGCAGGAACGGACCGGTACAGCGGATGAGCACGGCAGGAAGGCTGACGGGTGGTCCGGGTGGATAAGCAGGCTGGTTAGGCAGATAGCCAGACAGCTGCTCCGGGTAGGCAAACAGGCGGTCACGACAGGTAACAGGCAGATAGGCTGGTGGGCACAACAGGTAACAGGCAGGTGCTCCAGGTAGATAGGCTGGCGGGCACAACAGGTAACAGACAGGTGCTTCCAGGTAAGCAGGCTGGTGGGCACGGCAGATAACTGGCAGGTGCTTCCAGGTAAGCAGGCTGGTGGGCAGAACTATAGACAGACTGGCAGGCTGAACTGTAGACAGACTGGCGAGCAGGACTGTACACAGACTGGTGGGCGGGCCTGACAGGCAGCAGGACCTGAGGGCTGAAGCAAGTGTTAGCACAAGGAACAACAACCTTGCACAGGCGCCTCCATATTGGAGGAGGCGTCTAATATAGGGTTTAGGGCCATTGGCCGAGGACTCTATAGGACGGCGCGCGGCCCCTTTAAGAGGGAGGGAGTGCGCGCGCCCCAAGCACAGAGCCCGGGAAGCTGCGCGAAGTGTGCGCCACAGCAGCAGGGGAGAGGGAGGACGCCAGACCTGGACCGCGGCGGTGAGGGGAACGGCATCTCTGACCGGTAGGAGGCAGAGACGCCAATGCTACACCTATATTATTTTCATGCACTATTGTGGTTTATTTATTGCAGGGTATTTGTGTATTGTGTTAGTCTTTTTCCTGTTTAATGGCCATGTGTGAACATGCTTTTACATGCTGCATGCACGCCAATTTACATGCCAGTTCATTTCTTCAGGTTTTAACATGTGACAAAGGCAGCCAATTACTGCGCTCAGCTGAGATGGCCAGATAGTCAGCTGACCTCTGGTGATGGAGATTGGCTATAGTGGTAATTTGTAATAAACAGGACGTCACCACTGAAGCCTAATCAACAAAAATCTCCAGGTGCAGCGAAGAGGAAGCAAAGGAGTGGCATGAACCTCCATAGGTAAGCAATGCCTAGTTTATTATTTTAAAGCAATATTTATGACATGTCAATAGGAAGTGTCGCAAATTAAATACTGGTTGGTACTGATACTTGTCTGGCCAGTAGGACCCACACCATTCCAATATCTTGGTAGTTAATGGCCAAAGAAATTCAACCACATTACATCCTAAATAAAGTTGATTACTCTGTGTCCTAGCTATATGCCATATACAGTGCCTAACAAAAATAAATAAAAAAAATATTCATACCCCATGCACTTTTTCACATTCTTTCCACGTTGCACCCACAAACTTAAATGTACTTTATTGGGATTTTATGTGATATATAAACACAAAGTAGCAAGTATTAGTATAAGTGTAAAGGGAAGGATACACTGTTTTCTAAATATTTTAAAAATATAAAACTGAAAATTGTGACGTGCATTTGTATCCAGCCACTTGAAGTTTGATACCCCTAAATTAAATCCTGAGTGACCTATTGCCTCCAGAAATCACATAATTAGTAAATTGTGCCCAACTGCATGTAACTTATTCTCATAACTACAGCAATTCTGTGAAGGCCTCAGGAGGTTTGTTTGAGTACATTAGGGATCACACAGCATTATGAAACCTTAGGAACACACCAGACAGGTAAAAGGATAAAGTTATGGCGAAGCATAAAGCAGTGCTAAGGTATAAAAAAATATATATATATAGCTAATACTCTGTACATCTCACAGAGCACTGTTCAATCATTCAAAAATGTAAGGGGTATGGCACAATTGCAAACCTACCAAGACATGGCCATTAACCTAAACTGACATCTTAGGCAAGAAGAGCGTTAGAGAAGCCTCCACCAAGAGGCCCATGGTCACTCTGGAGGAGCTGCAGAGATCTAAAAGGACACCTATTTGTTGTATACCACCACAAATCTGGCCTTTGTGGAAGAGTGGCAAGAAGATAACCATTTTTGAACGCAAGCAATAAGAAGTCCCATTTGCAGTTTGCAAAAAGCCATGTAGGGACACCGCTAGCATTTGAAAGAAAGTGCTGTGATCAGATGAGACCAAAGGAGAAATTTTTGAGCTCAAGGCAAAACGTTAAGCGTGGAGGAAAATCTAACACTGCACATCACCCTGAAAACACCATCCCCACAGTCAAACGTGGTTTCTTCAGCAGGGACAGGGAAACTGGTCAGAGTTGATAGGATGGAGCTAAATATACAGGGTAATCCGGGAGGGAAACCTGCTGGACGCTGCAAAAGAATGGGGCGTGGGTTCTCCTTCTAGTAAAACAACCACCCTAAACATCCTGCCAGAGCTGCAGTGGAATGGTTTAGGTGAAAGCATATTCATGTGAGTGACTGGCCCAGTCATAGTCCAGACCTAAATCCCATTAAGATCCTGTGGCAAGACTTGAAAATTGCTGTTCACAGACGCCTCCATCCAGTATCACTGAGATAGAGCTAGTTTGTAAAGAAGAATGGGCAAAAATGTAATCCTCTAAATGTGTAAAGCTGGTAGATATAGCTCAAAAGACTTGCAGCAGTAATTGCAGTGAAAGAGGGGCTGAATATATATGCACATTATAGTTTTCAGATTTTTATTTTTTAAATATTTTAGAAAACCATGTGCCATTTCCTTTACACTTCACAACTACTTGCTACTGTATCTCATAAAATCCCAATAAAATACATTTAAATTTGTGGGAGTAACTTGAAAACATGTGGGAAAGTTCATGGGATATGAATACTTTGTCAAGTCACTGTAGATCTTAGATTGGAATAATGCTTACCCCAAAGAATCAGCTGCAATCTGATGCGGTGCTGTCTGTATACTCTTTTGCTTCCCCCCCATGCCCAGGAGCTGTGGTATGTTCCGTACACGGTCAGACACACCCATTGATTAAAATGAACTTTTGTTCGTGGGAAAATCCCTTTAAATGCATGTACACAAAGGAAGTGCTTATTTACCTCAGATAGAGCTGATGAAAAATGGTTGCAGTTTTTGTGCATGAGATGATAGGCATTCCCTTTAAATTCCTTTCCAAGCTCTTCAACAATTTTTTCTATGTCATTCTCGGTGAAATCTGTGCTTCCCAAAGCTATAGCTTCCCTGAAAAAAAAAAAAAAAAAAAAAAAATTAGGCATTTAAAACTCTCCCACTTTAAGAATCTAATTGGATTTGGGAAACACATTAAACCACTTTATCAAAACTGATTCAGTAAGCCGTAAGTAGACTGCTGGGGCGAAATATGTGCCTAACATGCTATTAGCTGTGGTAACTGGAATATCACTTTATCAACTATCCACAGGGTAAGCGATACCTACTTCATTCGTGAACGCCACCATAACAGTTGTCACCATTAGGCAAACACAAAGTCAGGAAAGGGGAAAAAAAGGAGACGTAGTCACAAAATGCAGATACAACGTAAAACACATGGATTGCACAATTATATTTTATACGCTTTTAAATAGAGAAGTGAAATGCTGCTCTAGATCAGAACCTCCAGCGACCAGCTGTTCCTTTTGTGGAAACCATATCTGGTCAAGGCAAAGGAAGGCAGCACGACATAAAAAGCCATTAATATAATGAGTGGATGTGCGGGGTGCAAAAGAACAGCTCTCCATTTTGCCACAATGACGGCCTGAATCCATAGGAAGGGAGTCCCAATGACTTTCATATGAACACATAGGGCAAATGAGCAAGAGGTTGTTGCTCTAAGAAAGCCCCTTTAAGGTAAGTACACACATTATGAATACACAGCAGTTGTCCATTCAGAGAACTACAGAATCTCATCCACACGATGCAGAAAAGATCCACAGCGTAGAATGAATAGCGCTGTGCATTTGACATCTGTAGCCTGTCAATGTATGCTGCAGATTATTACCACAGATTTCACAAATATTACTGCTATTATTCAACTTATTTATTAATGAAATACAACATGGGATTAATAGTGTTGCTTCCATTTTCGCAGATGACACCAAGCTATGTAATGTAGTCTATGGAAGACGTTCATAAGTTACCAGCTGATTTGGACAAAGTGAGTGTTTGGGCATCTACATGGCAGATGAGGTTCAATGAGGAGAAATGTAAAATGATGCATCTGGACACTAATAATATGAGGGCATCATATGTTTTAAGGGTAGTAAAACTAGGAGAGTCACTTGTAGAGAAGGATCGGAGTATAATAAGACAAGCAGAATATTGCTATATATGAAGAGGCATGGACTCCAGGAATAAGGACAAGATGCTATCACTTTACAAAGAGTTTATGAGATTTCATCTTGAATACAAAGTTCAGTTTCGGGCCCCAGATCACAGAAAGGATGCCCTGGAGGTAGAATAAGTACAAAACACCAGAAAAATTATAAGAGGAATGAAAGGATCTTTGTGGGAAGATCAAAAATTATATTTAGTCTAGGGAAGTAACATGTAAGGTGGGACAAGGTTAGCACTGTTGCTTTGCAGCGCTGGGGTCCTGGGTTCAAATCCCACCAAGGAAAACATCTGCAAGGAGTTTGTACGTTCTCCCCATGTTTGCTTGGTTTCCTCCAGGTGCTCAAATATAGATTTTGAGAGATTTTGAGCCCCAACAGGGACAGTGATGATCATGCATGTAAAGCACTACGAAATAGGATGGCGCTATATAAACAAAGCATAATAAATAAAATGATTAACTTGAACAAGTAAATACATGGCCCATACAAAAGATATGGTCAAAAAGCGGTTTCATTTAATATCCCCTCAAACAAAAAAAAAAAAAAAAGGGAGGGCATTCCCTCAATCTTGAGAAAAAAAAAGTTCAAGCTTGAGGAGACAGGCTTTCTTTACCATGAGAACCTAATCTGTGTAGCAGCCAACCTCAGGAGCTGGTCACAGTGGGAAGCATTGACTGCTTCAAAAAGAGCAGAGATTTTTTGCGTATTAAAAGTAGGAAATCAATCTTTTTCTGAATAATGATCTATTCACCAGACACTCCAGATATCCTGAGCAGCACTGATTCTACAAGTGATCGCAACATCAGAACAGATGCAAACGCGCATATGCTGCTGACTATGCCATTTTGTTGGAGTTCTAATGTTTTTTTCAGAGACAATAGAAATGACTCCGCCGGAGCGATATTTAAAGCAGGAGGCAGGTCATTGATGGATCAGTGCCATGGTATTCAAAAGAAAGGAGGATGACAGAGGGCCCAGAGCACCAAGATAAGACCCTGCCCATAGTCCTGCCCTGATGCACGGAAATAAGACTACAGGAAAAACTTCACACACTGGTTACGCAAAAATCACAGAACTGATTTCTTCACCGCAGGTATCATTTTAATCAGTATTACAATTCGGCCATGTCTGTACTTTACTTAGCAGAATCCTTCCGACAGGTTCTCTTAAAAAGAGAATAAGAGGCAGCTCGGCACTGACTGAATCTGAACCTTTTCTTGAAAACACTAGAAAACTGGTGATCTGCAGAAGATGAAAATAGTAAGGCGTGTAGCAGCTCTACTCCCACATACATGCTCACACTGTCATGCCTTTATACTTAGCTTTTCCTCATGCTTTGTTCAGCAGCCACACAAAAGGCTTCCCACCATGTGGCGAGCACATAATTACATTCCTGACTGCATCACGTAGTGATGAAAGCGCTAACGTTCATCCCAGATCTGGCTACATTTTCAATAATCAATGTAGTGCATGATTGGGTTACATTTTATAGGAATTAGAACTTATTGCCCTTCAGTCTACAATCAAAGAAAAACTATTTTCTACAAAAACTGTAAATGTATTCCCACAAAATATATCGTAGGGACACCATCACTTACAATAAAGGCTTGTATACCAGACACTTCTTCATCCATTGGGAGTCATTTGTTTTCGGTCATGCACTTACTAGCTTTACTATGTTATTGTCATGTGAAAAACGAAATCCAAACAAATATTTTCTCAAACTTTACAGAGCTGCTCCATTAGATGTATATAGGCTGAGTCCTCAGCTGTCAATGGGATCCGGCATCCATGAGGTGTCCCCTGGCTCTCCCCATGGCAAATATTGTGGGAGATTAACAGCTGGCAGCTGATCTTTTTGTTCATGTAGAGACCTGTAAGAGGAGTTCTGCAGCAGCCTACGTCCCTCTCCCTGATGAGAGCAACGTGCACACTGGACATGGCTGACTATGCCTGTGTATGGCAGGGCGGAAATGGCGCAAAGCTGAAGGACCACCATCTAATGAGTGTGGACAGCCTTATTCTGCCACAAACAGCTAACCATCTCGGACTACTGCAATACACAATGCAGAAGCTGTATTTGGGGACTTTTGTTGCCCCATTCTTCATTTTCATTGGCCTTGTAGTAAGAAAAACTTGTTGTTTTTTTCTTTATAGAAGTGATTATAGCACAACAAAAAAAAAGTAATTACTCACTTAAACTTAAATGTGTCTCCAAGTTCTGAAGAATCTCCAGGTGAAATTTCGAAAACACCAGAAAATGGATATGGGTGACCGCCATAAGCAAATTCTGCATGGACAGAGATGAAAAAGTTTTGTTGTAAATACAAGCATATAGTTAGGCATGATACTACATCTCAACAGGGAATCGTACACACCATCCCAAATCATTTTCAATTAAACAAATAATTATTCCAAGGGTTCATGCTGAACAAAAAAAAACCAAATACGCTCACCCAGCTGGTATGTTGAGAACAGGACCAAGGGCCAGCTAAGGATCAGACCGGGACCTGTGGGAAGTCTGGTTTGTCCGAATAGCATTTTAAGTTAATATTTTTAAAAGAAGTCTACCCCCTTTGAATAATAAGGGTCTTTCCAGGAAATAAAAATTAACAAGGGCTGCATTACATAAGTCAATAATGTTTCTAAACATGTGTAAATGTTAACACCAATCTACCCCAATCAGGATAGAAAAAAAAAAAAAAAATCATAAAATAGCCATTTGTGTAAAGTACACACCGTCAGGTTGTTTAATAATGTTCAAATCAGAAATAGTCATGCTGTCTATACTCCGACCCCACTCGGCTAGATAGCCTAAATGTCCAAGTGCCCACGATGCAGAAATGCTGCGGATTTTTTCCTGAGCATCTCTGCATCTCCCTGGCAGAAAAAATGCATGCAGATTTTACATGCGTTTTTTCTGCCAGGCAGAAATGTTTTTAACATGTGATTTTAGCATCACCTTCCATGACGTAATTTAGTCATATGACAGGTAACGCGACCGCCGACGTAGGAGGTCACATGAATAAATGAGGTCACGGAAGGTCCTTTTACACCACCGCGAGCAGCCGAAGAGCCAGCAGCGCTGCTGGGAGCAGACAGGGGGCCATCAGAAGGTAAGTATATGTTTTTTTTTTATTTTAATTCTTTAACTACAGGTACTATGGTACCCGGGTCTGGAGGAGAGTCTCCTCTTCTCCAGACCCGGGTACCATAAGCGCATTGAATCGCAAAATATCCACATATGTACATGTAGTCATGCGGATGTTATGCAATTCAATGCAAGTTAATGGCGGCGATTTCAAGGCGAATCCGCAAAATTAATGGTTGTGCTGCGGATTTTTCCCCAATGATAATCCACAGCATAAAATTTCTGCAGCATGTGCACAGCAATAAACAGCAAATACATACAAATCTCAAAAAAAGGCCATCTGGCCACAAAAAATCCGCCAACAAGAATCGGACATATACAGCAAAAAATGGCAGAATTAAAATATAACTTTTAATGGGATAATTAAAATCTAAAATAGTATCTAGATACACACAAACAAACATAAATAGGGATGTTATTCACCCAGTGGGGTGGACTAGTTCAGAAAATACAACAGGAGATATATGTTCCTTAATTTACTACAATAATGTTTACTCCTTAATAGTAGAGAGAGACTATCATATGCAAACAGTGGAAATTCATAAGTAGAAAGAAAAGGAACAATCTCACCGGTCCTGCAGCACGAATTTCTCCACAGAATAGCACAGGGTTAATCCAGCGGTCATCCACCTCTGACCCTATAATGCCCTGTTCTCATATGCTGTCCCTAGGACCCCAAAGCTCCCGCCCTGACAAGGGCAGTCCACAGCTGACCCTAAAGATCTGATCAGCCCTACATAGACCCTACAGAAGTTTCCCAACGCGTTTCTCACCATCAAGTGATTCATCAGGGGAGTAACAGAAAAATTATTATCAATGGTCTAGGGTATGGTAACCCTCCATGCAGGTATATAGAAAAGGCAGTGGCAAAATGGCCACAGGTTGATTGCCTTAAGTATGTTCAGGTACAATTAATCCAAATAATTCCCATGTGTGTACCTTGAGACACATCTGGTCTCATTGGATAACACCATAAATAGCAGCGAACTTTAGCCAATTAAAGCTCGTATATGCAAATGCCCCCTGCAGGAGCTAAACCCACCCACACATACATGCCCCAGCGATCCACAAACGCCCCATAAAGGGCAGACAGCGATCCCCTACCCCCCAAGGCAGGATCCCCCCGAGGAGACACATCTAAGACCCCCACAAAGAAAAATCCATTATAAGACCCCCTGAAAACGAAACAATCTAACACTTCCCATGCAGTATGCTCCATTTCCACGCCGTGGAACGCTGTTTGCGCTCCACCGATGTCACTTCCGGTCATGTGATCCACACCGCGGCGTCACTTCCAGTTTCTTGGAACGCAAGCCTGCGCTCCACCGCCGTCATTTCCGGTTTCGTGCACCGCCCCATAGTCATCTCACAGACCCAAAATCAGTGGTCTCAGCAAGCATAGCACAATGACCGACCACAAAGAGCATCCCCACTATGTCATAAAGCCTGCACAATACCCCTAAAGAGGGAATGTGCAAATGACAAAAAGGGGGGGGGGGGAAATGCCTCGTATACATAAGATCTATAAGACACACCCCATATATTATATTATATATATATATATATATATATATATATATATATATATATATATATATATATATATATATATATATACACATACACACACCTCATAAGCTTAAAGCCACATAACCTCCAGTGGGAGGATAAAAATGCAAAGAGTGAGGATATGTACAGGGGTTTATAAACGATCTTAGATAGCATGGGATAAGAGGGCATAATCAGTACATTAGAAACGAATAAGTGGTGAAAAGGGGGGTGAAGATGGAGAGGAGGGGGGGAGGGGAAAAGGAAGAAGGGAACGGGAGGGGGACAAAAAAGCTCAACTCACAGGGAGAATATATAAGTAGATTTGCATATAGGGATTCAGAGCCATATCCCTGTTCACTCTAGCTCATACACATATGAAAGAGAAAAGGTGTATTTATACATTGATGTCCAAGCAGGTTCAAAAGAAGGCTATGTAATATCTAGTTCCAAAGAGTAAAAGAAAGTCCAAGGCTAAGGAAGCCAGCAGTATCGGGAGAAAAATACAAGAGTTTACTCATCTATAAAGCAGTTGAATGTAAGTTGTTCATTCAGCCCCATAGGGGCCATAGTTTTAAGTCGGAAAATCCACCTTGTTTCCTTCTGTAGGATTACACGATCCCAGTTACCTCCCCTATGGGGTTTAGGGACCTTTTCTATCCCCATGAACAAAATGGCCTTCTTGTCCCCTCCATGAAACTCATTAACGTGTCTCGCAATGGGTGTTTCCCTATGATGTTCACTGTCCCCCAGATGCTCGCCTATCCTCCGTCTCAATTCACGTTTTGTTTTACCAACGTACTCAAGGCCGCATTTACAGGTACCTTTATAAACCACCCCTTGTGTACGGCAGTTAATAAAGTCCAGCACCCGAAATTCCCTGTCAATGTTATTGCCTCGGAATGTTTTACCACACTGTATCGATGAGCAGACCACACATTTTCCACATTTATAGCATCCCTTAGTCAAAGAGCCGAGCCAATTATCCTGTCTAGGTGCAGAGTAGTGACTATGTACCAAACGGTCCCGGAGAGAGCGGCCTTTTTTATATGTAACATGGGGGAACCCCCCAAGGTATGGAGATATATCTCCATCCATTTCCAAGATAGGCCAATACTTGTTAAGATTCTCCTTCACCTCCCTAGCTCCGTTTCTAAAGGTTGTAATAAACCTAACCACTTCTCCATCATCACCCTTAGGTTTAGAAGTCAACAGGCTGGACCTTCTTCTGGACCTACTCTTGAGGTATGCTTGATGTACCACATCTCTAGGGTAACCCCTTTCATGGAATCTATTGTGGAGGTCGGCAGCCTGCTCCTCAAAAGCAAGATTGGTGGTACAATTTCTGCGAACTCGCAGATATTGGCCTGTAGGGATACCTCTCTTCAAGGGAACAGGATGATGACTTTCCCATCTAAGCAACGAGTTGGTCGCTGTAGGTTTTCGAAACGTACTCGTTTCCACAAGACCACCTCTACCCTTGCGAATCAAAACGTCAAGAAAAGGAAGACAAGTAGAGTCTGCTTCACACGTAAATCTCAGGCCAATCGGATTTTTATTAAGCCCCTCAACGAAGAGCTGAAATTCCTGAACGGAGCCCCTATATATGACAAATACGTCATCTAAATACCGTGCCCACATTTCAATCGTCTCTACGCATGAGCAGACGCCTTCCCCAAAGACCATTGTTTCCTCTCACCAGCCCAGGAGCAGATTAGCGTAGGTAGGCGCACAAGGGCTACCCATCGCAGTGCCCCTGAGCTGGTGGAAGTACTTATGGTCAAAAGTAAAGAAATTTTTAGTCAAACAGAATTCAAGCGCTTTCAGCAGAAACCCATTATGGGCCCGACACTGCATACTCCTTGTGGATAGGTAGTACTGTACTGCCTTCAGACCCATATCATGTGGTATGGAGGAATACAGTGCCTCTACATCCACACTTGCCAAAATGACCCCGGGTCCCAGTGTCACCCCATCCAACTTACGAAGCAAGTCTGCTGTATCGCTGGTGTAAGATGGTAATGCAAGAACAAAAGGGCGTAGCACCTGATCGAGGTATATGCCTAGGTTCTGACAAAGACCACCCACCCCCGATACTATCGGCCTACCTCTAAGGGGATTAATTCCTTTGTGTATTTTAGGTAGGCAATAGAATGTCGCCATCACCGGATGTTGAGGCAGCATAAAATCAAATTCATTTTTGTCAATCAGTTTATCTCTCAGGCCTTTTTTCAATAACTCTGTTAATTCACCCAGAAAGGCCGACATTGGGATTTCAGAAAGGATCGCATACCCCTGCCTGTCCTTTAACAAATCCAAACACATCCTACAGTATTTTTCGACGTCCATGACCACCACATTACCCCCTTTATCTGAAGGTTTGATAACGATGTGGTGGTCCTGTTCAAGATGTCTAATAGCCATTATTTCATCTCTATTACAGTTATACTTATAGAATGTGTTTGTTCTATCAAGTGCCAACAGTTCTCTAGTAACCATATTCACAAACGTGTCAATTGAAGACACGTCTCTCTGTACAGGTGGCATCCTAGTACTCTTCTTCTTAAGGGTAGAGAAAGGTCCCAGTCCCCTAGAATTAGGTTCGGGGATTTCTAGGTTACTGAGGAGGCGCACATCAGGCAAGATATCAAGAGGAATATCAAACTCCTCACACGATTTTTGATCTCGTCTTGCGAAGAATTTTCGCCACCTCAATTTCCTCGCAAAGAGATGCAGGTCCTTTATATATTCAAAGTTATCAAAATCAGAGGTGGGCACAAATGAGAGACCCTTATTAAGTACTGCTAATTCCACGGATCTCAATGTTCTCGATGAGAGATTTATAACTCTTGTATCAGATTCAGAGGTTAGGGTCTTCCCTGATTGATCCGATTCCTCAGGGGGTATGTTGAATCTAAAAAATGAGTATTTTGTACTACATATTGTTGTCTCCCCCTGCCCGGACCACGAGCACGTCCCCCAACCCTCTGTCGCCCCCTACCTGATTTACTCCTACTATCAGTATCTGAGAATTCAGTATCAGTAGAGGAGATATCTGTCTCTCGTTCAACCGATACAGGTTTATTATTCAGAAAAAGGTAGGCCTTATTTTCTTTAAAGTCCTGTGAATCTCTCAGAAATTGTTTGTGTTTCCTTTCTTTAATATGATACTGGAACCTTTCAATATCAGCTTGCAGTTTAGCCTCCCTTGTCCCAAAGTCAGTCTCCTGTGAGAATTTTTTGGTGAGTTCTATTTGCTCCCTCAATTTATCATCGAGAGTCAGTAAGGTTTGTTTCTCCTCCTCCAACAATAATGTCATAAGACGTAGGGAGCTAGCAGTCACCTCCCGTTCCCATCTAGAGATAAACCCTGTATTTCTGTGTCTATTGCCCGGATTAAGAGTGATTCTAAGTCCCCTTGGTACAATCCCTGCCTTGATATAGTTATCCAAACTCTGTACTTCCCACCAGGAGGATATTTTATCCTTATAGGCCCTAGTCAGCTCTCTGAATGCAGCCTTATACGTGGGTGTATATTTCTTTTGAGTAAACACTTGTTCTGAAAAGACCTCCTTAGCCTCCACTAGCCACTGTTCTGTGTCAAAATTCATGGAGAGAAAACCTGCCATACCAATATCAGATTCTATACAATAAACAGCAAATACATACAAATCTCAAAAAAAGGCCATCTGGCCACAAAAAATCCGCCAACAAGAATCGGACATATACAGCAAAAAATGGCAGAATTAAAATATAACTTTTAATGGGATAATTGGGGTCCTAGGGACAGCATATGAGAACAGGGCATTATAGGGTCAGAGGTGGATGACCGCTGGATTAACCCTGTGCTATTCTGTGGAGAAATTCGTGCTGCAGGACCGGTGAGATTGTTCCTTTTCTTTCTACTTATGAATTTCCACTGTTTGCATATGATAGTCTCTCTCTACTATTAAGGAGTAAACATTATTGTAGTAAATTAAGGAACATATATCTCCTGTTGTATTTTCTGAACTAGTCCACCCCACTGGGTGAATAACATCCCTATTTATGTTTGTTTGTGTGTATCTAGATACTATTTTAGATTTTAATTATCCCATTAAAAGTTATATTTTAATTCTGCCATTTTTTGCTGTATATGTCAGAAGCATGTGCACAGCACATGCGGATTATCATTGGGAAACATGGCAGACAACTTAAGCGTTTTTAATGCATTTTCGCAACGGAAATGGCGCTGCGGAAATGCATTAAATCCGCATCGTGGGCACGCAGCCTTAGGCCACTTTAGGTCACCTGTCTCAGAGATGTTAACAGGGGTTTTCCCACAAATAAAAGTAAAGTTCATTTTATTCACTAGATCTTGGAATAAAAATAAGTTCCACAATTGGATGTGATTAGAAAAATGTTCCTGTGCTGAGATAATCTTATACATGTGCCCCTGCTGTGTACTGTGTAATGGCTGTGTCTGACAGGAACATGGTCTGATCATACCACAGCTCCTGGGCAGGGATGGGGGGGGAGCAAAAAAAAAAAAAAAAGGAGTATACAGACATTATAGCATGGGATCAAAGAGGATTCTGTGAGGTAAAACATTACTTAAAAACAGGCTGTGAAATGTTTTACAACACAAAAATAATCAGCTGTGATCCATGCTGTCCTGTCTGTATACTCTCTTTTGCTTCCTCCCCTGCCCAGGAGCTGTGGTATGATCAGACCAGGTTCCTGTACGGTCACACAGCCATTACACAGTACACAGCAGGGGCACATTTATAAGATTATCTCAGAACAGAAACATTTTATTTAAACACTTCCTATTGTGGACCTCATCTTCATTCTAAGATCTATTAAATAAAATAAAGCAAGTCAGGATAGGCGAAGCTGGAGCACAGACTATATGACTGTTCCCGATATGGACCACCCAGATGACAAGTCTAGGTTTTGTTATTTAGCTTGATAGGAGTTAGCAAAAAGGACATGTTAAGAAATATTAGTTTATTTAAAGGGTGTTGTCTAACCTTGCAGCATCCCTCATGAATCCAGCTGTGCCCAGTTTTTAATTCACAGCACCGCTGCAGCCTGTAGTTGGCTGCAGCAGTCAAGTGACTAGAAGAGCATTGTAGAGCAACATCCACTGGCGTGCTCTTCTAGTCACCTGATCGCTGCAACTAATTACAGGCTAACGTGCTACTGTAACTTCCAATGCAAAACGGCTGTCTAAAGCCGACGCAGTCCTCCAGATCTGTATGTGCACTTTTTTTTTTTTAAACTGTTGGAAAGCCCATTTAATTAGGCATGATTGTAGTTTAGGAGGCATAAAAAGGGCTGACAAGTTTTCTTTAAAAGGACATTCTCTTACATTATTAAGGGGATTGTCTACTACTTGGACAACCACCTTTTAAAACTGCCCTTTGTAAATTATACATATATACTCCCCCATTCGATTTGTTCCAGTGATGTCAGCGCTGGGTCTCCCGACACTGTTGTGCCACGTGAAGCAATCAGCTGCCATTATTGGGCAGCTGTGCAATCACTTTCCTCGGACAAGCAGATGTAGTAAAAGGGTAGCAGCCACTCCCTGTCTGCATGGCTCCCTAGCAATAACAATGTCACGTGAGTCCCGGAGCAGAGATGAATACAACGGCACCGCTGCAGGAGGCGAGCCTCTGTTATTTTTATTTCACATTTTCTCCAGGTATTGGACAACACCTTTAAATATTACTACACTGAGGGTGTAATACATTACTCAAAATATTAATTTCAGATGGAAACATTAGTGATTTAGCCAAACACTGGGATATCACCTCAATAACCTATTTTCCTCTCATGTCGATAGAAAATGATATAGATCACACAACAAATTTTAACAAAAAAAAAAAAAAAAAAAAGCTCCCATGTATATATAGTGATAAAAAGGCTCCCGTGTATAGATCGTGAAGTCACATGCTTGTTATGACACCCCATAGAAGAAGGGGTTGTTTCACCATTTCCCCGTGTAAAATAAAAACAGATACTCACTTCCCACACCATACCAGAAATGTCAGGGCTAGGTCTACCACCACTCGTGTAACATTATGTCACATAAGCGCTGCAGCCAATCAGCAGTCACTGATATGATGCGTCTCTCTCATTTCCCTTGGATGTCAGAGTTCCATCAGCGGCCATAGATTGGCTGCAGTGCTCACATGGCATAACATTGTCACAAGAGCACCAGAAGACCCGATACTGACATTGCCGGGACAGTGCCAAAGAGAAAGGTGAATGTATGGGTTGGCTTTATTTATTTATTTTTTACATGGGAGACTGCACAGTATTTAAGTATGGATTGTCTAAGTCAGGGGTCCTCAAACTACGGCCCGCGGGCCACATGCGGCCCGTGGAGGACTTTTATCCGGCCCGCCGGGCTGTGGGCAGAGGAGAGCGGTGTCAGCACCCACCCTTCCCCCCGCTTTCTCAGAGCCCCGGCAGCCCGGTACTTACCTCTCCCCGTGCCTTCACAGATCCGCTGTCTTCCTGGTGCGCGCTCCCTGTGACGTCTCAGGTCAGAGGGTGCGGTGACGTCTTTACACCGCGCCCTCCCGAGTGCAGTCACAGGCAGCGCAGAGCGGGATGACACCGGAGACGCTGGAGTCCAGACCTGAGCAGAGGCAGCAGGCAAGGAGGGAGGGGAGTATTGGATTTTTTTTTTTTTTAAATGTATGGCGGCATGGGACATAATATTAGGGGTTAGGGGTGACATCCCGCATGGGGCATTATATGGGGGGGGGGGGGGGGTGACATGCTGCATGGGGCATTATATAGGGGGGGTGACATGCTGCATGGGCATTATATAGGGGGGGGGACATGCTGCATGGGGCATTATATGGGGGGGGGGGATGACATGCTGCATGGGGCATTATATGGGGGGGGGGATGACATGCTGCATGGGGCATTATATGGGGGGGGTGACATCCTGAATGGGGCATTATATGGGGGGGGGGGACATCCAATATGGGGAATTATATGGGGGGGGGGGGGGGACATCCAATATGGGGAATTATATGGGGGGGGGGGGGGGGGGAGACATCCTGAATGGGGCATTATATGGGGGGGGGTGTCTTCCTGAATGGGGCATTATATGGGGGGGGGGTGACATGCTGCATGGGGCATTATATGGGGGGTGGTGACATGCTGCATGGGGCATTATATGGGGGGTGGTGACATGCTGAATGGGGCATTATATGGGGGGGGGGGTGACATCCTGAATGGGGCATTATATGGGGGGGTGGGTGACATCCTGAATGGGGCATTATATGGGGGGGTGACATCCTGAATGGGGCATTATATGGGGGGGTGACATCCTGAATGGGGCATTATATGGGGGGGGGGGTCATCCTGAATGGGGCATTATATGGGGGGTGGTGACATCCTGAATGGGGCATTATATGGGGGGTGGTGACATCCTGAATGGGGCATTATATGGGGGGTGGTGACATGCTGCATGGGGCATTATATGGGGGGTGGTGACATGCTGCATGGGGCATTATATGGGGGGGGGGGGTGACATGCTGCATGGGGCATTATATGGGGGGGGTGACATGCTGCATGGGGCATTATATGGGGGGGGTGACATCCTGAATGGGGCATTATATGGGGGGGGGGGGTGACATGCTGCATGGGGCATTATATGGGGGGGTGGTGACATCCTGAATGGGGCATTATATGGGGGGGTGGTGACATCCTGAATGGGGCATTATATGGGGGGGTGGTGACATCCTGAATGGGGCATTATGTGGGGGGTGACATGCTGCATGGGGCATTATATGGGGGGGGGGTGACATGCTGCATGGGGCATTATATGGGGGGTGACATCCAGCATGGGGCATTATATGGGGGGTGACATCCAGCATGGGGCATTATATGGGGGGTGACATCCAGCATGGGGCATTATATCGGGGGTGACATCCAGCATGGGGCATTATATGGGGGGGTGGTGACATCCTGAATGGGGCATTATATGGGGGGGTGGTGACATCCTGAATGGGGCATTATATGGGGGGTGACATCCAGCATGGGGCATTATATGGGGGGGGTGACATGCTGCATGGGGCATTATATGGGGGGGTGACATCCTGAATGGGGCATTATATGGGGGGGGGGGGGGGTGACATCCTGAATGGGGCATCATCCTGAATGGGGCATTATAAAGACAGGGGAGTGATATCTTGCACGGGGCATTATATGGTGGGAGAAAGGGAAATTCTGCATGGGGCATAATAAGGGGGGGGGGGGGGGGACGGACAGCCTGCATAGGGCATTATAAGGGGGAAACAGCCTGCCTGTTTGGGACATTTACCTGCCTATTGGGGACCTATGCTGCCATTGGGTACATTTACCTGCCTATTGGGGACATTTACCTGCCTATTGAGGACCTATGCTGCCTATTGGGTACATTTACCTGCCTATTGAGGACCTATGCTGCCTATTGGGTACAGTTACCTACCTATTGAAATACCGGTTGATTTAACTTTACTTGTTTTTCATTTTAAATATTGTATTTGTTCCTGTATTGTTTTTTTTACTACAAAATAAGATATGTGCAGTGTGCATAGGAATTTGTTCATAGTTTTTTTTAAAAACTATATTCCGGCCCTCCAATGGTCTGAGGGACCGTGAACTGGCCCCCTGTTTAAAAAGTTTGAGGACCCCTCGTCTAAGTAGTTGACAACCCCTTTAAGGGGAATACATCGCCAGGATTTTGTTACTCCATTTGAGAGCAGCAAGATGTAGGGGCAGAGACCCCGATTCCAGCAATGTATCACTTAATTTTTCATAAAAAAAATATAAAATAAATCAGTTTTATATACTGCAGATCTACCAGTACTCTGGATGCTGAGCTCTGTATAACACCCCCCCCTCCACTAATTGACAGCTTTCTGCCTATGCACAGTGTACACAGAAAGCTGTCAATCAGTGGTGGAGGTGTGGTTAAACAGAGCTCTTGAATATGGACGCCTACTTGGCAACAGGTTTACTAGGCTTCTAGTGATAATCACGCTGGAATCAGTGTCTCTGCCCCTACATTATGCTGCTCTTGAATTAGGTGGCAAAAACCTGGTGATCTACTTCCTTTAGCCCACCTGATAATGTCTCCATTTCTGACGAGACAATGGTCTTTCTAGTTAGTCTATATTTTAATGTTCTCATTGTTTTGGCATTAAGAATGCTGATAATTCCTCCTGTGCTTGTCTCCCCATTTTCTGCTCCTGCTTTCTGGCAGGTCAGTTCCATCATAGAGATAGTATTGTCAAGGGGACATGGACACTTTTCATACATGATTTTGTAAACTTTGGGAACTGAAAGGAGTATGTTCACACATTTTCAATGCCTTCCCGGCCACATTACACGATTGGTATTTGAGGCAAGTACTATACATGCTCCAGAGCCCATGTTTTCAGCATTAATTGCAAGCTGTTGCATACAGAGGACATCTTTCTGCAACAGCCGTTAAGCCTTTAACACTGGTGCAACATGATCACAGTGTGCCGATGGGTAGTCACTGCAGCCAAACACTGAGCTCAGTATTATTGCACTATACATGCTAGCTACAGCTATCTAGGCAGTGATTGGCTGCAGCGGTCACTTCAATGTATAGGCAGCCTCTTTCTCTGTAATGGCTAATGCAGATACAGAAAAAGGGGCCGACATGTATGCATGGGAAGGACACATCAATATCACTCTTCATCATTGCAATTTTAGAATAACGTCTTGTAAAGTGACCTACCTCTGCCATACACCTGAATGCCAGAGTGAAAGACACCAATTCCCAGGGATGCTGTATACTCGTTGATCCAATACTAAAAAGAAAAAATGAAATAAACTTACTATTCTTAAGTGATAGAACCACAAGATAAAAGTAAAAAAGTGTCAAGAATTTTTGTTATTACTTGAAATGGGTCTACTCAAGAGCAGATTTTTTGATTGTGTGTGAATACGTACTATATGTGACGGCACAGCGGCATCTGCCATAGTATAGTCATGATCTTCTCATTACATTAAAGAAAATGAATAAAAGCCCCAAAGAGTTAGGGTCTGGAGTCTAACTAGGAATCATGCCCTCTAACTAGGCAGCTTCACTTTTGAATAGATCTGACAGGAGAGGAAAGGGGGGGGTTCTGACCTATAAGCTCCTCAAACAAGACCCCATTTTAAAAACTGCACCCCTCAAAGTACTCAAAAGCACTCAGGAATTTTGTCAATTCCTGTTAAGAATCTGTATGGTTAATGCCAAGTGTTAAATGGGGGAAAAAAAAAAAAAATAAAATAAAGTTTATACTCACCTTCCGATGTCCTCCCGGTGTTTTGTCTGCTCCGTTCGGTCTCTTGCAATGCTCACGGTGTTGTGAAGGACCTGCCATGACGTCACTAAGTCATGTGACCCATCACATGGCTCAATGACGTCACCGCAGGTCCTTCACAACAGCGCGAGCCGCCAACACATCGGACGCAGCGGAGATATCACCGGGAGGACAACGGAAGGTGAGTATAAACTTTATTTTTTACCATTCTTATTCTTTTTTTTAACTATTACTTGGTCATACTATATAAATCCATGCCGGTTGCATGGATTTATATAGCGTGAACAAGTTGTCAAGCACTTTCCAAGTGATGCTAAAATCGCTTGGAAAAGCGCTTGATAACCCGCATGCAGAAATGCATGCAAAGACGCTTGACAAACGCTTCTACCTGGCGGGAAAAACGCATGTAAAAACGCATGCATTTTTCCTGCAAGGGAGAAGCGTAAAAAATATGCAGCATTTCTGCATCGTGGGCACATAGCCTTAGGCAAGAAAGTGAAAGAATTGGGAGCGCAGGTGGTCTTCTCATCCATCCTCCCAGTGGATGGCCATGGAACAATGAGGTGGAATAAGATTCTACAGGTGAACAACTGGCTACGTCGATGGTGCCGTCAACAAGGATTTGGATTTCTGGATCACGGAATGAATTACCTATACGATGGACTACTTGCTAGAGATGGGGTGCACCTTAGAAGACTGGAAAACGTGTATTTAGAAGTCGCCTTGCTACACTCATCAGGAGAGCTTTAAACTAGAACAATGTGGGAAAGGAAGCAAAAGGCCAAAAAAGCCATACAGCTGACAAATACTATTGAGATCTCTGCTACTGGAAGTGGAAAGAAAAAAGACAAAAAAATCTAAATAATAAAAATATGGGAGGAAGAGAAACCAATCACAAACTAAAATGTTTTTATACAAATGCACAAAGCATGGGCAACAAACAAGGAGAATTGGAACTACTAATGCAGGAAAAGGAATATGATGTCATTGGAATCACTGAAACTCGGTTGGACGATACACATGATTAGAATAAAAGGCTAAAAGGCTACAACTTATTTGCAAGAAACAGTCTTGATAAACGATGAGGAGGTGTCGCATTGTATGTTAGAAAAGCGTATATCTGCACAGAGATTGAAGCTTCAGAGACTGGGAGTTCTGTGGAAACTGTTTGGGTAAGAATACAAGGAGAGAACAACGGAAAGGACACCATTGTAGGCATTTACTACAGGCCACCTGGGCAAGCTGAAGATATGGATGAACTCTATGCATCAAATGACCAAGTTCTCCAAAAAATATGATGTAGTGGTCATGGGAGATTTCAACTATCCAGACATTTGTTGGGAATCTCTCTCAAGTAAAGCTAACCGGGCAAGCAAATTCTTATCCTCTCTTGCAGACAACTTTATCTTCCAAAAGGTAGGGGAGAAAACAAGGGGATCTGCTACTTTGGATCTAATCCGTATAAAACAGGGAGGAAATGGTTGAGGAGGTAAAAGTGGCTGGAACCCTAGGAGGCAGCGATCATGCCATTATAGAATTTTGGATAACTAGAGGAGGAAGACATGTGAAGACTCAAACTTCAAGGTTAGATTTCAGAAAGGCAGATTTTAAGTGACTCATAAAGAGAATAGGAGGGATCCAATGGCTGGATGTCCTTAAGGACAAAAATGTCCAGGAAGGATGGGAAATTTTTAAAAATGAGATTCTCAAAGCACAATCGTTAACAATCCCGAAAAGTAGGAAGAATGGGAAGCATTTAAGGAAACCAGGATGGATGAACACAGAACTTAAACACATGCTAAAAAGAAAGAAAGAAATGTTTATCAAATGGAAAGAGGAAGGCATATCTAAAGAAGATTATAATGCAGTCTGCAGATCCTGCAGGGCACGTATGAGGTTAGCTAAAGCTGACAATGAATTAAGGCTTGCAAGAGATGTCAAAAGCAATAAAAAAGGATTTTGGGGGTATGTCAAAAGTAAAAGAAAAGTCAAAGATGCTATAGTATTTTTACAGGATGAAAATGGTGAAATGGTAAGAAAGGATGTTGAGAAGGCCAAACTTTTTAATTCCTATTTTGCATCCGTTTTATCTCAGAAAGAAAATGTAACATCAACTGATCTTCACTGTCCTATTAAAGGAATAGAAGAATCCAGGTTATATGTAAACAGAGAGATTGTGAGGGAATATTTAGCTAACATAAATGAGTTCAAGTCTCCAGGTCCAGATGAATTACACCCCAGAGTACTGAAAGAGATCGTAGAAGAAATTTTAGAACCACGCTCCATAATCTTTGAAAATTCTTGGAGAACAGGAGAAGTCCCAGAAGACTGGAGAAGAGCAAATGTTGTTCCTATCTTCAAAAAGGGGAAGAAGGTGGACCCAGGGAGCTATAGGAAGGTGAGTCTGACTTCTATACCAGGAAAGATCTTTGAACAAATTATTAAACAACATGTATGCAAGTACCTGGATAAGAATGAAGTGATTAACCAGAGTCAGCATGGGTTTGTAACTAACAAGTCATGTCAGACTAACTTAATTTCCTTCTATGACAGAATCACTGACTGGGTGGATCAGGGAAATGCTGTAGATATAGTATATCTTGACTTCAGCAAAGCATTTGACAAAGTATCTTACACCATCCTTATTGAAAAAATTACCAAGTATGGAATGGACAAGGCAACTGTTAGGTGGATTCATAACTGGCTTAGTGATCGGACTCAAAGAGTGGTCGTAAATGGCTTCACATCCAGTTGGATGAATGTCTCAAGTGGGGTACCACAGGGCTTTGTCCTGGGACCTGTATTGTTCAACATCTTTAATCAATGATTTAGATGAAGGAATTGAGGGTAAACTGATTAAATTTGCTGATGACACAAAGCTAGGAGGGATAGCTAATACTAGACAAGAGAGAAAGAGGATTCAAAAAGACCTAAATAAACTGGAGCAGTGGGCAGTAACTGACAGAATGGTTTTTAACAGGGAAAAATGCAAAGTACTACATCTGGGCAATAAAAATGAAAAAAGCATATACAAAATGGGAGGAATAGAGCTAAGCAACAGTACATGTGAAAAAGACTTAGGTATGCTAATAGATCATAGACTGAATATGAGTCAACAGTGTGATGCAGCAGCAAAAAAGGCAAATACAATTCTGGGATGTATTAACAGAAGCATACAGTCTAGATCACGTGAAGTCATTATCGGACTTTACTCCTCTTTGGTCAGACCTCATCTGGAATACTGCGTCCAGTTTTGGGCACCACATTTTAAAAAAAGACATCGACAAACTGGAGCAAGTTCAGAGAAGAGCAACCAGAATGGTGACCGGTCTGCAAACCATGTCCTATGAGGAACGGTTACAGGATTTGGGAATGTTTAGCTTGCAAAAAAGAAGACTGAGAGGAGACTTAATAGCTGTCTACAAATATCTCAAGGGCGGTCACATTGTAGAAGGATCATCTTTATTCTCATTTGCACAAGGAAAGACTAGAAGCAATGGGATGAAACGGAATGGGAGGAGACACAGATTAGATATTAGAAAAAACTTTTTGACAGTTAGGGTGATCAATGAGTGGAACAGGCTGCGAGAGGTGGTGAGTTCCCCTTCGATGGACATCTTCAAACAGAGGCAGGACAGATATCTGTCTGAGATGATTTAGTGAATCCTGCTTTGAGCAGGGGGTTGGACCAGATGACCCAGGAGGTCCGCTCCAACTCTACCATTCTATGATATTGGTAGAAAGCTCACTTTCTGGGCTGCCCAATACAATTAGAATACCATTGTTAACATAAGCACCAAGATTAGGAGTCTGCCAATACCTATGACTTCTACATATAAAGCAAGAGTCTCAGAGTGTATCAGTTTTCTCGAAATTCTCATTTTATTTACCCCTGCACACTGAAGGAATACAGTGGGTACGGAAAGTATTCAGACCCCTTTAAATGTTTCACTCTTTGTTTCATTGCAGCCATTTGGTAAATTCTAAAGAGTTCATTCTTTTTTTCTCATTAATGTACACTCTGCACCCCATCTTGACTGAAAAAAAAACAGAAATTTATAATAAATTTGCAAAAGTTTCTACAAGAAAAACTTAAATATCACATTGTTATAAGTATTCAGACCCTTTGCTCAGACACTCATATTTAAGTCACATGCTGTCCATTTCCTTGTGATCCTCCTTGAGATGGTTCTACTTCTTCATTAGAGTCCAGCTGTGTTTAATTAAACTGATAGGACTTGATTTGGAAAGGCACACACCTGTCTATATAAGACCTCACAGCTCACAGTGCAAGTCAGACCAAATGAGAATCATGAGCTCAAAAGGAACTGCCCAAGGAGCTCAGAGATACAATTGTGGCAAGGCACAGATCTGGCCAAGGTTACACAAGAATTTCTGCATTACTCAAGGTTCCTAAGAGTACAGTGGCCTCCACCACGAGCATTTGAAGCAGTGTTCACAGTGTGGTACTAAAGATTGGGTCAGTCACATCCAGAAATTGTGAATGTGAATGGCGGAATGCAGTCCTGCGTGCTCGTCTGCTTAGTTGAACAGCGCAGGAAGGATCTGCTATCGGCATGCACTACCTTAGTAAAGAAAACGAACCAGACTAGAGCGTGCCCAGATCAATGGTCCTAAAGAAAGAGAAAAGAACGGTTGCGTACAATGGCAAATGGTCATGTGCTTAACCCCTTTACCCCAGAGGGTGGTTTGCACGTTAATGACCAGGTCAATTTTTACAATTCTGACCACTGTCATTTTATGAGGTAACAACTCTGGAATGCGCTTACGGATCCCATTGATTCTGAGAATGTTTTTTTTTTTTTTTGTGTGACCATCTTGTACTTCATGATAGTGGTAAAGTTTATTTGATAAGACTTGCGTTACTTTGTGAAAAAAATAAAATAAAAAATATACGGAAATTCAGCGAAAATTTTGCAGTTTTCATGCCCTTAAATCAGAGAGATGTCACACAAAAGAGTTAATAAATAACATTTCCCACATGTCTACTTTACATCAGCACAATTTTGGAACCAGCATTTTTTTTTGTATGAAGCTATAAGGGTTAAAAGTTGACCAGCGATTTCTCATAACAAAATTTACAAAAACATTTTTTTTAGGGACCACATCACATTTGAAGTGACTTTGAGGGACCTTTTGACAGAAAATACCCAAAAGTGACACCATTCTAAAAGCTACACCCCTCAAGAATTTTTTTTTTATTTTCGCAAGGGTAACAGGAAAAAAATGGACCCCAAAATTTGTTGTGCAATTTCTCCTGAGCACGCCAGGACAAAGTTGCGGGACAAGTTGACATTTTTATTGGTACCATTTTCAGGCACATGACTATCGCTTTCTGTTCCGATTTTTGGGAGGCAGAATGAACAAGAACCAACAATTCAGGATTTTTTTTTTTTAATGCCATTCTGTGTGTGGTAAAATTGATAAGGAACCTTTATTCTTCGGGTCAGTACGTTTACAGTGATACTACATTTATATAGTTTTTTTATGTTTTGGTGCTTTTATACACAATAAAAACTATTTTATAGAAAAAAATATTTTTACAATCCCCCCCCCCCCCCTTTCTTCGACTTTTACACTTTGTCCTACTATGGGACTTCCTATTTTTGCAGGCTGATCGCTGACAGATTGGGGGTCTCTGATCCAAGGTAAGAGGGGCCAAGATAGGCAGAAACGTTTGTCAATACGGTCTCTTACTTTTTGGGTCAATAAATAAATAGTCTTTTACTGATATTAGTGTGCCGAAGTTTTTTGCTCTATACGAAGACTTTGTTACTTCAGAGCACCCTACTTACAACAGTACAGCACCCATCTCTCTCGTCTCTGTCCCATATAGCTGCCAGTCATAGCTTTCAGCCTAGTGTGGAGTTTTCTCTGTGCTTTGTAGTCTGAATGCAGACATTCTGATCTTTTGTTGCCAAACCTCGGATTTGCCTACTGACTACCCATTTATATTACCCCTTTTGCCTTGACGCACTTTGACCTTGGAACTCTGCTCTGATCTGTCTCTTCCCTTAGTTTATGACGTACCCTCCCGGCTCTTGACCCCGGACTCCGTTGAATACCCTGACTCATGGCTTGTCCGTGAGAAGTCACTGAGCCTTAGTGGAGTCATATAATATATAAGAACTAGCAGCTCGCGTTCCGAAACAGATACGTTTCGGAAGCTAGAAAAGCGTGCTCTACATAATAAAAACTTACTCAAATTACCCATGTCTATCTACTTTCAGCCTTTTTACACGATAAAAAAAAAGTTGTCATAATTAATAAATTAGTAAATGGAATTAAGGAAAACAAAAAAACAAAAATAAAATTTCTAAGATTACAGAGACGTTCGCCAATTCAAAAAGTGAATTGCCCAGGGCAGATCGAATGGAAATCTCTGTATGAAAAAAAAAAAATTGTATATGTGTCTTATGCTAAAGAACTAATTCGGCCGCTTGGATTTCTAGCACATGCATTATTGTACGATAGAAATCCCTTAATAAAACTTCATATTTCGGGAACCACTTACAATTTAAAAAAACAAACAAAAAAAAAAAAAACTAATTACATTTCTGGATTCCCCACATTTAAATACGTATTTCATAAGCAGGTTGATTCTGTGTTGTAGAATTAAGTTTTGAGTTAATCAGAAAAGAACAGATCAGTAGAAGCCGTTTGGTAATGGCAGAGCCAGAGGAAAATTGGACTCACCTCAACATTAAGCTCTTTATGTAGTAAGAGGTGCTATCTATGGCGCACATTATAATAACCCAACACACTGGTACAGTATTGCAGTATACAGGTATCCATAATACATGTTCCATTATATGCAGCTTTTCATATTATAGTTGCCATAACGACAGCATTTGACAAGCGCATTGTTAAAATCAAACCTGCAAATTTACATTTCATCCTTGTCAAAACTAATATAATGGCCCCACTAAACAATAAGATAACTTATTGGAACTATTTAGACTGCAGCCGCACATAGCTGTCGTACTACAAGTGCAAAGTGACCAAAAACCATAGAAGAAGAAACAGCAGTTAGAATACGTAAACATTTTTTTTTTTTTCCAGAATTCACCTGGAATCTGCCTGAAAAAGCACCAGAAAAGTGCTCCATAAAATGAACATAATGCACAGTAATGTTAAAAAGACATTGCTGTGTACATGTTCCATCTTATATCAATTTTCACTGCTTTAAGGTTCTGAAATGCTGAAGCGGTTAAAATAAGTGACACATTGTTCACCATACTTTACACTGCAGGGCTGTGGAGTCATGTAGTATGAGTCTGTGTCCATTTTGGTGGAATCGGTATAAAATCGACCAACTCTGAAAATATATAATACATTGGTAGTTCAATGCAGGATGTGCTGTAAATGTTTTCAGAAGAATTTGGGAAAGTTATGAAATGTCCTATAAATGTCTGTTCTGTTCCTGATCTAAGGATCTTGACTTTTGGTGGAGATGAATCTGTGCTGCACTTTATGTACATGCTCAGTAGTGAGGCCGTGCTGTGGAGTTAGGAGTCAGGGAAATCGAGGAGTCTGAGGTTTGGCTTACCGACTTCACAGCCAGGTTCCCCAACTCCAGTCCTCAAGGCCCACCAACAGGTCATGTTTTCAGGATTTCCTTACTATTACACAGTTGATGGAATTATTGCCTGTGCAGGTGATGGAATTGTCACCTGAGCAATACTAAGGAAATCCTGAAAACATGACCTGTTGGTGGGCCTTGAGGACTGGAGTTGGGGAATCCTGCTTTACAGTATAGAGTAAAAGACACCAGGGGCAGAGGCACCGCAAGAATGATGGAGCAGCCACTTCAGGAAAACTACCGCCGTCATTTTCCTGAAGTGGCTTCTCATGCAAACTCAGTGACTGTGTCGGCCCCTAAAAGAGGCTGTGTGCACACAGACCTAGGATATGTCCAGTTAGGCTGGCCAAGCTCATCAGATAGCCATCAATATTTAAGCTCTTATCTCAAGGAGAAGCCAACAGTTCACCATTCTCACCACAATAAGCCAAATCTTAATATCATGTATGCAGAACGGCTTAAACCAGAAATACAGATGGCACCTACTACAGCAATAGCAGTGTACTCCTCTCACTAATTCTCACTTACTGCTTTGCTATTGCAGGTATAGGGAAGAATCTGGCAATCTTTAATAGATAATTAGGAAACTCTTTAACCCCTTATTTTTTATTTTATTTTTTTTTTTTTTTAGGGACCACATCACATTTGAAGTGACTTTGAGGGACCTTTATGACAGAAAATACCCAAAAGTGACACCATTCTAAAAACTGCACCCCTCAAGGTGCTCAAAACAGTTTTCAATAAAGTCTATTAACCCTTCAGGTGCGTCACAGGAATTTTTGTAATGTGGAAGAAAACAAAGAACATTTAAATTTTTTTTCACAAAAACGTTACTTTAGACCCAATTTTTTTTATTTTTGCAAGGGTACCAGGAAAAAATGGACTGCAAAAGTTGTTGTGCAATTTCTCCTGAGCACGCCAATACCCCATATGTGGGGGAAAACCACTGTTTGGGCGCACGGCAGTGCAGGAGAGCCATTTGACTTTTTGAATGTAAAATTTGCTTGAATAATTAGAGGACGCCATGTCGCGTTTGGGGAGCCCCTGATGTGCCTAAACAGTGGAAACCCCCCACAAAAGTGTGGTGGGCACCTTGAACCCCAGGTGCTTCACAGAAGTTTATAACATTGAGCTGTAAAAATAACATTTTCAAATTTTTCCCACAAAACCGTTTTTCAGCCTCCAATTTTGCATTTTCATAAGAGTAACAGGAGAAATTGCAGCAGCATCTCTATGCTATCCAGGCTGTCAGCGCTGCACAGGGAGAAGTTACTTTGATCGCGCACTGCGCATGATTAAAGTAACTTCCTGCTGTCTGGTGACATGACAACCATTGGGACCCAGCAGAAACAGCGCGGGACGCCGGAGAGGAGGTGAGTAACGGCGCTTATTAGGGCTGTGGAGTCGGTATAAGATGGACCGACTCAAAGACTCCTATATAATAAATTGGGTACAATAGTTCAATGCAGTTTGTGGAATATTTTGTCATAAGAATTTGGGAAAGTTATGAAATGTCCTATAAATGTCTGTCTTATTCCGGATCTAAGGGTCTAGACTTTTAGCGGAGATTAATCTGTTCAGTAAATTTATCACTTAAACATGAGCCATGGAAGAGGGAGTCGGAGTCAGTGGCATGGAAATTGAGGAGTCAGAGTCGGAAGTTTGGTTTACCGACTCCACAGTCCTGGCGCTTACCTTCCCTTGTTCCCGGAATGCTGCGATCGACTTCAATCGCAGCATTTCGGGGGTTAATGTGCCGAGAGCGGTGCGGCGCCGCTCCTAGCACTGGGTGTTAGATGTGAGAATCAGCTGACACCCGGCGGCAATCGCGCCAGCACAACCTCTGTGCGGGCACGATCGCCGGTGCGTACTAATAAGTATCTGGTTCAATAGGCCCAGGGCATAGATACGTATTAGTATGCCCCAAGTCAGAAAGGGGTTAATGGTGTTGTCCTGTCCAGTATAAAGTGTATAAATCACACAACATTTCGGTCAAACTGACCTTCATCAAACATACACTGAAAAAAATAAGAATAAAGACATTGTTTGGTAATTGTGAATACATAATGAAGCAGAAGACACAATCATGGCAAAAAAAATCGTTCACAGACTAACAGAAATAATGCAACAATATGTGAAGAAATAAAGCCACATTATACTGTCCATACAGGTCTCCACTGTGCCATCCATTACCAATCATCACCAAGTGGAGCACGAGATATGACGTCTCTGTGGCAATTTCTTAGCCCCTGGATGGATACATGGCTGTATGTGCACATATCCCAGAGACAGCAGCCGTCCATCCTCAGAGTGCTCGTACTACAGTTTTGTACATACTGTCCTTTTATCACCTGGTCAGTACTTCATGTTTGTGCTTTCTTTCCAGAGTATCCGCAACTATTATGGGCAAAGATCCTGTCCATATGATCACCCACCCATTCTACATATCAACCCCTAAAGTAGACCTTATCTACTATGGTGGAAACAATTGCTATTATACATACAGTACAGACCAAAAGTTTGGACACACCTTCTCATTTAAAGAAATTTCTGTATTTTCATGACTATGAAACCGCAGAGTGAAGGCAAAAGGCCAACAAGTGCTAAGCATCTCTGGGAACTCCTTCAAGATTGTTGGAAGACCATTTCCGGTGACTACCTCTTGAAGCTCATCAAGAGAATGCCAAGAGTGTGCAAAGCAGTCATCAAAGCAAAAGGTGGCTACTTTGAAGAACCTAGAATATAAGACACATTTTCAGTTGGTTCACACTTTTTTGTTAAGTATATAATTCCACATGTGTTAATTCATAGTTTTGATGCCTTCAGTGTGAATGTACAATTTTCATAGTCATGAAAATACAGAAAAATCTTTAAATGAGGTGTGTCCAAACTTTTGGTCTGTACTGTATATGTGCACATATGATTGATAGAGATTATTATATATCCATTGTGAAAGTATTTGGCCCCCTTGAACTTTTCTACCTTTTGTCACATTTCTGGCTTCAAACATAAAAGATATAAAATTCAAATTTTTTGGGGAAGAATCAACAACAAGTGGGACACAATCGTGAAGTGGAACGAAATTTAGGCTATGTGCCCACGATGCAGAAATGCTCCAGATTTTTCTGAGCGTTTCTGAATCTCCCTGGCAGAAAAAACATATGCGGATTGTACATGCGTTTTTCCTGCCAGGGACAAGCAGATGTGAAGCGTTCTTCACTTGCATTTCCGCATACGGGTTGTCAAGTGCTTTCCAAGTGATTTTAGCATCACTTGGAAAGTGCTTGTCAACTTGGTCACACTATATAAATCCATGCAACCGGCATGGATTTATATAGTGTGACCGAAAGAATGGTAAAAAATAAAAAATAAATATTATGCTTACCTTCTGATGGCCCCTGGTGTCCTTGTCTTGGCTTGCCGGCAGCTCGCGGTAGACTAAAGGACCCGCCGACGTCAGCGGTCGCGTGACCCGTCACATGACTAAATGAAGTCACCGCAGGTCCTTTAGTCTAACGCGAGCTGCCGGCAAGCCAAGACAAGGACACCAGGGGCCATCAGAAGGTAAGCATAATATTTATTTTTTATTTTATTCTTTTTCTTAAAAGGTACTATGGTACCCAGGTCCAGAGGAGAGTCTCCTCTTCTCCAAACCCGGGTACCATCCGCACAATGAAATGCATGGAATCTGCATGTACAGATGCAGTGATGCGGATTCCATGCGGTCCAATGCAAGTCAATGGCGGCGAAAATGCCGCGATTCCGCAAAATAATTGGTAGTGCTGCGGATTTTTCCACAATGATAATCCGCAGCGGAAATTTCCACAGCATGTGTACAGCATATGCGGATTATCATTGGGGAACATTGCAGACCTTCTACCAAGCGTTTAAGCGTTTCTGCAGCGGGAATTGCCGCTGCGGAAATGCTTAAAAAAATGCATAGTGGGCACACAGCCTTATAGGATATTTTAAACTTTTTTAAAAAAAATTCAAAACTGAAAAGTGGCGCGTGCAATATTATTCGGCCCCTTTACTTTCAGTGCAGCAAACTCAGTCCAGAAGTTCAGTGACGATCTCTGAATGATCCAATGTTGTCCTAAATGACTGGTAATGATAAATAGGATATACCTGTGTGTAATCAAGTCTCCGTATAAATGCACCTGCTCTGTGATAGTCTCAGGGTTCTGTTTCAAGTGCAGAGAGCATCATGAAGACCAAGGAACACACCAGGCAGGTCCGAGATACTATTGTGGTGAAGTTTAAAGCCGGATTTTGATACAAAAAGATTTCCCAAGTTTTAAACATCTCAAGGAGCACTGTGCAAGTGATCATATTGAAATGGAAGGAGTATCAGACCACTGCAAATCTACCAAGACCCGGCCGTCCCTCTAAACTTTCATCTCGAACAAGGAGAAGACTGATCAGAGATGCAGCCAAAAGGCACATGATCACTCTGGATGAACTACAGACATCTACAGCTGAGGTAGGAGAGTCTGTCCATAGGACAACAATCAGTCGTACACTGCACAAATCTGGCCTTTATGGGAGAGTGGCAAGAAGAAAGCCATTTCCCAAAGAGATCCATAAAAAGTCTCGTTTGACGTTTGCCACATGACACCTGGGAGACACACCAAACATGTGGAATAAGGTTTTCTGGTCAGATGAAACCAAAATCAAACTTTTTGGCCACAATGCAAAACGATATGTTTGGCGTAAAAGCAACAGTTCATCACCCTCAAAACACCATCCCCACTGTCAAACATGGTGGCGGCAGCATCATGGTTTGGGCCTGCTTTTCTTCAGCAGGTACAGGGAAGATGGTTAAAATTGATGGGAAGATGGACAGAGCCAAATACAGGACCATTCTGGAAGAAAACCTGTTGGAGTCTGCAAAAGACCTTAGACTGGGACGGAGATTTATCTTCCAACAAGACAATGATCCCAAACATAAAGCAAAATCTACAATGGAATGGTTCAAAAATAAACGTATCCAGGTGTTAGAATGGCCAAGTCAAAGTCCAGACCTGAATCCAATCGAGAATCTGTGGAAAGAGCTGAAAACTACTGTTCACAAACGCCCTCTATCCAACCTCAATGAGCTCGAGCAGTTTTGAAAGGAACAACGGGCAAGAATTTCAGCCTCTCGATGTGCAAAACTGATAGAGACATACCCCAGGCGACTTGCAGCTGTAATTGCAGCAAAAGGTGGCGCTACAAAGTATTAAATCAAGGGGGCTGAATAATATTGCACGCCCCACTTTTCAGTTTTTAATTTGTTAAAAAAGTTTAATATATCCAATACATTTCGTTCCACTTCACGACTGTGTCCCACTTGCTGTTGATTCTTCCCCCAAAAATTAGAATTTTATATCTTTATGTTTGTAGCCAGAAATGTGGCAAAAGGTAGAAAAGTTCAAGGGGGCCAAATACTTTCACAATGCACTGTATATATTTCGGACCCCATTTCCATATGGCTTTCCCATTTTGATGCATATTTATGGCATACTACTGGATTTCTTTTTGTTGCTCTCGCTTCACATACTGTTGCATTATTTCTCTCATTATGTCTGTGGACCATTTTCTGCCATGGTTGTGTCCGCAGATCACTATATATTCACAATTACCAAACATGTCTTATTATTTTTCTATAGCTTTGCTTATACTGTATTATTTTTTCAGTGTGTGTTTGATGAAGGTCAGTTTGACCGAAACGTCACATGATTTATACACACTAAACTAGACAACACGATTAACCCCTTACCGCCTGTTTTCAACTTCCCGAGAAGAAAAAACACATTTTTACAACTCACGTGTCACTAAATATGGTAACAACTTTGAAATACTTTTACATATCCCAATAATTCTGAGACTGTTTTTTTCCATGTCACATTGTACACAGTAGTGGTAAATTTGCGTTTATTAAAAATTTGAAACTTATACCACACAAAGTAGTTCATAAATGACATTTCCCACATGTCTACTTTACATCAGCATCACTTTTCAAATGCGATTTTTATTTTGTTATGATGTTAGACGGTTTAAAAGTTCAGTAGCAATTTTAAATTTTGTTAACAGGATCCAAGGGGTAACACTTCAAGCGTAGCATGCCAAGGTGAAGAGACTTAAGCCTTCCAATGCTCCTCTGGGAAATGAAATATGCAAATTGTCTCTTCAGAGAGGAAGAGAACTAGAACTCTAGTGCCATCTATTGGATGTAACAATCCTAAAAGTCAATATCGACCCTTTAACGAGCCTTGTCATATGACTTAGGATAAAAGCTAAACCAGAATCTCAATTTGCAGACACTGTTTCGGGGGTACTGCCCCTCACATAGAGCATTCATAGTATCAGATACAGCCCCGATTGTGGAACAATACTATACAATTACTGACATCTACTCATGACGATTCTCATGCAGGATTAAAGATCACCAAATCCTACATAAGAGACAGAAAGTGAAATTCCAAAAACCTAACACACTAGACCACTCATAGCGATTGAGATTCTGGTTTGGCTTTTATCCCAAGTCATGTGACAAGGCTCGTTAGAGGGTTGATATTGGAAGTAGCAATCCTAAAAGTCAATAGGTGGCACTACAGATCTAGTTCTCTTGCTCTCTGAAGAGACAATTTGCACATTTTGTCAACAAAATTTATAAATATTTTTTTACAGACTTATTCAGTTTTGAAGTGACTTTAGGTTGCCTGTGTCAGAAATACCCGCAAAAAGTGATAAGTATTAAAGGAACGGGCCATAAAATTGTAACCATCTGATGCTACACATTAGAAGGTCCACACTGATCCTCACAAAACATGTGTATGGACAACTTTTAACAAAAGTGTTTGGGGCCTTTAGGTTGGGGCTACATTAAGATTCTGGTGGCACACTGTGACATCACATCTAATGATATCTCTGCGTTTCTAAAAGTATTGGATTTTCTGACGCTGGTTGCAAGTAGCACACGTTTTTTTTTCTCTATAGACTTCAATGAAAGTAGCACAACTGGTCTGCGATTTGGCTGCAACAGCAAATTGCAAATAGCACTCATTTTTGGACATGCAGCCTGTCTGAATATTGCTGTCACAAACCACAAGTTGCTATGTAGTCTCAGTTTAAGGCCACGGCCCCACTATCAGTATTCGCTCAGTAATTTTTCTCAGGAATGGAGACAAAATGCAGAATTGGTGACTTGTTTCTATTATACTTTTCTCTGATTGTTCCTCACCTGGTTTTGGCTCCCACGCCTGAGAAAAAATACTGACCAAATACTGATAGTGGGGCCGTGGCCTAAGTGTTAAAAAGTCTCAAATATCCCACCTCTCAGCAGATTTCGATACAGAACACACTTTTTTTTTTGTTACACGGTTATGCTGTACGAATTACATGCACACATAAAATCAAACATACTGATAAAAGTATTTACTACAAAA
This sequence comes from Phyllobates terribilis, assembly GCF_046119375.1. NCBI lineage: Eukaryota > Metazoa > Chordata > Amphibia > Anura > Dendrobatidae > Phyllobates > Phyllobates terribilis. Next base: position 915,162,078 of record NW_027362763.1, on the reverse strand, counting down.
ACACTTTTGGTAGGGTTTCTGAGCACATCAGAGGCTCAAAACTGCCATTTGCCAAATGAACTACCACACTGTATGAATGGGAATTTTTTTTTTTTTTTTTTTTAACCCAACCATACAAAAATCCATTCTTGGGGCTCGCTCGCACGACCTTAGAATCTGTCATCCGAGAATATCAGGATGATTATGCTAATGACACTCCGATCATACTCTGATCAGTGTCAGCTTAGTGTGATCTGATTCTCTCAGATGACAGAATCAGAGCACACTGGGAGGAGAAGATGGAGAACAAAATTTCTCCACCTGCTCCATTCTGTGAGTCCACGGAAATCAGATGGCTAATTAATGGATCCATTTTACATGGACTTCAATGTAAAAAAAAAAAAATAAAAAAAAAACCCCACACATCTAGCAGAGATCAATTATTTAAAAATGGACTGAAAAGTTGTGCCTGCACATTTTCACCAACGGATTGCTGCTGGATCTGATCACTACTGGACATGTGAACACAGCCTTAAAAAATGTATTGGTAGTCACTAGGCAATTAAGGCAGAGTTCACACATCAGGTTTTCGATTACAGACCGGCCTGAGGCCTATGAGGCTGTAGAGTTAGGGCTCTTTCACTCTGTGTGTTTCCAGTACGTGTGGTGACAGTTTCGGCACGTACTGGAAACACTGACACACGCAGACCCATTCAAGGCTATGGGTCTGTGCACAAGTCAGTGTATTTCCACGAACCGTATCTCCGTGTGCTCCACACGCTGACATGTCCGTTTTTTTGAGGATGCATGGTCCGCAAAACGTCCCACACACATGACATCAGGGTGTCATCCATGTGACACGTACCAGCGCCTGGGAATCAACGCTACAGTTAGTTCTGTTCCCAAGCGCCAGGTGCTGAACACTGCCCTCATCATGGTTCCCTGCCAGCACTGCGATCAGCACCAGCACGGACAATGATGAGAGTAGTAGTGTCTGCCCCCGCAGTGTCCCTGTGTAAAAATAAGATTAAAATAAAATCCATATACTCACCTGTCTGGACAAGTCCCCTGCTATAATCCTCTGACATCGCCAGGGAGAATGAGCTTCGCTCAGTGAGTGACAAGACACCGCTCCTGAGCTCAGCTATGGGCCTGCTCGCTGGAGCGGCTCATTCTCCCCGGCATAAGCGGTCAGAGGATTACAGCGGGGACATCTCTGAACAGGTGAGTACATGGATTTTATTATTTTAATCTTAATTTTACACTGCGGGAGCAGACTACTACTACCCTCACTATTGCCCCTGCTGGTGCTGATCACAGCGCTGGCAGGGAACCATGATGAGGGCAGTGTTCAGCACCCAGCGCTTGGGAACAGCGCTAACTGTAGCGCCGATTCCCATGTACTGGTCCGTGTGATCCTGATGTGGCACACACGGGACACAAATATCTCCGGTATCGGAAATATACGAACGTGTGAAACCGGCCTTAACATCAGGATATCCGGGGGTTGGTCAATGCATCATACAGCATTAGCCTTATGCAGCATAGATAGTATCAGACACAGCCCTGATCCTGGAAACAACACTATGCAGTTACTGACATCTGCTCTTGACTACTCTCACACAGGATTAAAGATCACCAAATCCTAAATAAGAGACAACGTGAAATTCCAAAAATATAACACACTAGACCACTCATAGCCTGTGGTCATTATGATTCTGGGTAACATTTCATTGACTGACCATCCCTAATGATAATAGGAGCAAGTAAAACAAAGCCAGCGTGTTCAATAAACAACAATCCCTGCCAGTATGATTGACGGGGGGGGGCTGCAGAAATATGACATCAGTGTGAAGTGGACTTTCAGACATCAGTTTGGGAATTACTAGTTCTCCAATGCCTGCGATCAATGTTGTAATGGAATTACTGCCTAAGCTCTTACACTCACTCTCAACAGCATAAGAAGCCGTCTCTACATGGCGATCCACTGCACATTTCTCACATCCTATTTTCTTCTTTGGGTTTCTTGAAAACAGCAGCAGGAAACTTACAACATGTATTCACTTTACTGAAAGCCAAACCTAGCAGACAGATCTGACTACCAGCCATCCACAGCATCAGCACTTTCCCTTCAGCCTGCTCATTCATAAGGACAGTGACTGCAACAAAAGGGGATGCCACAACCAATCTCCATCCTATAGTGTCCTGTCTAGATAATATCTTAACAACATGTGAAGTAAGACATGTAGTTGGAAACATGATACACTGAACAATAAAGACCAGAGGCTGACAAATACAATGAACCATATTATTTATAAACAACAATACACCCTCCCACATAGCTTTCATGTAATAGGGGGAAAGAACTAAAGCAGTGCGGCATATATGGAGAAGCAGTGTGTGCGTGTGTACATGTATTAGATAATTACACACAGCAGGCACAGGGTGGGGATGTGCTCAGGGTACCCATCATATCATATCATATACACTGAAGATACAGGGTGGGGATGTGCCCCAGGTACTCACCATATATCATACATATAGAAACACACACAGATATACACAGCAGGCTGCGACGAGCCCCGGGCACTCACCGTGTCAGACACGCAGCAGGCTGCGACGAGCCCCGGGCACTCACCGTGTCAGACACGCAGCAGGCTGCGACGAGCCCCGGGCACTCACCGTGTCAGACACGCAGCAGGCTGCGACGAGCCCCGGGCACTCACCGTGTCAGACACGCAGCAGGCTGCGACGAGCCCCGGGCACTCACCGTGTCAGGCACGCAGCAGGCTGGGACGAGCCCCGGGCACTCACCGTATCATACACGCAGCAGGTTGGGACGAGCCCCGGGCACTCACCGTATCATACACGCAGCAGGCTGGGACGAGCCCCGGGCACTCACCATATCATACACGCAGCAGGCTGGGACCAGCCCCGGGCACTCACCATATCATACACATAGCAGGCTGGGACGAGCCCCGGGCACTCACCATATCATACACGCAGCAGGCTGGGACGAGCCCCAGGCACTCACCATATCATACACGCAGCAGGCTGGGACGAGCCCCGGGCACTCACCATATCATACACGCAGCAGGCTGGGACGAGCCCCGGGCACTCACCGTATCATACACGCAGCAGGTTGGGACGAGCCCCGGGCACTCACCGTATCATACACGCAGCAGGCTGGGACGAGCCCCGGGCACTCACCATATCATACACGCAGCAGGCTGGGACCAGCCCCGGGCACTCACCATATCATACACATAGCAGGCTGGGACGAGCCCCGGGCACTCACCATATCATACACGCAGCAGGCTGGGACGAGCCCCAGGCACTCACCATATCATACACGCAGCAGGCTGGGACGAGCCCCGGGCACTCACCATATCATACACGCAGCAGGCTGGGACGAGCCCCGGGCACTCACCATATCATACACGCAGCAGGCTGGGACGAGCCCCGGGCACTCACCATATCATACACGCAGCAGGCTGGGACGAGCCCCGGGCACTCACCGTATCATACACGCAGCAGGCTGGGACGAGCCCCGGGCACTCACCGTATCATACACGCAGCAGGCTGGGACGAGCCCCGGGCACTCACCATATCATACACATAGCAGGCTGGGACCAGCCCCGGGCACTCACCATATCATACACATAGCAGGCTGGGACCAGCCCCGGGCACTCACCATATCATACACATAGCAGGCTGGGACCAGCCCCGGGCACTCACCATATCATACACATAGCAGGCTGGGACCAGCCCCGGGCACTCACCATATCATACACATAGCAGGCTGGGACCAGCCCCGGGCACTCACCATATCATACACATAGCAGGCTGGGACGAGCCCCGGGCACTCACCATATCATACACATAGCAGGCTGGGACGAGCCCCGGGCACTCACCATATCATACACGCAGCAGGCTGGGACGAGCCCCGGGCACTCACCATATCATACACGCAGCAGGCTGGGACGAGCCCCGGGCACTCACCATATCATACACGCAGCAGGCTGGGACGAGCCCCGGGCACTCACCATATCATACACGCAGCAGGCTGGGACGAGCCCCGGGCACTCACCATATCATACACGCAGCAGGCTGGGACCAGCCCCGGGCACTCACCATATCATACACATAGCAGGCTGGGACCAGCCCCGGGCACTCACCATATCATACACGCAGCAGGCTGGGACGAGCCCCGGGCACTCACCATATCATACACGCAGCAGGCTGGGACGAGCCCCGGGCACTCACCATATCATACACGCAGCAGGCTGGGACGAGCCCCGGGCACTCACCATATCATACACGCAGCAGGCTGGGACGAGCCCCGGGCACTCACCATATCATACACGCAGCAGGCTGGGACGAGCCCCGGGCACTCACCATATCATACACGCAGCAGGCTGGGACGAGCCCCGGGCACTCACCATATCATACACGCAGCAGGCTGGGACGAGCCCCGGGCACTCACCATATCATACACGCAGCAGGCTGGGACGAGCCCCGGGCACTCACCATATCATACACGCAGCAGGCTGGGACGAGCCCCGGGCACTCACCATATCATACACATTGAGGATCACCGGCTGGTTGGCCATCTCTTCAGTTACAGCCGGGTCTCAGCCTCTTCCCTCGCGCACTCTTCCTCCTCCGGAGCGGCTCCCTCTTCTAGTGCGGCTCCGCCGGTTACAGCGGGGTTGGGACTACCAAACGGGTCATGACAGGACAGAGGAGTGCAGGAGCCCGGACAGCACTGGCGGAAGCGGTTCTACGGTAGCACTTCAGGCAGATGTGAAGTGTACGCCGCATCCTCTCCCGGTACAGCACTACCGCTCCCGTTATAGAAACATGACTGGGATTAAACAATGATAGGTCAAAGTAGTTCCGGCGCAGCTGCTGCCTCTCCTTCCGCCGCTTAGCCGATCAATATCGCTACCCACCAGTGGCCACTTACGGAAACCGAGGAGGTACAGTGGAAGTCAGCGTATCCGATGCTGACAGGATGACCCGGGGAAGGAGGGTGACGTCACGAGTGGGCGGCTCTACAGAGTGCTGAAGCTCGCCCTCCCCCCGGTCTATGTGATCACTAGGACTGACATACGGGCACGGCTGTGATTGCTGATGCTATGGCGGCGCGCGCACAACTTCTGAAATGGCGACATATTCTCAGGCCGTCTAGTCAGCTCAGCTTTCCTCTTTTTCTCTTGTTGTAACCATCATTCTGTTTGCAAATTCCCCAAGTTTTAAAGATGATTAAGGCTAAGGCTGTGTGCCCACGTAGCGTTTTTCAAGCGTTTATGCTGCGGAATTAACGCAGCGGAAACGCTTGTAAAACGCTTGGTAATCCGCACCCCATGGTCCCCAATGGGATTCCGCAAGTTCTATGCACATGCTGCGGATTTTTCCGCAGCGTTTATGCTGCATTCAAAAATCAGCAGCATGTCAATTAATTTTGCGTTTCCGCAAGCAGAATTGCCTTTGTCCAATGCATAAAAAACGCAAGGCAATTCCGCATGTGGAAAACGCGTGATAAACGCGCGAAAAATGCGCGATAAACGCGTGCGGAATTCCGCATGCGTTTTTCCGGGAGAGGACTTGCAGAAATGAAGCAGAAATTTTCTGCTTCATTTATGCAACGTGGGCACATAGCCTTATGCTGCGGAATTTCCGCAGCGTAAACTCTTGTGAAACACTAGGTAATCCGCACCCCATGGTCCCCAAGGGGATTCCGCATGTTCTATGCACATGCTGCGGATTTTTCCGCAGCGTTTATGCTGAGTACAAAAATCCGCAGCATGTTCATTAATTTTGCGGAAGCGCAGCGGAACTCCCGCCATTGATTTGCATTGAGACGCATAGAAACCGCGACTGTACATTTTTACAAGCGGCTTCTATGCGTCTCTATGTGCGGATGGTACCCAGTTCTGGAGGAGAGGAGACTTTCATCCAGACCTGGGTACCATTCTACCTGTAAAAAAAGAATAAAATAACAATTAAAGTTATATTCACCTGCCCGCGTCTTCTCTCTGAATGCCGGCATCGCTTGAGGACCTGCGGTGACGTCACAGTCATGTGACCGCAGGCCCTTCACCTCTCTGTCTCGTGATATGCCGGCAGCCGGGAACCAGACAGGAACGAGCGCTGCAGCCACGCCGGGGCCTCGGGGGTGAGTATAGCTTTATTTGTTTTAATTTTTACGGTTCACACTGTATAAATCCATGCTGTTTGCATGGATTTATACAGTGTGACCTAGTTGTCAAGCACTTTCCAAGTGATGCTATCGCCTGGAAAGCGCTTGTCAATCTGCATGCGGAAACGCATGTGAATCTGCATGTGGATCCGCATGTATTCTGCAGGAAAAACGCATGCACAATCTGCATGCGTTTTTTTCTGCCAGGGAGATACCGAAATGCTGCAGAAATTTTCTGCTTCATTTCTGCATCGTGGGCACATAGCCTAAGTGCCCACGTTGCGGAACTGAAGCATATTTTTTCCACTTCTCCCTGGCAGGAAAATCGCATGCGGATTTTACATGCGGTTTTCCTGCCAGGTAGAAGCGTTTGTGAGGCGTCTTTGCATGCATTTCCACATTCGGGTTGACAAGCGCTTTCCAAGCGATTTTAGCATCACTTGCAAAGTGCTTGACAACTTGTTCACACTATATAAATCCATGCAACCGGCATATATAGTGTGACCAAGTAATAGTTAAAAAAAAGAATCAGAATGGTAAAAAAAAAAAAAATAAAGTTTATACTCACCTTCCGATGCATTCTCTGCCCCGTCCGGAGTCTTGAGCGGCTCACGCTGTTGTGTGCAGGACCTGCGGTGAAGTCATTGAGTCATGTGATGGGTCACATGACTCAATGGCGTGGCAGGTCCTTCACACAACAGCGCGACGGAGGGAAAACATCAGAAGATAAGTATAAACTTTATTTTATTCTTTTTTTTACAGGTTCTTTGGTACCCAGGTCTGGATCCGCAGCATGGGCATTGACATTGCGGAATGCCATTGGGGACCATGGGGTGCGGATATACATGCGTTTTACAAGCGTTTACGCTGCGGAAATTCCGCAGCATATACGCTTGTAATACGCAACGTGGGCACGTAGCCTAAGGCTACGTGCCCACGATGCAGAAATGCTGCATATTTTTGCCGCTTCTCCCTGGCAGGAAAATCGCATGCGGATTGTACATGCGTTTTTCCCGCCAGGTAGAAGCGTTTGTCAAGCGTTCTTCACATGCATTTCCGCATGTGGGTTATCAAGCGCTTTTCCAAGCTATTTTAGCATCACTTGGAAAGTGCTTGACAACTTGGTCACACTATATAAATCCATGCAAACGGCATGGATATATATAGTGTGGCATGGATTTATATAGTGTGACCAAGTAATATTTTAAAAAAAAGAATAAGAATGGTAAAAAATAAAGATTATATTTACCTTCTGAGGGCCCCTGGTTTTTCTCCGCTGCGTCCAGTCTTTTGTACAGCCCGTGGTGGTGTGAAAGGACGTCAGCGGTCATGTGACCTGTCACATGACTAAATGATGTCATGGAAGGTCCTTTCACACCACCACGGGCTGTACAAAAGACTGGACGCAGGGGAGAAAAGACCAGGGGCCATCGGAAGGTAAGTATAATATTTATTTTTTATTTTAAATTCTTTTTTTTTAACAGGTACCATGGTACCCGGGTCTGGAGGAGAGTTTCCTCTTCTCCAAACCCGCGTACCATCCGCACGTTGAATCGCTTAATATTCGCTTGTGTGTAGTCATTCGGATATTAAGCGATTCAATGCCAGTCAATGGCGGTAATTACGCTGCGTGTCCGCAAAATTAATGGACATGCTGCATATTTTCCCCCAATGATAATTCGCAGCGGAAATTTCCACAGCATGTGTGGATTATAATTGGGGACCATGGGGCACGTATTACCAAGCGTTTTTTTAAGCGTTTTCGCTGCGGAAATTCCACGGCAAAAATGCTTGAAAAACGCATAGTGGGCACGCAGCCTAAAAGGGAGAGATTAGTGCAGCTACGAAATGTCAGGTCGCGCCCTTAAGCACACCCCTAGCACACCCTTAGCACACCCCTAACACACCTTTTTACATTTAATTTCCGCTCTCTACATTAAGAAAATGTTAGAAAGTGATTTAAAGCGAACCTGTCATCTTTCCCAGGCCCCCAAATCAGGAACGTACTAAAAAGAATGAAGAAAAGGAATAAATAAAAAGAATGAACATAATTTATTGGTCTAAAAATATGGACAGGTATAATATGTTTCTTGGGCATCTTAGACATGGAATGAACATGAAATATATGTAGATAATAGGGGAATGAACACACATCCCATATAAACAGGTGTATATTATATTCCCTGTGCTTGATAGGTGGGGAATGAACATGACATATATGTAGATAATAGGGGAATGAACACACATCCCATATAATCAGGTGTATATTATATTCCCTGTGCTTGATAGGTGGGGAATGAACATGACATATATGTAGATAATAGGAGAATGAACACACATCCCATATAATCAGGTGTATATTATATTCCCTGTGCTTGGTAGGTGGGGAATGAATATGACATATATGTAGATAATAGGGGAATGAACACACATCCCATATAAACAGGTGTATATTATATTCCCTGTGCTTGATAGGTGGGGAATGAATATGACATATATGTAGATAATAGGGGAATGAACACACATCCCATATAATCAGGTGTATATTATATTCCCTGTGCTTGATAGGTGGGGAATGAACATGACATATATGTAGATAATAAGGGAATGAACACACAACCCATATAATCAGATGTATATTATATTCCCTGTGCTTGATAGGTGGGGAATGAACATGAAATATATGTAGATAATAGGGGAATGAACACACATCCCATATAATCAGGTGTATATTATATTCCCTGTGCTTGATAGGTGGGGAATGAACATGAAATATATGTAGATAATAGGAGAATGAACACACATCCCATATAATCAGGTGTATATTATATTCCCTGTGCTTGATAGGTGGGGAATGAATATGACATATATGTAGATAATAGGGGAATGAACACACATCCCATATAAACAGGTGTATATTATATTCCCTGTGCTTGATAGGTGGGGAATGAATATGACATATATGTAGATAATAGGGGAATGAACACACATCCCATATAAACAGGTGTATATTATATTCCCTGTGCTTGATAGGTGGGGAATGAACATGATATATATGTAGATAATAAGGGAATGAACACACATCCCATATAATCAGGTGTATATTATATTCCCTGTGCTTGATAGGTGGGGAATGAACATGAAATATATGTAGATAATAGGGGAATGAACACACATCCCATATAATCAGGTGTATATTATATTCCCTGTGCTTGATAGGTGGGGAATGAACATGAAATATATGTAGATAATAGGGGAATGAACACACATCCCATATAAACAGGTGTATATTATATTCCATGTGCTTGATAGGTGGGGAATGAACATGAAATATATGTAGATAATAGGGGAATGAACACACATCCCATATAATCAGGTGTATATTATATTCCCTGTGCTTGATAGGTGGGGAATGAATATGACATATATGTAGATAATAGGGGAATGAACACACATCCCATATAAACAGGTGTATATTATATTCCCTGTGCTTGATAGGTGGGGAATGAACATGATATATATGTAGATAATAAGGGAATGAACACACAGCCCATATAATCTGGTGTATATTATATGCCCTGTGCTTGATAGGTGGGGAATGAACATGAAATATATGTAGATAATAGGGGAATGAACACACATCCCATATAATCAGGTGTATATTATATTCCCTGTGCTTGATAGGTGGGGAATGAACATGAAATATATGTAGATAATAGGGGAATGAACACACATCCCATATAAACAGGTGTATATTATATTCCATGTGCTTGATAGGTGGGGAATGAACATGAAATATATGTAGATAATAGGGGAATGAACACACATCCCATATAATCAGGTGTATATTATATTCCCTGTGCTTGATAGGTGGGGAATGAACATGACATATATGTAGATAATAGGGGAATGAACACACATCCCATATAATCAGGTGTATATTATATTCCCTGTGCTTGGTAGGTGGGGAATGAACATGAAATATATGTAGATAATAGGGGAATGAACACACATCCCATATAATCAGGTGTATATTATATTCCCTGTGCTTGATAGGTGGGGAATGAATATGACATATATGTAGATAATAGGGGAATGAACACACATCCCATATAAACAGGTGTATATTATATTCCCTGTGCTTGATAGGTGGGGAATGAACATGACATATATGTAGATAATAAGGGAATGAACACACAACCCATATAATCAGGTGTATATTATATCCCCTGTGCTTGGTAGGTGGGGAATGAACATGACATATATGTAGATAATAGGGGAATGAACATTCATCCCATATAATCAGGTGTATATTATATTCCCTGTGCTTGATAGGTGGGGAATGAACATGACATATATGTAGAAAAACAAAGAGAATGATGCTTGCGGCACAACCAGCCAGATAATAAAAAAATGTAAATGTTTATTGAAGAATCATTTTAAAAGGATAAAAACAAGGAAACCTGACGCGTTTCTGGTGCAAAAGAAATGCACCCTTACTCATCGGATATATTCAAGAAGTGTTAGTGAACACTGTTATATAGAAAAAATGAATGTTCATCAATTACAACAATTAGTGACAAACAAGATCAGCTGCAAAGTTGCACAACGAGGACAAGGCAAACTGCATGATGGCTATAGAATAAATCACACTCAATAACTTGTGCATGCTAATGATCAAAATACACAAACACAATTATGAATGAAGTTTTGCACAGTAGAGTGACAGTGAATATCAATTGTTATGCGTGTAACCCTGATACCTTGATATTGTATATGGACAAAAAATAAATATTATATGTATTTATGAACAAAAAATTAACCAAGTAAAATTGTTGGAATAAATGAATAAATCCACACTAGGAGTAACAGTAAATAACGGTTATTACTTGTGTTACTGGTATAGTATGTCAGTATTGTATGAATCCATGAATAAAACCATATTGTGGTGAAATGCACCAGTGAGACAATAAATGTTAAATAAATGACATAAAATGGGACAAATGAATTGGGCATTGAAAAGTGTAAATTACACATTGTTTTTGGAGTTATTGTAATGATTCAACATTGTATATACTCATTATCAACCTAAAATAAACAAAAACATTGCAGACAAAAAGTAATATACCATGACTTAATAAATATAATATAGGTCATTCCTGAAATTCATGCCAAGAGGAAACTTAGTATCTAGTTGTAGTATCCAGAATGCTTCACGTAGTGCCAGCTGTTGCTGCCCACTACCACCACGTATGGCTGAACTTTTTCTATACCAAAAAAAGATGATAAGTTTCCTTTATGCAAGGTGATGAAATGTTTGACAGCTCCAGAGTAGCTTGAATTATTATTACTACTGTTGGCAATATCTTCAGCTATCAGTTTTTTTATTTTTCTAGTAGTGTACCCTATGTAATACAAATTACATGTGTTGCACTAAATACAATACACCACATGGCTTGTCCTGCAGTTAATAAAAGAGTTTATGCGATATTGGATGCCACCGTGTGAATTGAATATGCATTTTTTATGCTGCTATACACCACATCTGCTGAGAGAGCATTTGTGGAAGCCTACGATGGAGAGCCACGATGTTGAAGTTTTTGGACAACGCAACAAACATGGTGACAGCATGTCCCCAAGAGAAACACCCCTTCTGGCAACACATTTACAACCACCTTGAATAACCTTACAGAGGGTATCATCCTGATTGACAAAGTATTTTAAAATAATATTCTTTATGACATTGAATTGTGGACTGTAAGCAGTTGTAAAAGTAATGTTGGATGAAGAAATAAACTCATTGCTGGTGTCATTTGGTTTGTGCAGTAAATCATGTTGAGAAATCTTATTGACATGAGAAAAAGATTTTTTGATAACAGATCTACTGTATCCTCTGTCAGTAAGTCTTTTTTTAATCAGTGTACTTTCAGCAATGAAATCATCGTTAGTAGAACATATCCTTTTAGCTCGAATAAATTCCCCCTTGGGGATAGCTTTAACCCCTTAACGACTGCCTTAATGCATTTTCACGCCGGTCGTTAAGAGTCCTTATTCCTCAGCGCCGTCAAAATGCGACGTTGAGGAATAATAGTGTTTTGCCCCCCAGCGTCGGAACTTCTCAGGGGTCTCAGCTCAGATCTAACATATCAGAGAAGGCAAAAATGGTGTCCCCCGAGACCCCCCGGTATGTTAGGTACTGGCAGCCATCCCCCGGTCCCTCTCTTTCTCCTGCAGAAAGAAAATGGCGGGCGCATGCGCAGTGTGCCCTCCCAGATCTGCATTCCCTCCGCTCAGCAACCGCTGAGAATTTTTCTCATTGGCTGCTGGCTTTTGATTACTGTGATAGACCTTATCACAGTGATCAAAAGCCCCAATATTAGTAAATATGGCAGCATTTGGGGCTGTACATCTCTCTTCCCTCCTTGTAGTTGTTCTGGGAAAGAAGAGAGTTAGGGTATGTGCACACGATGCAGAAATGCTCAGGATTTTTTCCTGAACATTTCTGCATCTCCCTGGCAGGAAAAAACGCATGCGGATTGTACATGCGGATTGTACATGCGTTTTTCCTGCCAGGGACATGCGGAAATGAAGCGGTCTTCACTTTCATTTCCGCATGCGGGTTGACAAGCGCTTCCCAAGCGATTTTAGCATCACTTGGAAAGTGCTTGTCAACTTCACACTGTATAAATCCATGCAGCCGGCATGGATTTATATAGTGTGTGAATGTCAAAAAATCAAAAATAAATATATACTTTACCCTTTGATGGCCCCCGGTGTCTTGCTTCGCTCGGTCCCGGCTGACGTCAGCGAAGGTCTTTCTTCATTCAACCGCGAAGTGCGGGGAACCAAGCAGGAGCGCTGCGCGGGCCGTCAGAAGGTGAGTATATATATATTTTTTATTTTATTCTTTTTTTTTTTAATGGTACCTGGGTCTGGATGAGAGTCCTCTCATCCACACCCGGGTACCATCCGCACATTAGACCGCATGAAAAGCGCATCAACATATACAGTGATGCGGATTCCATGCGGTCTAATGCAAGTCAATGGCGCCAAAAAAGCAGCGTTTCCGCAAAATTAATTGACATGCTGTGGATTTTTGAGCGCAGCGTTTACGCATCATGGGCACAGCACATGCGGATTTCAATTGGGGAACATTGCTGCCCTTCTACCATGCGTTTTTCATGCGTTTCCGCGGCGTTTACCCAACTGCAAAAACGCCGCGGAAACGCATGAAAAACGCATCGTGTGAACTCAGCCTTATACTACGTTCGAGTGCTGCCCTGTCAGAGAGAAAAAAGTGAAAAAAATCACCTATCAACCTCCGTGTCCGCACCCGAAACCTTCTTGAATACCCTTCTGCATCACCCCCCGTGTCTAATTTACTTTTTTTTATCATTTTTTTCTATTTTTTGTGGTTAGAATTACAAGCAATTAGGGTTAGCGTTACTAGGGTTAGCATTAGAGTTAGCGTTGGGGTTAGCTTTAGGTTTACAGTAAAAAAAAAATATACCAGTGTTAGGTTAGGTTTAGGGCTTGTAGCATTAGATTAGGGTTAGTTTTTTTGTTAGACAGGCATATAAAATAAAGCAATGGCTGGCAGAACATTCAGCGCCGAGCAGGTGTACACCGTGCTTTGCTCCGGCAGTGAAACAGAATCTGCCTCTCAAGCAGCGCAGTTTTCGGACAGTGACGACGACTCTTCCTCCACGGGATATCACAGCCCAATGGTAGCGGAGTCTGTCATCACTGCTGAAGCTTCAGGGGCAGGACCAAGAACCGCAGTCCCCCCCACCACTGTGGTATCATGACAGTTCATTTTCCCCTCAAATTCCCCCTTTCTTAGCAGCCCCTGGAATAAAATGAAACACCACTAATTTTACCCCCTTTCAATTTTTTCAAATTTTCATTATCTCTGAAGTTCTACAATTGATTGTCCATCAGACCAATCCATATTCCTGTCAGTATATTTCCCAAAAGCCCACATTCTTCCATTCCCGTTCCTGGATCCCCACAAATGTCCCTGAAATAAAAAAAATGTTGGGTCTTTCCCTGAACATGGGATAAGTAAAAAAAAACACACTCCACTCCTACTGGGCAACAAAATCCATCCACACCACCCCTGTATTTGCAGCTGTCATGCCCCGAGCCCGATACGAATCCCTGATGAGGTTTTTACATTTCAGTGACAATTCCCAAGCCCCCCCCCAAGAACTGACCCAAACTACAATCAGCTGAACAAATTAAGACCCCTAATTTCCCTCCTTCAACATTCCTTTCTAAATTCCTACACCCCAGAACAAAAAGTTGCAGTGGACGAGTCCCTGATGAGTTACAAGGGCCGTCTATCCTTCCGACAATTTATCCCCTCCAAGCGCGCCAAATACGGCATCAAATTGTACAAGATGTGTGAAAGCTCATCAGGGTACACATCCACCTTCATGATATATGAAGGTAGGGACCGCCAAATTAGCCCCCCAAACTACCCCCAGACAATTGGCATCCCAGGGAAAATTGTGTGGGAGCTAATGACGCCCTTCCTTCATCAAGGGTACCACGTGTATACGGACAACTACTACATGAGCATCCCCCTATACCAATCCCTCCACGTTGCAAATACAGCAGCCTGTGGGACAGTCAGGAAAAACAAAGTGGGGTTTCCGTCACAGTTGGTGTCCAGACGTTTGGAGAAGGGGGCATCATTTCATTTTCACTTGCAAGTGACCACCTTCTTGCAGTGAACTGGCGTGACAGGAAGGACGTCTACATGCTTACCACACTGCATGAGGACACCACTGTGACGGTCAGAGACAGGAGAGCCACCAGGGACAAGGAGAAACTGGTCTGCGTCATCGACTATAACAAATATATGGGAAGCGCTAACTTGTCGGACCAGGTGCTTCGACCGTATCTGGTCAAGCAGAAGACCAGGGCCTGGTACAAAAAGGTGGCAATCTACTTTATTCAGATTGCTACTTACAATGGCTTCATCCTCTATAAAAAAAAAAACAAGGACCACTCACATTTCTGCTTATCAGGAGAAAATTGTGGAGTGCCTGATATTTGAGTCAACAGCACAGGAGGAAGCCTTCGAGTCTGAGGATGTCCGGAGACTTGCTGAGCGTCACTTTATTTGCCCCGTCCCTGCCAATCCCACCAAAAAGTATCCCCAAAAACGATGTTGAGTTTGCAGTAAGCATGGTAGAAGAAGTGATTCCCGGTACTATTGCCTCACGTGCCCATCCCAACCAGGCCTTTGTATCTACCCCTGTTTTGAGACTTATCACACATCTTACCATTATTAGGTTGTTTTTTTTTTAAATAATTTATATTTTCTGTTTAGTGGGCCCCTTAGAGTAATTTTTATGGAACAAGTAATGAAGAGAATATTTTCATCCGTAAATCACATTTTATCCCATTTCACAATTCCAGGACTTGATCAATCACATACCAAACTACTAATCAGACAAATTCTCGTCCACATGCCCACGTCTGTGTACCCCAGAATGTGGATCCCACAAATGTTTTTGAAAATAGGTCAGCTGACAATTAATTTCAGGACTTGATTACTCACAAACATTTCTGACCATTTATCTTAGTTTGACTGTTTTTACGACTATGTCTTGCTACACCAAACTTTTGTTTCTACTTATATATTTATGTTGGTGATACGGGCATGATCATTTTATTGGATGCTCTCTCATAGTGAGGCTGTGCTGTACTTCTACACTATGGGCTTTACTGCATGTTTCTTGCCGAACCTCTTTTACCAGACAATTCTTTTAGGATTCTGTAGGGGATTGGTTGTTTTGGGCACATAGCGGTTCCTACCTTGGTGGGCGGGAGCCTGCTATGGAGTACCACGTCTATTGGCACATTCGTCTCTCATATAGGGATTGATGGAGCTAAACAGACGTTGTACGACCAGGCTCTGAAAGTCTCTGTCATTCCTGCCCTGCTGGTGTTCTTTCATTTTTGGAACAAACTCAAGTTTGCCACATAGTCGGCCGCATTTTCCTCCACATTTCACCCTTCACTCCAGAACAGTTTATTCTTCCTGCTATAATATACACAATTGTGGGAAAACTGTTTTGTTAGCAAAAACAAGTTTTATGATCAGCAAATGCGTTTTTAGGGGCATGCCTCCCTCTGTGAGTAATAATTCCTAGAAGGATTTTCTTGTTTGGTGGCTCAGTGTCTCTAAGCTTTGAATGGGTCCTGGAATTCTATCAATTTTACCCTAAAGATCAAATGGTGCTCCATCTATTATAGGCACAGTCACGTGCCCACAACTCACATTGGTACCGAATTGGATGTACTTTCCAACACTGAAAAACTAGTGCAATAAAATTTGAAGTGTGTTCATCAGAACGTACAAAAAAAGATTTATAAAAGAGACTGAAAAAAATGCAAATTGTAAATTTTCAAACTTGTGTTGTATAAACTGCATAAAAATGGTGGTATCAAACTACTCACTACCTCCCTAGATAAATACATTACAGGGTATACTTTGCAAAAAATACATTTATGGGGGATTTCTGTTGCTCTTGGACCACACAGGCTCTGGAAATATGACAATCTTTTCCAATTACAGACAAATTTGTGTTCCATAATTCAAATATTGCTCCTTCTGCTCTGAGCCCTGCCATTTGTCCAAAAATAACTTTTTGACTACATGTGAGGTATTGCCACGCTCGTAAGAAAGTGGGTAACAAATTGTGGGGTCCACTCTTTGGTGTTACCTCTGGAAAAAGTGAGACATTTGGGGCTAATGCAAGATTTTTGTGAAAAAAATGAACTTTTTCAATATGATGACCTAATGTTATCAAATCCTGTGTCGTACCTGTGGGTTCAAAATGCTCACTATACCCATTGATAAAATCCTTGAAGGGTCTAGTTTGCAAAATTGGGTCACTTGTGGGGCTTTCCACTGTTTAGGCGCCTTACAGGCCCTGCAAATGGGACATGGTGCCCGCCGTCTCTTTCAGACAAATTTGTGTTCCAAAATTCGAATATTGCTCCTTCTGCTCTGAGCTCTGCCATTAGTCCAAACAGAACTTTTTGACTACATGTGAGGTATCGCTGCGCTCATAAGAAAGTGGGTAACAAATTGTGGGGTCCATTTACTCTTGTCACCCTTGCAAAAATAAAAAAGTTTGGGTTTGAAGTAAATTTTTTGAAAAAAAAGTTAAATGTTCATTTTTTTCTTCCACATTGGTTCAGTTCCTGTGAAGCACGTGAAGGGTTAACAAACTTCTTGAATGTGGTTTTGAACACCTTGAGGGGTGCAGTTTTAGAATGGTGTTACTTTTGGGTATTTTCTGTCATATAGACCCCTCAAAGACACTTCAATAGTGATGTGGTCCCTAAAAAAAATGGTTTTGTAAATTTTGTTGGAAAAATGAGAAATCGCTGGTCAACTTTTAATCCTTATAACTTCCTAACAAAAAAAAATTTTGGTTCCAAAATTGTGCTGATGTAACGTAGACATGTGGTAAATGTTATTTATTAACTATTTTGTGTGACATATCTCTGATTTAAGGGTATGAAAATTCAAACAGTTTTCAAAATTTTCGCCAAATTTCAGATATTTTCACAAACGCAAGTAATATCGAAGAAATGTTACCACTATCATGAACTACTACAATATGTCACGAAAAAACAGTTTCAGAATCAGGGGGATCAATTGAAGTGTTCCAGAGTTATTTCCTCATAAAATGACAGTGATCAGAATTGTAAAAATTGGTCTAGTCATTAAGTACACTGCCGTTCAAATGTTTGGGGTCATTTAGAAATTTCATTATTTTTGAAAGAAAAGCACATTTTTTTTTTCAATGAAGCTAACAGTAAATGAATCAGAAATACATTCTATACATTGTTAATGTGGTAAATGACTATTCTAGCTGAAAACGTCTTGTTTTTATTGCAATATCTACATAGGTGTATAGAGGCCCATTTCCAACAACCACCACTCCAGTGTTTTAATGGTACATTGTGTTTGCTAACTGTGTAAGAAGGCTAATGGATGTTTACAAAACCCTAGAAAACCCTTGCACAAGTATGTTAGCCCAGCTGAAAACGGTTTGGCTGATTTAAGAAGCTATAAAATTGACCTTCCTTTGAGCTAGTTGAGAATCTGGAGCATTACATTTGTTTGTTCTATGAAACTCTCAAAATGGCCAGAAAAAGAGAACTTTCATGTGAAACTGGACAGTCTATTCTGGTTCTTAGAAATGAAGGCTATTCCATGCGAGAGGTTGACAAGAAACTGAAGATTTCCTACAGCGGTGTGTACTACTCCCTTCAGAGGAGAGCACAAACAGGCTCTAACCAGAGTAGAAAGAGTAGTGGGAGGCCCCGCTGCACAACTGAGCAACAAGAGAAGTACATTAGAGTCTCTAGTTTGAGGAATCGATGCCTCACAGCTCCTCAACTGGCAGCTTCATTAAATAGTACACGCAAAACGCCAGTGTCAAGGTCTACAGTGAAGAGGCGACTACGGGATGCTGGCCTTCAGGGCAAAGTGGCAAAGAAAAAGCCATATCTGAGACTGGCTAATAAAAGGAAAAGATTAATATGGGCAAAAGAACACAGACATTGGACAGAGGAAGATTGGAAAAAAGTTTTATGGACAGACGAATCAAAGTTTGAGGTGTTTGGATCACACAGAAGAACATTTGTGAGACGCAGAACTGAAAAGATGCTGGAAGAGTGCCTGATGCCATCTGTCAAGCATGGTGGAGGTAATGTGATGGTCTGGGGTTGCTTTGGTGCTGGTAAAGCGGGAGATTTGTAAAAGGTAAATGGGATTTTGAATAAGGAAGGCTATCACTCCATTTTGCAACGCTATGCCTTACCCTGTGGACAGCGCTTGATTGGAGCCAATTTCATCCTACAACAGGACAATGACCCAAAGCACACCTCCAAATTATGCATGAACTATTTAGGGAAGAAGCAGGCAGCTGGTATTCTATCTGTAATGGAGTGGCCAGCGCAGTCACCAGATCTCAAACCCATTGAGCTGTTGTGGGAGCAGCTTGACCGTATGGTAGGCAAAAAGTGCCCATCAAGCCAATCCAACTTGTGGGAGGGGCTTCAGGAAGCATGGGGGGGAATTTCTCAAGATTACCTCAGCAAATTAACAGCTAGAATTCCAAAGGTCAGCAATGGTGTAATTGCTGCAAAGGGAGCATTCTTTGACGAAAGCAAAGTTTGAAGGAGAAAATTATTCTTTCTAATAAAAATCATTATTTCTAACCTTGTCAATGTCTGGACTTTATTTTCTAATCATTTTGAAACTCATTTAATAAATAAAAATATGTGTTTTCATGGAAAACACAAAATTGTCTGGGTGACCCCAAACTTTTGAACGGTAGTGTACATAATTGGCTCCATCCTTAAGGGGTTAATAGTGTGTTTTGAATGTGAGCTGGTGGACAGTAAGATAGTATTGCCCGCAGTTTTTTTTATGGTACAGCCCAGTATTAACCTTGCCAGTAGCAGTATCTCCATATAACAATACATCTTGAAAAGAAATCTCTTTGGAGAGGTCACCACAAGTAAAGCGTAAGTTTAAGTAATTAGAATTTAAATATGAAATGAAATCTTGATACGTAGACGAGTAATCTATGTTACGGATCCGGGTGGTGGAACCTCTGTGCTGCGGTGCAATGAGGGACCAGAGGGGCGTAACTAGGTATCAACTCAGACTGACCAAGGTCGTACGGCGGCTCAATCGACTCCATGACCAGGGAAGGACCGAGCAGAGGGACCAGGTGCTACTCTGGGCCAGACCTTGTATGAGAGCAGGTGACTCCCACGGGTCAGAAGGCAGGGACTGACCGGTACAGCAGATGAGCACGGCAGGCAGTCTGACGGGTGATCCGGGTAGACGGATTGGCAGACATGGCAGGTAACTGGTAGGAGCCTCCAGGTAGGCTGACAGATAGGCACGGCAGGTTACCAGTACGTTCTCCGGGAAGGCAGGCAAGCCAGGCCCATAGACAGACTGGCGGATTTGGATTGTAGGCAGACAGTCGGGCTGGAGAGTACACTTGGCAGGCGGAGACAGGGAGTCAGGCTGGCAGACAGGACAGATAATCAGGCTGGCGGACTGGACTGGTAGTCAGGCTGGCGGACAGGACAGATAATCAGGCTGGCGGACAGGACTGGAAGTCAGACTGGCGGACTGGACTGGTAGTCAGGCTGGCGGACTGGACTGGTAGTCAGGCTGGCGGACAGGACTGGAAGTCAGGCTGGTGGACTGGACTGGTAGTCAGGCTGGCGGACTGGACTGGTAGTCAGGGTGGCGGACAGGATTGGAAGTCAGGCTGGCGGACTGGACTGGTAGTCAAGCTAGCAGCGGGACCTGAGGGCTGAAGCAGAGTTTAGGACACAAAGCTACAACCATGCACGGGCACCTCCATTTTTGAGGCGTTGCCTTTTATATGAGAGGTCCTCCGGCCATTGGCCGGGGACTCCTTAGGACGGCGCATGCGACACCTTTAAGAGGGAGGGAGCGCGACACCTTTAAGAGGGAGGGAGCGCGCACGCGCCCTTATCACAGTGCCCGGGAAGCTGCGCGCGATGGCAGCAGCAGCAGCAGGAGCGGCGGGGGACACCGGGCGGGAAGTGTGGCGATAAGAGGGACGGCGTCTCTGCCTGTCAGGGGGCAACGACTCCGATACTACAATCTACATATATTTCATGTTCATTCTCCACCTATCAAGCACAGGTAATATAATATAAAATAGTTTTATGGGAAATTTGTTCATTCCCCTATTATCTACATATGTCCATTCCCCACCTATCAGGCACAGGGAATATAATATATACGTGTTTACGTGGGATATGGGTTCATTCCCCTGTAATCTACATATATTTCATATTCATTCCATGTCCAAGATGCACAAGAAATCTAGAATACCTCTCCATACTTCTGGACCTATAAGTTATGTTCATTCTTTTTATTTATTCTTTTTAGTATGTCCCTAAAAATTCCACATAGCAAAGACCAAATCACATGGGCTCTGTGAAACCAACGCGTTGGAACTACAATCTCATATGATTGAATATTCTACACTTATGTGACTGGAATCCAGTTGTATTTAATACCGCTGTATATTCATTCCTTCATACCATGATTACAGCAATTGGCCGAAAGCATTGGTTTTGTAGATCCCATGTGATTTGACCTTTGCTATATGGAATTTTTTATCTTTTTTTTCTCCAATAAACTGAAGATTTTATTCATCTGAGGACTCAACGCTGGAGATTTTTACTTTAATTTCTGGTATATATGACTATTAGGGATGAGCGGGCCGGTGGAAGTTCTATGTCTCTCTCAATAAGAACTGTTACATTTGCAAACAATCTGACTGATCCACATGGTTTGACCTTTTTTTGACTCACTCAGGGACCTTCACTGAACTTAGACTTGCACTTTTTGGGCCTTTTAGGCTCCAGAGCCCAGGTGCGATTGCAACCCCTACACCTATTGTAGCCTCCTCCTGACAGTGCTTGTCATTGGCAGAAATAACATAGGCCCCGATTCATCATTGCTGTTTCTCCATTTTTCTGGGGTAATTTGCTCCTTTTCAGTAGCTTTAGTATTTGTGCCTTATTTGCTATATGTTTTGTGCCACTTTTTAAGTTGTCCGTTTTTTTTTTATTGACAACTTATCCAGATGTTTTAGATTCATGAATTGCGACTTTTACCAAATATCACATTTTTTGGCTTATCTCTCTCCAGTCCCTACCTGGAGAAATATTTTTGGAGGAATTTACAATGTGGCGCATTTCCGGAACTTTTTAAAAGATTTGCAAGTTTTGGTGCTGAAAAGGTGAAAAACCAATTAACCCCTTTCCGACCTTGTCAGTAATAGTACGTAGCTGCACCCTGGGACTTATGGACCAAGTACTTACTATTACGCGTGCGGCAATCGCGGGTGCAAGGGGGGAGGTGATTGCTATACTCACCTCTCCTGCCGGCGTCCAGCGAAGTCTGCGGCGGCTTCCGGATGTTGTCATGACAACCTGATGACCCGGCTCCATGTTATAAACTTCTGTGAAGCACTTGGGGGTTAAGGGTGCTCACCACACATCTAGATAAGTTTCCTGAAGGGTCTAGTTTCCAAAGTGTCACTTGTGGGGGTTTTCCACTGTTTAGGCACATCAGGGGCACATCCGCTAATTATTCAAGCAAATTTTACATTCAAAAAGTCAAATGGCGCTCCTTCCCTTCTGAATCCCTGCCGTACGCCCAAGCAGTGGTTTTCCCCCACATATGGAGTATCAGCTTACTCAGGAGAGATTGCACAACAAGTTTCATGGTGCAATTTCTCCTGTTACCCTTATGAAAATGCAAAACTGGGGGCTGAGAAACATTTTTGTGGGAAAAATGTGAAAATTTTACTTTCATTCCTCCATGTTATAAACTTCTGTGAAGCACCTGGGGGTTCAAGGTGCACACCACACATCTAGATAAGTTCCCTGAGGTGTCTAGTTTCCAAAATGGTATCAATTATGGGGGGATTCCACTGTTTAGGCACATCTGGGGCTCTCTAAACGCAACATGGCATCCCCTAAGTATTCAAGCAAATTTTACATTCAAAAAGTCAAATGGCGCTCCTTCCCTTTTGAGCCCTGCCGTGCACCCAAACAGTGTTTTTCCCCACGTATGGGGTATCTGCGTGCTCAGGGAAATTGCACAACAAATTTTGGGTCCATTTTTTCCTGTTACCCCTGCAAAAATAAAAAAAAAATTGTCTAAAGTAACATATTTGTGAAAAAAGATAAATGTTCATTTTTTTCTTCCCCATTCCAAAAATTCCTGTGAAGCACCTGAAGGGTTAATAAACTTATTGAATGTGGTTTTGAGCAACATGAGGGGTGCAGTTTTTAGAATGGTGTCACTTTTGGGTATTTTCTGTCATAAAGTCCCCTCAAAGTCATTTGTGATGTGGTCCATGAAAAAATGGTTTTGCAAATTTTGTTGTAAAAATGAGAAATCGCTGATCAACTTATATACTATAACCTTTATAGTTCCCTAATAAAAAAAAATGTTGGTTCCAAAATTGTGCTGATGTAAAGTAGACATGTGGGAAATGTTATTTATTAACTATTTTGTGCGATATATCTCTCTGATTTAAGGGCATAAAAATTAAAATTTTGGAAATTGCAAAATTTTCAAAATTTTTGCCAAATTTCCGATTTTTTCACAAATAAACGCAAGTGATATCGAAGAAATTTTACCACTATCATGATGTACAATATGTCACGAAAAAACATTCTCAGAATCAGCGGGATCCATTGAAGCGTTCCAGAGGTATTACCTCATAAAGTGACAGTGGTCAGATTTGTAAAATTGGGCCGGTCATTAACGTGCAAAACACCCTCGGGGGTAAAGGGGTTAAAAACAACAAAAAGCATTTTAGCTTTTGCACCAAATTCATGGACGCGTGCGCCATTTTGAAGAATTTGGTGCAAAAAATTCCAGCAAATGCCATAAGACAAAAACAGAAATCACAAATGATGAATCGCGTCCACAGTGTATTGTAAAGTGTTTAATGAATCTTCAGACTCTGCTGTAATTCTTTGACAAAAGAGAAACCTTCATCAACTCAGTATTAGCCCAAGTCAGTGGCATACCGCTAATAGCAGCAGACCACGCGACTGTTATGGGGCCTGGGGCCTTCCCCCCACACAGGCGCGATGACGTCACTACAGCGCGCCCTCTGTGCTGAGCAGTGCAGAGGGTGAGAAGATGCTCTGCAGAGGCCGAAGCTGCGAGGGATTAGGGAGAGGGGAGTATTAGTTTATTTATTTTATATGTATGGAGGATTATATGGGGCTTATAATACTATATGGATGACTATATGGGGCCAATAATACCGTATGGAGCACTATATGGTGCCCATAATACTGTATGGAGGACTGGAAATGCCCACAAAAAAAAGACTCAGGAGCTCATGCAAGCAGAGTCTAGAAAATACATCTCAGACTAAGGGCCCAGAAACCAGCACATTCCGACATGAGAACGGCCAGTCTGGATGAATCGCAGCTAAATCTTTATTTGACCATTTCAAATGCAATAGAAATGTGCTGGCTGCAGTGAGGAGGTCATGTGACTGCAGGTGATTGGCTGCAGTGAGGAGGTCATGTGACTGCAGGTGATTGGCTGCAGTGAGGAGGTCATGTGACTGCAGGTGATTGGCTGCAGTGAGGAGGTCATGTGACTGCAGGTGATTGGCAGTTACTGGTCATTCCTGGCTCCTGCAATGTTATCATTTGAATCTCAGGTGCCAGTTCGGAGAGAGCGACTGCTGCGACTTGTCTACAAGGAGCATCTGGAGAGTTTTTAGCCTCAAAGACACCGTGGTTTACCATTTTTTCCTTCCCTTTCCATTTGTACCCTCCCCCACATCCCATTTTTTTCATTTTTCCAGGATTTACAGGATTCCATCATTCTTTACTGGACATCGTGTGGCAAGTATCATTCTCTGTAGCCCATATACAGTTCACAGAGCACAATACATTCACATTACACAATGTATACACAGAGGGAGGAGCGGAGCTGGTCACATTATTTGATTGGGAAGGAGCTGTATAACAGATTTATAGTTTTAGAGTCGTAAAATAAACATTAAAAGTGTGCATCATCCGTCAGAGGTATCTGTTTAGCTTATATGTCCCAGCGTATACATTGAATGGATGCCTAAATATGATGCAAAAATAGCCTAACACTGGCCATAGAAAGAAATGGGACAAGGGAGCAGGAACACTCTATATGTGTATACACACAACAAGCTTTATAGGAAAGTAATGGCTATAACTGAAATTACTTGTACAATAAGTGTGCGTACATATATCTCAGACATTAGCGCCAACAGACTAATAGGTAACAAAATTGATAAAAGGGACGAAATAATAATAATTAAGTCAATATAGTGGGTCATAAATAAATGTCATAAAAGATTAACTTTATTGATGAAGTAAAAAGATGCAGTGGACATACAAAAACCTGGAAAAGGTCGCAGATCACACGTACAAATAGTAAAATAGTATATACTAAAATGTAAAGGAGACTCACTGCTTAGTACAAAATCACAAATATAGTATATTATATGTAGCCATCATCAGAAATATATATATATATATAAGCAAATATGTGTAAAAATACATGTATAATATTGATAATGCAATCAGAATATATGGGGGTATGGTGACTAAATAATGGTCATGTATACAAGATTGGGGTAAAAGGTAAATATATTCCCATACATGGCACGGTCAAATAGTCGGCGGACACTCAGGATGGATGGGAAAAAATGAGTTTAGTATATACTTGGTTCATAGCAGGAGCTGCCTTACGATGTGCCCACCCCGACACATCACAGAAAGAGGGAGAATAAAAATGCAGCGCTAGCCAATAGGAGAGGGACGCAGAGTGTAGTGACGCATGCGTGAACTGGTGAAGTCCGGGAGCTTGCCTCGACCCACGTCACATGACCGACCGTGACACAAACTGGGTTGCGACGCCGAAAGGAACGAAAGATACAGGAAGAGGAGAGCCGGCCGGGCACCAGATGAGCATGCGTGCTACCGGGCCAATCTGCACAAGAAGTCTAGCATTCATAATTGAGAGAAATCAAAAATGTGCATAGTGGGAGAGTTAAAAGAAAAAAAGGGGGGAGAGTAATACTCAATATAGGCCACAAGATAGTGCAAAAGAGCATGATATTAACTGTATACAGCACAATGGAGAGAACACATTATGCGATATTATGACATAAGGATAGTAATATTGCCATAAATAAGATACATATTAATGATACAGAAAAACAATATGAAATGGAAAATTTAAATATAATAAAAATATAATATAATTAATGCATTGAATATAATAAAAAAAGTGTGTCATTTATAAATGCGTGTGATGACAGGTGAAGAGAGAAAAAGAATTTATATAATTTTTATATCTCCAAACAAGCAATGATGAGTGAATGTGAATAAGGGAACACATAAATCAATCTTTATATCCCTCAAAGTGGCATGATTTCATTACATTTGATAAGAGTAAATACATGTATTTGAATGTACAATGTAAAATATGTACGTAAATAAGGGGGATCAAGGGGAGTGGGAAGATGGGGAAACTGAAGTAGGGATGGATAGATGGGGGAAGGAAGGAAAAGAACATCTAAGTACCATATTTTGTGAACTATAAGACACATTGGACCATAAGACGCACCTAGGTTTTAGAGGAGGAAAATAGAATAAAAAATTTGAAGCAAAAAATGTGATCATGTTGCACTTATGGGGGTTCTGCTGCTGCCACTGTTATGGGGGTAATGTTCCCCAATTCTGTACTTATGTCCCCCATCCTGCTGTACATGTGGCCCATCCTCGTCCCTTCCTAGTATATATGATCTCCATCCAGGTATACAGTATATGGTCCCAATCTTGGTATATATGGCCCCAATTCTGGCATACGTGACCCACATCATGATATATGTGTCCCCCATCCTGGTATATATGATCCACATCATGGTATATATGGCCCCCCTTCCTGGTATATATGTCCCCCCATCCTGCTATATAGTGGGGAAAATAAGTATTTGATACACTGACAATTTTGCAAGTTTTCCCACCTACAAAGAATGGAGATGTCTGTATTTTTTTGTATTAGGTACACGTCACCTGTGAGAGACAGAATCTCATTTTTTTAAAAATTAATTTGCATTTTATTTAATGAAATAAGTATTTGATACAATAGAAAAACAGAACTTAGGCTATGTGCCCACGATGCTGAAATGCTCAGGATTTTTTCTGAGCATTTCTGCATCTCCCTGGCAGAAAAAAACGCATGCGGATTGTACATGTGTTTTTCCTGCCAGGGACAAGTGGGTGTGAAGCGTTCTTCACTAGCATTTCCGCATGCGGGTTGACAAGCGCTTTCCAAGCGATTAGCATCACTTGGAAAGTGCTTGTCAACTTGGTCACACTATATAAATCCATGCAAACAGCATGGATTTATATAGTGTGACCCTAGAGAATGGTAAAAAATAAAAAAATAAATATATACTTACCCTCTGATGGCCCCCGGTGACCTGCTTCCCTCCGTTCTCCCTTGCTGGCAGCGGTACACTGAAGGACCTGCCGACGTCAGCGTCGCGTGACCCGTCACATGACTATGACGTCGGCGCAGGTCCTTCAGTCCATCGCGAACTGCCAGCATGCGAGAAGGAGCGCATCGGGGGCCGCCAGAAGGTAAGTATATATTTATTTTTTATTTGATTCTTTTTTTTTTTACAGTTTTCTATGGTACCCGGGTACGGAGGAGAGTCTCCTCTCCTCCACACCTGGGTACCATCCACACATTGAACGCATGGAATGCGCATCTACATATACAGTGATGCGTAATCTATGCGTTCTAATGCAAGTCAATGGCAGCAAAAACGCAGCACTTCCGCAATATAATTGGTGGTGCTGCGTTTTTTTCTGCAATGATAATCCGCAGCGGAAATTTCCGCAGCATGTGCACAGCACATGCGGATTATCATTGGGGAACATGGCAGGCCTTCTACCATGCGTTTTTTAAGCGTTTCTGCGGCGTTTTTGCCGCTGCGGAAACGTTTAAAAAACTCATCGTGGGCACACAGCCTTAATATTTGGTACAAACTTTGTTTGCAATTACACAGGTCAGACGTTTCCTGTAGTTCTTGACCAAGTTTGCACTCACAGCCAGGGCTGTCACCAGGAATTTCAGGGCCCCGCACTGGCAAAATTTTCATGCCCCCTTGAGACTCTGCCCAGGCTCCACCCCAGCTCCGCCTCCATCCCTCGAACCTTCTACAGTCCCACCACCCACTCTTGGAAAAACTCCACTTCTGCACCACGTCATCACCAATCACATATTACCAGTTCCCAGTGAACACCAGATCACACACATAGCCATCAGCTTTTGTTTTGGCCAAAAGATTTTTACCATGATAAGGTAGACTCTTCAGGCCAGTCCCTACTCTACTCTAATCTATTAAAAATTTCTTAAAATATCCAATACTCTTTTTAGGTATATTTTTATTCATTTTTCTTTAATGTGTCATATACATTTTTTAAAATGACCAATAATACCACATACAAGGAACAAATACTGTCACATCATGACCAGACCACATATCACCACCACAGTGACTGAATAATACCACATACAAGGATCAAATACCACCACACCATGACCAGACCACATATTACCACCATATAGTGGCCGAATAGTATCACATGCAAGGGACAAATACCGCCGCACCATGACTGGACCAGATATCATCACCACTTAGTGACCAAATACTACAATACTGATCATTAATAAAAAAACACAATATTACCATAAGTGCCATTTTACATGGGAGCTCTGTACATGGTATACAGTGTATAATGTAAGTTTACAGGTAATATAGTGATCACCAGTGACATTATACACAGGAGCCCTGTACATAGTATATAGTGTATAGTGTCAGTGTACAGATAACACACTGACTCACCAGTGACATCTCTAGGTGAAGTCCTTCATCTTTGCTTTTCTCCTTCATCCAGCACAGACCACCATCACTTCTTCCAGCCAGGACTCGTCTTTGCATAAAAAACACACAGTTATCTAGGGCACATTGCCCAACTTCTACATTACACAGCTGAATACAGACGTGCACCCACCATTAATATATAATCAGTTATTATGCAATCCACCATTCCAAATATAAATTGAAATCCACCCAAGTGACCCCACTAACTGAAAATAGCCACTTTCCACACCAAAAAAATATATAAATTAATTAGAACCTGTACTCTTTCCCCTAATTTATTACCAGTCACACTCCTGCATCCTTAATGCCCCCTACTCTGTACCTCCTGCTCCCCCAATTCATTATATTTACATGCACCCTCTGCCCCAATTCATTATATCATGTCCGTGCTCTCCCCATTCCCACCTTCTATTCATCATCATTTACTCTCCCCCCCACTCCCCATTCATCATTTGCTCTCCCCCAACTCTCAATTCATCATTTGCTCTCCTCACCCCCCATTCACCATTTGCTCTCACCACCCCCCATTCCCAGTTCATCATTTGCTCTCCCCACCCCCCCACTCCCAGTTCATCATTTGCTGTAGTCACCCCCCACTCCCAATTCACCATCTGCTCTCCCCACCCCCCGCTCCCAATTCACCATTTGCTCTCCCCACCCCCCACTCCCAATTCACCATTTGCTCTCTGCAGGCGCGTACACGATGAGTCATCGCATACGCGCCTTCACCAGAGTGTCACTGAAGGGGAGGAGGGACTCCCTTGGAGCTGCTGCACAGCCATTCAATCTTGAAGGCTATGAGATCTCCTAGGGAGTCACGTGTGGGAAAGACTTGGTGCAACACAAAGGGAAGAGGGAAAGGAAGTCCAGTCTCTAGGTAAAGGGGGGGGGAGGGGAAACCTCATGGCTGATAGAATATCACCATGTCTCCCCTAACATTTGGCTCTTCACCAATCGCTGCACGGGTTGCTCGCCCTGTCTTTTCCTGGCTTTTGGCTAAGGCTAGGGAAGGGAGGAGATGAGCACTAGTCGATCCTCACTGACACTAAAGACAACAAGGAGGATAAACAAAGGGGAATTGCTTAGCTTTAGATGTCTCCAGACAACTACGCACACGTCCTCAACACCAAAGAGGAAGAAGTACTGCTCTTGCTAAAGCCTTCACAAGGAGTAATGAATATCGTCTGCACCTCCCTCTGGAACACAGCACACAGCAGGTATTTATACACCAAGGCCAGGGTGTTAATTAGCCAGAGGAAGGTAGCCGCTGGGTCCTAGAGACACCCTCTAACAAGATGTCTGCAATGCCAAACATAGAGATCTCCTGCAACCCACTGCAGGGCGACTGTCTGTCACTTCTGACACACCCGTGACATATGGACCCTGCGCCGAGGAGAGGTACGCCGCTGGGTTCTCTTGTCTTCTGGGCAGGTGATGGCACGTACGCGATGTCACCTGACCAGAAGTCAGGAGAAGTGTGAGGAAGCTGCGCGGCTGCGGAGCTCAGGTAAGGCATTTAGCGCCGAGGTGTGAGCAGCCAAAAGCGACACCCTGGCGCTCTGCACTTTGTTACAGCATGGGGCCCATGAACAGAAGCACAAGAGGGGGGGGCCCGACTGGGCCCGGGCCCCCCCCATACTGCTGCTGACAGGGCCCCATACAGCAGTAATGGCAGTAATGCCTTGATGGTGGCCCTGCACACTGCAGCAGGGATTTTGGCCCACTCCTTCATATAGATCTTCTCCAGATCTTTCAGGTTACGGGGCTGTCGCTGGGCAACATTAAGTTTCAGCTTCTTCCAAAGATTTTCTATTGGGTTCAGTTCTGGAGACTGATGGCTAGGCCACTCCAGGACCATGAAATGCTTCTTATGGAGCCACTCCTTAGTTGCCCTAGCTGTATGTTTCAGGTCATTGTCATGCTGGAAGACCCAGCCACAACCAATCTTCAATGCTCCTACTGAGGAAGGAGGTTGTTGGCCAAAATCTCGCGATACATGACCACATCCATCCTCCCTTCAATACGGTGCAGACGTCCAGTCCCCTTTGCAGAAAAGCAACCCCAAAATAAATGTTTCCCCACCATGCTTCACAGTTGGGATGGTGTTCTTGGGGTTGTACTCCTCCTTCTTCCTCTAAACACTCGCTCCCGCTCCCCCTCACAGTAGTGACACCCAGACCTCCCATGACCAGTATGATAGAGAAGCTTTCTCACAGAAAACACACAGACTTCCTTCACACATCCTGGTAATTCCTGTACAGAAAAAAGCATTACTGGTGAGATCCGTAATCTGTGTCTGTGTGCCATCCGTATGTGACATCCATGTGGCATCCGTGTGCTACCCATATGTCCATGTGTCCGTGTGCCATCCATGTGTCGGTATGCAGCATCCATGTTTTGTCCAGGAAAAAAAAGTCTGCTATTTAAACAATTTATTTTTAAAGTTTAATTGCAAGAAATTTAACAACAAAGGACTTTCAGGAGGGAGAACAGACAATAGATGGAAAGTCATGAGTGAGATATACAGGGTGGTCCAAAAGTAGGTGGACAGAAAATAATAACATTTATTTAGATTTATATATAAAATTATATTTACTAACACAAGCATAACATTGACAATTACATTTTATTCTGAACAATGATACAAAAGCCCTTAAATTTTATCAACGCAGGTGCTCAAAATGTTTTCCATTACAATTTGCACAGCTTTGAAGTCTGCCTCTTATGCTTCGACAAACTTGTTTGTCTCTTGGGTAACTTACTGTACATGTCATTTATTAATTAATGATTACATTTCAGAAAAAAAATGGTGTGGGATCCCCCTACATTTTATTAACCAGCAGAAGGAAAGTGGACAGCTGGGGCTTATATTTATAGCCTGTGAAGAGGGTAATACCCATGTAGCTTCCCAAGCTATTAATATCAGCTCACAGCTGTATACTTCTTCTTTACTAGTTTTAAAATGGGGGACCCACCCAAAAAATTACATGGGGTCTTCCCTATTTTAACAACCAGCAAAGGCTAGGCAGACAGCCTAGGAAGGGGTCATGGATATTGGTCCCCTCCCAGACTAAAAACATCAGCTCTCAGCCGCCCCAGAAATGGCTCATCCATAAGATTCTGGCGCTTAGCCTCCACTCTTCCCACTTGCCCTGGTACGGTGGCAAGTGGGGTAATAGTGTTGGGGTTGATGTCAGCTTTGTCTTGGCAGCTGACATCAAGCCCAGGGGTTAGTAATGGAGAGGCGCCTATAAGACGCCATTACTAACCCCATAGTCAAATAGTTACATAAAATACAAATACTCAGAATAAAGTACTGTATTTAAAATGAAAGTTCACACTGTTTTACACATTTATTTTAAAATAAAAAACACATTTATACTCACCTTACACCCATTCCTCTGAAGCCAATGTCCCCTGTAAAAAACAGAAAATAAACAACGAAAATACTCACCTTACACCTAATCCCCTGAAGCCATTGTCCCCTGTAAAGAAAACTAAAACAAAACCATATCCCTCATACTGTCCCTCACCGTAATCCATTTCTGCGATATTTGGTTTAGAACCTGAATGGTGCCTAGATGCGACCGTCCAGGCTGTAAAACAAGACACAATCAGCTGCTGCGAGCGCAGCTTCAGTGATGAGCGGTGATGTCATAGAGGTTACCACGGGCAGTTCAGTGCAAGCCGGGACAATGAACTGCCGTGACCTCAGTGAGATCACTGCGAGCACCGTAAGATATTTCTCAAGGTTTCGCGCTGAGCTCACTGAGTTCACCACTGTTGACTCAGTTCACGGTGAATTGCGCTGAATTAAGTGAACTCAGCGCAACAACATGAAATATTTCTCATGGTGCTAGCAGTGATCTCACTGAGGTCATCACAGTTTCTTGTCCCGACTTGCAGTGAACTGCCCGTGGGAACGCAGCTTCAGTGACTGGGTGTAACCTCTATGACGTCACCGCTTGTCACTGAAGCTGCGCTCACAGCAGCTCATTGTGTCCTGACTTGCAGCCTGGACGGTCACATCTTGGCACCGTTCAGGTTGTAAACCTCTGATCGTAGACATTGATTACAGCGTGCGACAGTATGTCGGACAGGTGAGTATTATGGTTGTTTTTTATTTCTCAGCGCGAGCAGGGGACAATGATGAGAGCTGCTTCGAGCAGCGGCCGCCGCTGGGGATCGGCGCAAACTGTACCGCTGATTTCCAGGCGCCGGTACGTGTCACGCTGATGACACACGGTTGTCATCCATGTGTCGTCAGTGTGCAGAACGCGGGCTGCGTAAAAAACTGACATGTCTGCAGATTTTTTTATACGGACACAAGGTCCATGTGAAAAGCCTGACATGTGCACACCAATTGAATACAATGGGTGTGTGTATATGTCCGTATTTGCGATAATTTAAAAACGGGCCGCATATAGACACAGAAAATGGACATGTGAAGGGGGCCTGAAGCAGTATACCAAGATCCTGGGGTTCCCACCTTACCCCCATTCAGTATTGTCTCCTCCACCACCCCCACAAAACTGTTACATCCAGCCTCAAGCATCTCCTCTGACTATAAATACCCCGTCTCCAGGTTACAATACTTAAATTATTTTTAAACCTCCAAGGAAAGTATATGAGCATCCAGATCTGCCCTTCTGTACTAGGCTAATCACAGAAGTCACCATCTGGAGATCTGCTGTTCATAGCTGTTTGCTAGACTTGGTGCTAATGCACAGCCACACTTTATGAGTCCGCAAGCCACATGTGTGCCACCAAGCCACAGGTTGGGACACCTGCTGCAAAGAGAAAAAAATCCAAAAGCCAGAATTGTTGTTTTTTGGCTACAGCAGCTCTGTAAAAAAATGCAATAAATGATCAAAACGTGATATCTACCCCAAATGGCATCAATAAACACGTCAGATTGCCACGCAAAAATCAAGCCCTTACACAGCAATATCGACGGAAAATAAAACTGTAACAGGTCTTGGAAAATGGGGACACAATCACATTTTTTTTACGAATTTCCAATTGTATTTTTCATTGAATAAAGAAAATATGCAGGTTTGGTGTTGCTGTAAAGTATACAAATAGGGCAACACAAAAATATCAAGGCACCAGATGTGGACTTCTTATAAGGCTGGTTATCTATTAAGATAATTATGCTCATTTGCTTATTCTGTTTGGTGTCTTGATTTTTTGTGTTGCCCTATTTGTATACTTTCCCTGATTACTCCTGATCATTTCTTCATATACTTATAGGGGCAGGGGTGTACAT
Organism: Phyllobates terribilis; assembly: GCF_046119375.1. NCBI lineage: Eukaryota > Metazoa > Chordata > Amphibia > Anura > Dendrobatidae > Phyllobates > Phyllobates terribilis. The sequence goes on along the minus strand of NW_027362763.1, from coordinate 915,128,048 downwards.
AGAAATCATTGGACCCAATAGCAAAAGTCCTAACTGGGGCCCCCCACCCAAAAAAATATATAAATATAGTCGGAATAGCTGGTGTTTTACGGTGGATATGTGTAGTCACAGAAGGGTATATATACCTCCTAAATTTTAAAGACAGGCAGAGGGACATGTATTGCTACATTTACACAACAATTTTGCCCCTATTGAAGCCCCTTAGTGAAGTCGCCCACTGCGATAACCCTTTCATGGCCCCCATAGGATATGATGCAACAAAAATCCCCCCACTCACCGTATGATACCCTCACACAGTATGATTGCCCTCGCGTACAGTAAAAGGACCCTAACAGTTGACGGCTCCCTGTTCCGCCATTGCATTCATCTGTATCTCTCGACCTGTGGTCAGGCTAACATCTCAATACGAAAGTGATAAAATAAGCCAAGAAGACTTTTTTTTGTGAACATTAAGTCCCCCATATACCGCAGAGTTATTGTACAAACGATCGTGTGGCCAACTGTTTGGCCGACAGTTATCTCTCCCAACTTTCACACACACTTGCTCTGCAGAGCGCTCCTGAGTCCTCTATAGGAGAGCCGCTAGCAGGCTCCTCTGGCGGCTTATCGCTCTGAGAATATTTAAGTTATATAAAAGAACTGAGGCAGCACTGCAAAGTCCAGAAGAACAAAGTGTAAGTCCGGGGTCACACAAGTGATGATTCCCTCATGCGAGAGAATCGGCAAAATTTTGCTACTGACACTCAGCTGAAACTCACATCCGAGTTTGAGCCAAGTGTCAGCTTACTGTGATCTTACTGTCTCCCTTTAATGGGAGAATCCGAGCACACTGAGAAGAAGACGGAGAACTTAATTTCTCCATTGTCCGAAGCCGTGGATGTTGGACTGCATTCAGATGACATCTGAGTGCAGTCCAATAATTCACACGCATCCATAGACTTGCGTGAGTGCATATGATCCGAAATCCAGTGTGGGTCTCAGCATACTGTGATTTTTTTCCAAAGACCAATTTGGTATGTAGAAAAAATTGCAGATCTCCTCTGCCCCATAGTATAACATTTGTCCTAGTGCTATCTGGCAAAACATCAGATGGCACTCGGCCACGTTATACACCAGTGTGAGTGAGGCCTAAGAGCCTTTATTACCCTCTGCAGATCATCTCCAATCAGCCTCTCTCATGCTGAAGTTCTACCTCAATTCCTTTTTTTTTTGCAATACTGTGAAATTTTCGCATATTTCTACCTATATTGTGCTTGCGATATGTATACACACACGTGTATATATACATACACAAACACACATATATATACACAAACACATGTATAGATACACACGTGTGTGTGTATATATACACACACATATACACATGTTTATATATATACGCATACACACACACATGTGTACATACACACGTGGTCAAAATTATTGGTACCCCTCTTTTAAGGAAAGAAAAACCCACAATGTTCACAGAAATAACTTGAATCTGACAAAAGTAATAATAAATTAAAAATCTATGAAAACTAACAAATGACAGTCAGACATTGCTCTTCAACCCTCCTTCCACAGAATTTAAAAAAAAATAAACTCATGAAATAGGCCTGGACAGAAATGATGGTACCCTGAAAATAATGTGACAAAAGAGACATGTTTAATCAAGTTGTGTCCACTAATTAGTATCACAGTTGTCTACAATCTTGTAATCAGTCAATGGGCCTGTATATAGGGCTACAGATACTCACTGTGCTGTTTGGTGACATGCTGTGTACCACACTCAACATGAACCAGAGGAAGCAAAGGAAAGAGTTTTCTCAGGAGATTAGAAAGAAAATTATGGACAAGCATGTTAAAGATAAAGGTTATAAGACTATGTCCAAGCAGCTTGATGTTCCTGTGACTACAGTTGCACATATTATTAAGAAATTTATGATCCATGGGACTGTAGCCAACTTCCCTGGACGTGGCCGCAGGAGGAAAATTGATGACAAATCAAAGAGACGGATAATACTTATGGTAACAAAAGAGCCCAGGATAACTTCTAAAGAGATTAAAGGTGAAATTCAAGCTCAAGGAACATCAGTGTCAGATCGCACCATCCGTCGTTGTTTGATCCAAAGTGGACTTCATGGGAGACAACCAAGGAGAACACCATTGTTGGAAAAAATCATAAAAAACCCAGACTGGAATTTGCCAAACTACATGTTGACAAGCCACAAAGCTTCTGGGAGAATGACCTATGGACAGATGAGACAAAAATGGAAGTTTTTGGCAAGGCACATCAGCTCTATGCTCACAGACGGAAAAATGAAGCATATCAAGAAAAGAACACTGTCCCTACTGTGAAACATGGAGGAGACTCTGTTATGTTCTGGGGCTGCTTTGCTGCATCTGGCACAGGTTGTCTTGAATCTGTGCAGGGTAAAATGAAATCTCAAGACTATCAAGGGATTCTAGAGAGAAGTGTGCTGCCCAGTGTCAGAAAGCTTGGTCTCAGTCGCAGGTCATGGGTCTTGCAACAGGATAATGACCCAAAACACACAGCTAAAAACACCCAAGAATGGCTAAGAGGAAAACATTGGACTATTCTGAAGTGGCCTTCTATGAGCCCTGACCTAAATCCTATTGAGCATCTTTGGAAAGAGCTGAAACATGCTGTCTGGAAAAGGCAACCTTCAAACACGAGACAACTGGAGCAGTTTGCTCATGAGGAGTGGGCCAAAATACCTGTTGAGAGGTGTAGAAGTCTCATTGACAGTTACAGGAATCGTTTGATTGCAGTAATTGCCTCAAAAGGTTGTTCAACAAATTATTAAGCTAAGAGTACCATCATTTCTGTCCAGGCCTATTTCATGTGTTTAATTTTTTTTACATTTTGTGGAAGCAGGGTTGAAAAGCAATGTCTGACCTTCATTTGCTCATTTTCATAAATTTTTAATTTATTATTACTTTTGTCAGATTCAAGTTATTTCTATGACCATTGTGGGTTTTTCTTTCATTAAACAAGGGGTACCAACAATTTTGACCACATGTGTATATACTGTATATCTACACACACACGTGTGTATATATACACACACACATGTATATGCATACAAACACACATATATATATACACACACACATGTATATACATACAAGCACACACATATATATCTATATACACACACACATGTATATACATATAAACACACATGTAGATATTGTCTGTGAAGCGCTGTGTGTGGAATTAATGGCACCATATAAGTGAGTTAAAAGAGTAAATAAATACACACACACGTATATACACACATGTATATATATATATATGTGACAGTGTCACTGGTTTTATATGTGAGGGGAGGTATGTGTCAATCAGAATGCTCTCCTGTGTGAACTAAGACCTACTTTATTTCTGCCAGCATGTTATATGCTAGTGGGTTTACTCTGTTAAAGGGTGTGCAGTTTTATGGGAATGACAAAGAGGGTGAGACGCCATTCCCCCTACCTCCCCTCAGGGTGTGGCTGAGCAATGTGTAAAACTCAGTCCTTTTTTTTCCCTCTGGAGTGTGGTCTAGAGAGTGAAGTCTCCAGACAGTGTTGTGGAAGCTGCAGAGCTTGTTACAAGGACTTTGCCTGAGCAGTTGATGCTACCGTGAGCGCGCACGGAACCCGCTTACCTATGGACTAAGCTATATTTTGTTTTGTTTTCCTGTTTAACCCAGAGGGGTCATGTTTATTTTTCCTGTGGAACCCTGCATGAGTTTATGCCAGTTAAAATAACCAGCAGAAAGGTAACCTAAGAACGTGTGTCCTGAGTCTGCCTCCGGGAGAGTCGAGTGAGTCGTCTTGCCACAGTTGGTGTGAGAGTGCATGCAGGATTCCAGGAACAGGTGTGCGTGCCACAAAGACCGGTGGATGTCCTGGGTGAAGGCCAACAGCCAGCCAGAGAAGTCCGGCAGCGTGGAGGAGCTCTTTAAGCACCTGGTCCAGAGCCAGCAGAGCATGCAGCAGCAACACCTGCAGGCCCAGCAGAGCATGCAGCAGCAGCACCAGGAGACGATCAAACTGTTGCTTCAGCAAATCCAGTTGCAGCAAAAGTCACAGCAGCAGCACCAGCAGGAGGCGCAACAGCAGATATAGCTTCTGGCGGACGGCATCCAGAGCAGGGCGGCCGCCCCACCCCCAAGGCCAACTGATGATTCTCACGTCAGGAAGGCGGTAAGGCGGGCCATGCAGAAGATGACCCCTGGGGATGATGTAGAAGCATTTCTGACTGTTTTTGAGAGGGTGGCTGATCGGGAGAGACTTCCACCAGGACAGTGGACAGAGGTTCTGGCGCCATATTTATCGGGTGAACCCCAAAAGGCATATTTCGACTTGGTGCTGCAAGATGCTAAGGAGTATCCCAAGTTAAAGACAGAGATCTTAGCATGCCTGGGAGTAAATATGGCGGTGAGAGCCCAACAAGTTCATCACTGGGCGTATGCTAGCGACAAACCCCCTCGCTCGCAGATGTTTGACCTACTGCATCTTGTTCAGAAGTGGCTACAACCGGAGTCCTTCACTCCGGCCCAGATGGTTGAGCGGGTTGTGATTGACAGATTCATGCATTCCCTTCCCAAGCCAGTACAGACCTGGGTTGCCCAGGGTGATCCACATAACGCAGATGACTTCATCGGCCTGGTAGAGAGGTACCAGGTAGTTGAGAGATCCCTCGGGAAACCGGATGCAGTCATTTCTCCATACTGGGATACCCAAAAGGGAACGGGTTCAGCACGAAAGTGGTCTAGAGCCACCACTGGGGGACGTCCCACTCTCACTGAAGGTGCCGTTAGGACTATTGGTAAAGTTATAGTCTGTTGGCGGTGTCACAACCGGACTGCCCATGGACTGCAGCCTAGGCAGACGGGTCTCCTATTATGCCTATCCAGCCTGTAGCATGGGCTGTCGACCCGGCGAGGGGCCGCAGGCGTGTGCAGTGTCCATTAATAGAGTAAAAGTGCTTGGGCTGTTGGACTCGGGGAGTCTGGTGACCTTGATCAGAGCAACCCTTCCCCACCAGTTGATCCCTTCCAAAACTGTGGGCATTTGGTGCATCCATGGTAACTCAAGGACTATCCTGTGGCCACAGTGACAGTGGGGACAGACTGTGTTGCCCAGTCCCATGAAGTCGGGGTAGTGAAGGACCTGATACACCCTGTCATATTGGGCTGTGGTTTTTCCTTATTTTGGGACTTGTGGGGGAAGGGAACTGGACTAAGTAGCGTGGGGAAAATCCAGGTCCTTGGAGAAGAACCCCCGATGAAGTCTCAGGTGGAGGAGTTCACACTGTGCGTCCTTGTCGGTGATGAGGGTGAGACGGTGATCGAGGAGGCCGACGTCCCTGAGTTAGATATGTCTGGAGAGAACTTTGGGACTGCTCAAGTTCGAGACCTGACCTTAAAGGGGACATTCGACCAGGTTACTGTATGTAATGGGGTTTCCCAAGAGCCAGGGGCCGACACCAGATTCCCCCACTTTGCAGTGCAGGGGGAGTTGCTATATCGGGTGGCCAAACTAAGGGGCCGTGGGATAGTGGAACAGCTGTTAATGCCGGGGCCAAACAGACGGAGGGTACTAGATATGGCCCATTCACATGTTCTGGGGGGGGCACCTAGGGATCGAGAAAACTCAGGAGAGGATACTGAGAAGGTTTTATTGGCCAGGGTGTTACCGAGAAGTTCAAAACTATTGTAGGTCCTGCCCCACCTGCCAAATAACCGCTCTCTCCTCCCACTTCTGTAGCCCCTTAGTCCCACTACCTGTGATAGAAGTTCCCTTTGAGAGGATTGCCATGGACCTCGTGGGCTCCTTAGTTAAATCAGCTCGGGGCCACCAATATTTCCTGGTCGTCATGGACTATGCGACCGGTAAGCCTGAAGTGGTTCCCCTTAGGAACTCGTCCAGGAAAGTATAGCCCGAGAGCTGGTCCATAATTTTGCTTGGACAGGTCTGCCAAAAGAAATTCTGACAGACTAAGGAACCCCCTTCATGATCAAGGTGATGAAGGAGCTTTGCAGAGTCCTTCAGATAACTCAGATTCGGACCTCGGTTTATCATCCACAGATGGACCGCCTAGTGGAACACTTCAACAAACCTTAAAGGCGATGCTCAGGAAGGTCGTTGAAAAGGATGGGCGAGACTGGGACTACCTGCTCCCATTTCTGCTTTTCTCGGTCAGAGAAGTTCCTCAAGCCTCCACTGGCTTCTCTCCGTTTGAGCTCCTATATGGGCGGCATCCAAGAGGTCTCCTAGACATCGCCAAGGAAACTTGGGAGGCCGAATTCACACCACACCGGAGTATCATCGAACATGTCACCCAGTTACAGGAGAGAATGTCAAAGGTGATGCCCATCGTGAAGGAACATCTCCTCGCGCAGGAAGCCCAGGCGAGGGTATATAACCGGTCGGCGAGACTAAGACAGTTCCAGCCCAGGGTCCGTGTTTTGGTGCTAATCCCTACCGTCGAAAGCAAGTTCCTCGCCAAATGGCAAGGTCCGTACGAGGTGGTGAAGAAAGTCACCAAGGTTAATTATAAAGTCCACCAGCCTGGCCGAAGAAAGCTGCATCAAATATATCATGTAAATTTGCTCAAGCCGTGGCGGGACCGGGAACCTGTGGAAACTCCTTGCCTGGGAGCCGCACCAGAAGGCAAGGTGGAGGAGGTCACTATTGCAGAGACTCTATCACCGGCCCAGAAGCAACAGTGCAGAGAATTACTACAGCAGAATCGGGAGCTGTTCTCAGAGTTGCCGGGGCATACTCAAGTGGTAGAGCATGACGTGCTAACAGAGTGAATTTGAAGACGTATCGGATTCCGGAAGCACGCCGTGAGGTGATCTCGGCTGAGGTGAAGAGGATGTTAGACCTCGGGGTAAAAGAGGAGTCAAAGAGTGGGTGGTCGAGCCCAATCGTCCTCGTGCCGAAACCCAATGGAGAGTGGAGGTTTTGTAATGACTACCGCCATGCTGAATGAGGTATCCAAGTGTGACGCTTACCCGATGCCCCGCGTCGATGAACTCATCGAGAGGCTTGGACCGGCGAGGTACATCACCACTCTTGAGCTGACGAAGGGCTACTGGCAGATCCCCATGTCCCAGACGGCTAAGGAGAAGACGGCTTTCTCAACACCTGGTGGGTGTTTTCAATACATGCGGATGCCGTTCGGACTACAGGGGACCCCAGCCACTTTCTTTCCAGAGGGCTATGGATCGGATCCTAGCCCGAAATAAGAAGTATGCCGCAGCCTACCTTGACGACATTGTGGTCTTTAGCCCAGACTGGGCTAGTCACCTACCTAAACTACAGGCCGTTCTGGAGGCGCTAAGGAAGGCGGGATTTACCATATATCCGAGAAAGTGTGCCATCGGAAAAGAGGAGGCCAAGTACCTGGGCTATGTCATTGGGAGAGGCGAAATAAAGCCGCAAATAAAGAAAGTGGAAGCAATTCAAACCTGGCCGCAACCGCTCTCGAAGAAGCAGGTGAAAGCGTTCCTTGGAATGGTGGGATATTACCAGTGGTTTATCCTGAATTTCGCCATGATGGTCGCGCCACTAATGGATCTTCTAAAAGGCATCAAATCAACCATGGTGAAATGGATGGAAGAAACGGAGACCGCCTTTCAACAATTGAAGCTAACACTGTGCAAGCAGCCGGTCCTGGTCGCGCCAGACTTTAAGAAAGAATTTATGGTCCAGACGGACGCTTCAGAGGTTGGTCTAGGGGCTGTACTTTCCCAAGAGATAAATGAGGAAGAACATCCCATTCTCTATCTGAACCGAAAGCTGTCCTCCTGCGAGAAGAACTACGCCATAGTAGAGAAAGAGTGTTTAGCCATAAAATGGGCCGTGGATACACTGAAATATTACCTACTAGGCCGGAAGTTTAAATTAGTATCAGACCATGCCCCGTTGAGATGATTGAGGGAGAAGAGGGGTAAAAATGCCAGGGTAAGTAGATGGCTCCTAGGGCTCCAAGATTTTAACTTTCATGTGGAACATAGGCCCGGAAAGTTACATGGGAATGCAGATGCCCTCTCTAGGATTCCCTGCCTGGTGTCAAAAGGTGCCCAAACCCCCGGCTTTGGGCAGAGGGGGGGAATATGTGATAGTGTCACTGGTTTTATATGTGAGGGGAGGTATATGTCACTCAGGATCCTCTCCTGTGTGACTAAGACCTACTTTATTTCTGCCGTGTTATATGCTGGTGGGTTTACTCTGGTAAAGGGTGTGCGGTTTTATGGGAATGGCAAAGAGGGTGGGACGCCATTCCCCCTACCTCCCCTCAGGATGTGGCTGAGCAATGTGTAAAAGCTCAGTCCTTTTTTTTTCCTCTGGCGTGTGGTCTGGAGAGTGAAGTCTCCAGACAGTGTTGTGGAAGCTGCAGAGCTTGTTACAAGGACTTTGCCTGAGCAGTTGATGCTACCGAGAGCGGGCAGAACCCGCTCACCTATGGACTGAGCTATATTTTGTTTTGTTCTCCTATTTAACCCAGAGGGGTCTTGTTTATTTTTCCTGTGGAACTCTGCATGAGTTTATGCCAGATAATAAACCAGCAGAAAGGTAACCTAAGAACGTGTGTCCTGAGTCTGCCTCCGGGAGAGCCGAGCAAGTGGTCTTGCCACAATATATATATATATACACACACACACACGTATATACATACATACACACACATATACACACATGTATACAGACACAGACAAGTTTTTTCCGGTAATTCACAGTCCAGCAGTTTATTACATCTCATAAACCGCTCATAACATAGTCCATCTCAGTGGCTCTCCGACATGTTACACATAATATCCCAGAGCCTTTCTAGTGACAGACATGCCCACTTGGCTCCAGACACAGCCTTCAGCAAGGTAACAATATCAATGTCCACATCAAGCAGCGTTTTTACCTTTGCCGGGTCGTAGCTGCTTTAGTCAGCTCGGTTCTGCCACAGCTGTGGCTTTAAGGCTTCCCAGATGGGGCCTCCGGGCCATGTACCTTCCAAGGCTACTGGTATCTCAAACACAGGGGATCCAGCCTCTGCCTTCCAGGCTAGTGGAGTCCCACAAAGGGACCAGGCGTCTCGCCCTCCAAGGGTACTGATATCTCAAACACCGGGGATCCAGCCTCTGCCTTCCTGGCTTCACCAGGCCTCTCTCTCTAGGCCTCACCAGACCACTCTTTCTCTACCTGTTTCAAAACTACCAGGGTTTATATAAACTTTTGTGCACACAGGACCTGTGATGATGTCACAGTCACGTGATCAGTCACCTGAGGGGGAGGTAAATGGTCAGCTAGAGCACACCCCCTGGACATTCTAGCAATGCAGCAAGCCACTGCATTACATATCCCCCCCTCTGTTCAAACTTGTGGGGTTGAACACATAGCATACACAATCACATTATAACCCACGGTTCACACAGAGACCATGTACTTGACAATTGCGCTATTCAACCCCTGGAACATTAGTCATCGACATTATCCCATTCCTTAGGGACCTACCATCTGTCATTGTCACTAACTTCGTCAAGTCACATTTCCGAGTAGTAACCTTGTCAGACCTCCCCTGCTCCCAGCGGTCAGTCGTAACCTTGTCAGACCTCCCCCGCTCCCAGCGGTCAATACAGCAGTGTGACTTTCTTGCCCTTGTATCTACGGTCAGGTCTGACTTCGTGCTGTCCCGTACTCTATTGGGTCGTTTGTATGGGCCTCTCAGACCTGAGTTACTGGAGGTCACCTTCTGCTGCTCAGGCGATGCTGTCTTTCCATTCGCAGTCTGGCAAGATTCAACTGTTCTACCTCTCGCAGGTAGGTCACTCGGTACTCAATCAGCATGACTGAGAATGACACCATGCCGTCTTCATCTGGTATCCAGTCCTGATGACCACGTGGACTGCTTACTTTCATCACACCAGACTTCTTTACAATCCTTTGCATGGCTTGGCCATTTCTCCCAATGAGCTTTCTTACCAGAGCATGAGGCACCTGGATGACTTCTTTCCGCAGACTTAGAGCTTTTCTCATAAGCTCCAGTTGTCTAATGGCTTGTTCCGTCTTCAACCGGACAAACCGCTTCGTGCGAATACATCGCCAGTGCATGTCACTTCGGATAGCCACCCTCTTTACTGTGACTTCGGTTGTGGACAGGATCACCAGCTGTTTAGCTTCTGAGGTCGAGTACACCTTACAGGCTCCCACGGCCTTCTTAAACTCTTCATGCACTGACTCTCTGCTACATTCTTCTCTCAAATCTTCGGGTACATCTATGAGGCACTTGTACTGAGACGTTTCTGTCTCACCAGTGGTCTCCAAATGATCATCTGGCTCAGGTTTCAGGGACAACTGACTTTCAGCTTCTTCACCCTGTATGCTTCCCCTGAGCTGACTCACAGCTATGAACTCAAGAATTCTCGTCTTGACCACTCCCATTTCATACTTATTTTCTTTCAACACTCTCTCAGCTCTCCTCATGTCAACCCTCTCATGGCCCAAAGGACTGAGCGCAACTAGTTTGCCCTTCTCCAAGGAGGCCTCATTCCCTGATTGGTACTTTGCCAGGTGACCTTTGCGCTCGACAACTTCTTTCTCTAGCTCAGCTATTCGCCTCTCAGCAGCTCATCTCTGAAGCTCTTCCGGCTTCAACTGCTCCTTTATCAGCAGAATTTTCTCAGAGCTATCTGTCTCCAATGCGCCCACTCGGCTCTCGACAGTCAGTCTCTCAAGCTTCTCTTGCTTCAAATGGGCTTGTAGCGTCTCCTTGAGCTCCTTGATCTCGGCTCTTACATCCACCGAATCATCCAAGCTCGCATTATTCGAAGAGCCATTTTCTTCATACATCCCTTCTCCGATAAACTCCTCCATCCTGCAGATTCTATCCTTAAGGCATGTCTCTGCCCTCTGGAGATCACCACAGAACATCTGCAGCTCCTTCACCTGAGCTTCCAGTCCTGGGATCTTTCTGCGGAGATCATCATTCTCATCACGGGTGTCCTGGAGAGTAGTCTCAATCACTTGGCGCATGTGCTCTGCATCAGTTTCATCATCCTCTAGTTTTTCCTTAACCTTGAGGAGATCCTCATAGCCTCTCTTGATTTGTTGCAGTACCCTATTGAACTTTTCAGGCCTCTTTTCTGCCTCACGGTCGTGACCAGACACTTCATCATTTATTGCCTCTTTCAGGGTGGATAGCTCCCTGTCTCGCTGGTACAGAGAGTCCACCAGCCGCTCCTTCACCTACTTTAGAGGCTTTACTTTGTCCTGGAATTGCTGAAGCTCCCTCATGAGTTCACCATACTCCTTCTTGGAGTCACACAGCTCCCGGTTGAACTGTTTGCGCAGTCGTTCTAGGTTTTGGTCGCGTCCAGAAACTTCATCCTGCAGCGCCTCTTTTAAGGCAGACAGCTCCCTATCCCTCTGGTGTAGTCTCTCATCCAGGTTTTGCTTCACCTGCATCAGCTCTAAGTGTACCAGGGAGAACCGATCTTTCAACTTGCACAGCTCATCTTCAAACTCCGCTTTGTCAAGCGTCAACTGAAAAACCTCCTCTTTATTTTTCTGGAACTTTTCCTTCCAATTGTTGACTTCCTTGCTGCTTTCCTCCAGTTCTCGCTGTAAGTTCCTCATAACCTGGTTTATTTTCTGCTGTTCAGACTCCAGGCTCAGCTGGTTTGAGGACACGTTCTCCAGGTTTTTCCTTAGTTGCTGCACGTCACTCTTATACTGCTGACTGATAGGCTCCAGCTCTCGGTCATGACTGGCCGCCTCCTCTTTCAGGGCTGTCGGATCCTGATCCTTTTGTCTCAGTACTGTACCGGAGGTTGCTACTGGCAACCTCACCTCCTCTTCTGCTTCTAAAGGAGGATACACACTCGGAATAAAAGCACACAGCATTGCATTTTCTTTATTTGCCCTTTCAGCAAAGGCTACAGGAGCAGCTTTTTTGTGGCCCTTGAGCCGTCGACGACGAGAGGGGGCTTTCTCACCTCGTCTAGCTCCTCCTGACTGAACTCTCTTTCTACTTTCGTAGTGTCACCATCAGCTATGGGGTCTGTGTCACTCCCCATGGTGTTGTGGACCAACAAGTCACCTCCCGCTTTGACGTCAACCCCTTCTACTGGAGCTACCCCGTTATCAACGGTCAAATTGTCATTTTTAGGCGGTACCAACCCACACCCAGTAACCGATTTTGGTTTTCTATACTCCATGCTCTTTTGACACTCCGCCCCCTTTTGAGACTCCGCCCCCTTTGGACCCCCCCACCTTTAGGGGTGATTTTTTTAAAAAAACCATGCGATAGTTTTAGGACCCAGTTCACAACATCTCTTACCACCTCCCCGGGCACTCTGGGACAATACTGGCGCCCCAGGAGAACTCACAGAATGGTCCGCTGCCGCCATTCTATATGGTGCCAACAGCTCCTGCCGTTCCTGCACCATGTCCTGTTGCTATAATTTTAACAGGTATGTTAACCGCTCAGCAGCTTCAGTCTCATCTGCTGCTCCCTCTTCAGAAAACTCTATTTTGCTGAAGAGTGTTTGCAGCCGGTCATCTAACCACTTCTCCATTCCATCTGGGGATACTGCTCCATTCATAGCCATCGCGGTACACTGTTCACACAAGACACTTCACACCGCTCTCCCCGGAAAATTTTCGTGGCCCCACCAAGCCACAGCAAACCAGGTTTGAGTGCGACGACAATTTTCGTAACCCCGTCGAGTTACAGCAAGATGCTTTAATCTTCGTGACCCCGCCGAGCCACAGCAAGATGCTTGCATCCACAATCATCGTCCTGTGCCGTTACCCCTAGCAACCAGGCTGCAGTTGCCTGCATTCTCCAACCACATGTAAGGTAGCGCTATTCATCACGCTGGGGGGCCCTCACTTCACCGGGTCAATTAAAGCACACATGCAACGTTTTTTCCGGAAATTCACAGTCCAGCAGTTTATTGCATCTCATAAACCGCTCATAACATAGTCCATCTCAGTGGCTCGCCGACATGTTACACATAATATCCCAGAGCCTTTCTAGTGACAGACATGCCCACTTGGCTCCAGACACAGCCTTCAGCAAGGTAACAATATCAATGTCCGCATCAAGCAGCGTTTTTACCTTTGCCGGGTTGTAGCTGCTTTAGTCAGCTCGGTTCTGCCACAGCTGTGGCTTTAAGGCTTCCCAGATGGGGCCTCCGGGCCATGTACCTTCCAAGGCTACTGGTATCTCAAACACAGGGGATCCAGCCTCTGCCTTCCAGGCTAGTGGAGTCCCACACAGGGACCAGGCCTCTCGCCCTCCAAGGGTACTGATATCTCAAACACCGGGGATCCAGCCTCTGAATTCCTGGCTTCACCAGGCCTCTCTCTCTAGGCCTCACCAGGCCACTCTTTCTCTACCTGTTTCAAAACTACCAGGGTTTATATATCCTTTTGTGCACACAGGACCTGTGATGATGTCACAGTCACGTGATCAGTCACATGAGGGGGAGGTAAATGGTCAGCTAGAGCACACCCCCTGGACATTCTAGCAATGCAGCAAGCCGCAGCATTACAACATATATGTATATATATATATATATATATATATATATATATATATATATATACGTTTACATGACATTTCTGGAAGGTGAATCTACTCTTCAGCTATAAATCCTGATGAGCACAGTGTCCTAGTGACCCTCTTCCCCCTCACCTCCTGCAGATGCATAAGGCTGGCAGCTCCATTCTGAAGACTGAAGTTTTTCAGAGCAGTGTGGGAGTGTAAATGACACACCTGTGAGAATCTTGAGAGTGGGGCTGTTGTATCCTGCGAGGGGAAGATTGGGCACAGGTAGCCTTATGCTTCTCTGCAGGAGGTGATGGGGGAAGGGGTCACCGGCACAGACCGGGCTATGCAATTATCAGGATGTATAGCTGACAGGGGTCAGCGTCAGGACACAACAGCATCCTCAGTGAGCCTACTGTTGTGCCGATAGTATGGCTGATACTGTCAGTGAGCACACAGCTGACTCCCTGATGATGCTGTTCCTGCATGTCTGGACTGGAGCTGCCTGTCAGGACACTTTCAAGAAGATACTTCAGGAGTGCAGGCTGATACTCACCCGGCGCTGCGCTGCTCCTGCTGCTCAGTGATGTCTGAGGTAATACTGCAGGAGCACGGGCTCAGCGGGGATTGGATGCCGGAGTCCCGCCCTCCTGTGGCTCAGCTCCAGCTGCCTCTCTCAGCTGCCAATCATAAAGACTCTCCTCCTACTGCTCCCTCCACACAGCGCTTCTGTTTATGAAAACCCTGACAATGGCCCCCCCCAGCTCATGGGCCCCATAGCAGCCATGGGGTCTGCCACTATGGATGGTCTGCCAGTGTATAGGGGTCAGGGATTTAATAATTGATGCACACTTTGATGTATGACATCTTTGTCTTTTCAAACATGGGCAGTGAATTGCTGTGTATTTTGTTATATTGACACACATCCAGGACTTTGTGATTACTACTACTTGTGCTGCACTTTAGATTACGGGTGTAATAGGATCCTAAGGGATAGCCGTCAACGAGCGGGGGTGCCATACCGTACAACTTAGGATGTCAGGTAGGGACTCCTGTAGGGAGTAATAGGGTGTGAGAATCCTTATATATCATATATCCTGTCAATATATTATATATTTTTCATGGACTCTTATATATCTTGGCTGTTAAATGTGTAATTGGATACACAACTTCTAATAGTTTTTAACTTAATCATTAAAGGTTATGTTTTAGGGGTCTATTTTTTGGTGGTTACTGAAAAAAGGCCATAACTGGTGTAAAATGCTGGGATCAGATGAGCAATAAATACGTCTTCTTCAGAAAGTGAACTAAGGCGGCACCTCTGACTTCATGGCCCAGGGGAATACAGATTTGTGCATTGATCCTGTATATTGTACGTACTTATGTGGTCGGGCACTCAGATATTGTATTCTCTGTTATATTTATTTACTCAGCACATTTCTAGTCTTATGTTCTGGTGTCACTTTGTAACTTTATGTTGGTGACTCTGGAATATGACATTCTTACATGTTTAAACATATTTCTAATCTCTGCCCAGGAACCAGCGATGTCCGGATCTACATCCTCTGATAGCGAGATGGACGATGCCGAGAGCTACATGTTGATGATTTCTGACCTTCTGGACAGCTTTATAGACACTGTCAGTGCCAGGCTCTTTTTTCTGATTTTCATCTCAATTTTCATTTGTATGGCATTTACATGACCAAATACAATTTCCTATCTTAAAGAATTGTTTGTATCCATAAAACTCTTATGCTATACGGATGATCCGTATTGGGTGCAATTTTTTTGTGCTCTCATAGACTTAAATAGGCAAGTCTCATCTGACCTACAGAAGGAACTAATGGATGCTAAGATGTGTTTTTGCACTCAGATTGGGGCCATGAAAACAAAACAAAACCGCTCCTATCAACTAATTGAATTGCATTGGTCCTCGTGCCGTCCGTGTGATGTCAGTTATTCCATGGACTGCACTCCTAAAATAAAATTGTGTGAACTTGGCCTTACGTTCAGAGACCGAGTTTGTTTTGCCAGAGTGCTCTGCTACTTTTGCTGTCAAAATGGCAGAAACTCCTCAGATCGGAACAAATCCTTAACCTCAATAAGAAAAGCAGTAATTTTTCAGATCCCATCGAGATTGATGAGGAATTCAGCACAGATTATATTTGATAACGTGTGATGTGCAGTGGGAGGGCAGATACATATAAAGGATGATCCGATTTGGCTCTTGATAAAAAATTTTGTAACAGAAACCACGTTAGTCGAGTTCTTTTAGATCTGTTACTAGAATACAGATAAGTTACTAATAATATTTTTTTTCTCATTGCAACAGATGAGAGACTCAGTGTTACAGATGACTAAACACTATGTAAGCGATAAGAGCAGATCATATTATTAAATTGTATTTCAACTGCACCATAGAAACTTTCACTAGCGCGTTTCACACAAACAAATTGTTCTTAGTCAAAGTTCACAGTAACTGAAGTCACACTGCAATATATACTAACTGCTGCCAATCACACACAAGGAGAAAAAACACACAAAATCACCGGAGCATAAGTGTGAGGGCCATGAGTGGGGTCAGATCTGCTGTGTTCAAGTCAGTTAGTCAGCCGAAATATTGTATATTTGGTCAGTTAATGAGAGTTAAATCATTATAGTTCACCGAGTTCACGCCGCTCCATGAGACATGTACACAAAGTAATATTCAGAAAAAAGAAAAATTGTATGACTTACAGCTTATTAAGCAACTGATTAAAAGGGCACAAAATCATATGTATATATTTGTGTGCCTAAAATTTTTGTTATATGAAGCATAAAACAACTGCATCAAAACTAAAATATAGAAAAAACACGAATACACAGAGAAAAACACCAATAATATCATAGTGCAGATCTGAGAGCGCACAAACATTTTCCTAATACAATTTCTAATTTTCCTCTTTTCTTTTATAAGGATCAGGATGCGGATGGTTATGATGACAATGACGGGGTAAGAGCCTCATTGGCACCATAGTCTATATAAGTGCTCCCTTACCTATGGCCCTGCAGGCATCTCTAAGCTATAAGTCCTAGTATGCAATAATATGAGGAATTTATAAAATGACTAAAATCAAAGAGGTCATTTAACCCTGGTGTAATTTTTCGACAGAATGCAAGCAGTATGTAATGTTCTACTGACATGACGACTTGTATGAAAATTGCATACTTTTGGTCACATGGCAACTGCTGGAACCGACAGGCGATGCCGAATCCTGACAGTGTGTTAGGATACAATGCTTTATGAAAATTCCACCAAGGCTACACAACTCCTTTATTGTATAAAAAAATAAACACAAACTAATTCTTACCTGTTGTATGGCAGCTTATCTACATGAAGCTGGATGATGGCATCAGGATCCCAGAGGATGAGGTAAGTAATGGTGGTGATGATCCAGCGTGTATCTTCATACTGAACTGAAAGGACATGATTTACATTAGCATCATGTAGAGGAAAAAAATTGGAAATATCATTCTGTTTGGTTATAATAGTTATATACAGATCCCCATCACTACGCGCAGCATGTATTCCGACACAATTGTTTATATATCAGTATCACCCCCATCTCTCAGCCAATGCACTTTTTAGCTTCTCTGATTATTACACATAGGGAACGGCTCCAGGTCACAGGCCCTGATTCATCATTGCGTTTGCGCCTATTTTTTTTTTATAGTTTTGTGTGTTTAGCGCCTTTTTTGTTTACACCTATTTAATTATATTATTTGCGCCTTTTTTGAAGTCTATATGTGCTTGCCTGTTTTTTTTATTTTGTTTTCCACTTTGTGGGTGGAGTCTAGTAATTCCAGATGTTTTATCCTGATTCATCAATTGAAACCTTTTAAAAATTTCAAAATTTGCCAAACTTTACTCCAGTCCAACCCTGCTGTATTTTCAGTAAGCCAGTATTGAGGCCAATTTTAGCAACTTTTGGTGCAAAATTTACAAAAAAAAATTCAAGACAGAGAAAGATCATTTTTTACTTAATGCCAAATTCATAAATCTGGTGCACCGATTTCATAAATTTGACTCCCAAAAAGACAATTAATACCACAAGACAAAAAAAAGGAAAGGAACTTAAAATGCATATGATGAATCAGGGCCACGATATTTACCTTTACTTCATTGTGTTTGTAGGAACCAGAGACAGAGCATTTTCCAGAAGAAGACATCACTTCTACAGAGGAAGAAGAACCTGTCTCCGAAAAAGGCAGCACAAGTACAGAGGAGGAGGAGAAAACAACCTGCTGCGCCTGGCCCCGCATTCATGCAAGAAGGATGATGAGAAGAGCAAGGGCCAGGATTGCCTCCTTCATAAATACTCTGTTCAGATGAGTATAAATAAGAAAGGATAAGGATAAGTATCGATAAGAAAGGATAAGTGTAAGCAAAAAGCAAAACAAAAGATAAGTATAGGTAAAAAGCATAAGTATAGATAAATGTAGGTAAGAAACAATAAGGATATTTAAAATAAAAAAGAATAAGTATAGGTAAAAAAGATAAGAATATGTAAGAAAGTATAACTATATTTCAATTCAATAAAAATAAGAAAAAAAGGATAAGTATAGGTAAGAAAGGGTAAGTATAGCTAAGTAAGGATAACTGTAGGTACGAGAGGATACATCTAAGAAAATAAGTATAGGTAAGTATTGGTAAGAAAAAACAAGTATATTTAAAATCCAATTAAAAAAAGAAAAAAAGGATACGTATAGGTAAGAAAGGATATATAGGTGGAAAAGGATAAGTATACATAAATAAGGATAAGTATAGTTGAGAAAGGAAAAGTATATTTAAAAAAAAAAAAGATACTTATAGATAAAGATAAATATGTTTAACATTCAATAAAACAATTTTTTTTAAAAAGGATAAGCATATGTAAGAAAGGATAAGTATAGGTAGCAAAGAATAAGTATACGTAAGAAGGGATAAAGGTAGGTACAAGAGGATAAGTATCTGTAAATATAGGTAAGAAAAGATCATTATAGGCAAGTAAGGATGAGTACAGGAAATAAAAGAATAAGTATAGTTAAGCTAGAATAAGCATAGGTAAGTATTGGTAAGAAAGTATAAGTAAATATAGGTAAGTATTAAGTAAGAATAAGTGTAGTTAAAAAAATAAGTATAGGTATGAAAGATTAAGTATAAGTAACTAAGGATAAGTAAAACAAAGATAAGTATAGATGCAAAAAGGATAAGTATGTGTAAGAAAGGATAAGTATATGTAAGAAACATATACATATACACACAGGGTTTGGCATAAATGACTACACCCCCTTTGAAAAGTAAAATTTTAATCAATGTCTCACTGAATGCAAGGCTAATTTCCAACATTTTTTCAAGACTGACTTTGATAGCATAAAAATAAGGTTAATAATACAACTTTCATTACAAAATCTTCAGTTCTACTCAAATTAGTTGATGCAAAAATGAATACACCTCACATAAAAACTACTACATCTAGTATTTGTATGACCATGATTTTTAAGAATCACATCAAGTCTTCTAGGCATGGAATGAAGAAGATTGTGACATATTCCACCATCTATCTTTTTTCATTCTTCAACAATGACCTCTTTTGGAACCTGGATGTTGGATGGAGAATAATGCTCAACTTGTCTCTTCAGAATTCCCCATAGGTCTTCGGTTGGGTTCTGATCAAGAGACATACTTGGCCTTTGAATCACGTTCACCCCGTTCTTCTTCAGAAATGCAACAGTGGCCTTTGATGTGTGTTTTTGATCATTATCATGTTGGAAAAGTACACGTGTTCTAAGGGCACGAGTTGATGGTAGCATATTCTCTATCAATATAGGGCAGTACATCTGTAAATTTAGGATACTCTCAATGAATTGTAGCTCACCGACTCATCAGCAGCACTCATGTAACCCTACATAAGGACACTGTTACCACTATGTTTCACTGTAGGCACCATGCATTTAGAAAAATGTATTTAGAAAAATGCCTGGAGCCTAAAGTGGAACATGGTGGTGGCAGTGTCATTATGTGGGGATACATGGGTTCTGCTGGTGTAGGGGAATTACAGTTTGTGGAGGGTTTTTTAAATTCACAGATTTACTGCCACTATACACTATATGTACTATCTATATTGAAAGAGAAGATTCTACCCTCACTCTATGCCCTTGGTAAACATGCTCTTTTCCAACATGACAATGATCCAAAACACACATCTGTTGCATTTCTGAACCCAATCAAACACCTATAGGGAATTCTGAAGAGACAAATTGAGCATTACTCTCCATCCAGTGTCCAGGCTCTAAAATAGGTCAATTTTGAAGAATGGTAAAAAAGATAGATGTTGCAATATATTGTCGGCTTGTTCATTTCATGCCTAGAAGTCTTGCTGTTGTTCTTAAAAGTTATAGAGGTCATACAAAATACTAGATGTAGCATTTTTGATGTGGGGTGTATTCATTTTTGCATCAACTAATTTAAATAAATCTGAAGATTTTGTAATGAAGGTTATATTATTAACCTTACTTTCATGCTATGTGTTAATAAAATGTTATATGAAACTCAGTCTTGTAATATTGGAGACTCTTCTTGTATTCAGGGAAACATTGATGAAAATCTTGTTTTTCAAAGCTTGTGTACTCAAAATACGCTGAGCACTGTGTGTGTGTGTATATATATACATATATATATATATATATATATATATGAATATGTATGTATGTATATTTATATAGATAGATAGATGTTTATATATAGATATACAGTATATATATCAACACTAACAAATAGTCAGGGTGCCAGGCTTCCCAGGTAAATATCAAGCCTTAAATAGAACAGGAAAAATGGAGGCAGCACACCAGTTGAAAAAGTGAAAAAAGTGCTATTTATTAGCCCATAATGGCGACGTTTCGGTCCTAAGTGAGAACCTTTCTCAAGCAGTACCTAAGTGCATGTGCATACTTTGTGAAGAACATCAATTACAAAAAGTATTTAGTAATTACACAAGAAAGTGCATATCCCATCTTCTATAGCAAGATACACATACAGTGAATGACAATTCATAATGATGACATTGGAATAAAGTGCATTATGGTGAACACAATAGAAAAACAATGTAAATAATACATGAAAAAGATTAAATGTTAATTAAGAAACAGCTGTTTATGACTCATCATGCCATGACTTACCCCATTGTATTTTGAAAAGAGCGCCAATATCGGCATCCTACTACATTTAATGTGCATGTCAGAGAGAAGAAAGGAAGGACATAAGCGGCATTTCATGCATGAGCTAAGATGCTATGAGGTTTCCGCCACCATCTTGGTAAAGGAGAGTCAAAGCATCATCTGCGCATGCGTCAGAGTATCCTGACGTTACGGCAATACAGCCTGCTGACCAATGAAACAAGACAGAAAGCCTGCATGCGCTCGAAAGTGCGGGATCACACCAACTCCATTTTGGACAAGGGATTTGAATTAATATGTGCCAGAAAAGTAACATTAAATCATTAATGAGGAATGGTGATGAGTGAGCGTGCTTGTTTAACCCTTTAACCTAGCATTCTCAGGTGCTTATCGAGTAGCTTCGGCATGCTCGTATATTATGTTTGAGTCCCTGCGTCTGGGGGGTTTTCTGTTTAGATTAAGTCCTGTGCCATTTTTGGCGATCTTAAATAACTATGTACAGTATAAAGTCCTCCTTGCATATTATATTTTCTCTTTAATGATTTAATGTTACTTTTCTGGCGCATATTAATTCAAATCCCTTGTCCAAAATGGAGCTAGTGCGATCCCGCACTTTAGAGGGCATGCAGGCTTTCTGTCTTGTATCATTGGTTAGCAGGCTGTATTGCCGTAATGTCATGATACTATGACGCATGCGTAGATGTTGCTTTGACTCTCCTTTGCCAAGATGGCGGTGGAAACCTCATAGCGTCTTTGTGCATGCATGAAATGCCGCTTATGTCCTTCCTTTCTTCTCTCTGACATGCGCATTAAATGTAGTAGAATGCCGATATTGGAGCTTTTTTGAAAATAGAGTCAGGTGAGTCATTACATGATGAGTCATTAATGTGTAATCTTTTTCAGGTATTATTTACATTGTTTTTCTATTGTGGTCACCATAATGCACTTTATTCCAATGTCATCATTATTGTAACGGGTCTGGGAGGTGGAACCTCAGAGCAACTATACAAAGGGGCAGTCCTTGTAAGGAAGCGGGTGGCTCTCAGGGAAGGCAGGCAGGTAGTCACGGCAAGTGACAGGGACAGTCTCTGGGTAGAAGGGCAGGAGGTCACGGCAAGTGACAGAGACAGTCTCTGGGTAGAAGGGCAGGAGGTCACGGCAAGTGACAGGGACAGTCTCTTGACAGGTGGATGGTCACGGCAAGTGACAGCAGGGTAAGAGTCTCCAGGTAGGCTAGCACGCAGGTAGCAGGTGAGCGCTCCCAGGTGAGTGGGCGAGAGTCTCTGGACAGGCAGGTGGTCATGGCAAGTGACGGCAGAGCCTCCAGGTAGGCTAGCAGGCAGGTAGCAGGTGAGCGCTCCCAGGTGAGCGGGCAAGAGTCTCTGGACAGGCGGGTGGTCACGGCAAGTGACGGCAGAGCCTCCAGATAGGCTAGCAGGCAGGTAGCAGGTGAGCGCTCCCAGGTGAGCAGGCAGGCAGATCCATAGACAGACTGACAGGTGATGGAAGGCAGACTGTCGGACCGCAGGAATGCAAGCAGATAGACAGGAATCTGGCAGGTATCAAGCAGAGGTCTGGCAGGTAACTAGTAGGTATCTGGTAACGGGACCTGAGGGCTGAAGCAGAGTTGAAAGGCTTTGCAACAACATTGCTCGGGCACCTCCATTTTGGAGGAGGTGCCTTATATATGGTGAGGTCCTCCGGCCATTGGCCGGGGACTCCTTAGGACGGCGTGCGCGGCCCCTTTAAGAGAGCACAGAGGCCGAGAAGCAGCGCGCGCTGCCAGCAGAGCGGGAGGGAGGCGCCGGGCACGGAGCGGAGAGGTGAGGGGAACGGCGTCCCTGCCTAGCAGGAGGCAGGGACGCCGACGCTACAATTATGAATTGTCATTCACTGTATGTGTATCTTACTATATATGATGGGATATGCTCTTTCTTGTGTAATTACTGTTAAACACTTTTTGTAATTGACGCTCTTTATACGGTATGCGCATGCACTTCTGTACTGCTTGAGAAAGGTTCTCACTTAGGACCGAAACGTCGCCATTATGGTCTAATAAATAGCACTTTTGGATAATAAATAGCACTTTTTTCATTTTTTCTTCTGGTGTGCTGCCTCCATTTTTCTTGTTTTATATATATCCATATATAAATATATAAATGTATTTACATGAATATGAAACAAACATATGTCCGTTTGTAACAATCTATGTTAATGTGTGTAAATGAGTCATTATGTGTGTATATACAGTGCCTACAAGTAGTATTCAACCCCCTGCAGATTTAGCTGGTTGACACATGCGGAATTAACTTGGCATTGTGACATTTGTACTGTAGATCAGCCTGGAAGTGGGAAATGCACTGCAGCAAATTTTGCTTTTTTTTTTTTTTTTTTTTTTTTTTTTTTAAAACGTAAAAAGTTAATTCAGAGTGTAATTTATTATTCAACCCCTCAAACCACAAGAATTCTGTTTGGTCCCCCTAAAGTATTAAGAAGTAGTTCAGGCACCAAGAATAATGAGTTTCACATGTGTGGATTAAAGATCTCTTTTGCCAGCCTTTTCTGACTATTTAAGACCCTCCCCAAACTTGTGAACAGCACTCAGACATGGTCAACATGGGAAAGACAAAGGAGCATTCCAAGGCCATCAGAGACAAGATCGTGGAGGGTCACAAGGCTGGCAAGGGGTACAAAACCCTTTCCAAGGAGTTGGGCCTACCTGTCTCCACTGTTGGGAGCATCATCCATAAGTGGAAGGCTTATGGAACTACTGTTAGCCTTCCACGGCCAGGACAGCTTTTGAAAGTGTCCTCCCGTGCCGAGGCCAGGCTTGTCCGAAGAGTCAAGGCTAACCCAAGGACAACAAGGAAGGAGCTCTGGGAAGATCTCATGGCAGTGGGGACATTGGTTTCAGTCAATACCATAAGTAACGTACTCCACCGCAATGGTCTCCGTTCCAGACGAGCCCGTAAGGTACCTTTACTTTCAAAGCGTCATGTCAAGGCTCGTCTACAGTTTGCTCATGATCACTTGGAGGACTCTGAGACAGACTGGTTCAAGGTTCTATGGTCTGATGAGACCAAGATCGAGATCTTTGGTGCCAACCACACACGTGACGTTTGGAGACTGGATGGCACTGCATACGACCCCAAGAATACCATCCCTACAGTCAAGCATGGTGGTGGCAGCATCATGCTGTGGTGCTGTTTCTCTGCCAAGGGGCCTGGCCATCTGGTCCGCATCCATGGGAAGATGGATAGCACGGCCTACCTGGACATTTTGGCCAAGAACCTCCGCTCCTCCATCAAGGATCTTAAGATGGGTCGTAATTTCATCTTCCAACAAGACAACGACCCAAAGCACACAGCCAAGAAAACCAAGGCCTGGTTCAATAGGGAAAAAGTCAAGGTGTTGGAGTGGCCTAGTCAGTCTCCTGACCTTAACCCAATTGAAAACTTGTGGAAGGAGCTCAAGAATAAAGTCCACATGAGACACCCAAAGAACCTAGATAACTTGGAGAAGATCTGCATGGAGGAGTGGGCCGAGATAACTCCACAGACCTGTGCCGGCCTGATCAGGTCTTATAAAAGACGATTATTAGCTGTAATTGCAAACAAGGGTTATTCCACAAAATATTAAACATAGGGGTTGTATAATAATTGACCCACACTTTTATGTTTAAAAGTTAATAAAATTCAACTGAGCAACATAACTTTTTGGTTTGTAAGATTTATGCTTCCGTTCATAAAACCTACTCTCGTTTGCAGTTTGAAGGCTCTAACTTATTTGCATCTTATCAAACCAGCTAAATCTGCAGGGGGTTGAATACTACTTGTAGGCACTGTATGTGTGACTGTGTGTTGATCATTTTTGAGCAGCCAACCTTTTGTTTGTTCTTCGGGTGATCACCTGCCTGCTTACAATTATCGGAAAATGACAGTTCTTAAAGGGAACCTGTCATGTCACTTCTATAAATTAAACTGTCCCCAGGTTCTTGTTAGTGATGCAATGTGCTTTTTCTATGCAAATCAGTTCTATAATCACTCGCTAAAATCACTTCATATACTTATAACTTACTTGCTCATTCAGTCATAGGGGTGTTCCTTTCTGTATTTAGTCATCCTGGTTGTCGCCCACTCAATTTGAATCTTTATTCCATGCTTGCGCACTTTCAATCTGTTGTCCAGCATTGTCAGTGTGCTTGTCCCATTGTGCAAGCGCAGGTAATGTGTAATGCACTTGTGCATTGTGAATGGGGTCCCCGCACATGCGCATTGACATGCCGCTCCCCTGCGTGTGTGCCGTGATGTGTGGCTCCCCCACGTGTACGCAGTGAAGCTGTGTTGAGTGCACAGCTTCACTGACTGTGCGCATGTGCAGGAGCTGCGAGTCACGGCACACGCTCGGGGGAGCCGCGCGTCAATGCGCACATGCGGGGACCCCATTCACAATGCGCAAGCGCATTACACACTACCTGTGCTTGCGCAATGGAACAAACACGCTGACAACGCTGGAGAACAGATTGAAAGTGCGCAAGCATGGAATAAAGATTCTAATTGAGTGGGCGGCGACCAGGATGACTAAATACAGAAAGGAACACCCCTATGACTGAACGATCAAGTAAGTTATAAGTATATAAAGTGATTTTAGCAAGTGACTATAGCACTGATTTGCATAGAAAAAGCACATTGCACTCACTAACAAGAACCTGGGGACAGTTTAACTTATAGAAGTGACATGACAAGTTCCCTTTAAGGACGCCCATTCCCCATAATCGTCCAGTGTAAGTGCGCCCTTAGTTGGACATAAGCTATAAATACTCTACATATAAAGATAAGATAGAAATATATGTATTATATATGTATAAATATTCCATGTAAAGCTGTGACAGGGCCCATCCAGAGCTGACTGCAGTGAACCAGAGATTAGCCGATCGCCAGTACTTGGGGTCAGGAAGGAATTTTTCCCCACATATGGGGTTGTTTTGCCTTCCTCTGGTTCACATCCTTTTTATGCAGTAAATCCTATCAATGGCATTGGATGATTAAATTAAACTAAATTTGATAATACATAAGAATAAAGATGAATAAACTCCATTCATTGTGTCTGTGACTTCTTTACATGCTGTTCTCTCTGCTGAGACTATTATTTTAATTTTGGACTTTTGTAGTGAATGTTACAAATGGCCAAGGAATTAAGAGTTAATCCTATTTTTTTTTGTGCGGAGTTGGGTAACGTGATCTCGCTGCTGATTCTTTCCCAACATGACAGTGATGTTCTGGCTATCTGTCATATGGCTTTCCCAGACTAAAGTCACTGGCCCAATATGCAGCAGATCATCAATCACATGTTGTACATGGGTTAGGGCTACTATCATCAGCGACTGCTCTTTACCCCAGTGTAGTCTCTCCACTGATGTCCCCGCATATCACAGATCATGTAGAGGACGGTCATATTCCATAGTCACTGTATTTACCCCGCAGTAGCTCCAGACCGTGCACCATGTCAGGAGCCTCCAGCCCATCACATATGGAAAGGTGAACCTGGCCTTACAGAACAAGGAGGTATAGTGGCAGGATAAAGATGGTGGGAACAGAATGCCACAATGTAAAGTTATAATTGTAATAAGCTAAACTGGCACCATAAACATAAACCTGAAAGCAAATGCGTGGCATGTACCCAGGATAATGGGAGCAGAAAAAAACACCAAAGCAAGAAAAATTGCATTGAAAAAATTTCCAACGCAAAAACTTTTCAGGTTAACAATTTTTCGACTCATAGAAAACCCCTTTAAACATGAAACAGTCTAATATAAAGGGTATTTCCTTCATAAATAATTATTGTCTATCAACAGGATATGTCATCATGGTCTGATAGATGCACTCCAATTTCCAATGAATAGAGAGATGGCCGTGCATATTTGTGGTCTTCTTCATTGATTTCCATGGGAGTTACGGAAATAGACGTATAGGGAACACCCATTCTAAAGAAAGGTGTGGAGTACAAATGTGAAAACAGCATTTGTCAGACATTTATGGCATATTCTATGGACACAAATGTCTAAGATGGGAATACACCTTAAGAGTGGATCCATTATCAGCTTTCATATTACACACTATAAAAATGTATTAATTATGTCTCTTAAATTTGATGAGACTGGTGTACTTACCATGAAAATCAGTATCAAAATGGCTGTCTAATTCTCAAATTTAAAAGAGCATTTTATGAGTGAGTCCAGCTAGACCTAGACTAAAAAAAAAATCATTTTCAAATTAGGCAGGATAACTTCCATATAGGATCATACAGCCTTTCTTAAAGGGATTTTCAAAGTCTAAAATAATGTATTCAGATTGTATCTTGAATATTGGTGACAGATCCACTTTAGCTACTTTTATTTACTCCTTTTCCAAACATATTTATGTAAAATCTTATGCCAACACTTCTAAAAAAGTTATAAAAGCAACTATAAAAAAAACCTCATCAAAATATTGTAGAATCACTTTTTGTGGATGGCAGAACAGGAGAGCGGGGAAGGCTTTACTTTTGTGGATCATTATGTATCCCATCTACTGTGGGATACATAATGGAGAAATAGAACAAGGACTTACCTTACTATGGCTCGCTATGGACACGTTCCTGATAGGTTTGCAGCTGAATATATTATTTATTCTGGTGGTCAGTGGTATCTGGAGGTTTGGTCCATGGTAGGTGATAGTAGATATGTGATGGGAACATAGAAGAAATGATAGAAATGTCTTATGGAAATAGTGCACAGATCATTTGTAAAATATAAAAAATTGAAAAAAATTTACACTCCTCAACATTGAAATTGCTTCACCAATAAGGAAAAGTCCTAGAATAATGGAAATCACTGGATGGATAGAAGCAAAATTTCAATACATCTTGATTTATTCAGTATCGAGTATAAGCGCCAAGCGCAGTAATCCCCGAGTTTACACACCTTGTCTGCTGTCAATGAGGTTATTAATGGCTGTCTGAGGAACTTTCTGCCACACTGAATGCATTTGGGCAAATCATCAACATCCGCTGCTGGCAGCTCCTTGTGCAATTGTGGACCAATGACGTTCCAGATGTGCTTGATGGGAGACAAGTCCGGAGACGCTGCAGGCTATGTAAGGACATTTAGGCCTTGCTGCTCACAGTAGCAGGAGAAACATACAGCCTTGTGTTGTCTTGCTGAAAAATGGCTTCTGGGACACTTAAAAGAAATGGCTTTAACACTGGATCCACGACCAAATCAATGTATTGCCGAGCAGTTTGTGCACTTAGAATTAAGACTAGAGGGGTCCGGCTACCATACATTACGCTGCCCTACACCATAACCTGAGGAGTATAACCAGTGTGATTTTCCTTTGTGTAGGCCTCTTCATTGACCGCATGCCACTACTCTCATAGGCTATGATGTGATGAGTCCTGCCTTTTACTTGGATTCAGTGATAGCCAGAGATCGGCCTAAAAACCATGTGGGCAACATCATGAAGCGGTTTGTCTCTGTATGGTGGATTTAAAAAAAAAAATCTAGAATACAATGGGGAACAGCAGGAAGAAAATACAAGTAAACACCATCCACTTTTGACCTACTGACAAGTTCTCATTAAACAATAGGTCATTTTCTGATGACACATTCCCTTTTACTGCCAAAATGAAATCTAGCAACTTATATGTGCGCAGGAGAAAATATTCATCTAGATCATTTGAATCAGAATCGTCTGAAAGAATTTCCTTGGCAGAAGATGAATCTGAAGATAGATATGCCAGAGAAAAAGGGATTTCAGGAGAGATTTTTTTTTAACTTTCACTTCCCTTTCCTGCTCTTAACAAGCAACTCATATATCTGGAGGCTGATATTAACATATTGTTAACATAATTTGAAAATGACTGGAAAAAAAAGCAGCAAAACCTCTTAACTTATACAAAGAAGAAATTTAGTGGAGAAAACTTTTGCAATGTTGATAAAAACACAACAGAGGGTATAAAATATCAATTATAGAACCAGAAATAAGCAAAAGCACCCGCACACAAGTACCTAGAGAATAGGCATATATAACAAGGGCCCCGGGCAGTTTAGAAGGCGCGCCCCCCCCACACACACCTGATGGATCACATGACATGTCACATGATCTCCTGTGATAGATAATGTGATAGTTCACGTGAAATTAATTTGGCACAATATTAATATATTAATTATGATAATTTTTTTTACATTAATTGTATGACTTAATATTGAGCACAATTAAGTATGCTGACATCCCCTATATACACTATGAGACCTTACACACAATATGAGCAGCCACAATCCTCCCATACACAGCAGGAGGCCGCACGTAGCCATCTATACACAGCGGAAGGCCGCACGTAGCCATCTATACACAGCGGAAGGCCGCACGGTGCCATCTATACACAGTGGGAGACCGCACGTAGCCATTTATACACAGTGGGAGGCCTTACGTAGCCATCTATACACAGCGGGAGGCCACACGTAGCCATCTATACACAGCGGGAGGCCGCATGTAGCCATCTATACACAGCGGGAGGCCGCACGTAGCCATCTATACACAGCGGGAGGCCGCACGCAGCCATCTATACACAGCAGGTGGCCGCACGTAGCCATCTATACACAGCGGGAGGCTGCACGCAGCCATCTATAAACAGCAGGAGGCCGCACATAGCCAAATATACACAGCGGGAGGCCGCATGTAGCCATCTATACACAGCGGGAGGCCGCACGTAGACATTTATACACAGCGGGAGGCTGCACGGAGCCATCTATAAACAGCAGGAGGTCACACGTAGCCATCTATACACAGCGGAAGGCCACACAGTGCCATCTATACCCAACAGGAGGCCTCACGTAGCCATCTATACACAGCGGGAGGCCACACGTAGCCATCGGTACACAGCAGGAGGCCGCACGTAGCCATCTATACACAGCAGGGGAACGCACGGCGCCATCTATACACAGCGGGAGGCCGCACGGTGCCATCTATACACAGCAGGGGAACGCACGGCGCCATCTATACACAGCGGGAGGCCGCACGGCACCATCTATACACAGCAGGGGAACGCACGGCGCCATCAACACAGCGGGAGGCCGCACGGTGCCATCTATACACAGCAAGAGGCCGCACGTAGCCATCTATACACAGCAGGAGGCCGCAGGCAGCCAACTATACACAGCAGGGGCCGCACGTAGCCATCTATACACAGCGGGAGGCCGCACGGTGCCATCTATACACAGCAGGGGAACGCACGGCGCCATCTATACACAGCGGGAGGCCGCACGGCGCCATCTATACACAGCAGGGGAACGCACGGCGCCATCAACACAGCGGGAGGCCGCACGGTGCCATCTATACACAGCAAGAGGCCGCACGTAGCCATCTATACACAGCAGGAGGCCGCAGGCAGCCAACTATACACAGCAGGGGCCGCACGTAGCCATCTATACACAGCGGGAGGCCGCACAGTGCCATCTATACACAGCGGGAGGCAGCACGTAGCCATCTATACACAACAGGAGGCCGCACGTAGCCATATATACGCAGCATGAGGCCGCATGGTGCCATCTATACACAGCGGGAGGCCGTACGTAGCCATCTATAAACAGCAGTAGGCCACACGTAGCCATCTATACACAGCGGGAGGCCGCACAGTGCCATCTACACACAGCAGGGGGCCGCAAGGCACCATTTATACACAACAGGGGGCCGCACGGTGCCATCTATACACACCAGGAGTCTGCACGGTGCCATCTATGCACAGCGGGAGGCCGCACGTAGCCATCTATAGACAGCAGAAGGCCGCATGGCGCCATCTATACACAGCAGGGGGCCGCACGGCGCCATCTATACACAGCGGGAGGCCGCACGGCGCCATCTATACACAGCAGGGGAACGCACGGCGCCATCTATACACAGCGAGAGGCCGCACGGTGCCATCTATACACAGCAAGAGGCCGCACGTAGCCATCTATACACAGCAGGAGGCCGCACGCAGCCAACTATACACAGCAGGGGCCGCACGTAGCCATCTATACACAGCGGGAGGCCGCACGGTGCCATCTATACACAGCGGGAGGCAGCACGTAGCCATCTATACACAACAGGAGGCCGCACGTAGCCATATATACGCAGCATGAGGCCGCATGGTGCCATCTATACACAGCGGGAGGCCGTACGTAGCCATCTATAAACAGCAGTAGGCCACACGTAGCCATCTATACACAGCGGGAGGCCGCACAGTGCCATCTACACACAGCAGGGGGCCGCAAGGCACCATTTATACACAACAGGGGGCCGCACGGTGCCATCTATACACACCAGGAGTCTGCACGGTGCCATCTATGCACAGCGGGAGGCCGCACGTAGCCATCTATAGACAGCAGAAGGCCGCATTAGCGCCATCTATACACAGCAGGGGGCAGCACGGAGCCATCTATACACAGCGGGAGGCCGCACGGTGCCATCTATACACAGCGGGAGGCCGCACGTAGCCATCTATACACAGCAGGGGGCCCCACTGTGCCATCTATACACAGCAGGAGGCCGCACGGTGCCATCTATACACAGCAGGAGGCCGCACGTAGCCATCTATACACAGCAAGGGGCCGCACGGCGCCATCTATACACAGCAGGAGGCCACACGGCACCATCTATACACAGCAGGGGGACGCACGTTGCCATCTATACACAGCAGGGGGCCGCATGGCGCCATCTATACACAGCGGGAGGCCGCACGGCACCATCTATACACAGCAGGGGGCCGAACGGTGCCTTCTATACACAGTGGGAGGCCGCACGTAGCCATCTATACACAGCAGGAGGCTGCAAGGCGCCATCTATACACAGCAGGGGGCCGCACATAGCCATCTATACACAGCAGGAGGCCGCACGGTGCCATCTATACACAACGGGAGGCCAAACGTAGCCATCTATACACAGCAGGGGGAAGCATGGTGCCTTTTATACACAGCGGGAGGCCGCACGTAGCCATCTATACAAAGCAGGAGGCCGCAAGGCGCCATCTATACACAGCAGGGGGCCGCACATAGCCATCTATACACAGCAGGACGCCGCACGGTGCCATCTATACACAGCGGGAGGCCAGACGTAACCATCTATACACATCAGTAGGATGCACTTAGCCATCTATACACAGAAGGATGCCACACAGTGCCATCTATAGACAGCGGGAGGCCGCACATAGCCATCTATAGACAGTAGGAGGCCGCACATAGCCATCTATACACAGCAGGAGGCCGCAGGCCCCCATCTATTCACAGCAGGGGGCCGCACGGTGCCATCTATACACAGCAAGGGGCCACACGTAGCCATCTAAGCAGAGCAGGAAGCCGCACATAGCCATCTAAACAGAGCAAGAAGCCGCACATAGCCATCTATACACAGCAGGAGGCCGCACGGTGCCATCTATACACAGCAGGGGGCCGCACGGCACCATCTATACACAGCGGGAGGCCGCACATAGCCATCTGTACACAGCAGGAGGCCGCACGTGCCATCTATACACAGCGGGAGGCCGCACATAGCCATCTATACACAGCAGGGGGCCGCACGTAGCCATCTATACACAGCGGGAGGCCGCACGGTGCCATCTATACACAGGAGAAGGCCGCACGTAGCCATCTATACACAGCAGGAGTTCGCACGTAGCCATCTATACACAGCAGCTGGCCGCATGGCGCCATTTGTACACAGCAGGAGACCGCACGTAGCCATCTATACACAGCGGGAGGCCGCACGTAGCCATCTATAGACAGCAGGAGGCCGCATGGTACCATCTATACACAGCAGGAGGCCGCACGTAGCCATCTATACACAGCAGAAGGCCGCATGTAGTCATCTATACACAGCGGGAGACCACACGGTGCCATCTGTACACAGCGGGAGGCCACACTTAGCCATGTATACACAGCAGGGGGCCCCATGGTGCCATCTATACACAGCAGGAGGCCGCACGGTGCCAACTATGCACAGCAAGAGGCCGCATGGTGCCATCTATACACAGCAGGAGACCGCACGTAGCCATCTATACACAGCAAGGGGCCGCACGGCGCCATCTATACACAGCAGGAGGCCGCACGGCACCATCTATACACAGCAGGGGGCTGTACGCTGCCATCTATACACAGCAGGGGGCAGCATGGCGCCATCTATACACAGCGAGAGGCCGAACGGCGCCCCCCAGAGACAGCGGGAGGCCGCACGGCGCCATCTATACACAGCAGGGGGCCGCACGGTGCCTTCCATACACAGCGGAAGGCCGCACGTAGCCATCTATACACAGCAGGAGGCTGCAAGGCGCCATCTATACACAGCAGGGGGCCGCACGTAGCCATCTATACACAGCAGGAGGCCGCACGGTGCCATCTATACACAACGGGAGGCCAAACGTAGCCATCTATACACAGCAGGGGGCCGCATGGTGCCTTTTATACACAGCGGGAGGCCGCACGTAGCCATCTATACACAGCAGGAGGCCGCAAGGCACCATCTATACACAGCAGGGGGCCGCACATAGCCATCTATACACAGCAGGAGGCCGCACGGTGCCATCTATACACAGCGGGAGGCCAGACGTAGCCATCTATGCACATCAGTAGGACGCACTTAGCCATCTACACACAGCAGGAGGCTGCACGGTGCCATCTATGCACAGAAGGATGCCACACAGTGCCATCTATAGACAGCGGGAGGCTGCACGTAGCCATCTATAGACAGTAGGAGGCCGCACGTAGCCATCTATACACAGCAGGAGGCCGCAGGGCGCCATCTATTCACAGCAGCGGGCCGCACGGTGCCATCTATACACAGCAGGGGGCCACACGTAGCCATCTAAACAGAGCAGGAAGCCGCACATAGCCATCTATACACAGCAGGAGGCTGCACGGTGCCATCTACACACAGCAGGGGGCCGCACGGCGCCATCTGTACACAGCGGGAGGCCGCACATAGCCATCTGTACACAGCAGGAGGCCGCATGTGCCATCTATACACAGCGGGAGGCCTCACATAGCCATCTATACACAGCAGGAGGCCACACGTAGCCATCTATACACAGCGGGAGGCCGCATGGTGCCATCTATACACAGCAGAAGGCCGCACGTAGCCATCTATACACAGCAGGAGTTCGCACGTAGCCATCTATACACAGCAGCAGGCCGCATGGCGCCATCTATACACAGCAGGAGACCGCACGTAGCCATCTATACACAGCGGGAGGCCACACGTAGCCATCTATAGACAGCAGGAGGCCTCATGGTACCATCTATACACAGCAGGAGGCCGCACGTAGCCATCTATACACAGCAGGAGGCCGCACGTAGCCATCTATACACAGCGGGAGACCACACGGTGCCATCTGTACACAGCGGGAGGCCACACTTAGCCATGTATACACAGCAGGGGACCCATGGTGCCATCTATACACAGCAGGAGGCCGCATGGTGCCAACTATACACAGCACGAGGCCGCATGGTGCCATATATACACAGCAGGAGGCCGCACGTAGCCATCTATACACAGCAAGGGGCCGCACGCGCCATCTATACACAGCAGGAGGCGGCACGGCACCATCTATACACAGCAGGGGGCCGTACGTTGCCATCTATACACAGCAGGGGGCAGCATGGCACCATCTATACACAGCGGGAGGCCGCACGGTACCCCCCAGAGACAGCGGGAGGCCGCAAGACGCCATCTATACACAACAGGGAGCCGCACGGTGCCTTCTATACACAGCGGGAGGCCGCACGCAGCCATCTATACACAGCAGGAGGCTGCAAGGCGCCATCTATACACAGCAGGGGGCCGCACGTAGCCATCTATACACAGCAGGAGGCAGCACGGTGCCATCTATACACAACGGTAGGCCAGACATAGCCATCTATACACAGCAGGTGGCCGCATGGTGCCTTTTATACACAGCGGGAGGCCGCACGTAGCCATCTATACAGAGCAGGCGGCCGCAAAGCGCCATCTATACACAGCAGGGGGCTGCACATAGCCATCTATACACAGCAGGAGGCCGCACGGTGCCATCTATACACAGCGGGAGGCTAGACGTAGCCACCTGTACACATCAGGAGGACGCACTTAGCCATCTATACACAGCAGGAGGTCGCAGGGCGCCATCTATACACAGCAGGAGGCCGAACGTAGCCATCTATACACAGCAGGAGGCTGCACGGTGCCATCCATACACAGCAGGAGGCCAAACGTAGCCATCTATACACAGCAGGAGGCCGCACGTAGCCATTTATACACAGCAGGAGGCCGCACGGTGCCACCTATACACAGCAGGGGGCCGAACGGCGCCATCTATACACAGCGGGAGGCCGCACGGTGCCATCTATACACAGCAGGGGGCTGCACGTAGCCATCTATACACAGAGGGAAGCCGCACGATGCCATCTATACACAGAGGGAGGCCGCGCGTAGCCATCTAGACACAGCAGGAGGCTGCACGAAGCCATATATACACAGCAGGATGCCGCACGGTGCCATCTATACACAGCTGGAGGCCGCTGGTAGCCATCTATACACAGCAGGAGGCCACAAGGCGCCATCTATACACAGCAGGGGGCCACACGTAGCCATCTATACACAGCAGGAGGCCGCACAGTACCATCTATACACAGCGGGAGGCCAGACGTAACCATTTATACACATCAGGAGGCCACACGTAGCCATCTATACACAGCAGGAGGCTGCACAGAGCCATCCATACACAGCAGGAGGCCGAACGTAGCCATCTATGCACAGCAGGAGGCCGCACGTAGCCATCTATACACCACGGGAGGCCACACGGTGCCATCAATACCCAGCGGGAGGCCACACTTAGCCATCTATACACAGCAGGGGGCCGCACGGCGCCATCTATACACAACAGGGGGCTGTACAGTGCCATCTATACACAGCAGGGGGCCGCATGGCGCAATCTATACACAGCGGGAGGCCGCAGGGAGCCATCTATACACAGCAGGGGGCCACACAGCGCCATCTGTACACAGCAGGAGGCCGCACGTGCCATCTATACACAGCGGGAGGCTGCACATAGCCATCTATACACAGCAGGGGGCCGCATGTAGCCATCTATACACAGCGGGAGGCCGCATGGTGCCATCTATACACAGCAGAAGGCCGCACGTAGCCATCTATACACAGCAGAAGGCCACACGTAGCCATCTATACACAGCGGGAGACCGCACGGTGCCATCTATATACAGCAGGAGGCCACACTTAGCCATCTATACACAGCAGGTGGCCCCATGGTGCCATCTATACACAGCGGGAGGTCGCATGGTGCCATCTATACACAGCAGAAGGCCGCACGTAGCCTTCTATACACAGCAGGAGTCCGCACGTAGCCATCTATACACAGCAGCAGGCCTCATGGCGCCATCTATACACAGCAGGAGACCGCACAAAGCCATCTATAAAAAGCGGGAGGCCGCATGTAGCCATCTATAGACAGCAGGATGCCGCATGGTACCATCTATACACAGCAGGAGGCCGCATGTAGCCATCTATACACAGCAGAAGGCCGCACGTAGCCATCTATACACAGCGGGAGAACGCACGGTGCCATCTATACACAGCGGGAGGCCACACTTAGCCATCTATACACAGCAGGGGGCCCCATGGTGCCATCTATACACAGCAGGAGGCCGCAAGGTGCCATCTATACACAGCAGGAGGCCGCACGTAGCCATCTATACACAGCAAGGGCCGCACGGCGCCATCTATACACAGCAGGATGGCACACGGCACCCTCTATACACAGCAGGAGGCTGTACAGTGCCATCTATACACAGCAGGGGGCCGCATGGCGCCATCTATACACAGCGGGAGGCCACATAGCGCCCCCCCAGAGACAGCGGGAGGCCGCACGGCACCATCTATACACAGCAGGGGGCCACACGGTGGCATCTGCACACAGCAGGAGGCCGCACATAGCCATCTATACACAGCAGGGGGCCGCACGTAACCATCTATACACAGCGGGAGGCCGCATGGTGCCATCTATGCACAGCTGAAGGCTGCACGTAGCCATCTATACACAGCAGGAGTCTGCATGTAGCCATCTATACACAGCAGGAGGCCACATGGCGCCATCTATACACAGCAGGAGACCGCACGTAGCCATCCATACACAGCGGGAGGCCGCACGTTGCCATCTATACACAGCAGGAGGCCGCATGGTGCCATCTATACACAGCAGGAGGCTGCACGTAGCCATCTATGCACAGCAAGGGGCCGCACGGCGCCATCAATACACAGCAGGAGGCCGCACGGCACCATCTATACACAGCAGGGGGCCGCACATTGCCATTTATACACAGCAGGGGGCCGCATGGCGCCATCTATACACAGCGGGAGGCCGCACGGCGCCCCCCAGAGACAGCGGGAGGCCGCACGGCGCCATCAATACACAGCAGGGGGCCGCACGGTGCCTTCTATACACAGCAGGAGGCCGCACGTAGCCATCTATAGACAGCAGGAGGCCGCAAGGCAACATCTATACACAGCAGGGGGTCGCACGTAGCCATCTATATACAGCAGGAGGCCGCACGGTGCAATCGATACACAGCGGGAGGTCAGACGTTGCCATCTATGCACATCAGGAGGACGCACTTAGCCATCTATACACAGCAGGAGGCTGCACGGTGCCATCTATGCACAGCAGGATGCCGCACAGTGCCATCTATAGAAAGCGGGAGGCCGCACGTAGCCTTCTATAGACAGCAGGAGGCCGCAAGGCACCATCTATACACAGCAGGGGGCCGCATGTAGCCATCTATACACAGCAGGAGGCCGCATGGTGCCATCTATACACAGCAGGAGGCCGCACGTAGCCATCTATACACAGCAAGGGGCCGCACGGCACCATCTATACACAGCAGGAGGCCGCACGGCACCATCTATACACAGCAGGGGGCCGCACGTTGCCATCTATACACAGCAGGGGGCCGCATGGCGCCATCTATACACAGCGAGAGGCCGCACGGCGTCCCCCAGAGACAGCGGGAGGCCGCACGGCGCCATCTATACACAGCAGGGGTCCGCACGGTGCCTTCTATACACAGCGGGAGGCCGCACATAGCCATGTATACACAGCAGGAGGCTGCAAGGCGCCGTCTATACACAGCAGGGGGGCACACGTAGCCATCTATACACAGCAGGAGGCCGCACGGTGCCATCTGTACACAACGGGAGGCCAGACGTAACCATCTATACACAGCAGGGGGCCACATGGTGCCTTTTATACACAGCGGGAGGCTGCACGTAGCCATCTATACACAGCAGGAGGCCGCAAGGCGCCATCTATACACAGCAGGGGGCCGCACATAACCATCTATACACAGCAGGAGGCCGCACGGTGCCATCTATACACAGCGGGAGGCCAGACGTAGCCATCTATGCACATCAGGATGCCGCACTTAGCCATCTATACACAGCAGGAGGCTGCTCTGTGCCATCTATGCACAGTAGGATGCCACACAGTGCCATCTATACACAGCAGGGGGCCGCACGGCGCCATCTATGCACAGCAGGAGGCCGCACAGTACCAGCTATACATAGCGGGAGACCAGACGTAACCATTTATATACATCAGGAGGCCGCACGTAGCCATCTATACACAACAGGAGGCTGCACGGCGCAAACCATACACAGCAGGAGGCCCAACTTAGCCATCTATACACAGCAGGAGGCCGCACGTAACCATCTATACACCGCGGGAGGCCGCACGGTGCCATCTATGCCCAGCGGGAGGCAACACTTAGCCATCTATACACAGCAGGGGGCCGCACGGCACCA
Organism: Phyllobates terribilis; assembly: GCF_046119375.1. Classification (NCBI taxonomy): domain Eukaryota; kingdom Metazoa; phylum Chordata; class Amphibia; order Anura; family Dendrobatidae; genus Phyllobates; species Phyllobates terribilis. The sequence goes on along the minus strand of NW_027362763.1, from coordinate 915,089,447 downwards.
TATATACACAGCAGGGGGCTGTACAGTGCCATCTATACACAGCAGGGGGCCGCATGGCGCCATCTATTCACAGCGGGAGGCCGCACGGCGCCCCACCTAGAGACAGCGGGAGGCCGCACGGCGCCATCTATACACAGCAGGGGGCCGCACGGCGCCTTTTGCACACAGCAGGAGGCCGCACGTGCCATCTATACACAGCGGGAGGCCGCACATAGCCTTCTATACACAGCAGGGGGCCGCATGGCGCCATCTATACACAGCGGGAGGCCACATGGCGCCCCCCAGAGACAGCGGGAGGCCGCACGGCACCATCTATACACAGCAGGGGACCACACGGTGACATCTGTACACAGCAGGAGGCCGCACATAGCCATCTATACACAGCGGGAAGCCGCACATAGCCATCTATACACAGCAGGGGGCCACACGTAGCCATTTATACACAGCGGGAGGCCGCATGGTGCCATCTATACACAGCTGAAGGCCGCACGTAGCCATCTATACACAGCAGGAGGCTGCACGTAGCCATCTATACACAGCAGGAGGCCGCATGGCGCCATCTATACACAGCAGGAGACCGCACGTAGCCATCCATACACAGCGGGAGGCCGCAAGTAGCCATCTATACACAGCAGGAGGCCGCATGGTGCCATCTATACACAGCAGGAGGCCGCACGTAGCCATCTATACACAGCAAGGGGCCGCACGGTGCCATCTATACACAGCAGGAGGCCGCACGGCACCATCTATACACTGCAGGGGGCCGCACATTGCCATCTATACACAGCAGGGTGCCGCATGGCGCCATCTATACACAGCGGGAGGCCGCACGGCGCCCCCCAGAGACAGCGGGAGGCCGCATGGCGCCATCTATACACAGCACGGGCCCGCACGGTGCCTTCTATACACAGCGGGAGGCCGCACGTAGCCATCTATAGACAGCAGGAGGCCGCAAGGCACCATCTATACACAGCAGGGGGCGGCACGTAGCCATCTATACACAGCAGGAGGCCGCACGGAGCAATCGATACACAGCGGGAGGCCAGACATGGCCATCTATACACATTAGGAGGACGCACTTAGCCATCTATACACAGCAGGAGGCTGCACGGTGCCATCTATGCACAGCAGGATGCCGCACAGTGCCATCTATAGAAAGCGGGAGGCCGCACGTAGCCATCTATACACAGCAGGAGGCCGCACGTAGCCATCTATACACAGCAGGAGGCCGCATTTAGCCATCTATACACAGCAGGAGGCCGCACGGCGCCATCTATACACAGCAGGGGGCTGCACGTAGCCATCTAAACACAGCAGGAAGCCGCACGGTGCCATCTATGTACAGCAGGAGGCTGCACGGCGCCATCTATACACAGCAGGAGGCCGCACGGTGCCATCTATACACAGCGGGAGGCTGCACGTAGCCATCTATATGTGGCACCCCAGGGGTCTGGTCTCCACAGTAATAGCAATGTTATGTCTGAGAGCAGGTGGGAGGTCTCTTGGTCAGGAATCCTATGCATGCCACACCTACTGCCCAGTCCTGGGAGGGGAAGAACTTCCCCTATATAAAGCTGGGGCTGAGGCAGGGTTAGTGAGTAGAGAAGAGAAGAGTTGAGAAGAAGAGAAGCAGCATAGGAAAGAAAGATCAGGAGCTCTGTGGGAGCAGGCTAAAAGGAATCAGGGGCTGGCAGCTGAAGAGCTCGCCCTGATTGAAGAGTTACTACCGGACCCGGAGTCCGAGGCTGTGGGGATTAACCCAGACCCAGCAGCAGAAACCGCCCGGCAGGGGATTTCAGGTCCTCTGGCCAAGAAACCCGAAGGCACGGTCACACGCGTGGGACCAGCACCGCCGTCGTGGAGCGGAAGCCACTAGAAGGCCCCGAGTCACCGGCCATACGGGTGAGCACCACACGGTACACTCAGGGACGTGGGCTACTTTTCCCGCCTCTAGCAAGGTAGCCAGAAGAGTACAATTAGTTGGGGAGGCCTACAACTCCGCCTGGCCAAGGGGGATCCCATCTGCTCAAGGACTGACCAGGCCCCGACCGCTAGCCAGTACTCCGGGAGGGTCTATCTTTGTCACCAGTAAAGACCCTGAACTACACCGCATCGTCTCTGAGTGGTTCCTGCTACCCCCATCATCCACGTCGGCTGCCCTGAGGCCATACCCCTCCCGTTGGGGGTTATACCATCTACGCTGCACTATCCTACCACCGGCCTCAGCGGTCTGCCCTGCAGCGGCAGCTCCATAGCTGCATTCAACGGGTGGCGTAGTCGTCCTACATCTACTGCTAATATACCGCCACTTAGTCTGACTCCCTGGGCACGGACCGGGTCTCCGCCACGAGACTACTACACCTATCAGATCCGGCTCCGGGTAGGCTCCCGCGTGCGCAACGCTACTCAGCACAGGCCCAGGGGCGCGTCAGCTTTTGGCGTAGTCGGCAGGATTTCGTGCCCGCAACCACCGGGTACTGCGTGCCTGAAAAAGACTGTTCAAACTTACCAGTGGTGAAGATTCCCGCCATCCGGCGCCATCTTCAGCCTTCTACCCGCCATCGGTGAAGATTCCCGCCATCCGGCGCCATCTTCAGCCTTCTTCCCGCCATCGGTGAAGATTCCCGCCATCCGGCGCCATTTTCAGCCTTCTTCCCGCCTTCCGTGGAGTTTTCCCGCCGTTGGACGCCATCTTGAAGACGCTGCGCGGGAAGAAGAGGGGCGTGGACTCCAAAAGCGCGCGAGAACTGAAGCCCCGCCTCACGTCCAGACGTCGCGTAAGGTCCTGGAAGGAGCCCATCAGACGCTGACGTCACAGGAGCGCGACGGAAGGTCCTCAACCCTGACGATCCACTGCGGAGCCGCGGCCTACGGAAGAGGATCATCGCAAGGTAGGCCACGGTCCACTAGGGGGGAGAAAGATGTCGGATATGGAGGAGAGCTTCACTGCCTCAACCCCCGCCAGCGCCACCGCTGCTGCAGTCATGCCTTTCACCATGCCCTATATCCCGGGAGCAGCCTGGCTACCCCAGTACTCAGGGGAGTCACATACCCTGAATGACTTTAAAGAAAAGCTGGATAGCCTCTTCCAGGTGTACCCCCTCACAGAGGAGCAAAAAGTGAGCATCCTGGTGGCCCAACTAACCGGGGCAGCCCAAAGGGAGGTAAAGTCCTGGCCACCTGGGAGGAAGACTGTCGCGGGGATACTAACCCGGCTGAGGGACACCTTTGATACCCGCACCTCAGCCGAGATTAAGCTTAGATTCTATGGGTGCAAGCAGCGAGCACATGAGAGTATAAGGGACTATGCACTAAACCTACAAGAGGCCCTGAGAGCCATTAAGCAGACCGACCCTGACGGCGTGGGAAACGAGGACAGGCTGTTGACCGAACAATTTATAGAGGGACTATATTGCAATGCCCACCGAACCCAGTTGCGGGCAATGGCCTTACAGGATCCTCATCTGGACTTTGCACAGTTCAAGGACAGAGCCATCCGGGTGCTCCGAGAACCGGCACCGGGTGGCATTGTGACCCACAGGCGCCCAGCTATCACTTACCACCAGGAGGCGGCGCCCTTGTCGGCAGGGCCTGTGGGGGCTGATGCGCAGGCTTTGAACAGTGACCCGGCTCCAGACCTGCACCATCAGGTCCAAGAGCTAGCTAAAAGCGTTGCTGCGCTAACCCGAACTGTGCAGTCTTTACAGGTTTCCACTCCAGGGAAGATCCAGCTGGCATCCGGACCGGAGGACATCCCGTGGCGTCGACCAAGGAGGACCCCACCGGCCAGAGGAAGACCCAGCGACCAATACAACGAGGACGGACAACCCATCTGCCGCCGCTGCAATCAACCCGGACATATGGCAAGGTACTGTCCTTTAAACTGGCACAACCTGGGGTAGAGGGCCAACCCCCAGGAAAAAGATCACCAGGCCCATCGAGCTGGCGCGACAAATATGTGGGAGGACGTCCAGTCTTGCCTGTGGTACTGGATGGCATCCCTATGAGTGCCCTACTGGACACCGGGTCACAGGTCACCACCATCCCGTACGTGCTCTTCAAGCAGTACTGGAATGACTCGGATATAACCCGCTATCCAGACGACGACTTGAGTATCATCGCCAGTAATGGTCAGCCCGTGCCACAGATCGGATTTAAAGAAATGACCATTAAAATCGGTAGAGTCGAACTGGCAGCACAGGGACTGATCATTGTAGACATTGACAAGCGCGAGAGTCACCCAAAGATAACTCTAGGAACTAATGTGATTGAAAATTGTCTTGCAGAGGTGATTTTCATTTTACAGCAGGTTGCCAAGAACGCCAGCTCCGGCCAGCAGCGAGTGCTCCAGAAAGAGATCCGGGCACTGGTGCGACGGCAACAAGTGGAACTCTCCGGCGGTGAGATTGGTAGCGTAAGAATGTGTGACCCTTTCCCTATTGCCATACCCCCGAAAAGTGAAATGATGATTTGGTGCCGGGCAGCTATTGGTCTGAGAGGTAGAGATTACCAGGCCATGGTAGAGCCAGTCTACTCAGACAGTAGGCCCACCATTTTGACAGCCCGGGGGGTAGTTGATGTACGCCATGGGAGGGTACCCGTTCGCATAATAAATATCGGGAAAAGGGAAGTATACCTGCCCCGGTATGCTACGCTAGCCAAATTATATACTATCAACCAAAATTCTATACAGTCTGTGGAACCCTTGCCTCCATCTCACCCGGAGGAAGGTAACGGCTCTACGAAAATAATGGAGGATTGGTGTCAGCAACTACATTTGGGTACTGACTCCACTCCCTCCCACCAGAAACAGGGAGTCTGCCGGGTGGTTCAAGAGTACGAGAGAGTGTTTAGTAAACACCCGTTAGACTTCGGGCGAGTCAAGGGGGTAGAACACCACATCCCTACGGGAGACCATCCTCCCATAAAAGAGAGGTATCGACCCATACCCCCTGCACACTACCAACACGCCAAGGGGATGCTTAGAGACATGAAGGAGGCTGGGGTAATCAGGGATAGCTGTAGCCCCTGGGCAGCTCCACTAGTCTTAGTCAAAAAGAAAGACAACACCATGAGAATGTGTGTAGATTACCGGAAAATTAACCGTATCACACACAAAGATGCGTACCCCTTACCAAGAATAGAGGAGTCTTTGGCTGCTTTAAAATCTGCTAACTTCTTCTCCACCTTGGATCTCACTAGCGGGTACTGGCAGGTTCCTGTAGCAGAGGCGGACCGGGAGAAGACCGCATTCACCACCCCGATGGGACTTAGCGAGTTTACCTGCATGCCGTTTGGACTCTGCAACGCACCAGGAACCTTCCAGCGACTGATGGAGTGCTGTCTGGGACACCGGAACTTTGAGACGGTCCTGTTATACCTGGACGATATCATCGTCTACTCCAAGACCTACGAGGACCACCTGAAACACCTGGTGGAAGTGTTCGAAGCTCTGGCAAGTTACGGCCTAAAGGTGAAACCCTCCAAGTGTCACCTCCTGAAGCCAAAGGTGCAGTACCTGGGACACGTGGTGAGTGCTGACGGAGTGGCTCCCGACCCTGATAAGATCACCGCAATTAAGGAATGGCCAAGCCCCTCCAGCGTAAAGGAAGTGAGGCAGTTCCTCGGGTTGGTAGGCTACTACCGAAGGTTCATACCCGGTTTCACCAAGAAGGCAGCTCCTATGCAGGACCTCCTGATAGGCCAGTCCAGGAAGGCCAAGAACCAGAAGCCACCCTTCAGATGGGAGAAGCTGGAAGAAGAGTCCTTCCGCCAGCTGAAGATGGCCCTCACGGGGGATGAAATCCTGGCGTACCCAGATTACAGCCAGCCCTTTATCCTCTACACCGACGCCAGTAACATCGGGCTAGGAGCCGTACTGTCCCAGATCCAGCAGGGGAAAGAACGGGTAATTGCTTACGCCAGCCGAAAACTGCGACCCACCGAAAGAAACCCTGAGAATTACAGCTCATTTAAGCTAGAGTTCCTGGCAGTGGTGTGGGCAGTCACCGAACGCTTTAAGCACTACCTTGCTGCTTCCCGGTTCACCGTGTACACGGATAACAACCCGTTGACACACCTGGACACTGCAAGACTCGGTGCCCTAGAGCAGAGATGGATGGCCCGCTTGTCCAACTATGAGTTTACAATCAAATACCGGGCAGGACGCTCCAATACCAACGAGGACGCCCTGTCCAGGATGCCGAACCTACCGGACGTAGGGGAAGATTCAGAGGAACTGGAAGAAGTTGAACTCCCCGCGTTCCACCGTCATGGGACTATCCAGTATTCCCACCGTGTAAGGAGTAAGCAATCCGCTACGTTCAACCCGTTACCTCATTACAACTGGGCGGAGACGCAAGACAGTGACCCTGCCGTCCGACTGGTAAAGGAGATGCTGACTCGGCCAGATGCACGCCTTGACCCAGACGCTCCGGAGGAAGCCAAGCAACTGTGGGCTGAGAAGAGTCGACTGTTCCTTTACAAGGGGAAGTTGTGCCGCAGAATGGTTAACTCCCGGACGCATGAACTAATCTGGCAAGTAGTGGTGCCAAGAAGAGACGCAGCTATGGTGATGGAGGCATACCACGACGGAGCTGGGCACTTCGGATGGAAGAAGCTGGAGTTTCTGCTGCGCGGGCGGTTCCATTGGGTAGGCATGAGAGGGACCATCGAGAGGTGGTGCAGAGACTGTGGCCCATGCAACTTAAGAAGGAGGGACCGTGCCAGCCAGAAGACTCCCCTGCGGTCCATCATCACCAGACAGCCGTTGGAACTGGTAGCCTTGGATCATGTAAAGCTGACCCCAAGCAGAAGTGGCTACGTCTACGCATTAACCATCGTGGATCACTACTCCCGGTTCTTGGTTGTCGTCCCCGTCAAGGATTTAACGGCTCACACAGCAGCTAGAGCCTTCCAGCAGCACTTCTGCCGTCCGCATGGATACCCGGAGCAGGTGCTGACGGACCAGGGGCCTGCCTTTGAAGCGGAGGTCTTCCAGGAGTTCTGCACCCTGTATGGATGCCGGAAGATTAGAACAACACCCTATCACCCGCAAACTAATGGACTTTGTGAGAAAATGAACCAGGTGGTGATAGATCTCCTGAAAACATTGCCCCTGGAGGAACGCAGTCTGTGGCCTGAAAAGCTGCCCGACCTGGTGGACCTATACAACCACATCCCTGTAGGTTCCACCAACTGTACCCCGGCTTACCTAATGAGGGCAAGACCTGGTAAGCTTCCTGTTGATCTGGAGATGGGAGTCCTGACACCCGAGGACACTTCACCAGAAGCAGACTGGGACACAGAGAGGCAGCAGCAGTACCGGAAAGTACAGGAGAGCGTGGAGCGAAGTCTCTGTCAAGCTAGGGAAAGACAAGAGAAAACTTACAACCAGTATGCTCCCGCTGTTCCCCTGGTGCCCGGAGAGCAGGTCTTGAAGAGGAAAAGACGGCTCCACAAGTTGGACGACCAGTGGGAGAAGGACCCGTACACCGTACTGCCCTCAAGCCACAACAACCCAAAGATCTGTACAATCAGTAAAGACGGAGGGGAAACCACAGCCATTGTATCCCGGGATCACCTAAAGAAGTGTCCCGAACAGCTACGGAACCCTGAAGAGGAACAAGAGGACCCTCGACCCGTAGAGGAAAGGGAAGATATGGTTAGTACTGTGCTCGGAGACTTCCCTCGGTCTTGGACTCAAGTCAATGGTGCTGTTGTGGTACCCGTCCTCACGTTCCTCCAACCAGCATCCCAAGTGCCTACGGAGACACAGGTAGAACTGGAAGAACAGCCGGTCCAGGAGGCAGAAGACCCTACACAAGCAGACCCGGAGAATCAACCCTCTGCTTATAGTGAGCCTGCCATACCCCTAGTGAGCCAAAGAGTCCGTAGACGGCTGCCCAGTTTACCCTTGACAGCTCCTATACCCTGTAGCTCAGGACCAATCAACCAGCTCCGTAGGTCCACTAGGGTCACTAGAGGCCAGCTGCCCATACGTTGGAGGATCTAAGTGTTTAGATTGTTTATTAATGTTTACCTGTCTATTGTTGCTTGTGTATAATTTTGTGTTTCTAGTTATTTATAGGAGTCTTTGGTGGATTTACCGGGAATCCTTTGTGTATATAGTTGGAGCGTAACCCAGGACGGACTGAAAGACTGTTAAGGACTCGGGGCAGGACAGACCCCTACCTGGTTACGTCTCCCTGTCTTAGTGAAATGGACACCTTTGTTTTCTTCAAAGACTGCACCCGGTTGCGGACACACCGTGACCATCATAATGTGTTTTTCTTTGTTATGCTGTTTTTGTTTATAACTTGTTATGTTACAAAAGTATGTTTAGTCCCGGAGTACTAAATTTCACTAGGGGGGAATGTGGCACCCCAGGGGTCTGGTCTCCACAGTAATAGCAATGTTATGTCTGAGAGCAGGTGGGAGGTCTCTTGGTCAGGAATCCTATGCATGCCACACCTCCTGCCCAGTCCTGGGAGGGGAAGAACTTCCCCTATATAAAGCTGGGGCTGAGGCAGGGTTAGTGAGTAGAGAAGAGAAGAGTTGAGAAGAAGAGAAGCAGCATAGGAAAGAAAGATCAGGAGCTCTGTGGGAGCAGGCTAAAAGGAATCAGGGGCTGGCAGCTGAAGAGCTCGCCCTGATTGAAGAGTTACTACCGGACCCGGAGTCCGAGGCTGTGGGGATTAACCCAGACCCAGCAGCAGAAACCGCCCGGCAGGGGATTTCAGGTCCTCTGGCCAAGAAACCCGAAGGCACGGTCACACGCGTGGGACCAGCACCGCCGTCGTGGAGCGGAAGCCACTAGAAGGCCCCGAGTCACCGGCCATACGGGTGAGCACCACACGGTACACTCAGGGACGTGGGCTACTTTTCCCGCCTCTAGCAAGGTAGCCAGAAGAGTACAATTAGTTGGGGAGGCCTACAACTCCGCCTGGCCAAGGGGGATCCCATCTGCTCAAGGACTGACCAGGCCCCGACCGCTAGCCAGTACTCCAGGAGGGTCTATCTTTGTCACCAGTAAAGACCCTGAACTACACCGCATCGTCTCTGAGTGGTTCCTGCTACCCCCATCATCCACGTCGGCTGCCCTGAGGCCATACCCCTCCCGTTGGGGGTTATACCATCTACGCTGCACTATCCTACCACCGGCCTCAGCGGTCTGCCCTGCAGCGGCAGCTCCATAGCTGCATTCAACGGGTGGCGTAGTCGTCCTACATCTACTGCTAATATACCGCCACTTAGTCTGACTCCCTAGGCACGGACCGGGTCTCCGCCACGAGCCTACTACACCTATCAGATCCGGCTCCGGGTAGGCTCCCGCGTGCGCAACGCTACTCAGCACAGGCCCAGGGGCGCGTCATATACACAGCAGGAGGCCACACGGTGCCATCTATACACAGCAGGGGGCCGCACGGCGCCATCTATACACAGCAGGAGGCCGCACGGTGCCACCTATATACAGCAGGATGCCGCACGTAGCCATCTATACACAGAGGGAGGCCGCACGGTGCCATCTATACACAGCGGGAGGCCGCCGGTAGCCATCTATACACAGCGGGAGGCCACACTTAGCCATCTATACACAGCAGGGGGCCCCACTGTGCCATCTAAACACAGCAGGAGGCCGCAAGGTGCCATCTATACACAGCAGGAGGCCGCACGTAGCCATCTATACACAGCAAGGGGCCGCACGACGCCATCTATTCACAGCAGGATGCCACATGGCACCATCTATACACAGCAGGGGGCTGTACAGTGCCATCTATATACAGCAGGTGGCCGCATGGCGCCATCTATACACAGCGGGAGGCCGCACGGCGCCCCCCCAGAGACAGCAGGAGGCCGCACAGCGCCCTCAATACACAGCAGGGGGCCACACGGTGCCAACTGTACACAGCAGGAGGCCGCACGTAGCCATCTATACACAGTGAGAGGCCGCACATAGCCTTCTATACACAGCAGGGGGCCGCACGTAGCCATCAATACACAGTGGGAGGCCGCATGGTGCCATCTATACACAGCGGAAGGCCGCACGTAGCCATCCATTTTTTTAAGCTTTTTTCACTGTTTTCAGAACATTAACAATAAGAACATGGAAGAGTCCAGGAGCCATTTGGTGAGCTGCATATCCTGCTACATGTTCACAGACTTGCCAGTGGAAAAGCCAAACTTCACATGCCAGAAATGCAAGCTTGTGTCCCTGTTGGTGGAAAAGTTGCGAAATCTAGAAGAGAGGTTAACTACCTTGAAAATCATTAAGGAAGGTGAAGAGTTCTTAGACAGAGCAGAATTATCTCTTCATGATTCAGAAAGAGAAGAAATTCGAACTGCACCTGACGAAACAGAGGAATGGAAGCATGTGACCCACAGAAGCTGGAGGATCGAGAGGCAGTCAGCACCCATACTGCTCAGGAACCAGTACCAGGCTCTCACGCAGGAGAACCATGAAGAAATACAGCAAAATAAGACTTTGCCAGCAATGAATAACCTTGTAAGCCCTCAGAATCCTCCTGGATGGAGAAAGAAGAATGTTGTGAAGAAAAAACGGAGAGTGGTGGTCATGGGGGATTCCCTGTTAAGAGGAACAGAGACCGCTATCTGCAGACCAGACATAACCTCAAGAGAAATGTGCTGTCTTCCAGGAGCAAAAATTAAAGATGTGTCTGACAGGATATCAAGACTCTTCAGACCTACAAATCACTACCCATTCCTGCTAATACATGTGGGGACAAATGACACCGCAAGAAAGGACCTGGAAACCATCTGCAGTGACTTTGAAGACTTATGTAAGAAAGTGAAAGAATTGGGAGCGCAGGTGGTCTTCTCATCTATCCTCCCAGTGGATGGCCATGGAACAATGAGGTGGAATAAGATTCTACAGGTGAACAACTGGCTACGTCGATGGTGCCGTCAACAAGGATTTGGATTTCTGGATCACGGAATGAATTACCTATACCAGTGGTCCCCAACCTTTTTTGCACCAGGGACCGGCTTGAAGCAAGATCATTTTTCCATGGCCCAGCAAGGAGGGGGTGGGGTGGGCGGGGCTTTGGTCATATGGGGGCGGGGTAATGGAGGGATTTGGAGTTTAGTGCATACTTATCATATAGTGTAGACCAGGTCCCCGGCAGGAGCTATGCCAGGAGCCCCACATAATGTGCTGTGCCAGGAGCCGCATCACTGAGGCCCCATCACGCCCTGCAGCAGGACAGGGCAGCTGTCCTGACAGCTGCTGTTCAGCTGCATTTACTTCATCCCAGGGGCGGACACAGACTGTAGTGGGCCCCTGTGCAAGAAATTTTTGGGGGCCCCCCCCGCCCTTCATAAGGCAGCAAAGTTATGTAAACATAACCCCCCCATGTGCATCTCTCACCCCCCCATGTGCAGCTCACCCCCGTGCATCTCTCATCCCCCTCCGTGCATCTCTCATCCCCCTCCGTGCATCTCTCATCCACCCCCCGTGCATCTCTCATCCCCTCCGTGCATCTCTCATCCCCTCCGTGCATCTCTCATCCCCCCCGTGCATCTCTCACCCCCCCGTGCATCTCTCATCCCCCCGTGCATCTCTCATCCCCCCGTGCATCTCTCACCCCCCCGTGCATCTCTCATCCACCCCCCGTGCATCTCTCATCCACCCCCCGTGCATCTCTCATCCCCCCGTGCATCTCTCATCCCCCCCGTGCATCTCTCACCCCCCCGTGCATCTCTCATCTCTCACCTCCCTCCCATGTGCATCTCTCATCTCTCCCCTCCCCCATGTGCATCTCTCATCTCTCCCCTCCCCCCATGTGCATCTCTCATCTCTCCCCTCCCCCCCATGTGGATCTCTCATCTCTCCCCTCCCCCATGTGCATCTCTCATCTCTCCCCTCCCCCTCATGTGGATCTCTCATCTCTCCCCTCCCCCATGTGCATCTCTCATCTCTCCCCTCCCCCCCATGTGGATCTCTCATCTCTCCCCTCCCCCATGTGCATCTCTCATCTCTCCCCTCCCCCCATGTGCATCTCCCATTCCCCCCACTCCTAGTTAATTGTATTTAAAAAAAAATAAAACTTGTTATACTTACCCCCATGCGATCCCTGCAGAATCCTGGCGCTCGTCCAAATCGCTGACACCAGGTTCTCCTGACTTCCGGCCATGTGACGGCGCCGTCACATGACCGGAAGTCAGGGGAATCATGAAGGTGCTGCCGCAGCAGCGCAGCGCTAAGATGTCCCGGACCCGGCGCTTAGCATGCGGCCGGGGGCCCCATGAGGAGAGAGACGCACAAGAGGGGGGCTCCGAGGGGGCTCCTACCGGCCGGGCCCCATACTGGAGTCAGGGCAGTCATGCCCTGATGGCGGCCCTGCTGGAGGCTGGAGGGGCCCCCTCTCCCCGCGGACCGGCTGAAAAACCCCAACGGCCCGGTCCTGGTCCGCGGACCGGCGGTTGGGGACCTCTGACCTATACGATGGACTACTTGCTAGAGATAGGGTGCACCTTACGAAGACTGGAAAACATGTATTTGGAAGTCGCCTTGCTACACTCATCAGAAGAGCTTTAAACTAGAACAATGTGGGTAGGGAAGCAAAAGGCCAGAAAAAGCCATACAGCTGACAAATACTATTGAGATCTCTGCTACTGGAAGTGGAAAGGAAGAACAAAGACAAAACAATTTAAATAATAAAAATATGGGAGGAAGAGAAACCAATCACAAACTAAAATGTTTTTATACAAATGCACAAAGCATGGGCAACAAACAAGGTGAATTGGAACTACTAATGCAGGAAAAGGAATATGATGTCATTGGAATCACTGAAACTTGGTGGGACGATACACATGATTGGAATAAAAGGCTAAAAGGATACAACTTATTTGCAAGAAACAGACTTGATAAACGAGGAGGAGGTGTTGCATTGTATGTTAGAAAAGCGTATATCTGCACAGAGATTGAAGCTTCAGAGACTGGGAGTTCTGAGGAAACTGTTTGGGTAAGAATACAAGGAGAGAACAACGGAAAGGACACCATTGTAGGCATTTACTACAGGCCACCTGGGCAAGCTGAAGATATGGATGAACTCTTTATGTATCAAATGACCAAGTTCTCCAAAAAATATGACATAGTGGTCATGGGAGATTTCAACTATCCAGACATTTGTTGGGAATCTCTCTCAAGTAAAACTAACAGGTCAAGCAAATTCTTATCCTCTCTTGCTGACAACTTTATCTTCCAAAAGGTAGGGGAGAAAACAAGGGGATCTGCTACTTTGGATCTAATCCTTATAAACAGGGAGGAAATGGTTGAGGAGGTAAAGGTGGCTGGGACCCTAGGAGGCAGCGATCATGCCATTATAGAATTTTGGATAACTAGAGGAGGAAGACATGTGAAGACTCAAACTTCAAGGTTAGATTTTAGAAAGGCAGATTTTAAGAGACTCAGTAAGAGAATAGGAGGGATCCAATGGCTGGATGTCCTTAAGGACAAAAATGTCCAGGAAGGATGGGAAATTTTTAAAAATGAGATTCTCAAAGCACAATCGTTAACAATCCCGAAAAGTAGGAAGAATGGGAAGCATTTAAGGAAACCAGGATGGATGAACACAGAACTTAAACACATGCTAAAAAGAAAGAAAAAAATGTTTATTAAATGGAAAGAGGGAGGCATATCTAAAGAAGATTATAATGCAGTCTACAGATCCTGTAGGGCACGTATCAGGTTAGCTAAAGCTGACAATGAATTAAGGCTTGCAAGAGATGTCAAAAGCAATAAAAAAGGATTTTGGGGGTATGTCAAAAGTAAAAGAAAAGTCAAAGATGCTATAGGATTTTTACAGGATGAAAATGAAGAAATGGTAAGAGAGGATGTTGAGAAGGCCGAACTTTTTAATTCCTATTTTGCATCTGTTTTCTCTCAGAAAGAAAATGTAACATCAACTGATCTTCACTGTCCTTTTAAAGGAATAGAGGAATCCAAGTTATCTGTAAACAGAAAGATTGTGAGGGAATGTTTAGCTAACATAAATGAGTTCAAGTCTCCAGGTCCAGATGAATTACACCCCAGAGTACTGAAGGAGATCGTAGAAGAAATTTTAGAACCACTCTCCATAATCTTTGAAAATTCTTGGAGAACAGGAGAAGTCCCAGAAGACTGGAGAAGAGCAAATGTTGTTCCTATCTTCAAAAAGGGGAAGAAGGTGGACCCAGGGAACTATAGGCCGGTGAGTCTGACTTCTATACCAGGAAAGATCTTTGAACAAATTATTAAACAACATGTATGTAAGTACATGGATAAGAATGAAGTGATTAACCAGAGTCAGCATGGGTTTGTAACTAACAAGTCATGTCAGACTAACTTAATTTCCTTCTATGACAGAATCACTGACTGGGTGGATCAGGGAAATGCTGTAGATATAGTATATCTTGACTTCAGCAAAGCATTTGACAAAGTATCTCACACCATCCTTATTGAAAAAATGACCAAGTATGCAATGGACCAGGCAACTGTTAGGTGGATTCATAACTGGCTTAGTGATCGGACTCAAAGGGTGGTTGTAAATGGCTTCACATCCAGCTGGATGAATGTCTCAAGTGGGGTACCACAGGGCTCCGTCCTGAGACCTGTATTGTTCAACATCTTTATCAGTGATTTAGATGAAGGAATTGAGGGTAAACTGATTAAATTTCCTGATGACACAAAGCTAGGAGGGATAGCTAATACTAGAGAAGAGAGAGAGAGGATTCAAAAAGACCTAAATAAACTGGAGCAGTGGGCAGCAACCAACAGAATGGTTTTTAACAGGGAAAAATGCAAAGTACTACATCTGGGCAATAGAAATGAAAAAAGCATATACAGAATGGGAGGAATAGAGCTAAGCAACAGTACATGTGAAAAAGACTTAGGTATACTAATAGATCATAGACTGAACATGAGTCAACAGTGTGATGCAGCAGCAAAAAAGGCAAATACAATTCTGGGATGTATTAACAGAAGCATACAGTCTAGATCACGTGAAGTCATTATCGGTCTTTACTCCCCTTTGGTCAGACCTCATCTGGAATACTGTGTACAGTTTTGGGCACCACATTTTAAAAAAGACATAGACAAACTGGAGCAAGTTCAGAGAAGAGCGACCAGAATGGTGACTGGTCTGCAAACCATGTCCTATGAGGAACGGTTGCAGGATTTGGGAATGTTTAGCTTGCAAAAAAGAAGACTGAGAGGAGACTTAATAGCTGTCTACAAATATGTCAAGGGCTGTCACATTGTAGAAGGATCATCTTTATTCTCATTTGCACAAGGAAAGACTAGAAGCAATGGGATGAAACTAAATGGGAGGAGACACAGATTAGATATTAGAAAAAACTTTTTGACAGTTAGGGTGATTAATGAGTGGAACAGGCTGCCACGAGAGGTGGTGAGTTCCCCTTCAATGGACGTCTTCAAACAGAGGCTGGACAGACATCTGTCTGAGATGATCTAGTGAATCCTGCTTTGAGCAGGGGGTTGGACCAGATGACCCAGGAGGTCCCTTCCAACTCTACCATTCTATGATTCTATGATTCTATGATCTATACACAGCAGGAGACCGCACGTAGCCATCTATACAAAGCGGGAGGCCGCACGTAGCCATCTATACACAGAAGGAGGCCGCATGGTGCCATCTATACACAGTAGGAGGCCGCACGTAGCCATCTATACACAGCAAGGGGCCGCACCGCGCCATCTATACACAGCAGGAGGCCGCACGGCACCATCTATACACAGAAGGGGGCCGCACGTTGCCATCTATACACAGCAGGGGGCCGCATGGCGCCATCTATATACAGCGGGAGGCTGCACGGCACCCCCAGAGACAGCGGAAGCCGCATGGTGCCATCTATACACAGCAGGGGGCCGCACGTAGCCATCAATGCACAGCAGGATGCTGCACAGTGCCATATATAGACAGCGGGAGGCGGCACGTAGCCATCTATACACAGCAGAAGGCCGCACGTAGCCATCTATACACAGCAGGAGGCCGCATGGCGCCATCTATACACAGCAGGGGGCCGCACGGCGCCATCTATACACAGCGGGGGGCCGCACGTAGCCATCTAAACACAGCAGGAAGCCGCACGGTGCCATCTATACACAGCAGGAGGCTGCACGGCGCCATCTATACTCAGCAGGAGGCCGCACGGTGCCATCTGTACACAGCGGGACGCCGCACATAGCCATCTATACACAGCAGGGGGTCGCACGTAGACATTTTTACACAGTGGGAGGCCGCATGGTGCCATCTATACACAGCTGAAGGCTGCACGTAGCCATCTATGCACAGCAGGAGTCTGCATGTAGCCATCTATACACAGCAGCAGTCCGCATGGCGCCATCTATACACAGCAGGAGAACGCACGTAGCCATCCACACACAGCGGGAGGCCGCACGTAGCCATCTATACACAGCAGGAGTCTGCATGTAGCCATCTATGCACAGCAGTAGGCCGCATGGCGCCATCTATACACAGCAGGAGACCGCACGTAGCCATCAATACACAGCGGGAGGCCGCACGTAGCCATCTATACACAGCAGGAGGCCGCATGGTGACATCAATACACAGCAGGAGGCCGCACGTAGCCATCTATACACAGCAAGGGGCCGCACGGCGCCATCTATACACAGCAGGATTAAGCACGGCACCATGTATACACAGCAGGGGGCCCCACATTGCCATCTATACACAGCAGGGGGCCACACGGTGCCCCCCAGAGACAGCGGGAGGCCGCACGGCGCAATCTATACACAGCAGGGGGCCGCACGGTGCCTTCTACACACAGCGGGAGGCCGCACGTAGCCATCTATAGACAGCAGGAGGCCGCAAGGCACCATCTACACACAGCAGGGGGCCGCACGTAGCCTTCTATACACAGCAGGAGGCCGCACGGTGCAATCGATACACAGTGGGAGGCCAGACGTGGCCATCTATACACCTCAGGAGGACGCACTTAGCCATCTATACACAGCAGGAGGCGGCACGGTGCCATCTATGCACAACAGGATGCCGCACAGTGCCATCTATAGAAAGCAGGTGTTAGAACTCTCCTGTTAGTTTTTTTTTAGTTTGCTGGTCACATGACCATTTTTGCCTATTTAATCCGGCTCCGCCCTCCAGGTCTTGCTGGACTTCATTGTATTTACTACTCTTGAGCTAGCTTGGTGCTCTGTTGCCGTTCTCTGTTAGTTTGGCTAGGTCTTCTGACCTCTATGCTTTTTGTTGTGTGTTTGTCTTTGACTGCTACTATTTCTGCTAGGAGGTGTCCAACTTATCCCAGTCCCTAGTTCTTGTAGGGATCCCTCCCTCACATCTATAGGTCTTCGTTCAGACTAGCCGAGGACTTTAGCGGGTCTGATCGCAGGATCAGGTTCCCCGTTACATCGTAGGGATCTAGTTTAGTTCTATTGTAGGGACAGTTCTCCTGTCTTTCCTTAGTCCCTGTAGCAGATCATAACAGTAAGTCCAGCCCTAAAAGAAAAAAAAAAAAATTTTCTCTAAGGAAAGACCTCCAGTTTTCCATCATGGTCTCGATTCAAGATTTGGCTCAACACTTGCAGGGACTCTCTCTGGAGGTGGCCAAGCTCCAACAACACGTGAGTAGCTGTTCTGGAGCACATTTTGTGGAACCAAAGGTACGTCTGCCTGATTTATTTTTTGGCGAACAACAAGATTTTTTTTCTTTTAAAAATGCTTGTTTATTGTATTTTCGTTTGAGACCCGGATCCTCTGGTGATGAATCACAGCGCATAGGGTTCATAATGTCACTTTTGCGCAAAGATCCTCAGGGATGGGCCTTCTCTCTCCAACCTAGTGATCCATGCTTTAGATCAGTGGATAGTTTTTTTTCTGCTTTGGGTTTGTTGTATGATGATCCTGATCGTGTCTCATCTGCTGAGTCTGAATTGAGACGTTTCAGGCAGGGATCAGGTAATGTGGAAAAATATTGTTCTCACTTCCGTCGGTGGTCTGCCCAGGTGGGGTGGAACGATTCAGCTTTGAAAAGCTTGTTTCTTGCAGGGCTAGGTGAAAGGGTTAAGGATTTACTGATTGCTTATCCCACACCTGGAAACTTGCAGGAGGCTATGCAATTAGCTATACGGGTGGACAGGAGACTGCGTGCAAGGGTTAATGAGAGCAAATCCTCTGCTATGTCAGCTCCGAGTCTTGAGAGGGTCTGTGCTGACAATGGAGAGCCGATGGAGATTGGGGCGATGCCACCCCGCTCTCAGGAAAAAGATCGCAGGCTTTCTGAAGGCTTGTGCTTCTATTGCGGAAATTCTGGTCATTTTATTAAGAACTGTGTGCTTCGTTTGAAGAAAGAAAAAAAAATGGTCAGTTATGCCCGTATTGCCTGTTTAAATTCTAAGGGAGTATTCCTATCTGCCACTACTGCTGCTCAGGATGAATTAATTGAATTTCGGGTATTTGTGATTGTGGTTCTACTCTGAATGTGATTGATGGGGGATTCTTGGAAAAACTTAGATTAGAACCTAAAACTTTGTCATCCCCTATTGCTGTGGTTTCTGTTGATGGCTCTCCCTTGAAGAGTGTTACTCATAAGGTCTGTGAATTTCCCCTCACTATTAATGGTATTCACCAAGAAAATTTGGATTTGGTGGTATTGGATAATTTGCCTTCTCCAGTAATATTGGGGTTACCCTGGTTAAAATTGCACAATCCTGTACTGGATTGGTCTACCAATGAAATTAAGTCCTGGAGCCCTAAGTGTTATGACAAGTGTTGTAACGGACGTGTTGCTGCTGTGGATAAAGGGGAATCGCCTGTACCTATTCAGGATTTTTGGAGAGTTTTTTCTGAGGAGGAGTCACAAATTTTGCCTCCTCATAGAGACTATGATTGTACCATTGAATTTGTCCCTGGAGCGACTCTTCCTAAAAGTCGTTTATTTAATCTTAGTATTCCTGAGAGAAAGGCTTTGGAGGAATACATACAGACAAGCTTGGCCGCCGGTCACATTAGGCCTTCCAAGTCTCCTGTGGCTGTTGGATTTTTTTTTGTAAAAAAAAAAGATGGCGGTTTACGTCCTTGTCTGGACTTTCGTGAGATTAATAAAATTACTGTACGCAATCCTTACCCACTGCCATTGATTCCTGATTTATTTAACCAGTTAGTGGGGGCCAAGTGGTTCTCTAAAATTGATCTCCGGGGGGCATACATTTTGTTGCGCATGAAGGAGGGTGATGAATGGAAGACTGCTTTTAACACTCCTGTGGGTCATTTTGAGAATCTGGTTATGCCTTTTGGTCTTACCAATGCTCCAGCATTTTTTTCAGAATCTTATTAATGACATCCTTAGACCTTTAATCGGCAAAAATGTGGTTGTGTATTTGGATGACATTCTGATTTATTCGCCTGATCTGGAGTCTCATTGGCGGAGCGTACGTGAGGTATTACAGTTATTAATGGACAATTCGCTTTTTGCTAAGCTGGAGAAATGTGAGTTCGCTGTACAGAGAATTAGTTTTTTGGGCTACATTATCTCCAGTGAAGGTTTTGAGATGGACCCGGTTAAAGTTCAAGCTGTGCAGGAATGTCCTAGGCCTATTGGTTTGAAATCGATACAGAGGTTTTTGGGTTTCGCCAATTATTACAGAAAATTCATAAAAAAAATTTCTATTATTGTCAAACCGCTGACCGATCTCACCAGGAAAGGTGCTAATGCGGTTCAGTGGACTTCTGAGGCCATTGAAGCTTTTGTGTTTCTAAAGGAGAGGTTCACCTCTGCTCCCATCCTTATGCAGCCTGATGTGACTAAGCCGTTTTTGGTTGAGGTTGATGCTTCTTCGGTGGGGGTCGGTGCGGTGTTGTCTCAGGAAAACAAGGATGGAGTACATCCCTGTGCTTTTTTTTCAAAAAAATTTTCTGAGACTGAACTTAATTACGATATTGGTAATCGGGAATTGCTGGCGATTAAACTCGCATTTGAACACTGGCGTCACCTCTTGGAAGGTGCTGAATTTCCCATTCAGGTTTTCACTGATCATAAAAATCTGATCTATCTTGATGCTGCCAAGCGCTTGAATGCCCGTCAGGCTAGGTGGGCACTTTTTTTCTCGCGGTTTAATTTTTCCGTTACTTACATCCCGGGTACCAAGAATGTTAAAGCGGATGCTTTGTCTCGCAGCTTTTCTCCCATGGTCGGTGTTGAGGAGGAAGAGGAGAGCATTTTACAAGAAGGTGTTGTGATTGCTGCTTTGGACTCCGTTTTGGAGGATGAGATTCTTAAAGCTCAGGAGAATGCCCGATCTAACACTCCCCATGGGAGGTTGTTTGTGCCTAGGACCTTTAGGAGAGATTTGTTTGTTGAGTGTCATGAGTCTCGGTTGGCAGGTCATCCAGGAATTTCTGAGACCAAGAGACTTGTGGGTCGCAGTTTTTGGTGGCCTGGATGGCAGAAGGAAGTCATTAAGTGGGTGCGCCAATGTACTGTGTGTGCTAGATCCAAGTCTTCGCATGCTCCTGCTGCGGGGTTGCTTTGCCCTCTGGAGGTTCCTAGTGCACCTTGGACACATCTGGCTATGGACTTTATTACTGACCTTCCCCCCTCTGAAGGTTTCACGGTCATCTGGGTGGTCGTGGACCGTTTTAGCAAGATGTGTCACTTGGTTCCCTTCATCAAACTGCCTTGCGCTAAGACACTCGCTAAGGCCTTTGTCAAGGAAATTGTCAAACTACATGGTGTTCCTACTGACATTGTTTCTGATAGGGGACCTCAGTTCGTGGCTCGTTTTTGGCGTGCCTTTTGTGACAGGTTGGGAGTTCATTTGTCGTTTTCATCTGGATATCATCCTGAGTCTAATGGCCAGACAGAAAGGAAGAACCAGGATGTTGAGCAGTTCTTGCGTTGTTTTGTGGCAGACAATCAAGAGGGGTGGTCTGAGTTTCTGCCACTTGCTGAATTTGCTCTTAACAACCATACATCCTCTTCTGCTGGTTGTTCGCCTTTTTTTTGTTGTTCTGGGAGACATCCGTCTTTTGGGTCATTCTCCAAATTGGTTTCGGCTGTGCCTGAGGAGGAGAGTTTTTCCGGTGATTTGGAGAGAGTTTGGACGGATGTGCGTGGTAATCTTCAGGAGGCTAACAAAAAATCTAAGAGGTACTTTGATAGGAAACGACAAGAGGTTTTGTTTGCTGTTGGTGACTTGGTTTGGTTGTCCTCTAAGAATCTGCGATTGAGGATTCCTTCTAAAAAATTGGGTCCCAAGTTCATAGGGCCCTTTAAGGTGCTTCAGATAGTTAACCAATCTGCTGTTAGGTTGGAGGTTCCTACGTCCTGGAAGATTAACCCGGTGTTTCATGTTTCTCTGTTGAAAAAAGCTGATGTGTCTGATGGTGACGCCTCTGCCACTGTTCCTCCGGTGGTGGAGGACGGGGAATATGAAATTTCCTGCATCCTAAATTCTAGACGGTATAGAGGGAGTTTACAGTATCTCGTCGCTTGGAAGGGTTTCGGACCTGAGGATAACTCATGGGTGAGGGCGGATGATGTTTCTGCTTCCAGACTTGTCAGAGCGTTTCACAGGAGGTTTCCTGGTAAGCCTGGGCCTAGGGGATCCGGAGGATCCTCTTAGAAGAGGGGGTACTGTTAGAACTCTCCTGTTAGGTTTTTTTTAGTTTGCTGGTCACATGACCATTTTTGCCTATTTAATCCGGCTCCGCCCTCCTGGTCTTGCTGGACTTCATTGTATTTACTACTCTTGAGCTAGCTTGGTGCTCTGTTGCCGTTCTCTGTTAGTTTTGCTAGGTCTTCTGACCTCTATGCTTTTTGTTGTGTGTTTGTCTTTGACTGCTACTATTTCTGCTAGGAGGTGTCCAACTTTTCCCAGTCCCTAGTTCTTGTAGGGATCCCTCCCTCACATCTATAGGTCTTCGTTCAGACTAGCCGAGGACTTTAGCGGGTCTGATCGCAGGATCAGGTTCCCCGTTACATCATAGGGATCTAGTTTAGTTCTATTGTAGGGACAGTTCTCCTGTCTTTCCTTAGTCCCTGTAGCAGATCATAACAGCAGGAGGCCGCACGTAGCCATCTATACACAGCAGGAGGCCACACGTAGCCATCTATACTCAGCAGGAGGCCACACGGCGCCATCTATACACAGCAGGAGGCCACACGGCGCCATCTATACACAGCAGGGGGCCGCATGTAGCCATCTAAACACAGCAGGAAGGCGCACGGTGCCATCTATACACAGCAGGAGGCTGCACAGCGCCATCTATACACAGCAGAGGCCGCACGGTGCCATCTATACACAGCTGGAGGCCGCACGTAGCCATCTATACACAGCAGGAGGCCGCACGGTGCCATCTATACACAGCAGGGGGCCGCACGGTGCCATCTATACACAGCGGGAGGCCGCACGGTGCCATCTATACACAGCAGGGGGCCGCACGTAGCCATCTATACACAGAGGGAGGCCGCACTGTGCCATCTATACACAGCGGGAGGCCGCACTTAGCCATCTATACACAGCAGGAGGCTGCACGCAGCCATCTATACACAGCAGGATGCCGCACGGTGGCATCTATACACAGCGGGAGGCCGCCGGTAGCCATCTATACACAGCGAGAGGCCACATTTAACCATCTATACACAGCAGCGGGCCCCACGGTGCCATCTATACACAGCAGGAGACCGCAAGGTGCCATCTATACACAGCAGGAGGCCGCACGTAGCCATCTATGCACAGCAAGGGGCCGCACGACGCTATCTATACACAGCAGGATGCCACATGGCACCATCTATACACAGCAGGGGGCTGTACAGTGCCATCTATATACAGCAGGGGGCCGCATGGCGCCATCTATACACAGCGGGAGGCCGCACGGCGCCCCCCCAAAGACAGCGGGAGGCCGCACGGCGCCCTCTATACACAGCAGGGGGCCACACGGCACAATCTGTACACAGCAGGATGCCGCACGTAGCCATCTATACACAGTGGGAGGCCGCACATAGCCTTCTATACACAGCATGGGGCCACACGTAGCCATCTACACACTGCAGGAGGCCGAATGGTGCCATCTATACACAGCGGAAGGCCGCACGTAGCCATCTATACACAGCAGGAGACCGCACGTAGTCATCTATACAAAGCGGGAGGCCGCACGTAGCCATCTATACACAGCAGGATGCTGCATGGTGCCATCTATACACAGCAGGAGGCCACACGTAGCCATCTATACACAGCAAGGGGCCGCATGGCACCATCTATACACAGCAGGGGGCCGCACGTTGCCATCTATACACAGCAGGGGTCGCATGGCGCCATCTATACACAGCGGGAGGCCACACGGCGCCCCCCAGAGACAGCGGAGGCCGCACGGCGCCATCTATACACAGCAGGGGCCGCACGTAGCCATCTATTCACAGCAGGATGCTGCACAGTGCCATCTATAGACAGCGTGAGGCGGCACGTAGCCATCTATACACAGCAGGAGGCCGCACGTAGCCATCTATACACAGCAGGAGGCCACACGGCGCCATCTATACACAGCAGGGGGCCGCACGGCGCCATCTATACACAGCAGGGGGCCACACGTAGCCATCTAAACACAGCAGGAAGCCGCACGGTGCCATCTATACACAGCAGGAGGCTGCAAGGCGCCATCTATACACAGCAGGAGGCTGCAAGGCACCATCTATACACAGCAGGAGGCCGCACGGTGCCATCTGTACACAGCGGGAGACCGCACGTAGCCATCTATACACAGCAGGAGGCCACACGGTGCCATCTATACACAGCAGGAGGCCGCACGTCGCCATCTATACACAGTGGGAGACCCCACGGTGCCATCTATACACAGCAGGGGGCCATATGTAGCCATCTATACACAGAGGGAGGCCGCACGGTGCCATCTATACACAGCGGGAGGCAGCTGGTAGCCATCTATGCACAGCAGGAGGCCGCACGGTGACATCTATACACAGCAGGGGGCCGCACGTAGCCATCTATACACAGCAGGAGGCCACATGGTGCCATCTATACACAGCGGGAGGCCACACGCAGCCATCTATACACAGCAGGAGGCTGCACGTAGCCATCTATACACAGCAGGATGCCGCACGGTGCCTTCTATACACAGCGGTAGGCCACCGGTAGCCATCTATACACAGCAGGAGGCCACAAGGCGCCATCTATACCCAGCAGGGGGCCGCACGTAGCCATCTATACACAGCAGGAGGCCGCACAGTACCATCTATACACAGCGGGAGGCCAGGCGTAGCCATTTATACACATCAGGAGGCCGCACGTAGCCATCTATACACAGCAGGAGGCTGCACGTAGCCATCTATACACAGCAGGAGGCCGCACCTAGCTATCTATACACAGCGGTAGGCCGCACGGTGCCATCTATACACAGCGGGAGGCCACACTTATCCATCTATACACAGCAGGAGGCCGCAAGGTGCTATCTATACACAGCAGGAGGCCGCACATAGCCATCTATACACAGCAAGGGGCCGCACGGCGCCATCCATACACAGCAGGATGCCACACGGCACCATCTATACACAGCAGGGGGCTGTACAGTGCCATCTATACACAGCAGGGGGCCGCATGGCGCTATCTATACATAGCGGGAGGCCGCATGGCGCCCCCCCAGAGACAGCAGGAGGCCGCACGGCGCCATCTATACACAGCAGGGGGCCACACAGCGCCATCTGTACACAGCAGGAGGCCGCACGTAGCCATCTATACACAGCAGGAGGCCGCACGGTGACATCTATACACAGCAGGGGGCCACATGTAGCCATCTATACACAGAGGGAGGCTGCACGGTGCCATCTATCCACAGCAGGACGCAGCACGTAGCCATCTATACACAGCAGGATGCAGCACGGTGCCATCTTTACACAGCGGGAGGCCGCCGGTAGCCATCTATACATAGCAGGAGGCCGCAAAGCGCCATCTATACACAGCAGGGGGCCACACGTAGTCATCTATACACAGCAGGAGGCCGCACAGTACCGTCTATACACAGCGGGAGGCCAGACGTAGCCATTTATACACATCAGGAGGCCGCACGTAGCCATCTATACACAGCAGGAGGCTGCACGGTGCCATCCATACACAGCAGGAGGCCGCACGTAGCCATCTATACACAGCAGGAGGCCGAATGTAGCCATCTATACACAGCGGGAGGCCGCACGGTGCCATCTATACACAGCGGGAGGCCACACTTAGCCATCTATACACAGCAGGAGGCCGCAAGGTGCCATCTATACACAGCGGGAGGCCGCACGTAGCCATCTATACACAGCGGGAGGCCGCACGTAGCCATTTATACACAGCAGGAGGCCGCACATAGCCATCTATACACAGCAGGGGTCCGCACGTAGCCATCTATACACAGCACGAGGCCGCACGTAGCCAACTGTACATAGCAGGAGGCCGCACGGCGCCATCTATACATAGCAGGAGACCGCACATAGCCATCTATACACAGCGGGAGGCCTCATGTAGCCATCTATACACAGCAGTAGGCCACACAGTGCCATCTATACACAGCAGGGGGCCACATCGTGCCATCTATACACATCGGGAGGCCACACGATGCCATCTATATACAACAGGGGGCCGCACGTTGCCATCTATACACAGCACGAGGCTGCACGTAGCCAACTATACACAGCAGGAGGCCGCACGGCGCCATCTATACATAGCAGGAGACCGCACATAGCCATCTATACACAGCGGGAGGCCGCATGTAGCCATCTATACACAGCAGGAGGCCACACAGTGCAATCTATACACAGCAGGGGGCCACATCGTGCCATCTATACACAGCGGGAGGCCACACGATGCCATCTATATACAACAGGGGGCCGCACGGTGCCATCTATACACAGCAGGAGGCCACACGGTGCCATCTATACATAGCAGGAGGTCGCACGTAGCCATCTATACACAGCAGTGGGCCGCACGTCACCATCTATACACAGCAGGAGGCCGCATGGCACCATCTATACACAGCAGGGGGTCGCATGGCGCCATCTATACACAACAGGAGGCCGCACGGCGCCCCCCCAGAGACAGCGGGAAGCTGCACAGTGCCCCCCAGAGACAGCGGGAGGCCACACGCAGTCACACACACACAAACATATACAGACATATACATACATACACGCATAAACACATTTGAAACACAAAAATACATATAAACACCCCATGGGCGTGGTGAAGAGTCAATATTCATTCTCTTTAGTAGCAGGCACAGAGTATCGCTGAGCCGCAGCATGAGCTGCAGCCGTGCTGACAGTGCGCGCTATTAAGAAGAATGACTATTCACTCCTCTCCACGCCCATAGTCCAGGTGAGGAGAGGAGTGAATATTCCCGCAGCTCACCTTGGCATCTGAGGGTGCATGGCAGTGACCTCATGCGCTGCTCAGATGCTGAGATCAGCTACTGACAGACAGGACGCAGCACTGGAGAAGAGGGGAGGAAGGAAGGTGAGTAGAAGTGTTTATTTTTTTCATGGGTAACGTTTCTCCTTGTGGAGAGTGACATACCGACTCTGTGTCACGGGTGTGTCGCCACGAAGATCGTCACGAGTACACAGCCTGACTTCTCGCAGCTGACTTGTTGGTGCTTTGTGTTTTTCGGCAGTGAGGGAGTTAATTCTCTCTCTCTCTGTGCTAGACGAGGTCCAGCCTCGCCCAGCTGCAATCAATACTGCTGTAGTGAGACTCCTTCAAATGCCTGCTGGTCTGTTTGGGAAGTGTCGGTGAAAGCATTTCATTCAGACTAACAGAGCGGATCGTGGTGTTTGGAGTTTCTGAGATAAGTGTATTTGGAGTGTTTTTTCCCTTCCTCGCTTTATCATTTATCTCCTTTCCCGTTGGTGTTCCCTCTGTTGTAGTTGTGTAGTTGTTGTATGCAAGGTGGTTTTGGTTTTTCCCTTGTACTGTCTCGTTCGTCTAAGTACTGTGTGTGGGCATATTATTACTTGTCCCCTTTTGTTGTGATCGGGGTCCTTCTCAGGACTAGATTACTTAGGTGCAGGGATCCTCAGGAGGTAGGGGTTACGCTGGCGGCCTGGACCTCTGTACCTTTAACAGTACCTCCAGGTTGAGGGACTAGTCAGGGCCCCAGCTTAGGGTCAGCTTAGGCCCCCTACCTCCAGTATACAGAGACAGCGTGACATTTTCACCGACCCACTTAGTTTTTCTCCAGCTACCATGGATCCAGTAGCCGGTCTAGCTCGGCAGTTGCAGAGTTTGTCCATGGAGCTGGCGGACGTTAGGTCCAAGGTTTTGCATCCTCAGGAGCAAGCCGGACCAGAACCTAAAGTAGCTCTCCCTGACAGGTTCACTGGGGGGCGGGACAAGTTTTTTGTTTTCCGGGAGGCATGCAAGTTGTACTTTCGGCTGCGGCCTCGGTCATCGGGGAGTGAAGAACAAAGGGTGGGAATTGTCATCTCGCTCCTACAAGGGGACCCACAATCTTGGGCGTTCTCTCTTCCCCCGGGCTCCCCGGCTCTCCAGTCAGTGGATAGGTTTTTCGCTGCTCTGGGACTCGTATATGATGACCCAGATCGGATCTCCCTTGCTGAGTCTAAGTTACGTAGGATCCAGCAGGGAGATCGTCTGGCGGAGGAATTCTGTTCGGAGTTCCGTAGGTGGGCCACGGACACCCAGTGGAATGACCCGGCTCTTAGGAGCCAGTTTTGTCATGGTTTATCCGACAAATTACAGGATGGGTTGGCACAGTATGACTCTCCCGTGTCTCTGGAAGCCGCTATGGCCCTCGCTATTCGCGTTGACAGACGGCTTCGGGAGAGGTGCGGGATAACTCTACCCCCTGTGATGACTCCACCTCCTACAAGGTCCCCTCATATGGTGGTTCCCCTGGTCAGTCCAGAGGAGCCTATGCAATTAGGAGGGACATCATTTCGGGGGAGGGGACCGGTGGTGCGCCATAAGACAGGAAGGTGTTTCTTCTGCGGGAGAAAGGGACATTTTATTGGGGGGTGTCCATCCCGTCCCTTGCAGAGTGAAGAGTCGTCGGAAAACTGTTGATCCCAGGTTGTGTGGTGGACGGCAATCTGGGAGTAGGTATTTCGTCCCTAGGTTCGTCTCAGTTTCTCGTACCGGCGGAGGTGGTGGTGGGTACGAGAACTGAGAGGATATCTGTTCTTCTGGATAGTGGAGCTGGGGCTAATCTGGTTGATGCTCGGTTTGCCCGGGTTCAAGGTATGCGATTGAGTGAGTTGGCTAAACCCATCCCCATATTCTCGATCGATGCCAGGCCTCTCGGTCAGGGAAGTTTTTTGCAAGCTGTGCATGACGTAAAACTTCAAGTGGGGGCGATACATAAAGAACTGTTGTCTTGCTACGTGTTGGAGGGTCTTCCCACTCCTATAGTGTTGGGCCTTCCTTGGTTAGCTAAGCATAACCCGGTTATTAATTGGCAAACCAGAGAGATAAGCCAATGGAGTAAATTCTGTAATAAAAACTGCATGAACACGGTCATCGGTGCGGTTACTCCTTGGGTCTTACCTCCATTTCTGGCGGACTTTGAGGATGTATTCTCGGAGAAAGGGTGTCAGGAACTACCTCCTCATCGCGAGTATGACTGTTCTGTAAAACTGCTCCCTGAGGCCAAGTTACCTAAAGCTAGGTTGTATAACCTTTCTGGTCCTGAGAGGCAGGCCATGAAGGATTATATTTCAGAAAGTCTGGCTAAGGGGCATATTAGACCTTCATCTTCACCGGTGGCTGCGGGGTTCTTCTTTGTTAAGAAGAAAGATGGAGGCCTACGCCCTTGCCTGGATTTCCGTGAACTTAATCGGATTACGGTCCGAGATCCGTATCCGCTCCCACTTATTCCCGATCTCTTTAATCAGATCGTGGGCGCCAAATGGTTCTCTAAGTTGGATCTCAGGGGGGCGTACAATCTGATTAGGATGAAGGAGGGGGATGAGTGGAAGACGGCGTTTAACACTCCGGAGGGGCATTATGAGAACCTTGTCATGCCATTCGGTCTGACTAATGCCCCGGCGGTGTTCCAACACTTTGTTAATGACATTTTTCGCCGCCTGGTGGGACAGTTTGTTGTCATATATCTGGATGATATCTTAATTTACTCGCCGGATCTGGTGTCTCATCAGGAGCACGTTAGGCAGGTGTTACAGATCTTGCGGGATAATAAACTGTATGCCAAATGGGAAAAGTGTGTGTTCGCCGTACAGGAACTCCAGTTTTTAGGCTTCCTGGTTTCAGCGTCCGGTTTTCGTATGGACCCTGGGAAAGTGCGGGCAGTTCTTGAGTGGGATCGGCCAGAGAATCTTAAGGCACTACAACGTTTCCTGGGGTTTGCTAATTATTACCGGAAGTTCATTCGTAATTTCTCGTCCATGGTTAAGCCTCTCACAGACATGACTAAAAAGGGGACGGAATTTTCTAGGTGGTCTGACAAGGCTTGTCAAGCATTCTCTTCCTTGAAAAAATGTTTTGCCTCGGCACCCATACTCATTCAACCTGATGCGTCACAGCCATTCATTGTAGAGGTAGACGCTTCCGAGGTAGGGGTGGGAGCAGTATTGTCACAGGGTTCGTCCCCTGGTTAGTGGCATCCGTGCGCCTTTTTCTCTAAAAAATTGTCGTCCGCTGAGAGGAATTACGATGTCGGCAATAGGGAACTCTTGGCCATTAAGTTAGCTTTTGAGGAGTGGCGCCATTTTTTGGAGGGGGCAGTCAATCCGGTCACCGTCATCACCGATCACAAGAACCTGCTATATCTAGAGTCCGCGAAACGTCTGAATCCCAGACAAGCTAGGTGGTCATTGTTTTTTACCAGGTTTAATTTTGTCGTTACATATCGTCCTGGGTCAAAAAATGTAAAGGCGGATGCCTTATCTCGTAGTTTCCCTGGGGCCGGGAATACGGACGACCCGATTCCTATCCTTCAGGAGGGGGTGGTGGTTTCGGCAGTATGCTCTGAGCTGGAGGAGGAGGTATTGGAGGCTCAGGGGGACGCCCCTGTTGGACCTCCGGGGAGACTGTTTGTTCCAGATCAGTTGCGACAAAAGGTGATCGAGGCACACCATAACTCAATTTTTGCAGGACACCCGGGCAGTAAAGCAACTGTGGATCTCCTCTCGCGTCGGTTTTGGTGGCCTAACTTACATAAGGAGGTGGTAACTTTTGTCGCGTCCTGTGGGGTTTGTGCGCGCTCTAAGACCTCACATACCCGTCCGTCTGGGGCCCTCTTACCTTTGAAGATCCCGGAGCGTCCTTGGACTCATCTGTCTATGGACTTTATTACGGACCTCCCTCCGTCTTCGGGTAAAACGGTCATACTCGTTGTAGTGGACAGGTTCAGCAAGATGGCACATTTTATCGCTCTTCCGGCTCTCCCTAATGCTAAAACTCTTGCGCAGGTGTTCATTGGGGAGATTGTGAGGCTTCACGGGGTACCCTCCGAGGTGGTGTCTGATCGGGGGTCTCAGTTTGTGTCCAAGTTCTGGAAGGAGTTTTGTGCACGGCGGGGGATGCATTTGTCATTCTCATCGGCTTTTCATCCTCAGACCAATGGTCAGACGGAACGTATGAACCAGAGCTTGGAGACATATCTCCGGTGTTTTGTGTCAGAGAACCAGGAGGACTGGGCTTCTTTCTTACCTCTGGCAGAGTTTGCTCTTAATAATAGGCGGAGCGAGTCCACTGGTAAGTCCCCGTTTTTTGGGGCATATGGTTTTCACCCCCAGTTTTGTACTTTCAGTAGGGGGGGCTCTTCGGGGGTTCCTGAGGAGGAACGATTTTCCTCATCACTCGCTTCAGTATGGAGAGGGGTGCTGAAGAATCTGAATACTATGGGGAACCGATACAAACGTATGGCTGATAGGAGGAGAATGTCTGGTCCGGACCTAAGTGTGAACGATCGGGTATGGTTGTCTACCAGGAATATTAAACTTAAGGTTCCCTCCTGGAAACTGGGTCCCAGGTTCATCGGGCCGTACAGAATCAGTTCTATTATTAATCCGGTGGCATTCCGTCTTGACCTCCCCCCTACGTTTAAAATTCACAACGTGTTCCACAGATCGTTGCTTAAGAGGTATGTGGCGCCGGTGGTACCGTCACCTTTACCTCCCCCTCCAGTGGTGGTCAATGGTAACTTGGAGTTCCAGGTATCGAGGGTCATCGATTCACGCTTTAATCGCCGGTCCCTTCAGTACCTGGTTCATTGGAAAGGGTATGGTCCTGAGGAGAGGATGTGGGTTCCTGCGTCGGATATTAACGCAGACCGATTAGTTCGGGCCTTCCACACGACTCACCCGGATAAACCTGGCCCTGAGGGTCCGGAGGCCCCTCGTAGAAGGGGGGGTACTGTCACGGGTGTGTCGCCACGAAGATCGTCACGAGTACACAGCCTGACTTCTCGCAGCTGACTTGTTGGTGCTTTGTGTTTTTCGGCAGTGAGGGAGTTAATTCTCTCTCTCTCTGTGCTAGACGAGGTCCAGCCTCGCCCAGCTGCAATCAATACTGCTGTAGTGAGACTCCTTCGAATGCCTGCTGGTCTGTTTGGGAAGTGTCGGTGAAAGCATTTCATTCAGACTAACAGAGCGGATCGTGGTGTTTGGAGTTTCTGAGATAAGTGTATTTGGAGTGTTTTTTCCCTTCCTCGCTTTATCATTTATCTCCTTTCCCGTTGGTGTTCCCTCTGTTGTAGTTGTGTAGTTGTTGTATGCAAGGTGGTTTTGGTTTTTCCCTTGTACTGTCTCGTTCGTCTAAGTACTGTGTGTGGGCATATTATTACTTGTCCCCTTTTGTTGTGATCGGGGTCCTTCTCAGGACTAGATTACTTAGGTGCAGGGATCCTCAGGAGGTAGGGGTTACGCTGGCGGCCTGGACCTCTGTACCTTTAACAGTACCTCCAGGTTGAGGGACTAGTCAGGGCCCCAGCTTAGGGTCAGCTTAGGCCCCCTACCTCCAGTATACAGAGACAGCGTGACACTCTGGCATGTCAACGTACGGGGGCTTATTCGACGTGCAATGCTGCTCTGGGAAATTTAATATGCAAATTGCCTCTTTAGAGAAAAAGAGGACTTGAACTCTATAGTGCAACCTATTGGAAGCAGCGATCCTACAAGTCACAATCAACCCTTTAACGAGTCGTGCAATATGACTTAGGATAAAAGCCAAATCAGAATCTAAATTTGCAGACACTGTGCTTCGGGCTGTTGGCCCTCGTCATTGCAAAGTAGGAGAACTGATTTGACTGCATGAGAGGCTCTGCACTGAGTTCTAAGGGGTAACGTTTCTCCTTGTGGAGAGTGACATACCAGCTCTGGCATGTCTAGATAAGGAGGCTTATTCGCCGTGCAATGCTCCTCTGGGAAATGTAATATGTAAATTGAGATTCTGATTTGGCTTTTATCCTAACTCAAACTGCATGACATATTACAGTGTTCTGGCAGAGCTCATTGCCTGCATCTATAAACAGGGATTATTGACATCATGAGCAGTGTACCAGAGCTGAGAACCAGCATCCCACAACTGAATAGCACATGGCCTTAGGACAATCTGGAGATTGCTCCCTTACCTACTGTATAAAACAGGAGACTTAGGCTGGGTTACACTAGCTGCAGTGGTCTCAAACTCAGCTGGGTAAATGGGCCGAACATAGAAAAAAATTGAGTATGAAGGGCATTGTTCTTTGCGGGAGAAAATTCATCATCTTTTTTTTGGCAGGTGTGACATGCAGAAGTAGTGCTGTTGCTTTAAAAGCATTCATCAACTATTAGAAGTAATACAAGCACAGGAGACAGGAAGTGTTGTGCTCCAGAAGCATCCAGCAACTAGAGGGGTTAACACAGTCACAGGAGAAGGGGAGTGTTTTAGAAGAGCCCAAGGGGGGATTGTGGGGAAGTTGTTTACTGTCTGCCTGGAGCCAAAGAGAAATGTGGTGTGTGTGTTCTGTATCTCACAGAAGCGCCCCTGCAAGTGAAAAGGATTCAAGTCAGGAGTGAAACTAAGCACAGGTCAGGTAGAGTTCCTGAACTAGCAGTGCAGAGTATTGTCAGGCAGAAAGATAAGGACTGGAAGAAATTGTGTAACAGGGATCATCTCCCTCAGCAAAACCCTCCCCCCCTCCTCCATCTCACTGTGCTGTAAGGAATGCTGTGTTCATTAATGTGCCTTTGCATTAGAACTGTGCTGTCCTGTACTACTGGGAAGACTGTGAACTGCTGTGCTGCTAAGGAAACTGTACTGTTTGTCACTGGAGCCTGTTGCTCATAAGACTTAGCTTGCACTGGCTGTGCGGCTTCTTATTAAATGGTACTGTTCTACCATTTATGAAGACTCTTGTCAAGTATGTCTGGTCAGCAAGAGAAACAACCTGCGTGTCTGTGCCTGAGGGTCAATACCCCTGTGTGCCTGAGAGAAGCTGCAGCATATGGTCTATGGTCACCCTGAGTAACGGTTCCCCAGGATTACAAAGAATTCATGTAACCTGTCTCGCCCCTATCTGAACCTTGTGGCGTGCATGTAACACAGGCTTTTAATTTCTTCTAATAATGTTTATCATATGGGTTATGGTAAAGGTCTTCTCTCTTTTACTTAAATTTTTACAGAAAAAAGCATTTTTAATAGCCAAATATTATTCCATTATTTTTTCATTCTCTATTTTACAGTAAAAAAATGCATTCTTTATTTTTGACCCCCAGTCGGTAATTTTTGACCCCCATACAGTAATATAGTTTTGCAATTAGTAATTCTGGTCCCCATGTTGTAATAATGTCTCCAATCCTGTTATAATGTCCCTCAGCCTGTAAATATGTCCCCTGTCTTGTATTAATGTACCCGTCCTGGTCCCATCATATAGTAATGTCCCCATCCTTGTCTCCGTCTTGTAACAATGTCCCCCATTCTGCTGCTCTTTACATACACATAAAAAATTATTCTCACCTGACCTCGCTCCCTTGGCGAACAACATCCTCTTCATCCCCCACAGCCGGGGCGTTTAACAATGACGTCATGTGGGACCAGGATGTCCGCTTCGCGCCTCTGATTGGCCAGTTGTTTGTATTGGTATTGCGGTCCAGAGAGCCGGACTCTGCGCCATAATGCATCTCAATTGAATGTACGTCTGTGGATGCACATTAAGTTCAAAATAAGTGCTGACGTCTGTAGCCCCTAGCTTTCTAGAAGCGATTGTCTCAGGGGCCCAAGGGTCACACAGCAGAGCCTCAGGGGCCGCATACAGCCCTCAGGCCGCGTGTTTGAGACCCCTGCACTAGCGTATAGCATCCGATGTGATATGCTAATGACGCTTGGCTCAAACTCTGCTGTGAGCGTGAGCCGAAAGTCATGCTGCTGTGCTCTGATCCTCTCACATGAGAGATTCACAGCACTGCTGTGGAGGAGACAGAGAAAGTAATTTCTCCATCTCCTCCATTGCCAGCATCTGTGGTAATCGCACTGTACTCAGTTGACATTGATATTTCGCACCCATAAACTTGTATGGGTAAGTGTGACGCGCCCCCTGGGCCTGTGTTGTGCAGGGGAACCCGGAACCGGGCCTGTTGTAGAATGCTGGGGGTTGTAGTCTCCGTGTGGCGGTGACCCGGTCCATGCCCAGGGTGGTCAAACCAGTGGCAGTCTTAATGTATAGCAAATGTCCGACTACGCCACCCGTGGATTGCGGTCAGTGGGGACCGCCGCTGCGCTGCTGACCGCTGAGGCTAATCCCGCCCCAGACCCAGTTTATAAGGGCAGATTCCTCCCCTCCCAGGTCTGGGTGGCCCGTGTTACATGCTTAGGGCTCCTGACCAGAGAAACCTCCCACTTGCTCTCAGACATAATATCTCTATTACTGTGGCAACCAGACCCCTGGGGTGTCACATTCCCCCCTAGTAAATTTTAGTACTCCGGGACTAAACACATTTTTAAAACATAATAACAGGGTATAAACAATAATACGATAACATATTTACAAGAAGCTTTAGTTCTTTAAAGGTCACGGCGTGTCCGCAACCGGGTGTCCATATCACCCAAGGTGAAGCTTTAAGCGAAGTAGGGGACCTGTCCAAAGCAAACCCCTTGCGTTGTCCTTGGGCGTGGCTGCAAGGGTAGACTAACTACTTTGGGCCGCAAGTAGGCCACGCCAGACAGGTTTTCTCTTCCGCGGCCGTCTTCGCAAGAGGCACCAAGGTGCAACTATCTACAAAACTGTTCCGGTTATCCAGCGTCCATAACCTGTTAGTCCATAAAAATCTGCAGGGTAACTGAGAAACATAATTAATAACAGGCAACAAACATAAACCATAAACAGTTAACAGATAAATTCACAGTGCATTAGTTTAGATTCTCCAGCGAGCGGGCATCTGACCTCTAGTGACTCTAGTGGACCTACGGAGCTCACTAACTGGTTCTGCACTACAGGGTGTAGGAGGTGTTATGGGTAAGCTGGGCAGCTGTCTGCGCACTCTTTGGCTCACTAGGGGCACGGCAGGCTCACTACTAGCGGAGGATTGATCCTCCTGTACTGCTGGTTTGGACTCTTCTGCCTCTTGGGCCGGCTGCTCTTCCAGCTCTACCGGTTCCTCTGTAGGCACTTGCGGGGCTGGCTGGAGAAATGTGAGGACGGGTACCACGACAGCACCGTTTACTTGTGTCCAAGACCGGGGGAAGTCTCCGAGTACAGTACTGATCATTTCTACCCTTTCCTCTGCGGGTTGAGGGTTTCCTTGATCTTCTTCAGGGCTTTGCAGCTGCTCGGGACACTTCTTCAGGTGGTCTCTGGAGACAATGGCTGTGGTTTCTCCTCCATCCTTACTGATTACGCAGATTTTTGGGTTCTCATGGCTTGATGGCAGTACGGTGTACGGGTCATTCTCCCACTGGTCGTCCAACTTGTGGAGCCGCCTCT
This sequence comes from Phyllobates terribilis, assembly GCF_046119375.1. Classification (NCBI taxonomy): domain Eukaryota; kingdom Metazoa; phylum Chordata; class Amphibia; order Anura; family Dendrobatidae; genus Phyllobates; species Phyllobates terribilis. The sequence goes on along the minus strand of NW_027362763.1, from coordinate 915,053,526 downwards.
TCCTCTTTAAGACCTGCTCTCCAGGTACCAGGGGAACAGCGGGAGCATACTGGTTATAAGCCTTCTCTTGCCTTTCTCTAGCTTGAGACAGACTTCGCTCGACGCTCTCCTGTACTTTCCGATACTGCTGCTGCCGTTCTGTATCCCAGTCTGCCTCTGGCGAAGTGTCCTCAGGCGTCAGGACTCCCATATCCAGGTCAATAGGCAGCTTACCAGGTCTTGCTCTCATTAGGTAAGCCGGGTTACAGTTGGTGGAACCTACAGGGATGTGGTTATACAGGTCCACCAGATCGGGCAGTTTCTCAGGCCACAGACTGCATTCTTGCAGGGGCAATGTTTTTAGCAGATCTATCACCACCTGGTTCATCTTCTCGCAGAGTCCATTGGTTTGTGGGTGATAGGGCGTTGTTCTTATCTTCTTGCAGCCATACAGGTTGCAGAACTCCTGGAAGACCTCCGCTTTGAAGGCTGGTCCTTGGTCTGTCAACACTTGGTCCGGGTACCCGTGTAGACGGCAGAAGTGCTGCTGGAAGGCTCTAGCTGCTGTTTGAGCCGTTAAGTCCTTGACCGGGACCACCACCAGGAACCGGGAGTAATGATCTACGATTTTGAGGGCGTAGACATACCCAGATCTGCTTGGAGCCAGTTTCACATGGTCCAGGGCTACCAGTTCCAGTGGCTGTCTGGTGATGATGGGCTGCAGGGGAGTCTTCTGGCTGGCTCGGTCTTTTCTTCTCAGGTGGCACGGGCCACAGTCTCTGCACCACCTCTCGATGGCTCCTCTCATGCCTTCCCTGTAGAACCGTTCACGCAACAAGAACTCCAGCTTCTTCCATCCGAAATGCCCTGCTCCGTTGTGGTATGCCTCCAGAACCATAGCCGCGTCTCGTCTTGGGACCACTACCTGCCAGGTCAACTCATGTGTTCGAGAGTTAACCATTCTCCGGCACAGCTTCTCCCTGTAGAGGAACAGCTTACTTTTCTCCTTCCACAGTTGCTTGGTCTCCTCCGGAGCATCTGGGTCAAGACGGGCATCGGCCTGGGTCAGCATTTCCTTCACCAAATGGACTGCGGGATCACTGTCTTGCGTCTCCGCCCAGTTGTAGTGGGGCAAGGGATTGAACGTCACGGAGCGCCTGTCCTTCACACGGTGGGAATACAGGGTAATCCCATGACGGTGGAACGCAGGGAGCTCAACTTCTTCCAGATCTTCTGGATCTTCCCCTACGTCCGGTAAGTTCGGCATTCTAGACAGGGCATCCGCGTTGGCATTTGAGCGTCCTGCCCGGTATTTGATGGTGAATTCAAAGTTAGACAGGCGGGCCATCCATCTCTGTTCCAGGGCACAGAGCCTTGCAGTGTCCAGGTGTGTCAACGGGTTGTTATCCGTGTACACGGTGAATTTGGAGGAGGCAAGGTAATGCTTGAAATGTTCGGTCACTGCCCACACTACTGCCAGGAACTCCAGCTTGAATGAGCTATAATTCTCAGGGTTCCTCTCCATGGGCCGTAGCTTTCGGCTGGCGTAAGCGATTACCCGTTCTTTCCCTTGCTGGATCTGGGACAGTACGGCTCCTAGCCCGATGTTGCTTGCATCCGTGTGGAGGATAAAGGGCTGGCTGTAGTCTGGATATGCCAGGATTTCATCCCCCGTGAGGGCCATCTTCAGCTGGCAGAAGGACTCCTCTTCCAGCTTTTCCCACCTGAAGGGCGGCTTCTGGTTTTTGGCTTTCCGAGATTGACCTATCAGGAGGTCCTGCATAGGGGCTGCCATTTTGGTGAAACCGGGAATGAATCTTCGGTAGTAGCCTACCAACCCGAGGAACTGCCGCACTTCCTTTATGCTGGAGGGTCTTGGCCAGTCCTTAATCACGGTGATCTTATCAGGGTCAGGAGCCACTCCGTCAGCACTCACCACGTGTCCCAGGTATTGCACCTTTGGTTTCAGGAGGTGACACTTGGAGGGTTTCACCTTTAGGCCGTAGTTTGCCAGAGCTTCGAACACTTCTGCCAGGTGTTTCAGGTGGTCCTCGTAGGTCTTGGAATAGATGATGACATCGTCCAGGTATAACAGGACCGTCTCGAAGTTCCAGTGTCCCAGACTGCATTCCATCAACCGTTGGAAGGTTCCTGGTGCGTTGCAGAGCCCGAACGGCATACAGTTAAATTCGCTGAGACCCATCGGGGTGGTGAACGCGGTCTTCTCCCAGTCCGCCTCTGCTACAGGAACCTGCCGGTACCCGCTAGTGAGATCCAAAGTAGAGAAGAAGTTAGCAGATTTTAATGCAGCTAAGGACTCTTCTATCCTTGGTAACGGGTACGCATCTTTGTGTGTGATACGGTTGACCTTCCTGTAGTCTACACACATTCTCATGGTGTTGTCTTTCTTTTTCACTAAGACTAGTGGAGCTGCCCAGGGGCTACAGCTGTCCCTGATTACCCCAGCCTCCTTCATGTCTCTAAGCATCCCTTTGGCGTGTTGGTAGTGTGCCGGGGGTACGGGTCGGTATCTCTCCTTCATGGGAGGATGGTCTCCCGTGGGGATGTGGTGTTCTACCCCCTTTACTCGCCTGAAGTCTAGCGGGTGTTTACTAAACACTCTCTCGTACTCTTGAACCACCCGATAGACTCCCTGTTTCTGGTATGAGGGAGTGGAGTCAGTACCCAAATGCAGTTGCTGACACCAGTCCTCCATTGGTTTCTTAGAGCCATTACCTTCCTCTGGTTGAGATGGAGGCAAGGGTTCCACGGCCTGTACAGAGTTCTGGTTGATGGTGAACAATTTGGCTAGCGTGGCATACCGGGGCAGGTGTACTTCTCTCTCCCCGATATTTATGATGCGAATGGGCACCCTCCCATGGCGTACATCGACCACCCCCCGTGCTGTCAAAATGGTGGGCCTACTGTCTGAGTAGACGGGTTCTACCATTGCTTGGTAGTCTCTACCTCTTAGACCAATAGATGCCCGGCACCAAATCATCATCTCACTTTTTGGGGGCATGGCAATAGGGAACGGGTCACACATTCTCACGCTACCTATCTCACCACCAGATAGTTCCACCTGTTGCCGCTTCATCAGTGCCCGGATCTCTTTTTGGAGCACACGCTGCTGGCCGGAACTGGCGTTCTTGGCAACCTGCTGTAAAATGAGAATCACCTCTGCAAGACAATTTTCAATCACATTAGTTCCCAAGGTTATTCTAGGGTGACTCTCATGACGGTCTATGTCCACTATAATCAGTCCTTGTGCCGCCAGTTCGACTTTACCGATCTTAATGGTCACCTCTTTGAATCCCACCTGCGGCACGGGCTGACCATTGCTGGCAATGATACTCAGGTCGTCATCTGGGTAGCGGGTTATGTCCGAGTCATTCCAGTACTGTTTAAAGAGCACTTACGGGATGGTGGTCACCTGTGACCCAGTGTCTAGTAGGGCACTCATAGGAATGCCATCCAGTACTACAGGCAAGATACGTATTTATCACGCCAGTTTGATGGGCCTGATGGTCTTATGCCTGGGGGTTGGCCCTCTACCCCAGGTTGTGCCCGTTTAAATGACAGTACCTTGCCACATGTCCGGGTTGATTGCAGCGGCGGCAGATGGGTCGTCCGTCCTCGTTGTATCTGTCGCTGGGTCTTCCTCTGGCCGGTGGGGTCCTCCTCAGTCGGCGCCAGGGGACGTCCTCCGGTCCGGATGCCAGCTGGATCTTTCCTGGAGAAGAGACCTGTAAAGACTGCACAGTTCTGGTTAGCGCGGCAACGCTCTTAGTCAGCTCTTGGACCTGATGGTGCAGGTCTGTAGCCGGGTTGTTATCCAAAGCCTGCGCATCAGCTCCCACAGGCCCTGCAGACAAGGGCGCCGTCTCCTGGTGGTAAGTGATAGCAGGGCGCCTGTGGGTCACAGCGCCACCTGGTGCCGGTTCTCGGAGCACCCGGATGGCTCTGTCCTTGAACTGTGCAAAGTCCAGGTCAGGGTCCTGTAAGACCATTGCGCGCAACTGGGTTCGGTGGGCATTGCACAGTAGACCCTCAATAAATTGTTCAGTCAACAGCTTATCTTCATTTCCCACGCTGTCAGGGTCTGCCTGCTTAATGGCTCTCAGGGCCTCTTGTAGGTTTAGAGCATAGTCTCTTATACTCTCATGTGCCCGCTGTTTACACCCGTAAAATCTGAGCTTTATTTCGGCTGAGGTGCGGGTATCAAATGTGTCTTTCAGCCGGGCTAGTATTTCTCTGACAGTCCTCTTCCTCCCAGGTGGCCAGGACTTAACCTCCCTTTGGGCTGCCCCGATTAATTGGGCCACCAGGATGCTCACTTTTTGCTCTTCTGTGAGGGGGTACACCTGGAAGAGGCTATCCAGTCTTTCTCTAAAGTCATTTAGAGTATGTGACTCCCCTGAGTACTGGGGAAGCCAGGTTGCCCCCGGGATATAGGGCATGGTGAATGGCATGACTGCTGCAGCGGTTGCGCTGGCGGTGGCTGTGGCAGTGGAGCTCCCCTCGGTATCCGGCATCCTCCTCCCCCCTAGTGGACCGTGGCCTACCTTGCGATGCTCTTCTTCCGTAGGCCGCGGCTCCGCAGTCGATCGTCGGGGTTGAGGACCTGGCGTCGCGTTCCGATGACGTCAGCGTCGCTCTTCCTCCCTTCCAGGACCTTGCGCAGCGTCAGAGCGTGGGGCGGAGCGTGGGGCGGAGCTTCGGATCTCGCGCGCTTTCGGCGTCCACGCCCCTCTTCTTCCCGCGCGGCGTCCCGAAGATGGCGTCCGAAGGCGGGATGCAGCTGCGGATGGCGGGAAGAACGCAGAAGACGGCGGGAAACGGTCCAAGATGGCGTCTGATGGCGGAAATCGGCTCCGGATGGCGGGAAACGACTCCGGACGGCGGGAAACTTCACCACAGGTACAGTTATATGAAAAAGTTTGGGCACCCCTATTAATCTTAAGCTTAATGTTTTATAAAAATTTGTGTTTTTGCAACAGCTATTTCAGTTTTATATATGTAATAACTGTTGGACACAGTAATGTTTCTGCCTTGAAATGAGGTTTATTGTACTAACAGAAAATGTGCAATCTGCATTCAAACAATTTTGACAGGTGCATAAGTATAGGCACCCTTATCATTTTCTTGTTTTAAATACTCCTACCTACTTTTTACTGACTTACTAAAGCACTTTTTTTGGTTTTGTAACCTCATTGAGCTTTGAACTTCATAGCCAGGTGTATGCAATCATGAGAAAAGCTACTTAAAGTGGCCACTTGCAAGTTGTTCTCCTGTTTGAATCTCCTCTGAAGAGTGGCATCATGGGCTCCTCAAAACAACTGTCAAATGATCTGAAAACAAAGATTATTCAACATAGTTGTTCAGGGGAAGGATACAAAAAGCTGTCTCAGAGATTTAACCTGTCAGTTTCCACTGTGAGGAACATAGTAAGGAAATGGAAGAACACAGGGACAGTTCTTGTTAAGGCCAGAAGTGGCAGGCCAAGAAAAACATCAGAAAGACAGAGAAGAAGAATGGTGAGATCAGGCAAGGACAATCCTCAGACCACCTCCAGAGAGCTGCAGCATCAACTAGCTGCAGATGGTGTCACTGTGCATTGGTCAACTATACAACGCACTTTGCACATGGAGAAGCTGTATGGGAGAGTGATGCGAAAGAAGCCGTTTCTGCAAGCACGCCACAAACAGAGTTGGCTGAGGTATGCAAAAGCACATTTGGAGAAGCCAATTTCTTTTTGGAAGAAGGTCCTGTGGACTGATGAAACCAAGATTGAGTTGTTTGGTCATACAAAAAGGCGTTATGCATGGCGGCAAAAAAACACAGCATTCCAAGAAAAACACTTGTTATCCACAGTAAAATTTGGTGGAGGTTCCATCATGCTTTGGGGCTGTGTGGCCAATGCCAGCACCGGGAATCTTGTTAAAGTTGAGGGACGCATGGATTCCACTCAGTATCAGCAGATTCTTGACAATAATGTTCAAGAATCAGTGACAAAGTTGAAGTTACGCAGGGGATGGATCTTTCAGCAAGACAATGATCCAAAACACCGCTCCAAATCTACTCAGGCATTCATGCAGAGGAACAATTACAATGTTCTGGAAAGGCCATCCCAGTCCCCAGACCTGAATATCATTGAACATCTGTGGGATCATTTGAAGAGGGCTGTCCATGCTTGGCGACCATCAAACTTAACTGAACTGGAATTGTTTTGTAAAGAGGAATGGTCAAAAATACCTTCATCCAGGATCCAGGAATTCATTAAAAGCTACAGGAAGCGACTAGAGGCTGTTATTTTTGCAAAAGGAGGATCTACTAAATATTAATGTCACTTTTCTGGTGAGGTGCCCATACTTATGCACCTGTCAAATTTTGTTTGAATGCAGATTGCACATTTTCTGTTAGTACAATAAATCTCATTTCAAGGCAGAAACATTACTGTGTCCAACAGTTATTACATATATCAAACTGAAATAGCTGTTGCAAAAACACCAATTTTTATAAAACATTAAGCTTAAGATTAATAGGGGTGCCCAAACTTTTTCATATAACTGTAAGTATAAAAGTCTCTTTTTCAGGCACGCAGTACCCGGTGGTTGCGGGCACGAAATCCTGCCGACTACTCAAAGTTGACGCGCCCCCTGGGCCTGTGTTGTGCAGGGGAACCCGGAACCGGGCCTGTTGTAGAATGCTGGGGGTTGTAGTCTCCGTGTGGCGGTGACCCGGTCCGTGCCCAGGGTGGTCAAACCAGTGGCAGTCTTAATGTATAGCAAATGTCCGACTACGCCACCCGTGGATTGCGGTCAGTGGGGACCGCCGCTGCGCTGCCGACCGCTGAGGCTGATGTTGTTTGCGCAGCCGAGTATGGGATAACTCCCCACGGGAGAAGTATTGCCTCAGGGCAGCTAATGTGTGAGATGATGGGAGTGATGGTGTGAGGGTCCCAGTGCTAATGGTGCTGGTGCGGCAAGGAATCACAGAGACGTGAGGTGCAGTTCAGGGTCTTTACTGATGGTACAAGGCAGACCCTCCCGGGAGTACTGGCTAGTATAAGGGGCCTGGTCAGTCTGCGAGCAAGCAGGAGTTCCCCTGGCCAGGTGGAGTTGTAGGCCTCCCCGTCTATCTGCACTCTTTCTGGCTACCTTGCTGTCAGCGGTTACAAGTAGCCCACGTCCCTGAGTATACCGTGTGGTGCTCACCCGTATGGCTGGTGACTTGGGGCCTTCTGTCAGCCTCCGCTCCTGGATGGCGGCGCTGGTCCCTTCTTTGTGACTGAGCCTCTGGGCTTCTATGGCCAGAGGACCTGGAATCCCCTGCCAGCTGGTTTCTGCTGCTGGGTATATATCAGTCCCCACAGCCTCGGACTCCTGTGTCCGGTTTTAGTAACTTCAGCCAGGGCGAGCTATATCTCTGCTCACAGCCCCTGGCCTTCTGCCTCTGCTCCTACAGAGCTCCTGATGTATCTTTTCCTGTGTCTGGAACTTTACTCCAGGCTCTGACTCCTCTGCTTGTTCTGCAGGCTCTGTCTCTCCTAATCCCGCCCCAGACCCAGTTTATAAGGGCAGATTCCTCCCCTCCCAGGTCTGGGTGGGCCGTGTTGCATGCTTAGGGCTCCTGACCAGAGAAACCTCCCACTTGCTCTCAGACATAATATCTCTATTACTGTGGCAACCAGACCCCTGGGGTGTCACATTTGCAAACCGATTCTCGGATGCACCAGCAGCATGCTGTGCTTGTTCTCTCATACTGAATCGGCATGAGAAAATAATGGCAGATCTGAGCTGCCCCATAGAATAACAGTCGTTCGAGTGCTCTTAGATGTTTTATCAAATAGCACTGGGTCGTGTTATATGCTCGTGTGACCCCGGCTTTAGGCTGTGTGCACACGTTAAGTATGCAAAAAATGCAACAAACACGCAGGGTTGTTTTTTTCCAGCATTTTTGCACTTTCTCTTTGCTTTCTATGGTGAACAAACACTGAAAGAAGTGACATGCTGCAGATTTCAAAACAGCATCAGTTTTCCAATTGAGTAAAGAAAAAAAGCAAGTGTGTGCATGAGATTTCTGACAGCTCATCGCTTTTGCTGGTACTGTAAAAAGCTGCTTTTAATTTGCATTAAAAAAATGCAGCAAAAATGCACCATGTGAACATTGCCTTAAAAGGGTTTTCTGAAGTTGTATCTTCCGGAGTGCACCGCTCCCCTGACTCCAGGCGTCCTGGCTGTCGGTGGGTGGTGTGCTCCTGAAGATTTACAGTTCAGGCCAGGGTGGTCGCATCGCTGGTCCAATCTGAGTGCTCTCCCAGGACTCTAGCACAGGCAGATTTGCCTCTGCAACATGGGAATAATGAAGCAGGACTGAAGCTCTCCAGATCCAGCCAGCTTTAGGGCGGTGCGAGCAGGCCTTAAAGCATAGAGCCTCCTTTCAAGCTCGTACTCCTTATCTAAGTAACTGGTCACTCTTAGGGAGCAGTCAGACAGCCCTGTAAATGGAACAGAGATCGTAATGCAGTGCACAGACTGGCTGGAGGGTCTGCCAACCCGAACGTGACAGCTTCATAGAAATACATGAAGCTGTCACGCTTAGGTCAGGCAACTGCTGGCCAGTCCTTGCACTGCAGTCTGATCTCGATCTGTTTGACTGTTACCTGGGTGGTGGGTAACCTAGACAACTAGCTGTAAAACTGCAGAATTAAAAATCCTTTCGTTCTTGAGAATATAAAGGATATTTAATAAAGATTAAATCTCAAAGTAGCTTGTTTTTACAAACATTTTGCAACTTTGCAGTAATATAATAAAGTTTGTAGATGTAGCTCCCCCATCCTATATATGTACTGTATGTTGCTCAGCCTGCTTTCCTGGGCAATCCACTCCACTATGCACAGATAAAGTTTGTGAGGTATCAAGCAGCTTTGTTTAAAGTTGTGGAAAACTTTTTTCAATCCAACAAAGAGAATAAAAAGCAAAAATACTTTATTGTGACTTCATTAAAATAGTTGCATGGGCATAAAAAATATATCTGACGCGTTTCTAGCTGACTGTTCATAGTAGATACAATTCATTAAGGACAAAACTACTAGTATAAAAACACACAAAGCCACTAATTAGGCTGCGTGCCCACTATGCATTTTTCAAGCGTTTTTTGCTGCGAATTTCCACAGCAAAAACGCCTTTAAAACGCTTGGTAATACGTGCCCCATGGTTCCCAATGATAATCCGCATGTGCTGTGCACATGCTGTGGAAATTTCCGCTGCTGATTATCATTGCGGAAAAATCCGCAGCATGTCCGTTATTTTTGCGGAAACGCGGTGTAATTGCCACCATTAACTTGCATTGAATTGCATAATATCCGCATGACTACATGTGCACATACGGATATTAAGCGATTCAATGTGCGGATGGTACCGGGGTCTGGAGAAGAGGAGACTCTCATACAGACCCGGGTACCATAGTACCGGTAAAAAAAAGAATTTAAAATAAAAAAAAACATAATACCTTCTGATGGCCCGCGGTCTTCTCTTCGGTGTGTCCTGGCTCCCCGGTGGCTCGTGATGGTGTAAAAGAACCTTCCATGACGTCATTTAGTCATGTGACAGGTCACGCGACTGCTGACGTCGGCGGTCGCGTGACCTGTCACATGACTAAATGAAGTCATGGAAGGTCCTTTTACACCACCACGAGCCGCCCAACACAACAGACACACTGGAGAAGGAGACCGGGGGCCATCGGAAGGTAAGTATAATGTTTTTTTTTTTTTTTTACCATTTGTATTCTTTTTTAACTATTAACTTGGTCACACTATATAAATCCATGCCGGTTGCATGGATTTATATAGTGTGACCAAGTTGTCAAGCACTTTCCAAGTGATGCTAAAATCGCTTGGAAAAGCGCTTGATAACCCGCATGCAGAAATGCATGCAAAAACGCTTGACAAACGCTTCTACCTGGCAGGAAAACCGCATGTAAAATCCATATGCGTTTTTCCTGCCAGGGAGATGCAGAAAAAATCTTCAGCATTTCTGCATCATGGGCACTTAGCCTTACACTGTGTTCCAAATTATTATGCAAATAATATTTTCTCAGATTTTCCCAAATTACCTTTGTGAATTGCAGTCATTGTAATTTTCCAGTCAAATAACTATTAGAGTACAATTGAAAGGTTTTTGTACAAACTGCCTATGATAACAGTATATTTTTTAAAAAATTAAAAACTCAAACTGCACTCAAAATGCATGTTCCACATTATTATGCACAGCAGAGTTTTCAACCTTTTCAATTTAATAAAGAACAAAAAAATGGGCATTTTTGAAATTATAAGCATTAGCAGGTTATTACAAACTGAAATCAAACAGTTTTCAACTCAAAACTTTATTCTAGGTGATGTTACATTTGCACATAGGACCGCTTGTTCGAAAGGAGCTTCTGAACTCTCTCGTCCATTGAATTTGTCAGGTTTTGGATGGTTTCTGCTTTAATTGTTTTGCATGAGGACCGAATACCCTCCCAGAGCTGTTGCTTAGATGTGAACTGCCTCCCGCCATCATAGACACTCCTTTTGATGATGCTCCAGAGGTTCTCAATGGGGTTGAGGTCAGGGGAGCATGGGTGCCACACCATAAGTTTGTCCCCTTTTATGCCCATAGCAGCCAGAGATGCAGATGTGTTATGTGCAGCATGAGACGGGGCATTATCATGTATGAAATGATCTCGATGGTCCAGATGGATGGAGTGGAGTATGGCTGGTTGTTGGACACCCCATGCAAACACTGCTACGGCGCTAACAAGGAGGAGGTGGAGTAATGTTTTGGGCTGGAATCATGGGGAGAGAGATTGTCGGCCCTTTTAGGATCCCTGAAGGGGTAAAGATGAACTCCATAATGTATGTTGAGTTTCTCAAACAGCAATTCCTTCCATGGTTCAAGAAGAAGAACCGTGCATTCCACAGCAAGATCATTTTCATGCATGATAATGCCCCGTCTCATGCTGCACATAACACATCTGCATCTCTGGCTGCTATGGGCATAAAAGGGGACAAACTTATGGTGTGGCACCCATGCTCCCCTGACCTCAACCCCATTGAGAACCTCTGGAGCATCATCAAAAGGAGTGTCTATGATGGCGGGAGGCAGTTCACATCTAAGCAACAGCTCTGGGAGGGTATTCTGTCCTCATGCAAAACAATTGAAGCAGAAACCATCCAAAACCTGACAAATTCAATGGATGAGAGAGTTCAGAAGCTCCTTTCGAACAAGCGGTCCTATGTGCAAATGTAACATCTCCTAGAATAAAGTTTTGAGTTGAAAACTGTTTGATTTCAGTTTGTAATAACCTGCTAATGCTTATAATTTCAAAAATGACAATTTTTTTGTTCTTTATTAAAATGAAAAGATTGAAAAGTCTGCTGTGCATAATAATTTGGAACATGCATTTTGAGTGCAGTTTGAGTTTTTTATTTTTTAAAAAATATACTGTTATCATAGGCAGTTTGTACAAAAACCTTTCAATTGTACTCTAATAGTTATTTGACTGGAAAATTACAATGACTGCAATTCATATAGGTAATTTGGGAAAATCTGAGAAAATATTATTTGCATAATAATTTGGAACACAGTGTAAATGACATCACACATTGACAGCACCAAATAACAAAGTATTAACCCTACAATGGGATGTTGTGGACATGCATATGTACCATAGACAACCAGGGTCGGACTGGGGTGACTGGGGCCCACAGGGAGAACTGACTCTAGGGGCCCACCTACAGCCATATGCAAATATCTGTTATCCGCTATTCCTGTTATAGTGGAGCATTGACTGGCGGCTCCTGCACATCTACTGTGCGACACTAACTGGAATGTACAATTACGCTAGTTGGTTAAAACAAGTTATCACCGATCCATGGGCTCTACAGGATAGGTGATAACTTATTGATCGTTTGGGTCCGAACATTGGAAAACGCACCTATCGGAAGAATGGGGAAGTTTTATCCCTGACAGGACACTTATCCCCATTTTAAAATGCAGCGACAGCTGGGACGTCTGACCGCAGCTCCATTCATTCTCTTGGGGGCTTCCAAAAAAGAGCAGTGCTCACAGTCACTGAGGGAATGAATGGATCAGTGGTCGCATCTCACATGCCGCTCCAGTCTAATGGGGAAAAAAGCTCCACATTCTGCCAATTGTGTCCCAGCAGTCAGGCCCCCACCAATCAATATTATCATTGATCCTGTGGAGAGGTGATTACTTGTTTTCACCGGAGAACCCCTGTAAGTGCATCTCTGCTGCTCTGGTCCAAGTATTTAATCTCTAAAGCCACGGCCCCACTATCAGTATTTGGTCAGTATCCGGTCAGTATTTTTTTTCAGGAGTGGGAGCCAAAACCAGGTGAGGAACAATCAGAGAAAAGGTAGAATAGCAACAAGTCACCAATTCTGCATTTATCACCCACTACTTGTTTTGGCAGCGACTCCTGAGAAAAATACTAACCAAATACTAATGGTGGGGCTGTGGCCTAATGGAAAAAAATCTTTTCCTAGTTAATATCAGCAAGAACAAAATGACCGCCATACACAACACAGTTCACTATATCAACACCAATAATACCACATACAAAGGGGACAAATATAGCCACACCATGACTAGATCACATATTACCACCACATAGTGACAGAATAATACCACGTACAAGGAACAAATACGGCCACACCATGACCAGACCACATAATACCACCCCAAAGTGACCAAATACTACAATACTGATCATGAATACAAACCACAATACTAACAACATTGTTATTACCACCAGCGACATTATACACAGGAGCTCTGTATATAGTGTCAGTGTACAGGTAACACAGTGATCACCAGTGACATTATAAACAGCAGCTCTGTATATAGTGTACAGGTAATACAGTGGTCACCAGTGACATTATACACAGAAGCTGTGTATATAGTGTATACGTAATACAGTGATCACCAGTGACATACACAGGAGCTCTGTATATACTATATACACACGTGGTCAGAATTGTTGGTACCCCTCGTTTAATGAAAGAAAAACCCACAATGGTCACAGAAATAACTTGAATCTGACAAAAGTAATAATAAATTAAAAATCTATGAAAATGAAGAAATGAAAGTCAGACATTGCTTTTCTGCTTCCACAGAATTTAAAAAAAAATTAAACTCATGAAATAGGCCTGGAAAGAAATTATGGTACCCCTGAAAATAATGTGACAAAAGGGACATGTTAAATCAAGTTGTGTCCACTAATTAGCATCACAGGTGTCTACAATCTTGTAATCAGTCAGTGGGCCTGTATATAGGGCTACAGATACTCACTGTGAGGTTTGGTGACATGGTCTGTACAACACTCAACATGGACCAGAGGAAGCAAAGGAAAGAGTTGTCTCAGGAGATTAGAATGAAAATTATAGAAAAGCATGTTAAAGGTAAAGGTTATAAGACCATCTCCAAGCAGCTTTATGTTCCTTTGACTACAGTGTCACATATTATTCAGAAACTTAAGATCCATGGGACTGTAGCCAACCTCCCTGGACGTGGCCGCAAGAGGAAAATTGATGACAAATCAAAGAGACGGATAATATGAATGGTAACAGAAGAGTCCCGGAAAACTTCTAAAGAGATTAAAGGTGAACTTCAAGCTCAAGGAACATCAGTGTCAGATCGTACTATCCATCATTGTTTGATCCAAAGTGGACTTCATGGGAGACGACCAAGGAGAACACCATTGTTGAAAAAAAAAATAATAAAAAAGCCAGACTGGAATTTGCCAAACTACATGTTGACAAGCCACAAAGCTTCTGGGAGAATGTACTATGGACAGATGAGACAGAAATGGAAGTTTTTGGCAAGGCACATCAGCTCTATGTTCACAGATGGAAAAATGAAGCATATCAAGAAAAGAACACTGTCCCTACTGTGAAACATGGGGGAGGCTGTTATGTTCTGGGGCTACTCTGCAGCATCTGGCACAAGGTGTCTTGAATCTGTGCAGGGTACAATGAAATCTCAAGACTATCAAGGGATTCTAGTGAGAAATGTGCTGCCCAGAGTGAGAAAGCTTGGTCTCAGTCGCAGGTCATGGGTCTTGCAACAGGATAATGACCCAAGAATGGCTAAGAGGAAAACATTGAACTATTCTGAAGTGGCCTTCTATGAGCCCTGACCTAAATCCTATTGAGCATCTTTGGAAAGAGCTGAAACATGACGTCTGGAAAAGGCAACCTTCAAACACGAGACAACTGGAGCAGTTTGCTCATGAGGAGTGGGCCAAAATACCTGTTGAGAGGTGCAGAAGTCTCATTGACAGTTACAGGAATCGTTTGATTGCAGTGATTGCCTCAAAAGGTTGTTCAACAAAATATTAAGTTAAGAAGAACCATCATTTCTGTCCAGGCCTATTTCATGAGGTTAATTTTTTTTAAATTCTGTGGAAGCAGAAAAGCAATGTCTGACTTTCATTTGTTCATTTTCAAAAATTTGTAATTTATCAGATTCAAGTTATTTGTGTGACCATTGTGGGTTTTTCTTTCATGAAACAAGGGGTACCAACAATTTTGACCACGTGTGTAGTGTAAGTGTACATGTAATACACTGACTCACCAGTGACGTCTCTAGGTGAAGTCCTTCATCTTCGCTTTTCTTCTTCATCAGGTACAGACGGCCATCACTTCTTCCAGCCAGGAATCGTCTCTGCAGAAAATAACACACAGTTACCAATAACTGATCTCTTCTAGAGAATATTCCCACTCCCCCCCCCCCGACTTCTACACTATACCAGTTGAAGAAAAAAAGCAACATAGTGCCATCCTGCACAGTAACAGGACTCCTCTTTTGTCCCATCCCATGGAAAACAGTTTCCTAAAAAGTAAATTATATTACAGAAGTAATAATGTAATAATATTGGAATCTAAAGTAATAATGTTCCCCACTGGCCACCATAAACTAATAAAGTATGTTCCTCAATCTGGCCCCCAAACAGTAATTAAGTCCCTTGTCCAGCCAGGCACCCCCATATGTCCCTTCTGGCCCCCATATGTACAGGGTGACCTCTCCATATATTTATCCTAGCCCACATGTATGGAGCCTGCCCTCCCCCCCATATATCCATCCTAGCCCCCCATGTGGCCAGCCTGCCCCCCCCCCACATATCCATCGTTGCCTCCATGTTTCCAGCCTGCACCCCCCATATATCCATCCTGGACTCCATGTATCCATCCTGACACCCCCCTGCATATATCCCTTCTGGCCCCCATTTGTCCAGTGTGACCCCTCCATATATTTATCGTAGCACACGTGTATCGAGCCTGCCCCCTCCCATATATCCATCCTCGACTCCATGTGTCCAGCCTGCCCCACCCATATATCCATCCTGGCCTCCATGTGTCCAGCCTGCTCCCCCTACATATCCATCCTGGCCTCCATGTGTCCAGCCTGCCCCCCCATATATCTATCCTGGTCTCCATGTGTCCAGCCTTCTCCCCCATATATCCATCCTGGCCTCCATGTGTCCAGACTGCTCCCCCTACATATCCATCCTGGCCTCCATGTGTCCAGCTTGCCTCCTCATTTATCCATCCTGCCCTTACCCCCTGCATATATCCATCCTGACACCCCCCATATATCCAGCGTGCCCCTCCATATATTTATGGTAGCCCACGTGTATCGAGCCTGCCCCTCCACATATCCATCCTAGCCCCCCATGTGTCCAGCCTGCCTCCCCCCCCATACATCCATCCTGGCCTCCATGTGTTCAGCCTGCCCCCCCCATATATCCATCCTGGCCTCCATGTGTTCAGCCTGCTCCCCCCCCATAGATCCATCCTGGCCACCATGTGTCCAGCCTGCCCCCTCCCATATATCCATCCTGGCCTCCATGAGTCCAGCCTGCCCCCCCATATAATGAATCCTGGCCTCCATGAGTCCAGCCTCCCCCCCATATATCCATCCTGGCCTCCATGAGTCCAGCCTCCCCCCCATATATCCATCCTGGCCTCCATGTGTCCAGCCTGCACCCCCATATATGGGTCCTGGCCTCCATGTGTCCAGCATGCCCCCCCATATATCCATCCTGACCTCCATGTGTCCAGCCTGCCCCCACAATATATCCATCCTGGCCTCCACGTGTCCATCCTGCCCCCCCATATATCCATCCTGGCCTCCATGTATCCAGCCTGCCTCCCCCATATATCCATCCTGGCCTCCATGTGTCCAGCCTGACCCCCCATATATCCATCCTGTCCTCCATATGTCCAGCCTGCCCCCCATATATCCATCCTGGCCTCCATGAGTCCAGCCTGCCCCCCCCATATATCCATTCTCGCCTCCATGAGTCCAGCCTGCCCCCCATATATCCATCCTGGCCTCCATGTGTCCAGCCTGTGCCCCCATATATCCGTCCTGGCCTCCATGTGTCCAGCATGCCCCCCCATATATCCATCCTGACTTCCATGTGTCCAGCCTGCCCCCCCCATATATCCATCCTGCCCTCCATGTGTCCAGCCTGCCCCCCCATATATCCATCCTGGCCTCCATGTGTCCAGCCTGCCCCCCATATACCCATCCTGCCCACCCCCCTTTGCCTGGGTCCAGCCAGGGTCCTCCTTGTGTGTCCAGCCAGGGCCCCCCCTTGTGTGTCCAGCCAGGGCTCCCCCTTGTGTGTCCATCCAGGGCCTCCCCTTGTGTGTCCAGCCAAGGCCTCCCCCTTGTGTGTCCATCCGGGCCCCCCTTGTGTGACCAGCCAGGGTTCCCCCTTGCGTATCCAGCCAGGGCCCCCCTTGTGTATCCAGCCAGGGATCCCGCCTCATGTATCCAGCCAGGGCTCCCCCCTCGTGTGTCCAGCTTGGCCCCCCTCGTGTGTCCAGCTTGGCCCCCCCTCGTGTGTCCAGCCAGGGTTCCCCCTCGTATGTCCAGCTGGGGTTCCCCCTTGTGTGTCCAGCTGGGCCCCCCCTTGTGTGTCCAGCCAGGGTTCCCCCCTTGTGTGTCCAGACAGGACCCCCTTTTGTGTCCAGCTGGGCCCCCCTTGTGTGTCCAGCCAGAGTTCCCCCCCTGTGTGTCCAGCCAGGACCCCCCTTTTGTGTCCAGTCGGCTAACCCCTTGTGTGTCCAGCCAGGGGCCAGACCATTACACACACACTCACACACACACAAAACACACACACCTCTTACCTTCCTGCGCTCCCGTGCGGTGTCCTCCTTCTCCTGAGTTGCGCGCCTCCTTCACAACAGGCGCATGACGATGACGTCATACGCCGGCCGGCGAAGGGAGACGCGCAGCTTCAGCTGCTTCACTGGGACGTGATCCGCGGTGGTTCAGGTAATGAACGCCGCGTGCGCGCGTCCCTGCATATGTGGCACCCCAGGGGTCTGGTTTCCACAGTAACAGCAATGTTATGTCTGAGAGCAGGTGGGAGGTCTCTTGGTCAGGAATCCTATGCATGCCACACCTCCTGCCCAGTCCTGGGAGGGGAAGGACTTCCCCTATATAAACCTAGGGCTGAGGCAGGGTTAGTGAGTAGAGAAGAAGTAGAGACAGAGAAGAGAAGCAGATATAGGAAAAGAACATCAGGAGCTCTGTGGGAGCAGTGCTATAAGGAGTCAGGGGCTGGCAGCTGCAGAGCTCGCCCTGACTGAGAAGCTATCACCGGACCCGGAGTCCGAGGCTGTGGGGACTAATCTTTACCCAGCAGCAGAAACCGCCCGGCAGGGGATTTCAGGTCCTCTGGCCAAGAAACCCGAAGGCACGGTCACACGCGTGGGACCAGCACCGCCGTCGTGGAGCGGACGCCACTAGAAGGCCCCGAGTCACCGGCCATACGGGTGAGCACCACACGGTACACTCAGGGACGTGGGCTACTTATACCCGCCTCTAGCAAGGTAGCCAGAAGAGTACAGTTAGTTTGGGAGGCCTACAACTCCGCCTGGCCAGGGGAGATCCCATCTGCTCAAGGACTGACCAGGCCCCAATCGCTAGCAGTACTCCGGGAGGGTCTATCTTTGTCACCAGTAAAGACCCTGAACTACACCGTACCGTCTCCGAGTGGTTCCTGCTACCCCCATCATCCACGTCGGCTGCCCTGAGGCCATACCCCTCCCGTTGGGGGTGATACTATCACGCTGCACAATCCTACCACCGGCCTCAGCGGTCTGCCCTGCAGCGGCAGCTCCTTCGCTGCATTCAACGGGTGGCGTAGTCGTACAACATCTACCGCTAATACAGCGCCACTTAGTCTGACTCCCTGGGCACGGACCGGGTCACCGCCACGAGACTACAACCCTCAACAGATCCGGCTCCGGGTAAGCTCCCGCGTGCGCAACGCTGCGCGATACAGGCCCAGGGGTGCGTCACATACACTGTGCCTGCGCTTTTAAAGGGCCCGTGCCCCTTAAAACCGCAGGATTTTTTTTTTGCTCTCTTCTTCCCCCCTCTCCTCTGCAGCAGGGGGCGGGGCCCACCGGGAAAATTCCCGGTATCCCGCCAGCCCAGACCGACCCTGTAGACAACCATGTAGCAGCAAAAAGACCCTTATAATGTAATTAAGTTGGATACAAGCTGATAGAAGCGAACTCCTGTGATGCCACATCCATAGGAATCTATAGCTCATCATAATTGTTAATTCCAGCTATTAAAAAAGAAATTGTATCATGTCAGTATAAACTTATTCTCCTGTGAACATTTCACATCAATACAGAAACATTAATGCACCATAACTGTCAACCATATCCCCTGCATCGTGTCATTATAAACTGACATCAAACCTCACATCATGACCTCTACATTAATGTGAGCCTGTTGTGCACCACATTGCCAATTAGCTACTGGAGAGAAAATGCAGCGTGTCAGTGTGAACTGACATCAATCCGATGCACACATAGCATTAATACAAATCTGCTGTGCACATAAGGTACCAAACAGCCACCACCGGGAAATACCCAATGTCAGTGCAAACTAACAAACCGTCTCTCATGGAAATTTCGCATCAATAGTAATCTGTTGTGGACCAAGATTGTTAGTAGTAGTTATTACAGGAAAATGTATTGTGTCAGTATCTGACAATAACTATCAATAGTGATAGTTGGTCAGGTGATGTATCGTCCATTCCTGCATTTACTTCTTAACTCAATCAGAACAATCTTAATCTTTGTTTTACAAGCAATGTGCAATTACTTTCCATAAATGTTTTGGATATTGCACTGACGGGAAATAGTGTGAACCGCTCTGTAGATACAGAATTGTATGGGAAAGACACAGCAGGTAACACATTGCTGCACGCCACCCACTGTCACCCTCCACCTACCATCAAATCCATTCCTTGGGGGGAACTCAACTGCACCAAAGAGCCTTCTCCAACACCTACCAATACAATAAACCTGCTGTAGATACAAGCCAGAGACTTAGAGAGAGGGATCCAAAATGGACTATAGAATGGGCTGCAGCCATAGCAGGGACTAGATCCAGGGAGGCATAATTACTAAGTGAAGAGAAAAACACATACACCCTGTTTTTTAAATTATACAACGCACTTTTTTTCTCCCCAAATTTGTGAGGAAAATGGGGGTGCGTCTAATAATCCGAATGTAGCTTTCCGGGAAGGGAGGAGCAGTGTCGAGATCTCATCTTTCAAGATATCAACTATCGAGATCTTAAACTGCACATGCAGCTCCGGCTACCATTTTCCCAGAGTCCACCACAGGGAAATCAATGGGAAGTGCGGGGACTCTGCTCATCGCCGACATTTTCTGAAATCCCAGGGCCCACCACAGCCTCGCACCACCGAGCACCCCCTCCTCCCAGCCCGGGGCCTGTAGCATCGCCCCACTCCTGCCACCGCCACCAGCTTCCGGCAACAGTGACCCTGCCTCCTGTGACCCCACTCTACCACAGCCTTACCCCGGTAAACTATCATTAAATCGGACTATAAGACGAATGTAGCGTCGGCGTCCCTGCCTCCTGCTAGGCAGGGACGCCGTTCCCCTCACCTCTCCGCTCCGTGCCCGGCGGCTTCCTCCGGCTCTGCTGGCAGCGCGCGCTGCTTCCCGGCCTCTGTGCTTAGGGCGCGCGCTTCCCCTCTCTTAAAGGGGCCGCGCGCGCCGTCCTAAGGAGTCCCCGGCCAATGGCCGGAGGACCTCTCCATATATAAGGCACCTCCTCCAAAATGGAGGTGCCCGAGCAATGTTGTTGCAAAGCCTTCACTCTGCTTCAGCCCTCAGGTCCCGTTACCAGTTACCTGCCAGTCACCTGCCAGATTCCTGCTTGTTACCTGCCAGTCACCTGCCAGATTCCTGCCTGTTACCTGCCAGTCACCTGCTAGATTCCTGCTTGATACCTGCCTGATATCCGCTTACCTGCTTGCAAGCCTGCGGTCCGACAGTCTGCCTTCCGACACCTGTCAGTCTGTCTATGGACCAGCCTGCCCGCTCACCTGGGAGCGCTCACCTGCTACCTGCCTGCTAGCCTACCTGAAGGCTCTGCCGTCACTTGCCGTGACCACCTGCCAGTCCAGAGACTCTTGCCCGCTCACCTGGGAGCGCTCACCTGCTACCTGCCTGCTAGCCTACCTGGAGGCCCTGCCGTCACTTGCTGTGACCACCTGCCCGTCCAGAGACTCTTGCCCGCTCACCTGGGAGCGTCCACCTGCTACCTGTCTGCTAGTCTACCCAGAAACTGTCCCTGTCACTTGCTGTGACTACCTGTCCTTCTACCCAGAGACTGTCCCTGTCACTTGCCGTGACTACCTGCCCTTCTACCCAGAGACTGTCCCTGTCACTTGCCGTGACTACCTGCCCGTCTTCCCTGGGAGCCACCCGCTTCCTTACAAGGACCATCCCCTTCTATAGTTGCTCAGAGGTTCCGCCTCCCAGACCCGTTACAGTGAACCACTATTTTACAAAAAAAAATTCCTATTTTCATCCACAAAATACGGTAACCTGAGTATAGTTGAGAATACAAACAAGTCATTAACATCACTAAATATAATTTATTTATTTAAATGGAGATTGGCAATATCTGAAAAAGGATCAATAGGGCCATATCAGCTTTTGTGGTGCGGAATGGGGGAATTTTTGTTAGACATCACGAGTTGGAATCTGGTGAGGGGAATTTCTGGTGGAATGATGGCGGCGCTTGAATGCAGTCGAGATATATTTATGGGCGCTCCCACTTCAGTAAGGGATAAGACGAGCTTTGGTCTTGTTGGGTGGCTCATGGGCCTGAGGTTTCAGGGCCGTCCACTGTGGCAGGGACGAGGTCCTTAGAGTGGAGGGGAATTCGTGGAGGGGAAATCATATTGATGGTTCCCTTCATTATCATATTGAATAGGGGTCGATCTGTCACTTGGTTTGGGCTCTGGACGGGGTTTGACCCTGGTAGCTCATGGTTTGGTTAATGCAACACGTACGGTGGTTGTGTGGTGCCGTTGAGCTGGGGTTTTATGGCTGAGGGTTAAATGGTCGATGAAGAATTAAGTAATATGGTGCCAGATCTGGTAGATCCAAGAACACCTCCCTTCACGGTATTATTATTTAATATTGGTTATTTGAGGTGTATTTGTAAATAATTTACCGTTGTGGCTAATTTATCCTAACAAAAGACTCTGTGAGTTATTGGCGGGGAAAAGGGTTTTGGGTATTAGCATTAGGATTCATAAGTATATTGGGACTGAGTCTGCCGTACCCTGTCATGTGTTCTATGCTTTTGCACCATGTCATTTCTCATTATTACACATAACTTAATTTATGGATAGCTATGGTTTGATTTCTTTTCCTGTGTGCATTGGATGGGTTGTTACCAACATCTGGTGAGAATTTCATGTCAATAGCACCTTTAGAAATATATTTACTTAGAAAATTGTTGACGTGATCAATACTTATTTCACCAACTGTATATCCTGGTTTATGAGGGATTCCAATGTAAGATTTTTGCCAAGTGCAGAATTTCTCCCTTGAAGCAAAATAAAAAGATTTACCAGATCTTCTCAGATTGATTCCCTACCTACATCCTAGCTGACAAAGCAGTCAATCTGGAGATAGTAGTCTGACAAACGCCTTTCACCACACAATAGCAAAATTAATGGGACCAACCAAATTCTCTTCAAGTTCCCCATATCACCTACCTATCTGCCTCTACGATATGTATGGCTTTGTAATGCACATAACTCTGGTTTGGCCATCAGCTATATCATAGTTGTACATCGTAATAATTAATGGCATTTGTAAACTTTAATATGAGATATATTTTCCATGTACAATAGGAAGACGAACATAAAGCTCCTAGAAAAGAAAATTCTAAAGGAGAACATGGCCCTGGACAAAATCATTCTGACTCTGTAAATGCTGAGATTTATTGGGCTAATAAAAGCAAACGTTCTAGATAACATAATGATAAATATTCTTACAGTTTTCCTCTACCCTCCCACTATGGACTGTAATTTAGTGTGATGCTTAGTTACACTTTACACCAAGTTATATGGAAGCTATGAGAATGTGACTGGGTTACACAATAATTACCAGCAAGATTCAATGAAAATCCACCTATTATGCAGGGAGCTACTGCACAGCTCTATGTATGTGATTTAGTCAGTGCTGCATCTAAGGCCACATTCACATGTTCAGTATTTGGTCAGTATTTTACATCTGTATTTTGTAAGTCAGAATCAGACAGCGGAACAATCAGAGGAAAAGTATAAGAGAAACACATCACCACTTCTGCAATTTTTCACCCACTACTAGTGATGAGTGAGCACTAAAATGCTCGGATACTTGTTGCTCGGGTCGAGCAAATTGTAATGCTTGAGTGCTCGGTCCGAGTAACGAGCCCAATGTAAGTCTATGGGAAGCCTATGCAGTGAATGCAACGGCTGGCCAAAACTTGCAGGAGCTCCAATATCCTTTGCAAGAGATGTAGAGGTCGGAGGGCCTCCTGAAAACAATGTTCCCATTTTTAGGAAGTGAGTCTCCCATACTGTTTGCCTATGCAGTGAATGCAACGGCTGCCAAAAATTTGGAGGAACTCCAATGTCCCTTGCAAGAGAAGTAGAGGGCGGAGGGCCTCCTGAAAACAATGTTCCCATTTTTTAGGAAGTGGGTCTCCCATACTATTTGCCTATGCAGTGAATGCCATGGCTGCCATAAATTTGGAGGAGCTCCAATGTCCCTTGCAAGAGACGTAGAGGTCGGAGGGCCTCCTGAAAACAATGTTCCCATTTTTAGGAAGTGGGCTTCCCATACTGTTTGCTTATGCAGTGAATGCAATGGCTGCCAAAAATTTGGAGGAACTCCAATGTCCCTTGCAAGAGACGTAGAGATTGGCGGGCCTCCTGAAAACAATGTTCCCATTTTTAGGAAATTGGTCTCCCATACTGTTTGCTTATGCAGTGAATGCAATGGCTGCTAAAAATTTGGCCGACCTCCAATGCCCCTTGGAAGAGACGTAGATATGGTAGATATTGTGGTGATATGGTGGTGGAGGATGAGGAGAAGGAGGAGGACAAGAGCAAATAGACAAAATCAGGAAGCTTATACCCATGTCTGTGTGTGAAGGCAGAGGTGCATGCGAATAGAGTTAGACCTCCCAAAAAAAAGACACTGTATTTGAGTTTTTGATACGCTGCTATCATTCGCTGGTGTTGGGAAGTCTGGTCCAATCCAGCCTTTGTTCATTTTTATAAGAGTCAGCCTGTCAGAATTTTCAGTTGACAGGCGGATGCGCCTATTGGTTATAATTCAACCAGCGCCACTAAAAACCCGCTCTGACAAAACGCTAGCGGCAGGGCAGGTCAGGACCTCCAGGGCATAGAGAGCCAGTTAATGCTATGTGTCCAGCTTGGATACCCAATAATTATAAGGCACAGAGGAATCTTGGAGGATGTTGGTACGGTCAGCAAGGTACTCCCTCAGCATCTTCCGAAACTTTTCCCTCCTTGTGAGAGTACCCCGCGCCTCAGGGCCTTTGCGATGGGAGGGTCTGAGAAAACTGTCCCAGAACTTTGACAGTGTTCCCCTGCCTCTGCTGGATTGCATTTGTGTCTCTCTCACTTGTACTCCTTGGTTGTCCAATGAACTGTGACCTCTGCCGCCAGCGTTTTCAGATGGGAATTTTTTAATAATTCCGCAACAAGGGCATTCTGGTACTGCCCCATTTTATTAGGCCTGTCTGGCAAGGGAATAAGAGACAGAATGTTCTCCTTGTAGCGTGGGTCTAGAAGTGTCACCAACCAGTAATGACTGTCACCCAAAATTTGGAAAACGCGAGGGTCACGGGAAAGGCAACATAACATAAACTCAGCCATGTGTGCCAGACTGCAAAGAGGCAAGACTTCCGTGTCCTCACCAAGACGATGACTGATCATGCTCTCCTCCTCATCCTCCTCCTCTCCCTATCCTCAGGCCATCCAAGCTGAACAGACGGTATGACAGTTGTGCAGATAGTACTGTCTATAGCGCAGGAAACTAGCGCCTGTTCTTCCTCCTCCTCTTCCTCATTGTCACCCAATCCACGTTGGGATGAGATGAGGCTGGGCTGTGTGTAATCACACTGCATGGTTCCTTGCTCCATCTCATCGTGCTTCGCCTCTTTGATTGTGAGCAGAGAGCGTTTCAGAATACAGAGAAGCGGGATGGTGATGCTAATTATGGCGTCATCGCCACTCACCATCTTGGTGGGCTCCTCAGAGTTTTGAAGTATGGTACAGATGTCTGACCATCCATGTCCACTCCTGAGATCTTATGTGTGGAGTCTGATATGAATATCAACAGCCGTGTTGATGCTGGTAGTCAACAACTGCCCTCTTCTGCTCACAAATCCTTCCCAACATCTGCAATGTACAGTTCCAATGCGTGGGGATATCGCACACCAGTCGGTGAGATGGAAGCTGCAAATGCTGCTGAAGCACGGCAAGGGCAG
Source organism: Phyllobates terribilis (assembly GCF_046119375.1). Lineage (NCBI taxonomy): Eukaryota > Metazoa > Chordata > Amphibia > Anura > Dendrobatidae > Phyllobates > Phyllobates terribilis. The sequence continues at coordinate 915,028,609 of NW_027362763.1, read as the reverse complement.
AGAAGCTGTAGCTGACTTTCTAAATGGGCACACACGCAGCGTACTTTGGCAAGCAGATGCGACAGATCTGGGTAGGTTTTGAGAAACTGCTAAACCACGAGGTTAAGCACATGGGCCAGGCATGGTACGTGTGTGAGCTCGCCTCGCTTCAGAGTCGCCACCAGGTTCCAGCCATTATCACACACAACCATGCCTGGCTGTAGGTTCAGCGGTGTCAGCCACAGATCTGCTTTCTCTTTCAGAGCTGTCCACAACTCTTCAGTGGTGTGCAGTTTGTCACCTAAGTGATGTGCTCATTTCGGGATGGAGGCTGAAGAGGAGGAGGAGGAGGTGCAGGAGCTGTGGAATGTGGGGGCAACCCTGATTGACCCAGGGCCCACAATCCTCGGCGTTGGGAGGATGTGTTCCGTCACAAAGTCCGACTGGGTCCCAGCTTCTACTATATTAACCCAGTGTGCTGTCAGTGAGATATACCATCCCTGCCCACAAGCACTTGTCCACGGACACAGTTAGGTAGACTTTCCCAGTAACTGCGTTGTTGAGGGCACGGCTAATGTTGTGGGACACATGCTTGTGTAATGCGGGGACGGCACACCGGTAGAAATAGTGGCGGCTGGGGACCGATTACCGAGGGACGGCCGCCGCCATCAGGTTGTGGAAAGCTTCTGTCTCCACGAGCCTCAAAGGCAACATTTCGAGCGCAAGCATTAGCAAAATGTGTAAAGTTTGTAGTGTGGCCTGTGGGGCGTTAGCTGTGTATTTGCACTTGCGTTCCAAGGAATGGAGTAGGGCAAACTGAACGCTGCGCTGGAACAAGAAAGTGGATGTGCTTCCTGATGGTGCTAGTTGAGATTGTACACTGACATGTGCAGGGTGGGAGGCACCTTCATATTGTGCCATGGACAGGGGATTGACGTGCACGCACAACAGCAGAAGAAGCAGTGGTGTCACCCACAGACACTGTTTCTGGACCCTGGGGTTTGGCCCACTTAGTAGAGTGCTTTGCTGCAATGTGCCTGATCATGCTGGTGGTGGTCAGGCTGGTAGTTTTGCTACCCCTGCTGATGCTAGCCTGGCAGGTGGTGCAAATGGCCTTTTTGAGGTTATCTACAGAGTCTTTAAAAAACAACCAGACTCAGGAAGACCTAACAGTTGTACTGGCAACTTCCATTGTGTTGGTGTTACGGGGAATGCTTTCCCGCCTTGTGTCTGCAGCCACCACACTGCTTCTTCCTGCCTGTTGTGGTGCCACGCCTCCCTCTCCCTGTGTGCTGCAGTCCTCGCTCTGCATGCCCCCCTGCCAGATTGGGTCAGTTACTATATCATCCACCACCTCGTCTTCCACTTCCGCTCCCTGGTCCTCCTCCTGACTTTCTGGCAATTGTGTCTCATCATCATCCACTTCTTGCGACAGTAATTGCACTTTCCCACCATTGTCTTCGTGTGACCGTTGCTGCTCAGATATTTGGGCATCGCTACATGCGTTCTCCTGCCGGTATCTACAAATGGAAAAGTGAACAGCTCTTCTGAGTGTCCAAGTGTGGCATCAGTTGTCTCTGGGCACTCAGCATGGTGGGAGGATCAGGGTGAGGAATATGCGGTCCAGAATAACGGCTACTGAGAATTGACCGTGTGGAAGACAGGGTGGTGGTGGTGGCAAAGTGACTGGAAGCATTATCTGCTATCCAACCAACAACCTTTTGACATTGCTCTGGGTTCAATAGTGGTGTGCTGCGGTCACCTAGCAATTGGGACAGGAAGGTCGGGTGACAAGATGTGAGTGTTTGTTGTAGCACAATTTCAGCTTACCCATGGCCTCTGCATACACCATCACCCATTTTAAATGGACAACAATATTTTTCACGTTTACTAAATGGCTGATTTTGAAATGCAGTTATATGTGATACGTCTGACAGAGAACCATGGTTTTAAATCGCAGGCTTGTGATTTACTAATATTGTTCTTCACAGAGACCTAGTGTGAATAGCTTGACTAACACACTGCAATGAAATGGAAGGCAGAAATGGCTGTTTTTGAACACTGTTATATGTGATATGTCTGACAGAGAACCACGGTTTTAAATAGCAGGACTGTAATTTACTAATATTATTCTACACAGAGACCTAGTGTGAATAGCTTGACCGACACACTGCAACAGAATGGAAAAGGAGGCCAATATTTTCCAGGTTCAGTTCAAATTTCTGTATTTTCATAGCTGAAATATGGAACAGACCTGGCTGTATTCTGCAGTGCTAACAAGCAAATGGAGCAGAAAAATTGTGTACTCTGGATTGTTTTTTAAGCAAAAAAAAGGAAGAAAGAGACAATGTAATATGGAAATGCACGCCTATGAGTCAATAGTGTTAAATCAAAAAAATCCAAAATTGCCCTGATGAAGCCATATTGACGGCGATACGCGTGGGCTTCGCTCACTCCTTTGGTCCCTCTCCCATTTTCCCCGCTACATCCACATGCATTCCTCTTCATCCCACCACATGGGGATCTATATGAGTAACACTGCCTTTGACAGGTTGGAGTGGCTACACTAGTCTACATTTCTGGTTCTTTGCCCGCACACTGGATTTTTACAGTTATATATGTGTTATATGAGCCATTAGATAGGTGCTATACAATTTAATAAATATATTAAATATTTTCTCCAGGGACGTCTGGTTTTGAGTTCTATATCTTTATTATACTATATACCTACATGTTATTGCCTATATGATCCTCTATACCTGCCATTTTGTTCAACCAAACTGCAGTATTTGATGTATGGCGATTATTTGTAACATGTTCTTATGGGAGAGTGTACCTAGCAATCGATCTATGTCATTATCATCTGTACCTTCAGGTTATTGATTACTTGTGGACATGGTCTTTTTGTATGGTTTCTGTTTTTAATTGGTTTTAGCATGTTTGTGTCAGTGCACATTAATAAATTTTGGAATTTTTTCATTTAACACTATTGACTCATAGGTGTGCATTTCCATATTACATTGTCTCTTCTTCCTTTTTTTTGCTTCAGATTATCTTGTCAATGTAGGTATTTTGCACCCGGTCATTTTTTGCCCTATGATTGGCACTGGTGCACCCTCATTTAAATATATCTATCTCTGGATTGCTTTTTAAGCAAATAACCAGGATTAAGATAAAAAAAAAAATTGCCCTGGCCCCATATACCAGGGGCTATGTCTACAAGTATCTGTAAGAACAGCAGCAGCAGGAACGTGCTATGGACCCTCTTGGACTATATGCACTGCAGGTCTTATATAGTCCTAATGATGCTGTGCGGCCAGCCAATCACTGTAATGCCCACAACCAACATGGTTACGGCATTACAGTGCATGGCAAGCAATCCATGCATGTTCATTGGCTCTCTAAAGAGCGCCAAACATACAGGGCGGGGACCCGAGTTCCTGCCCAAGCAACCCGGAAATATTCGCCGAGCTTGTCGAGCACTGTGATGCATGGGCGAGTACCGAGCAGTGGCGATCACGTTCGCTCATCACTGGTAAGAGTGCCCCAGTAACTAGGTGGTTTTAAGGTCTCCAGGATTTTTGTTTTCACGTGGAGCATAGGTCCGGTAAGTTACACGGTAATGTTGGCGCCCTCACTAGAATTCCCTGTCTGGTGTCTGAAGGTGCCCAAACTGCGACTTTGGGCAGAGGAGGGGAATATGTGACAGAGTCACTGGTGATGTGTGTCAGGGGAGATATGTTTCACTATGGCTACTGGCCTCAGTGAACTGAACCTAGAAGTTTCTTCAGCATGTTAGGTGCTGAAGAGGTTAATCAGCTATCAAGGGTCTGGTTCCTTGTGATTAGGTGTGAGACGGGCGGGACGCCTACTCACCATATCTCCACCTCAGGGTGTGGCTGAGCAAGGTTAAACCCACTCACCTATGAACTGTGCTATACTTTATATTTTTGTTTTCCCGTTATCCCGGAGAGGACTTATTTATTTTTATGGAACTCTGACAGGGTTTATGCCATATAATAAACCCACAGGAAGTTAACCTGAGATGTGTTTCCTGTGTCTTCCTCTGTGAGAGCCGAGCAAGTCACTTTACCACAATGGCACAATTGCATGTAAAAGTTTGGGCACCCTGGTCAAAATTACTGATATTGTGAACAGTTAAGCAAGTTGAAGATAAAATGATCTCTAAAAGGGCTAAAATTAAAGATGACACATTTCCTTTGTAATTTAGGCAAAAAAAAATATTTATCTTTTACATCTTAAAAATTATATAAATAAAAATGCGCTGATGTATAAGTTTGGGCACACTGCATGGTTAGTACCTAGTAGCACCCCCTTTTGCAAGTATCACATCTTGTAAATGCTTTTTGTAGCCAGCCAAGAGTCTTTCAATTATTTTTTCAGGGATTTTCATCCATTATTACTTGGAAAATTCTTCCAGTTCCAGTTTGAGATTCTTGGGTCATCTTGCATGAACCACTTTTTCGAGGTCTAGCCACAGATTTTTAATGACGTTTAGATCAGAGGACTGTGAGGGCCATTGTAAAACAGTATGATGACAAGAGTCATCATAAAAAAATGACGTGGGTCCACTTATTTTTAATAACCAGCTAATGCAAAGCAGACAGCTGGGTGTTGATATTAACCCCTTTCTGACCCAAGGCGTATTAATAAGTATCTGCGCCCTGGGCCTTATGGGCCTGATACGTATTAGTACACCCTGGCGATTTCACCTGCACACAGGCTTTGCGGGCGCGATCGCCACCGGGTGTCAGCTGATTGTCACAGCTGACAACCGGTACTATGCGCAAGGAGCAGTGCCGCACCGCTCCCTGCCCATTAACCCTCGAAATGCTGTGATCGAAGTCGATCGCAGCATTGTGGGAGCAAGGTGGGAGGTAAGAGCCGATGCTTACCTCCTCTCCGGCGTCCCATGGTGTCTGTGCCAGGTCCCGAATGTTGTCATGGTGACCCAATGTCGTCATGACAACATCCTGGTCACCAGGAGGCAAGAAGTTACTTTGGTCATGTGCAGTGCGCGACCAAAATAACTTCTCCCTGTGCAGCACTGACAGGCTGTATAGCCCAGGGATGGTGCTGCATTCCTATGCTATACAGACGATCAGAATATAAAAAGTGAAAGTCCCATAGTGGGACAAAGTATAAAAGTTCCAAAAGTGTCAGAAAGTGAAAAAAAAATTGTAAAAATATTTAAAAAAAAGTATGAAAAAAATAATCCCAATAAAATAATATACTGTACACATAAATAAATATTCTTATGAAAAAAAATAAACCAATAAAAGTACACATATTTGGTATCACCGCATCCAGAACGACCTAACCTATAAAACTGTCCCACTAGTTAACCCCTTTATTGAACACAATTAAAAAAAACAAAAACCAAGCAAAAAACAATGCTTTATCATCATACCGCTAAACAAAAAGTGGAATAAAACGCGATCAAAAAGACGAATGTAAATAAAAATGGTACCGCTGAAAACATCATCTTGTCCCGCAAAAAAAAAGCCACCATACAGCTCCAATGGCCGAAAAAATAAAAAAAATTATAGCTCTCAGAATAAAGCGATGCAAAAACAATTATTTTTTTATAATATAGTTTTTATTGTGTAAAAGCACCAAAACATAAAAAAAACAATATAAATGTGGTACTGTTGTAAACGTACTTACCCGAAGAATAAAGCTGCCTTATCAATTTCGCCACATGCGGAACGGCATAAAAAGAAACCCAAAAAAACAATTCCCCAATTGTTTGTTTTTGTTTATTCTGCCTCCCAAAAATCGGAATAGAAAGCGATCAAAAAATGTCACATGCCCGAAAATGGTACCAATAAAAACGTCAACTTGTCCCACAAAAAACAAGCTGTCACATGACCCTGTCGGCCGAAATATGTAAAAATTATAACTCTCAAAATATGGTGATACAAAAACTAGTCTTTGCAAAAAAAGGGTTTTTTAGTGTGCGACAGCTGTCAATCATAAAAACCTGATATCAATCTGGAATCGCTGTAATCGCACCGACCCGAAGAATAAAGTCATCTAATCACTTATACCGCAAGAAGAACGGCGTAAAAAACAAACTCTAGGGTTAGGGTTGTGCTAGGGTTAGGGTTGTGTTAGGGTTAGGATTGTACTAAGGTTAGGGATGTGCTAGGCTTAGAATTAGGGTTGTGCTAGGGTTAGGGTTGTGCTAGGGTTAGGGTTGTGCTAGGGCTAAGGTTGGGCTAGGGTCAAGGTTAGGGTTAGGGCTAGGGATCGGGTTGTGCTAGGGTTAGGGTTGTGCTAGGGTTAGGGTTGTGCTAGGGTTAGGGTTGTGCTAGGGTTAAGGTTGGGCTAGGGTTAGGGTTAGGGCTAGGGTTAGGGTTAGGGTTAGGGTTAGGGCTAGGGTTAGGGTTGGCCTACGGTTAGGGTTGGGCTACGGTTAGGGTTAGGGCTAGGGTTAGGGTTGTGATGGGGTTGGGATTTTTTCAGAAGTAAAGAAAAAAAATGATGACGATATGGCGATTCGTGTTGAGCGCAAGTGCTCACTACTTGAGTTTGCATCGGGTGCTCGGGTATGCACCGAGTATCGCGGGTGCTCGAGTGACATGCTCGAGTCTTCGCCCCATATGTGGATTGCCTGCCATGCACAAGTGATCCCTGCATGTTTTTTTTTGGGTGTCTAACAACCATGAAACATGTGGGCGGTGACTCGAGTATGTCACTTGAGCATCCCCGATACTAGGTGCATACCCGAGTACCCGATGCAAACTCGAGTAGTGAGCACTTGCACTCAAGACTAATGACAACTTATTCAATATGATGACCTAATGTTATCAAATATTGTGTCGTACCTCTGGGTTCAAAATGTTCACTATACCCCTTGATAAAATCCTTGAGGGGTGTAGTTTCCAAAATGGAGTCACTTGTGGGGGGTTTCCACTGTTTAGGCACATCAGGGGCTCCCCAAATGCAAAATGGCATCCGCTAATTATTCAAGCAAATTATACATTCAAAAAGTTAAATGGCGATCCTTCTCTTCCAAACCCTGCATTGTGCCCAAGTGCTTTTCACCCACATATGGGGTATCTGATTACTCAGGAAAAAATGCACAACAAATTACATGGTGCAATTTCTCTTGTTACCCTTATGAAAATGCAAAATTGGAGACTGAAAAACATTTTTGTGGGAAAAATGTGAATTTTTTTTTACGGCTCAGTGTTATAAACTTCTGTGAAGTACCTGGGGGTTCAAGGTGCTCACCACACACCTATATAAGTTCCCTGAGGGGTCTAGTTTCCAAAATGGGGTCTCTTGTGGGGAGTTTCCACTGTTTAGGCACATCATGGGCTCCCCAAATGCTATTTAAGCAAACTTTACATTTAAAAAGTCAAATGGCGCTCCTTCCCTTCCGAACCCTGCCGTGTGACCAAACAGTGGGTTTCCCCCACATATGGGGTATCAGCATGCTCAGGAGGAATTGCACAACACATTTTGGGGTCAATTTTTTCCTGATACCCTTGCAAAAATAAAAAAAATGGTGTCTAAAGTAACATTTTTGTGAAAAAAGTTAAATGTTCATTTTTTTCTTCCACATTCCAAAAATTCCTGTGAAGCATCTGAAGGGTTAATAAACTTCTTGAATGTGGTTTTGAGCACCTTGAGGGCTGCATTTTTTTGAATGGTGTCACTTTTAGGTATTTTCTTTCATAAAGGCCCCTCAAAGTCACTTTAAATGTGATCTGGTCCCTAAAAAAATGGTTTTGTAAATTTTGTTGTAAAAATGAGAAATTGCTGGTCAACTTTTAACCCTTATAACTCCCTAACAAAAAAAAAATTTGATTCCGAAATTGTGCTGATGTACAGTACAGACCAAAAGTTTGGACACACCTTCTCATTTAAAGATTTTTCTGTATTTTCATGACTTTGAAAATTGTACATTCACACTGAAGGCCTCAAAACTATGAATTAACAATGTGGAATTATATACTTAACAAAAAAGTGTGAAACAACTGAAAATATGTCTTATATTCTAGGTTCTTCAAAGTAGCCACCTTTTGCTTTAATGACTGCTTTGCACACTCTTGGCATTCTCTTGATGAGCTTCAAGAGGTAGTCACCGGAAATTGTCTTCCAACAATCTTGAAGGAGTTCCCAGAGATGCTTAGCACTTGTTGGCCCTTTTGCCTTCACTCTGCGGTCCAGCTCACCCCAAACCATCTTGATTGGGTTCAGGTCTGGTGACTGTGGAGGCCAGGTCATCTGGCGTAGCACCCCATCACTCTCCTTCTTGGTCAAATAGCCCTTACACAGCCTGGAGGTGTGTTTGGGGTCATTGTCCTGTTGAAAAATAAATGAGGGTCCAACTAAATGCAAACCGGATGGAATAGCATGCCGCTGCAAGATGCTGTGGTAGCCATGCTGGTTCAGTATGCCTTCAATTTTGAATAAATCCACAACAGTGTCACCAGTAAAGCACCCACACACCATCACACCTCCTCCTCCATGCTTCACGGTGTGAACCAGGCATGTAGAGTCCATCCATTCACCTTTTCTGTGTCGCACAAAGACACGGTGGTTGGAACCAAAGATCTCAAATTTGGACTCATCAGACCAAGGCATAGATTTCCACTGGTCTAATGTCCATTCCTTGTGTTCTTTAGCCCAAACAAGTCTCTTCTGCTTGTTGCCTGTCCTTAGCAGTGGTTTCCCAGCAGCTATTTTACCATGAAGGCCTGCTGCACAAAGTCTCCTCTTAACAGTTGTTGTAGAGATGTGTCTGCTGCTAGAACTCTGTGTGGCATTGACCTGGTCTCTAATCTGAGCTGTTGTTAACCTGCGATTTCTGAGGCTGGTGACTCGGATTAACTTATCCTCAGAAGCAGAGGTGACTCTTGGTCTTCCTTTCCTGGGGCGGTCCTCATGAGAGCCAGTTTCTTTGTAGTGCTTGATGGTTTTTGCAACTGCACTTTGGGACACTTTCAAAGTTTGCCCAATTTTTCGGACTGACTGACCTTCATTTCTTAAAGTAATGATGGCCACTCGTTTTTCTTTACTTAGCTGCTTTTTTCTTGCCATAATACAAATTCTAACAGTCTATTCAGTAGGACTATCAGATGTGTATCCACCTGACTTCTGCACAACACAACTGATGGTCCCAACCCATTTATAAGGCAAGAAATACCACTTATTAAACCTGACAGGGCACACCTGTGAAGTGAAAACCATTTCCAGTGACTACCTCTTGAAGCTCATCAAGAGAATGCCAAGAGTGTGCAAAGCAGTCATCAAAGCAAAAGGTGGCTATTTTGAAGAACCTAGAATATAAGACATATTTTCAGTTGTTTCACACTTTTTTGTTAAGTATATAATTCCACATGTGTTAATTCATAGTTTTGATGCCTTCAGTGTGAATGTACAATTTTCAAAGTCATGAAAATACAGATAAATCTTTAATTGAGAAGGTGTGTCCAAACTTTTGGTCTGTACTGTAAAAGTAGACATGTGGAAAATGTTACTATTAACTATTTTGTGTGACATACAGTATCTCTTGATTTAAGGGCATGAAAATTCAGTTTGAAAATTGCCAAATTTTCAGAATCTTCACCAAATTTTTGTTTTTTTCACAAATAGATGCAAGTGATATCGAAGAAATTTCACTACTATCATGAAGTACAATATGTCATGAAAAAACAGTCTCAGAATCAGGGGGATCCATTGAAGCATTCCAGAGTTAATACCTCATAAAGTGACAGTGGTTAGAATTGTAAAAATTGGCCTGGTCATTAACATGCATAGGTCACTCGTGGTCATGTCTCATGGGCGATATCGTGGAACCTCCATGTGGACTACGTCGGACTGGTGTGGGTTTTTTAAATAAATTTGTGAAAGAGGGAAATTGTTGGGGAGTTTTTTTTTTCAAATAAAGATTTTTTTGTGTGTATTTATTTCTTTGGACCACTGGGTTAGTAATAGGGGTGTCTGACAGACACCTCTCCATTGCTAACCCATTGGCTTGATGTCAATGCCAGCCCACAATCCCATTTCCCCCACTGCCACTGCACCAGGGCAATTGGAAAAAGCCGAGGATATGCAACAGAATTTTTGCATATAATAGATGCATCATTTCTGGGGAGACTGATGACTGGTCTTATTAGTTTGGGAAGGGTTCCCAACCTGTTAATATCAGCCCTCAGCTGCCTGCTTTACCTTAGCTGGTTATTAAAAATAGGGGGGACCCCATGTAATTTTTTTTAAAGTCCTTCCATTTTTAATAACCAGCAATGGCAAAGCAGACAGCTGAGGGCTGATTTTAATAGGCTAGGAATGTCTATGGATATTGGGCCCTTCCCAGCATAATAAGTCCAGCTGACAGCTGTCTGGTTTCCCTTGGCTGAATATTAAAAATAGGGGGGACCCATGTCATTTTTTTAAATTATTTATTTATTTTACACTGTCTCTCACTCGACTAGCGTCTCTGCTACAGAAATTGACATGCTGCGAGTGAGTTTGGGTTTGTGCCCATGATCAGGAAATGCCGCAAGTTTGACAATGCATATTTATGCAGCATCAAATCTGCTGCAGCCAGATGTTGCAGCACAGTGGATGGGATTTCTAGAAATCCCATGTCCACTATGCATGCATCTGAGGCTGCGGATCTCACGCGGACAATGACATGTGGCGCGTCTTTCAGGACCGCAGCATGTCAAATTCACTTGCGGAGTCGCTAGTCTCCGCAACAGAAATTTGACCACTAGAATGTATTGAATGCGGTAAATCCGCATAGTTCAGTGAACACATGTGGATTTACCTGCATTTAATAGAACGCAATGTTTTAGACGCAGCAAAAATATGCTGTTTCCAAAGCGCTGCTATGTTCGGATCGTGGACACATAGCCTAAAATTAAAAAAATGGCGTGCGCTCCTCCATCATTTTCATAACCAGTAGAGGGAAAGCAGACCACTGGGAGCTGATATTAGTAGCCGTGGAAGGGCCCATTAGCCAAAAATGTTCCCTGGCTATTAATAACAGCCCACAGCTGTTTGCTTACAATTTACTGGCTAGATTACAGGTGGACCCCAGAAAAAAATTGACATAGGGTTCCCCTGTAAAATTTAACAAGCAAAGGCTAGGCAGACAGCTGTGAGGTGATATTAATAGCCAGGGAAGGGGCCATGTATACTAATCCGCTCCGAGGATAATAATATCAGCTCTCAGCAGCCCAAGAACTGTCGCATTTATAAAATCTGGCGCTTAGTCTCCGCTCTTCCCACTGCCTTGGTGCGGTGCCAAGTGGGGTAATAAGGATGGGGTTCATGTCAACCTTGTATTGGCAGTGGACATAAAGCCTAGGTTAGTAATGGAGGGCATCTATAAGGTTTATGATGTTTTTGAAATAAAGACATGCAAGAATAAATTATTTTATTTTAAATAAAATTCCACACTGTTTTAATCTTTTATTTAAAAATAAAAAAACTGTATACTCACCTAACACCCAATCCCCAAAGCCGTCGTCTCCTGTAAGAAAGCAAAAAACAACCATACCCCTCACTAGTGTTGAGCCACCCCCGTAGTGTTCGAGTTCGGTTCGGTTCGTCGAACACCCGTGTGTTCGCCGAACTGTTCGTCGAACTGTTCGTCGAACACCTTCGAACACCGTTAAAACCAATGGCAGGCAAACAAAAACACATAGAAACACATAGAAAACACCTTCAAAGGTGTCCAAAAGCTGACAAACTGCTCAGAAGACATAACTAACACATGGAAAAGTGACAAGTACATATAGTCATGCGAAAATAAAAGAGGTAGAGGAGTAAAAGGAGGGGGAGACACAGATATAGGCATGTCATGCCCTTCTAAAATCCAAAAAGTGAGAAGCCGACACGGCCAGTCCGCTCCTGTCCGTGCCACCTCCGTGTCGCCGGGTTTGTGCCAGAGCCGCGGTGAACCCTGACGGCCAGCCCCCCTCTCCCAATACTGGTGCCTGTCCGCTGGTGGGTCGAGCGAGCTCCCCTGTGGTGGAGGCAGCTCTAAGCTTTTTAATTTAAATTGTCTCTCTAATTTGAATGAATACACTTTAAATCCATTTACAAGGATCTATTGGAGGGCAAGTCTCATGCCAGCAGCCGCGGTAATTCCAGCTCCAGTAGCGTCCACTAAAGCTGCTGCAGTTAAAAAGCTTTTATAAGGATCGAGCTCGGCTGTCCACCGCAAGGCATCCTACTGCCAGTCCCAGCCCCTATGCCTTGGGGTGCCTCCTGATGCTCTTCACTAAGTATCCCATGGTCCCGAAGCATTTCCTTTGAAAAAATTAAGTGTCTAAACTACAGGTGGTGCAGCTTGCTTAACAGCCGGGATAATCCGCTCACTAGCAGACACTGCTACTAGGCACAAAGTATTTCCTGGGCTAGATGCAGTTAAAAATTTGTAATTAGATACTCTCGGTGGATGCTGAGAAAGCATTCCATAGAGTCTCCTGGCACGCCATATATGATTCTCTTAAAAAGCTTGGGGTAGGGGTCTAGGGGACCCTTTTATAGCCAAAATCACGGCCCTGTATCGCAATACGTCACCTAGGCTGAAGATAAATGGAACTGTAGCACCCTGAGGGCTCGGTTGCTACAGACGTATTGCACCTCACCCAGAGGTGTGATATCTCACTCTCAGGTAAGGATGGAGTGTGGATCAGGACCCGACACCTGCATGCATTACACCACATTGCCGTGGGGCAGGGCGACCAATATGCCCCTGAGATGGGCACGACAGTCCCTGTCCCTGGCTGGAGTGGGGGGAGGGAACACTGAGGAAGGGGAACCCTGTAGTGCAGGAGCAGGGAGGAAGCAGTTCCTGGGTGCATTGAGAAGGGAGTATAAAAGGTGGGCACCATCTTAGTTCAGTGCAGAGAAGTCTGAGCAGAAGTGGCAGGGAGCAGGGGCTCTGCATGAGCTCTGCTCCGGAGGCGGGCCTAGTAACAGAGGCCCAGGCCTGGAAGAGGGAGAAGGAAGGAAGAGGAGCGGAGAAGGCTCCAGGAACGAGGAATGAAGGGATCCCAGGGGTGCGGACGGGCGAGTCGCCACCGCACGCCCGAATCCACCTGCGTGGAGGGGTCAGGCCAAAGGGGGAGACCGGTCCCCGAACTAGTGGAGGCAGGAAACGACCCTCAGCTAGAAACCGGAGGCTCTGACATTTTATGTGGCGCAGCCCCTCGCTACACCCGCTAGGAAGGCACCACATAGGGTCAGGGAAACTGGCGCCAAGTTTACCAAGAGGAGGCCCGAGGCAGCCGGACAGAAGTGTTGGTAAGAAAGGCCAGACAAAGGACACACAAAGGGGGTCCTGTGAAGTGCTCCAAAGTTATCTGGGAGTTGTCTGAGCCCCTCACCTGGTGAGCACAGTACGACGTGGGCAGCCGTTACCTGCAGACGTGGTCTGGATAATAAGAACTGTGAGTAAAGGCCCTGAACTGCATCACTGACTCCGTGTCGTTACTGCTGCTGCCCTGCACCATCACCCCCATCCTCCGCATACACTGCCCTGAGGCTATACTCCTCCCGTGGGGAGTTATGCTACGCTCTGCTGCACCCACAACACCAGCCTCAGTGGTCTGCCCTGTAGCGGCGGTTCACTCTGACCGCAATCCACGGGTGGCGTAGTCGGACATTTAAACATGAAAACCACATAAATAGTTCCGCCACTGGTTTGACCGCCCTGAGCCACGGAACTGGGTCGCCGCCACGAAGACTACAACCACCAGCATCCACCAAAAAGGGTCCGGCTCCGGGTGTCCCAAGGCCCAGGCGGTGCGTCAGAACATTTTCATCACCTTTCACAATCACCAATGGGACAAGGCAGTGATGTCCTCTGTCCCCTCTCTTATACATCCTAGTGACGGAGCACCTGCTCTCATCAATTCGCCATAACCCCAATATTAGGTGGATTGAGGTGGGAGGCACCGAGTACAAGTGCTCTCTATTTGCTGATGATGTCCTAGTATATATCACTCAATCACATATATCCATCCATGCTGTTATGGCTGAAATAGATCACTTTGTTACATGGTAAAATTTTAAAATCAATGCAGCGAAGTCTGAGGCCCTCGATGTCTCCCTCCCCAAATCCATATAGGATTCCATCCAGTCCAACTTTCCCTTTGCCTGGCCCTCACAGGGTATCAAATACTTAGGAATTCCTATTCATAGAGACCTCTCCCATCTATGTTATCTTAATTTTGGGCCCTTTATTGAACAACTCCATACAGACCACGGTTGGCAAGTTAGAACTGTAAGATTCACTACGTGAACCACTGGTGTTTTGTGGAAAAGCACATGTACACTGCGTTCCAAATTATTATACAAAAAGTGTTTAGGAGTGATAAGGGAAGAATTTGTTTGTTTGTCAGTTAAACTCATTGATGGTGATGTGTGTCAGGGCTCTTTATATCACTGTAAGCAATTGCAGACACCTGTGCTAATTAGTTTGGCAGGTGTGTCCAATGAAAGGCAAGACTACTTAAGAAGGCTCTCTCACATTATTAAGCAGCCTACATTTTCTGCCAAAATGGGAAAGAAAAAGGATGTGTCGGCTGCTGAGAAGCAACAAATTGTGGAGTGTTTAGGTCAAGGCATGACTACAATCAACATTGTGCGATGATCAGGATGAAGTGTCTTGGCAATCAAGAAGTATGTAGCTGATTCACAGTACACACGTGTGCGTGCTGATAAGGGCAAATTGAGGACTCTTTCCTACAGGCAATTACGTCAGGTTGAAAGAGCAGCGGCAAAAAAGCCTTGTCATAGCAGCAGACAAGTTTTTGAAGCTGCTTGTGCCTCCAACGTTCCCCGAACAACAAGATGCAGGGTCCTTCAGAGGTTTGAAGCTGTGCATGCGCCATCCTGTCGACCTCCTCTATCCACTTCACACAAGCAGAAACGGCTCCAGTGGGCCAAACATTACATGAAGACTGATTTCAAAACTGTTTTGTTCACGGGTGAGTGCCGTGCAGCGCTCGATGGTCCAGATGGATGGAGTGGAGGATGGCTGGTTGATGGACACCCCACACAAACACGGCTACAGCGCCAACAAGGAGGAGGTGGAGTAATGTTTTGGGCTGGAATCATGGGGAGAGAGATTGTCGGCCCCTTTAGGATCCCTGAAGGCGCTAAAGATGAACTCCATAATGTATGTGGATTTTCTCAAACAGCACTTCCTGCCATGGTTCAAGAAGAAGAACCGTGTATTTCACAGCAAGATCATTTTTCTGCATGATAATGCACCATCTCATGCTGCACATAAAACATCTGCATCTCTGGCTGATATGGGCATAAAAGGGGACAAACTTATGGTGTGACCCCCATGCTCCCCTGACCTCTACCCCATTCAGAACCTTTGGAGCATCATTAAAAGGAGTGTCTATGATGGCGGGAGGCAGTTCACATCTAAGCAACAGCTCTGGGAGGGTATTCTGTCCTCATGCAAAACAATTGAAGCAGAAACCATCCAAAACCTGACAAATTCAATGGACGAGAGAGTTCAGAAGCTCCTTTCGAACAAGGGGTCCTATGTGAAAATGTAACATCACCTAGAATAAAGTTTTGAGTTGAAAACTGTTTGATTTCAGTTTCTAACAACCTGCTAATGCTTATAATTTCAAAAATGACCATTTTTTTGGTCTTTATTAAAATGAAAAGGTTGATCGAAAAGTTTGGGATATCTAAGAGTGTGGCAACCCAGTAGTCATGATTACTTCGAATTCTGACAATATGAGGGTCATGCTGCAGGTAGTGCAGCAAGAAGGCACTTATGTGCCTTGCGCATCTCGGAGCCCCAAAATTATTTTCCGGGCTAGATGCAGCTAAAAATTATTTTTAATTTTAAATCTGGTGAAGCTTTAGTATAGATGGCCTAATAGGATCAGTGCTGCACACTGCTACAAAGCCCAAATTATTTTCCAGTCAAGATACAGATAAACATGATTAGTAATTTGAAAGCTTAAAACGGTTGGTAGGGTGATTTTAACCAATCATCAAGCTTTTACTCTCCCCAGGATGACACAGGGGTAGAAAAGTCGTTTCGGATCCATGATTTGTTCATCTTTATGAACGTGAGTCTGTCTACATTATCAGTGGAGAGCCGCGTGCGCTTATCTGTCAGCACACCACCAGCAGCGCTGAACACACGTTCAGACAGAACGCTGGCTGCGGGGCATGACAAGATCTCCAAGGCGTAAGTGGCTAGCTCCGGCCATTTATCCAGATTGGAAGCCCAAAAAGAGCAAGGGTCCAGTGACACAGTCGTGGCTTCAATGTTTACTTGGAGATACTCCTGTACCATCGTCTCTAGGTGTTGACTATGTGTCAGACTTCTTGTCTCCTGTGGCCTTGCAAAGGATGGGCTAAAAAAGTGGTGAAATGATTCCGCAAAATTGATGTTACCAGCAGATACTGTGGTTCTGTTACGGTTTGAGTGCTGAACACTTGACGGTCCCACGGTTGGCAAGTTGGAACTGTGAGATTCACTACGTGCACCACTGGTATTTTGTGGAAAAGCAC
Source organism: Phyllobates terribilis (assembly GCF_046119375.1). Classification (NCBI taxonomy): domain Eukaryota; kingdom Metazoa; phylum Chordata; class Amphibia; order Anura; family Dendrobatidae; genus Phyllobates; species Phyllobates terribilis. Next base: position 915,012,085 of record NW_027362763.1, on the reverse strand, counting down.
ATGTAAGATTCTGCAACAGTCTCTGCTGATACTCCTGCATGCGTGCATCCCTTTCTATGGCAGGAATAATTTCTGCAAATTTACTTTTGTACCGGGGATCTAACAGTGTGGCAACCCAGTAGTCAGGATTATTTCTAATTCTCACAATTCGAGGGTCATGTTGCAGGTAGTGCAGCAAGAAGGCACTCATGTGTGTTGCGCATCCAGGAGCACCAAGTCCCTGTTGTGTTGGTGGCGAGGTAACAATCATGCTTCCTTCCTCTGTCCTCTCCCCCCAACCTCGCACAACAGAAATGTGATCAAGGTCTCCCTCATCTGATGAGTCTTCCATCAGTTCGTCCTCCACTTCTTCCTGGGCTCCTGCACCTTCCTCACTAGTTTGGCTGCTACCATGCGCCCTGGTAAAACCATCTCCCCCACCCTCACATGCCTGCCGCCTTGGTGCTGCCGACCGTCTGGACCTTGCAGATGTTAGCCCTTCCGCATACAACTCCTCCTCCTCTACTTCCTCCACCTCCTCTTGTGCCACCACCTGACTCCGAATTCTGTTTAACATGTGCTCCAGCATGTAAATCACCGGAATAGTCATGCTGATAATGGCATCGTCAGCACTAAACATCTTCGTCGCCATTTCAAAACTGTGCAGAAGGGTGCATAGGTCCCTGATCTGAGACCACTCCTCCAGCGTGATTTGCCCCACCTCTGAATCTCGTTGGCCCAGGCGATACGTCAGAACGTATTGCACCAGGGCTTGTCGGTGCTGCCACAGTCGCTGCAACATGTGCAGAGTTGAATTCCACCGGGTAGGCACATCGCATTTTAGCCGGTGAAGTGGCAGGCCCAACGACTTCTGTAGAGATGTAAGTCGCTAAGCTGCGGGATGCGAACGGCGGAAGTGAGCACACAGCGACCGTGCCCTCTGCAGAAGGCCATCTAGTCTGGGATAGTGGGCTAAAAATTGCTGGACAACCAGGTTCAACACGTGAGCCATACAAGGCACGTGTGTGACATTGCCCCGGCGAAGGGCCGCACCCAGGTTTGCAGCATTGTCGCACACGGCCTTCCCTGGTTTCAGGTCCAGTGGAGACAACCATTCATGAAATTGGTTCTCCAGAGCTGACCACAACTCCTCAGCTGTGTGACTCACATTTCCCAGACATTTCAATGTAAAAACCGCCTGATGACGTTGAGCCCTACTGCCAGCATAGTAAGGAGGTGTGCAGGATCCCTTCTGCGCAGTTAGAAAGCTTGTGGCATGACCAGACAGGCTTTGGGTGTAGGTGGAAGACCGAGAGGAGGTTGAGGAGGCAGAAGCAGTGGAGGAACTTTGACATAAAGAGGATTGACGCACAACTCGTGGGGACGGCAAGACTTGGACAGCAGCCCCTTGTCCTGCTGTCACCATAGTTACCCAGTGCCCAGTCAGCGACATGTAACGCCCCTGTCCATGCCTACTCGTCCAAGTGTCTGTGGTGAAATGCACCCTGTCACACACAGAGTTTCTCAAAGAAGCGGTGATGTTGTGTGCGACATGCTGGTGGAGCGCAGGCACACCTTTCTTTGAGAAGTAGTGCCGACTGGGCATCTGGTACTGGGGCACTGCGACGGACATAAGGTCTCGAAAATCCTCTGTGTCCACCAGGCGGAAAGGCAGCATTTCTGTAGCCAAGAGCTTGCAGATGGTGAAATTCAACCTCTTAGCTTTCTCATGGCTAGGAGGAAATGGTCTTTTACTTGTCCACATCTGAGGGACCGAGGGCTGGCTATTGTGCTTAGACGGGGTTGATAAGGGTGTCCCCGGCAAACTGCCGGTCTGTGAGGAAGATGCAGGCGGACATGTTAGGTTGCCTTGATCCAAAGGTGGTGCTATCGATGTCGGACAGCGCTCAACACCAGCTGGTGTTACCACCTCCAAAGAAAATGATGACCTGCCAATCACGCTGGCTGTTGCGGGTAAAGAGGTGGCAGGTCTGCGCCCCAAAACAGGTGTGACTGCTGTCCCCTCAGTCACAGAGGATGAAGAGGCCGCGGATGCACAAGATATGGCAGACGGTGATTGGCCCGGCCGGCTAGGCCGCATTGTAGCACACTGAGCTTCCCACTGCAACTTATGCTTCATGTCCATGTGCCGGTTCATGCATGAAGTACTCAAACTATGTATTTTTTGGCCTCTACTTAGCTTTTGCTGACAAATGTTACAGATAACACGAGTTGGGTCATCTTTATCGATCTGAAAAAATGCCCAGGCTATGCAAGGCTTAGCACCCATGCGACCTGAAGAGCCACCACGACTTGTGGTGAGAGGCAGAGTTGTGTTTGAGGATGCAGTTGTTGACGTGCTTCCAGTACTACGTCTCTGTCCAGGAAGGCGCAACCTGACCTCGTCGTCACTAGCATCTTCCTCCACCTCCTCTGCTGACCTCATCTCTTGGCTGACTGTGGGTTGACAGTAAGTGGGATCTCCGACCTCATCATCATCACCCTGTGCGTTATCACACCCGTCGTCCTCAGAGCCAACCTGTTCCTGCCCTGACAAAAAACTAAAGTTGTCGCTCCAATCAGGTATTTGAGTCTTATCATCGTCTTCCTCATTGTCTCCACCAACAGGAGTTACAGTTTGGGAATGAGGGTCTACATTATGGTCAGAACCTTCTGCGTCTGGTCCTGGATCCGACTCATAAAGATTCTGGGCATCAGTGCAGATCATTTCCTCGTCTGGATTCACAGAAGCGCTGGAGTCAACCTCTGATTCCCAGGCTATAGTATGAGTAAACAGCTCTGCAGACTCAACCATCTGTTCTACCTCATACTCAGACGGGCAGCTGGAGATTTGGGAGGTGTGAGGAAGCAAGTGCGATTTGGGTGACACCTTTGAGGACTGGAGTATTTGTGATGTTGAAGTTGATGTGGAGGAGAGCCCACTTAAAGGAGCACTTGATATCCGTTGAAGCACCTGCTGTTTTTGTGCCTCATCTGGAATTTGTAGCGATTGGCGTGGCCGTAAGAAAGGGATCTTATCACATTGTCCGCTAAAAGAAGTAGACATTTTAGTTTGGCTGGAAGATGGTCTTTCTTCTGCAGATGTTACTGTTGCTTTAACACCTACCCCACGGACACAACCTTTTTTCCCCTTCCCAACACGCCTATTCCCCTTTCCACCAGCAGCAGGCCTTTTTCCACTCATTTTGGTGGTTAACTAATTAACAACTCTGGAGTTGTTTGCACAAAAAAACAATGGATGGGAACCGAGCAGAGCTGAGTGGCCAAACTGTGGTATTAGGCCAAAACTATTGGCTGGGTTAGATGCAGAAAAAAATTATATTCAATTTTCAACCTGATGGAGGTCAGTATAGATGGACTAATAGAGAAAGTCCCACACACTGCTAGAAGGCCAAATATTTTTTCAGAGCTAGATGCAGATAAAAATTATTTTTAATTTGCAACCTGATGGAGGTCAGTATAGATGGACTAATAGACCAAGTCCCACACACTGCTAGAAGCCCAAATATTTTTTCAGAGCTAGATGCAGAAAAAAATTATTTTTAATTTGCAACCTGATGGAGGTCAGTATAGATGGACTAATAGACCAAGTCCCACACACTGCTAGAAGCCCAAATATTTTTTCAGAGCTAGATGAAAAAAAAAATTATTTTTAATTTGCAACCTGATGGAGGTCAGTATAGATGGACTAATAGACCAAGTCCCACACACCGCTAGAAGCCCAAATATTTTTTCAGAGCTAGATGCAGAAAAAAATTATTTTTAATTTGCAACCTGATGGAGGTCAGTATAGATGGACTAATAGACCAAGTCCCACACACTGCTAGAAGCCCAAATATTTTTTCAGAGCTAGATGCAGAAAAAAAATATTTTTAATTTGCAACCTGATGGAGGTCAGTATAGATGGACTAATAGACCAAGTCCCACACACCGCTAAAAGCCCAAATATTTTTTCAGAGCTAGATGCAGAAAAAAATTATTTTTAATTTGCAACCTGATGGAGGTCAGTATAGATGGACTAATAGACCAAGTCCCACACACTGCTAGAAGCCCAAATATTTTTTCAGAGCTAGATGCAGAAAAAAATTATTTTTAATTTGCAACCTGATGGAGGTCAGTATAGATGGACTAATAGACCAAGTCCCACACACCGCTAGAAGCCCAACTATTTTTTCAGAGCTAGATGCAGAAAAAAATTATATTCAATTTGCAACCTGCTGGAGGTCAGTATAGAAGGACTAATAGAACAAGTCCCACACACTGCTAGAAGCCCAAATATTTTTTCAGAGCTAAATGAAGAAAAAAATTATTTTTAATTTGCAACCTGATGGAGGTCAGTATAGATGGACTAATAGACCAAGTCCCACACACTGCTAGAAGCCCAAATATTTTTTCAGAGCTAGATGCAGAAAAAAATTATTTTTAATTTGCAACCTGATGGAGGTCAGTATAGATGGACTAATAGACCAAGTCCCACACACCGCTAGAAGCCCAAATATTTTTTCAGAGCTAGATGCAGAAAAAAATTATTTTTAATTTGCAACCTGATGGAGGTCAGTATAGATGGACTAATAGACCAAGTCCCACACACTGCTAGAAGCCCAAATATTTTTTCAGAGCTAGATGCAGAAAAAAATTATTTTTAATTTGCAACCTGATGGAGGTCAGTATAGATGGACTAATAGACCAAGTCCCACACACCGCTAGAAGCCCAAATATTTTTTCAGAGCTAGATGCAGAAAAAAATTATTTTTAATTTGCAACCTGATGGAGGTCAGTATAGATGGACTAATGGACCAAGTCCCACACACTGCTAGAAGCCCAAATATTTTTTCAGAGCTAGATGCAGAAGAAAATTATTTTTAATTTGCAACCTGATGGAGGTCAGTATAGATGGACTAATAGACCAAGTCCCACACACTGCTAGAAGCCCAAATATTTTTTCAGAGCTAGATGCAGAAAAAAATTATTTTTAATTTGCAACCTGATGGAGGTCAGTATAGATGGACTAATAGACCAAGTCCCACACACTGCTAGAAGCCCAAATATTTTTTCAGAACTAGATGCAGAAAAAAATTATTTTTAATTTGCAACCTGATGGAGGTCAGTATAGATGGACTAATAGAACAAGTCCCACACACTGCTAGAAGCCCAAATATTTTTTCAGAGCTAGATGCAGAAAAAAATTATATTCAGTTTGCAACCTGATGGAGGTCAGTATAGATGGACTAATAGAATGATGCTATGCCCAAAAGATTTTACTTCACTAGGTGCAGTAAAAAAATTGGTATTCTATACACAGGTGTTATATCTTGCAACACAGATAGGCTACTCCACTGACTAACACACTCTGCAATAGGCCAAAAAGGATTAGCTTTGCTAGATTCAGCCAAATGCTGTGAAAAAAACTTGCACAGCACTGGCACAGACCTGCCTGGCAAAAACTGATAGGAACTCATGTAACCTAGTCCTGAAAAGGACTCCAATTACAATTAGTCTTTACTCCCACAACCTATCTATTTAAGAGCACAGACCTCCCTGATAAAAGTCGTAGGAAATGCTGTAACCTAGTCCTTAAAAGGACTGCAATCACAACTATTCCCTACTCCCAAGCTATCTGTATATTTGTGCGAAAATTGGCTTGAAATTAACAAGGTATAGCGCACACAGCAACAGCGGTGCCGTCTAACACGCAGCTGCAGCAGTGAGAAAATGGTGGCGACGGGGAAAATGGCTTGGTCTTATAGGGCAAGGACATGTGACATACACTGCCAATGACACATGCCCTTGCTTGTGTGAAAAAAAGCACTTCGCTCCGTGTGTGCGCTGCTGATAGGCTGACAGATTGCACCTCCCCACTGCAAATGCGGGAAAGAGAAAAAAAAATGGAGATCTTCATTGTTCCTGCAGAGATCCATCCCCTGCCCCTCCCCCCACCCCGCTGTACACTCAAACTGCGTATTAACATTAATTTTCATCATTACTGAGAAAAAATCCAGTTATGATTTTGGTGCACGAACAGTTATCGAACATAACCTCGAACAGCCGAATTTTTCTCAAATTGTTCGTGTTCGCCGAACGGCTCGAACACCGCCCAAAACAGCTCGAATTTGAGATTGGCGAACAGTTCGAGTAGAACAACGCTCATCTCTACCCCTCACCTGTCTGCCGTGATTACTTAATCCACAGTGTCCCACGACGATCCGGGTCAATTCTGCAGCAGCCACATGAGAAGACAGCACTGAGACTACTTCTCCCCTCAGCCGCGCCTGCTCCCGCTATTGTCAGAAGAAGCAGCCGTGGGATGATGGGAGGAGTAGTCTCCCATGGGCAGTTCTTTGTGCGTTTTTGCTGCATTTTTGATTCATTGACTTGAATTGAGTCAGTCAAATACGCAGCAAACATCTGCAGCAAATCCGTAAATATTTTTATACCTGCGTTTTTGCTGAGGATTTGACTGACTCAATTCAAGTCTATGGGTGAAAAACGCTGCAAAAACACAAAAAGAATTGACACGCTGCAGATTTAAATGCAATGACAATCCTGACAGGAAAATTTCTGATCATGTGCACATCACTTCAGGATTGTCAATGCATTAGCTGGCACACAGATTACCTAGCGTTTTTGGTGCATTTCCGGGTAGAAAAAAGCAGCGAAAACGCACCAAAAACGCAGTGTGCACATAGCCTGAAAGCTTGTTGATTTGCTGCACTGCAGCTTTTCAACAAGCTTTATTAAGTATCAGAGCTCCAAACAATAACACAGACTGCTGAGAGTAGTCCATGTTTGGAGTTCATCACCTGACACTAAATGTCCGGTACGAACCTCGAACTTTACAGTTCAGGTTTGCTCATCCTTACATGTATAGTAACAAAATCTGATGACTCTCATGATGATCGCTTCTCCTGTGGTGTAGAGTTGCTGTACCAGCTGCATGGAGATGACCAGGATCCCGTGGTAGATGTATAAGGTATTTTGGTGCACGAGCAGTGTCTTCTACTATGTCTCCTCCAGGAACGCCCATGACGACAATGGTGGAAGCTGTCTCGTTGACATTTTTTTTATTTTAAGTCCATGTGAGTTAGTCTCTGAAAAAGAAGGCATAGAACCGAAAATCCACTGCAATACCTGAGCCTGACACACTTTTAGCAGTACCCACCACCCTCCTGTGGGACTTAGAATATATTTCTCCTAGTAGCCGAACTGTTCCTATGAGGGTGTGGTGTAAAATGGATGCAATCATTTTGGCACCCTTCCACTGACCCCACTTTACTCTCCTCTTCATATCTATCTCATGAAGAGGGTCTTCCCAGAACAGATTTCATGCCATTATATGAGGATACACCACTATTGCAAGCCCTGTTGACTACCTGTGTCCCATCGCATTACTGTTCCATCACCAGAAGACTGAGTAAGGGCAACAGCATGCACCATGATTCCTCTGCAACTGCTCTTAGTATTAGTGCATTAGAGGAACAAGCTGTATGTGTGGGATCATATCCAGATCGAAGGTTGGTAAAAGATTAAACCCCATTAAGTGCACCCATGGATGTCTCTGCACTGAACTTGAGTTCAGCCACACAGCTGAGTTGCACTAGTGAAGAGGCCATTCTCTTGGCACTTCCAAACATTCTGAGATCGCCAGTGCCATATCCTACCCACTGCTCCCAGCAAGCAGTTGTTGTAACTAGGCTGCTACCTTCTCAGCCACACACTTAACCCCTTTACCTCCAATCCTGTTTTCACTTTCATGACCAAGCCAAATTTTACAATTCTGACCAGTGTCAGTTTATGAGTTAATGACTCTGGAACGCTTCAATGGATCCCACTGATTCTGAGTCTGTTTTCTCATGACATATTGTACTTTTTGATAAGACTTTCATTTATTTGTGAAAAAAATGGAAATTTGGGAAAAATGCTGACAATTTTGCAATTTTCAAACTTTTAAATTTTATGCCCTTAAACCAGAGAGTTATGTCACACAAAATAGTTAATAAATAACATTTCCCACATGTCTACTTTACCTCAGCACAATTTTTGAAAAATATTATTTTTTTGTAATGAAGTTAGAAAGGTTAAAAGTTGACCGACCAGCAATTTCTCATTTTTCCCAAAAAATTTACAAAACCATTTTTTAGGGACCACATCACATTTGAAGTGACTTTGAGGGGCCTATATGACAGAAAATACCCCAAATTTACACCATTCTACAAACTTCATCCCTCAAGGTGCACAAAACAACATTCAAGAAGTTTATTAACCCTTCAGGTACTTCACAGGAACTGAAGCAATGTAGAAGGAAAAAATGAACATTTAGCATTTTTTCACACTAATTTTACTTTAGACCCATTTTTTTTTATTTTCATAAGGGTAACAGGAGAAAATGGACCCCAAACTTTGTTGTGCAATTCATCCTGAGCATGACAATACCCCATATGTGGGGGAAATGAGGACTGTTTGACTTTTTGAATACAAAGTTGGATGGAATAATTTACAAAAGTTTATAACGTTGAGCTGTGAAAATAAAAAATCTAATTTTTCCCACAAAAATGTTATTTTAACCCTAATTTTTTATTTTCACAAGAGTAACAGGAGAAATTACACCATATAATTTATTGTGCAATTTCTTCTGAGAACGCTGATACCCTATATGTGGAGGAAAACTGCTGTTTGGGCGCACTGCAGGGCTTGGAAGGGAAAGAGCGCCATTTGATTATTTGAACACAAAAATTTGTAAGAGTCATAAGAGGATGCCATGTCCCGTTTGGAGAGTGCCTTATGTGCCTAAACAGTGGAAACTCCCCACAAGTGACCCCATTTTGGAAACTAGAACTCTCAAGGAATGTATCTAGATGTGTGGTAAGCACCTTAAACCCCCAGGTGCTTCACAGAAGTTTACAACGTTGAGCTGTGAAAATAAAACATTTATTTTTTCCCATAAAAATTTTATTTTAGCCTCAATTTTTTATTTTTACAAGGGTAACAGGAGAAATTGTATTATACAATTTGTTGTGTCATTTATACTGAGTATGCCGATGCCCAATATGTGGGGTAATCTACTGCTTTGGCGCACTGCAGGGCTCAGAAGAGAAGGAGCACCATTTGACTTTTTGAATGCAAAATTGGCTGAAATCACTAGCAGATGCCATGTCGCATTTGGAGAGCCCCTGATGTGCCTAAACAGTGGAAACACCCCACAGGTGATGCTATTTTGGAAATTAGACCCCTTAATGAAAGTATCTAGATGTGTGGTAAGCACCTTGAACCCCAGGTGCTTTACAAAAGTTTACAACGTTGATCTGTGAAAATGAAAAAATATATATTTTTCACACAAAGATGTTGTTTTAGCCCCACATTTTTTCATTTTCACAAGTTTAGCAGTAAAAAACTGAACCCCAAAATGTGTTGTGCAATTTCTCCTAAGTACACCAATACCCCATATGTGGTTGAAAACTACTTTTGAGGCACAGTGCAAACTCAGAAGAGAAGAAGCATCATATTGGAGTTCAGATTTTGCTGAAATGGTTTGAGGGTGTCATTTCACATTGGCAGAGCCCCTGAGGTGTCAGAACAGCAGAAACCCCCATAAGTGACATCATTTTACAAACTACACCTCTCATTGAATTCATTTATGCCTCACAGAAATTTATACCATTGGGCAGTGAAGAAAGAATAATTACATTTTTACCGCTAAAATTTCGATTTAGCCTCAGATTTTGAATTTTTTTTAAAGGCTAATAGGAAAATATGGACCTCACAGTTTGTTGTGCAATTTCTCCTGAGTGTGCCAAAACCTTGCATATAATCGGGAACTTCTTTTGAGGCACAGTGCAAAGCTCAGAAGGGAAGGAGTGCCATATTAGAGTGCAGATTTTACTGTTATGGTCTACAGCTGTAATGTCCCACTGGGAGAGCCCCTTAGGTGCCAGAACAGAAGAAACTCCCCTTATTTGACCTCATTTTACAAACTACAACCCCCCAATGAATTGATCTAGGGGTGCAGTGGTCATATTGACAACACATGTGCCTCACAGAATGTTATACCATTGGGCAATGAAGAAAGAATAAATTACATTTTAACCACTAAAATATTGTTTTAGCTCCAAGTTTTAAATTTTTGTAAGGGCTAGAAGGAAAGAATGGGCCTCAATTTGTTGTAAAAATATCTTCTGAGTGCGCCAACACCCTATAGGTGTTCGGGAAATACTGTTCAGGCACAGTGCAAAACTCAGAAGGGAAGGAGCGCCAAATTATAGTGCAAATTTTACTGTTATGTTTTGCGGGTGCCATGACCCACTGAGAGAGCCCCTGAGGTGTCAAAACAGCAGAACCCCCTATGAGTCACCACATTTTACAAACTACACCTCTCAGTGAATTCATCTAGGGGTTCAGTGATCATATTGACACCACAGAGGTGTCACAGAATTTTATACCATTGGGCAGTGAAGAAAAACTAATTAAATTTTTACTACCAAAATTTTGTTTTAGTCCCAGATTTTACATTTTCACACAGGTAAGTTGGTAAAAATGGCATCAAAATTTGTCCCACAGTTTCTGATGAACGTGGCAATACCCCATATGTGGCTGTATAGTACTGCTTAGCCATATGGCGAGACTCAGGAGGGACAGAGTGCTATTTGCCTCCTGGAGTGCAGATTTTCCTAGAATAGTTTGCTGACTCCATATACAGAGCCCCTAAGTACTAGAAGACCAGAATCCCCCCTTGAGTGACCCCATTTTGGAAATGATACCCCTTTGGGAATTTATCTACAGGTGTAGTGACGATTTTTACTCCATGGGTGTTTGCCGGCGTGCACAAAACTGTGGCCGACGGCACTTTTATGCACTCATAAAAAGACGGACACCGCCGGATCACAGGTCAGTCGGCTTCCACAGTCTCGAAAGGAGCTTCTGAACTCTCTCGTCCATTGAATTTGTCAGGTTTTGGATGGTTTCTGCTTTAATTGTTTTGCATGAGGACAGAATACCCTCCCGGAGCTGTTGCTTAGATGTGAACTGCCTCCCGCCATCATAGACACTCCTTTTGATGATGCTCCAGAGGCTCTCAATGGGGTTGAGGTCAGGGGAGCATGGGTGTCACACCATAAGTTTGTCCCCTTTTATGCCCTTAGCAGCCAGAGATGCAGATGTGTTATGTGCAGCATGAGACGGGGCATTATCATGCATAAAAATGATCTTACTGCGGAATGCACGGTTCTTCTTCTTGAACCATGGAAGGAAGTGCTGTTTGAGAAACTCAACATACATTATGGAGTTCATCTTTACCCCTTCAGGGATCCTAAAAGGGTCGACAATCTCTCTCCCCATGATTCCAGCCCAAAACAGTACTCAACCTCCTCCTTGTTAGCGCCGTAGCCGTGTTTGCATGGGGTGTCCATCAACCAGCCATCCTCCACTCCATCCATCTGGTCCATCGAGATCATTTCATTCATGATAATGCCTGGTCTCATGCGCACATAACACATCTGCATCTCTGGCTGCTATGGGCATAAAAGGGGACAAACTTATGGTGTGGCACCCATGCTCCCCTGACCTCAACCCCATTAAGAACCTCTGGAGCATCATCAAAAGGAGTGTCTATGATGGCGGGAGGCAGTTCACATCTAAGCAACAGCTCTGGGAGGGTATTCTGTCCTCATGCAAAACAATTAAAGCAGAAACCATCCAAAACCTGACAAATTAAATGGACGAGAGAGTTCAGAAGCTCCTTTCGAACAAGGGGTCCTATGTGCAAATGTAACATCACCTAGAATAAAGTTTTGAGTTGAAAACTGTTTGATTTCAGTTTGTAATAACCTGCTAATGCTTATAATTTCAAAAATGACCATTTTTTTGTTCTTTATTAAAATGAAAAGGTTGAAAACTCTGCTGTGCATAATAATTTGGAACATGCATTTTGAGTGCAGTTTGAGTTTTTTATTTTTTTAAAAATATACTGTTATCATAGGCAGTTTGTACAAAAACCTTTCAATTGTACTCTAATAGTTATTTGACTGGAAAATTACAATGACTGCAATTCATATAGGTAATTTGGGAAAATCTGAGAAAATATTATTTGCATAATAATTTGGAATATATATATATATATATATATATATATATATATATATATACAGTATGTGTGTGTGTTATCTTGTGATTTTTTTTTTTAAAAATATATTTTTCCAACTTTTTTTTTTTTTTTTACTTTTATACTTTGTCCTATGGGACTTTCACTTTCAGCACTCTGATCGCAGTTATAAACAATAGCAATGCACAAGCTTTTCTTTTCTTTGTAACTGTCAGTGCTGCACTTACACAAGTTAGTAGATCATGCGCTGCGCATGATCTAACTAACTTGCTAGAGCCTGGTGACCCGGATGTAGTCATGACGATATCGGGTGACCATGGCAACCATCGCCCCTCGTGATGACTTTGCTGGGGTGCCAATCAGAGGACAGAGGGGGCCCCCTCTCTCTGCCTGCCTTCTAAATGCTGAGATCTATATCGATCGCAGCATTTAGCAGGTTAAACTACCGGCTGCACTGCTCCTGGAAGTGAGTGCTGGGTGTCAGCTGCGATTGTGCGCGCACAGGAAAATCATCTGGACATATCCATACGTCCAAGGTCGGTAAGTACTTGACGCGCCCCCTGGGCCGTGTGTGCACGTGTGTGGGTTACCCGGAGCCGGGTCTCTGGGGGTTGTAGTCTCCGTGGAGGCGACCCGGTCCCGTGGCTCAGGGTGGTCAAACCAGTGGCAGTCTTTATAGGGTTTTTGTGGTTTAATGTCCGACTACGCCACCGGTGGATTGCGGTCAGGGTGTACCGCCGCTGCGAGGCAGACCGCTGAGGCTGGTGTGGTGTGCGCAGCAAAGGATGGGATAACTCCCCACGGGAAGAGTATAGCCTCAGGGCAGGGAATGTGGATGATGGGAGTGATGGTGCACGGGCGCAGCAGGAACGACTCAGAGTCTTTGCAGTGCAGTTCAGGGTCTTTACTGGTGATAATAAGGCAGACCCTCCCGGGAGTACTGGCTAGCATAAGGGGCCTGGTCAGTCTGTGAGCAAACAGGAGTTCCCCTGACCAGGTGGAGTTGTAGGCCTCCCCGTCTGACTGCACTCTTCCTGGCTACCTTGCTGTAAGCGGGTAGAAGTAGCCCACGTCCCTGAGTGTACCGTGTGGTGCTCACCTGTATGGCTGGTGACTTGGGGCCTTCTGATAGCCCCCGCTCCTCGATGGCGGTGCTGGTCCCTTGCTCGTGACTGAGCCTCCGGGCTTCTATGGCCAGAGGACCTGAAATCCCCTGCCGGCAGGTTTCTGCTGCTGGGTATATATACGTCCCCACAGCCTCGGACTCCTGTGCCCGGTTCTTAGTGTCTTCTGCCAGGACGAACTCCGCTTAGCTCAAGTCCCTGGTCTTCAGCTCCTGCTCCTACAGAGCTCCTCGCTGTTACTTTCCCTGTGTCTGGAACTAACTCCAGGCTCTGACTGCACTAACCCCGCACCAGATCCAGTTTATATATGGCAGGTTCCTCCCCTATCTGGTCTGGGACAGGAGGTGTTGCATGTTTAAGGGCTCCTGACCAGGAAACCTCCCACTTGCTCCCAGACGTAATATTTCTATTACTGTGGTAACCAGACCCCTGGGGTGCCACATTCCCCCCTAGTGAAATTTAGTACTCCGGGACTAAACACATTTTTAAGAAAAACACAAATACAAGGGTATAACAATAGCATAACATGAAAAAGTACATTTTGTCTTGATGGTCACGGCATTTTCGTAACCGGGTGTCCATATCACCCAAGGTGAAGTTTCAGAAAGGAGTAGGGGACCTGTCCAAAGCAAACCCCAAACGTTGGCCCTGGGCGTGGCTGCAAGGCGAAGCGAACTACTTTGGACCACACGGGACCATGCCAGACAGGTTTTTCTTCCGTGGCCGTCTTCGCAAGAGGCATAAAGTGCAACTATTTACAATGTAGTTCCGGTTACTCAACGTCCATAACCTGTCAGTCCAAATAAACCTGAAGGGTAACTAGAGAAGCATAATTAATAAACAGGCAACAAACATAAACCATTTTCAACATTTATAGTTTACAGGTAAATTCACATTATAGTTTAAATTCTCCAGCGAGCGGGCATCTGTCCTCTAGTGCTCCCGGTGGACCTACGTAACCCACTATCTGGTTCTGCACTACAGGGTGTAGGAGGTGTTGCGGGTAGGCCTGGCAGCTTTCTGAGTACCCTATGGCTTACTAGGGGCACGGCAGGCTCACTACTAGCAGAGGGTTGATTCTCCTGGGCTGCTGGCATGGATTCTTCTGCCTCCTGGGCCGGCTGCTCTTCCGACACTACCTGTTCTTCTGTAGGCCCTTGAGGGGCTGGCTGGAGAAAGGTGAGGACGGGTACCACGACTGCGTTGTTGATTTGAGTCCAGGACCGGGGAAAGTCTCCGAGTACGGTACTGATCATTTCTTCCCTTTCCTCTGCGGGTTGAGGGTTCTCTTGATCTTCGTCAGGGCTTTGCAGCTGCTCGGGACACTTTTTCAGGTGGTCTCTGGAAACAATGGCTGTGGTTTCTCCTCCATCCTTACTGATTATGCAGACTTTTGGATTATCATGGCTTGAGGGCAGTACTGTGTACGGGTCCTTCTCCCACTGGTCGTCCAACTTGTGGAGCCGCCTCTTTCTCTTCAAGATCTGCTCTCCAGGTACCAGGGGAACAGCGGGAGCATGCTGGTTATAAGTCTTCTCTTGCCTTTCTCTTGCTTGAGACAGACTTCGCTCGACGCTCTCCTGTACTTTCCGATACTGCTGCTGCCATTCTGTATCCCAGTCTGCCTCTGGCAAGGTGTCCTCAGGTGTCAGGACTCCCATATCCAGGTCAATAGGCAGCTTACCAGGTCTTACTCTCATTAGGTAAGCCGGGGTACAGTTGGTGGAACCTACGGGGATGTGATTATACAAGTCCACCAGATCAGGCAGTTTTTCAGGCCACAGGCTGCGTTCTTCCAGGGGCAACATTTTTAGCAAGTCTATCACCACCTGGTTCATTTTCTCACATAGTCCGTTGGTCTGAGGGTGATAGGGCGTTGTTCTTATCTTCCTGCAGCCATACAGATTGCAGAACTCTTGGAAGACCTCCGCTTCGAAGGCTGGCCCTTGGTTAGTCAACACTTGCTCCGGATACCCGTGTGGACGGCAGAAGTGCTGCTGGAAGGCTCTAGCTGCTGTTTGAGCCGTTAAGTCCTTGACAGGGACCACCACCAGGAACCGGGAGTAGTGATCTACGATGGTGAGGGCGTAGACGTACCCACATTTGCTTGGAGCCAGTTTCACATGGTCCAGGGCTACCAGTTCCAGTGGCTGCCTGGTGATGATGGGCTGCAGGGGAGTCTTCTGGCTGGCGCGGTTCTTCCTTCTTAGGTTGCACTGGCCACAGTCTCTAAACCACCTCTCGATGGCTCCTCTAATGCCTACCCAGTAGAACCGTCCACGCAACAGGAACTCCAGCTTCTTCCATCCGAAGTGTCCTGCTCCGTTGTGGTATGCCTCCAGAACCATAGCCGCGTCTCGTCTTGGGACCACTACCTGCCAGGTCAGCTCATGTGTTCTAGAGTTGACCATTCTCCGGCACAGCTTCTCCTTGTAAAGAAACAGTTTACTTTTCTCCTTCCACAGGTGCTTGGTCTCCTCCAGAGCGTCTGGGTCAAGACGGGCATCAGCCTGTGTCAGCATTTCCTTCACCAGACAGACTGCGGGATCACTGTCTTGTGTCTCCGCCCAGCTGTAATGGGGTAAGGGATTGAACGTAGCAGAGCGCCTGTCCCTTACACGGTGGGAATACAGGGTAATCCCATGACGGTGGAACGCAGGGAGCTCGACTTCTTCCAGTTCTTCTGGATCTTCTCCTACGTCCGGTAAGTTTGGCATTCTGGACAGGGCATCCGCGTTGGCATTTGAGCGTCCCGCCCGGTATTTGATGGTGAATTCATAGTTGGACAGGTGGGCCATCCATCTCTGCTCCAGGGCACCAAGTCTTGCAGTGTCCAGGTGTGTCAACGGGTTGTTATCCGTGTACACGGTGAACTTGGAAGAGTCAAGGTAATGCTTGAAACGTTCGGTCACTGCCCACACCACTGCCAGGAACTCTAGCTTGAATGAGCTATAATTCTCAGGGTTTCTCTCTGTGGGCCGTAGTTTTCGGCTGGCGTAAGCGATTACCCGTTCTTTCCCCTGCTGGATCTGGGACAGTACGGCTCCTAGCCCGATGTTGCTCGCGTCCGTGTGGGGGATAAAGGGCTGGCCGTAGTCAGGGTACGCCAGGATTTCATCCCCCGTGAGGGCCATCTTCAGCTGGCGGAAGGACTCGTCTTCCAGCTTTTCCCACCTGAAGGGCGGCTTCTGGTGTTTGGCCTTCCTGGATTGACCTATCAGGAGGTCCTGCATAGGAGCTGCCATTTTGGTGAAACCGGGAATGACTCTTCAGTAGTAGCCTACCAACCCGAGGAACTGCCGCACTTCCTTTATACTGGAGGGTCTTGGCCAGTCTTTAATCACGGTGATCTTATCGGGGTCGGGAGCCACTCCGTCAGCACTCACCACGTGTCCCAGGTACTGCACCTTTGGTTTCAGCAGGTGACACTTGGAGGGTTTCACCTTTAGGCCGTAGCTTGCCAGGGCGTCAAACGCTTCTGCCAGGTGTTTCAGATGGTCCTCGTAGGTTTTGGAATAAACAATGACATCGTCCAGGTAGAACAGGACCGTCTCGAAATTCCGGTGTCCCAGACAGTATTCCATCAACCGCTGGAAGGTTCCTGGTGCGTTGCAGAGCCCGAACGGCATACAGTTGAATTCGCTGAGACCCATCGGGGTGGTGAATGCAGTCTTCTCCTTGTCTGCCTCTGCTACAGGAACCTGCCAGTACCCGCTAGTAAGATCCAAAGTGGAGAAGAAGTTAGCAGATTTTAATGCAGCTAAAGATTCTTCTATTCTAGGTAACGGGTACGCATCTTTGTGTGTGATACGGTTGACCTTTCTGTAGTCTACACACATTCTCATTGTGTTTTCCTTCTTTTTCAGAAGAACTAGTGGAGCTGCCCAGGGGCTACAGCTGTCCCTGATTACCCCAGCCTCCTTCATGTCCCGCAACATCCCCTTTGCATGCTGATAGTGTGCAGGGGGTACAGGTCTGTATCTTTCCTTTATGGGTGGATGGTCTCCTGTGGGGATGTGACGTTCTACCCCCTTTACTCGCCCGAAGTCTAGCGGGTGTTTACTAAAGACTCTTTCGTACTCCTGAACCACCTGGTAGACTCCCTGTTTTTGGTGTGAGGGAGTGGAATCAGTACCCAAATGCAGTTGCTGACATCAGTCCTCCATTTGTTTCTTAGAGCCGTTACCTTCCTCTGGTTGAGATGGAGGCAAGGGTTCCACGGCCCTTACAGAATTTTGGTTTATGGCGAACAATTAGGCTAGCGTGGCATACCGGGGCAAGTATACTTCTCTCTCCCCGATATTTATGATGCGGACAGGTACCCTCCCATGGCGTACATCGACCACCCCCCGTGCTGTCAAAATGGTGGGCCTACTGTCTGAGAAAATGGGTTCCACCATTGCTTGGTAGTCTCTACCTCTTAGACCAATAGCTGCCCGGCACCAGATCATCATCTCACTTTTCGGGGGCATGGCAATAGGGAACGGGTCACACATTCTCACGCTACCAATCTCACCACCAGATAGTTCCACCTGTTGCCGTTTCATCAGTGCCCGGATCTCCTTTTGTAGGACACGCTGCTGGCTGGAACTGGCGTTCATGGCAACCTGCTGTAAAACGAGAATTATCTCTGCAAGACAATTTTCAATCACGTTAGTACCCAAGGTTATTTTACGGTGACTCTCACGACGGTCAATGTCCACAATAATCAATCCTTGTGCCGCCAGTTCAACTTTACCAATTTTAATGGTCACCTCTTTGAATCCCACCTGCGGCACGGGCTGACCATTGCTGGCGATGATACTCAGGTCGTCATCTGGGTAGCGGGTTATGTCCGAGTCATTCCAGTACCGCTTAAAGAGCACATAAGGGATGGTAGTTACCTGTGACCCGGTGTCTAGTAGGGCACTCATAGGAATGCCATCCAGTACCACAGGCAAGACTGGACGTCCTCCTACGTATTTATCATGCCAGTTCGATGGGCCTGATGATCTTATGCCTGGGGATTGGCCCTCTGCCCCATGTTGTGCCTGTTTAAATGATAGTACCTTGCCATATGTCCGAGTTGATTGCAGCGGCGGCAGATGGGTCGTCCGTCCTCGTTGTATCTGTCGCTGGGTCTTCCTCTGGACGATGGGATCCTCCTCTGTCGGTGCCACGGGACGTCCTCCGGTCCGGACGCCAGCTGGGTCTTTCCTGGAGGAGAGACCTGTAAAGACTGCACAGTTCTGGTTAGCGCGGCTACGCTTTTAGTCAGCTCTTGGACCTGATAGTGCAGGTCTGTAGCCGGGTTGTTGTCCAAAGCCTGCGCACCAGCTCCTACAGACTCTGTAGACAAGGGCGCCGCCTCCTGATGATAGGTAATAGCAGGGCGCCGGTGGGTTACAGCGCTACCCGGTGCTGGTTCTCGGAGCACCCGGATGGCCCTGTCTTTGAACTTTGCAAAGTCTAAACCAGGGTTCTGCAAGGCCATTGCACGTAACTGGGTTCGGTGGGCGTTGGACAGCAGACCCTCAATGAATTGCTCAGTTAACAGTTCATCTGCATTCTGCACACTGTCAGGGTCTGCCTGTTTAATGGCTCCCAGGGCCTCTTGCAAACTCAAAGCATAGTCTCTTATACTGTCTTGGGCCCGCTGCTTGCACCCATAAAATCTCATTTTGATCTCGGCTGAGGTGCGGGTGTCAAAAGTGTCCTTCAGACGGGCCAAGATCTCTTTTACGGTCTCCTTGTCCCAGACTGACCAGGACTTTACTTCACGCTGGGCTGCGCCGGTTAACTGGCCTATCAATATGCTCACTTTCTGTCCCTCGGTCAGGGGGTATACTTTAAATAGGCTGTACAGTCTCTCTTTAAAGTCGCTTAGGGTATGCGACTCCCCTGAGTATTGGGGCAGCCAGGCATTGTGAATGGCATTACTGCGGCAGTGGCCGCGCTGGTGGTAGAGGGTCCCTCCTTGTCCGTCATCTTCCTCCCCCCTAGTTAAGTGTGGCCTACCTTCCAATGATCCTCTTCTGTAGGCCGCGGCTCCGCTGGTACTGCTCCGGACGAGGACCTTGCGTCGCGTCCTGGTGACGCCAGCGTCGCTCTCTCTCTCTTCCAGGACCTTGCGCAGCGTCGGTGCGTGGGGCGGAGCTTCAGGTCTCGCGCGGTTTGGACGTCCACACCCCTCTTCTTCCCGCGCGGCGTCCTGAAGATGGCGTCCGATGGCGGGAAAACGGCTGAAGACGGCGGGAAATGACTGAAGATGGCGGGAGACGACTGAAGATGGCGGGAAACGGCTTCGGATGGTGGGAAACTTCACTCAGGTAAGTGCAAAGTCTTTTTCAGGCACGCAATACCCGTTTGTGGTGGGTTGGTCACAATCCTGCCGACTACGCCAAAGTTGACGCGCCCCCTGGGCCGTGTGTGTACGTGTGTGGGTTACCCGGAGCCGAGTCTCTGTGTAGTCTCCGTGGCGGCGACCCGGTCCCGTGGCTCAGGGTGGTCAAACCAGTGGCAGTTTTTATAGGGTTTTTGTGGTTTAATGTCCGACTACGCCACCTGTGGATTGCGGTCAGGGTGTACCGCCGCTGCGAGGCAGACCGCTGAGGCTGGTGTGGTGTGCGCAGCAAAGGATGGGATAACTCCCCACGGGAACAGTATAGCCTCAGGGCAGGGAATGTGGATGATGGGAGTGATGGTGCACGGGCGCAGCAGGAACGACTCAGAGTCTTTGCAGTGCAGTTCAGGGTCTTTACTGGTGATAATAAGGCAGACCCTCCCGGGAGTACTGGCTAGCATTAGGGGCCTGGTCAGTCTGTGAGCAAACAGGAGTTCCCCTGACCAGGTGGAGTTGTAGGCCTCCCCGTCTGACTGCACTCTTCCTGGCTACCTTGCTGTAAGCGAGTGGAAGTAGCCCACGTCCCTGAGTGTACCGTGTGGTGCTCACCCGTATGGCTGGTGACTTGGGGCCTTCTGATAGCCCCCGCTCCTCGATGGCGGTGCTGGTCCCTTGCTCGTGACTGAGCCTCCGGGCTTCTATGGCCAGAGGACCTGAAATCCCCTGCCGGCGGGTTTCTGCTGCTGGGTATATATACGTCCCCACAGCCTCGGATTCCTGTGCCCGGTTCTTAGTGTCTTCTGCCAGGACGAACTCCGCTTATCTCAAGTCCCTGGTCTTCAGCTCCTGCTCCTACAGAGCTCCTCGCTGTTACTTTCCCTGTGTCTGGAACTAACTCCAGGCTCTGACTGCACTAACCCCGTCCCAGATCCAGTTTATATAGGGCAGGTTCCTCCCCTATCTGGTCTGGGACAGGAGGTGTTGCATGTTTAAGGGCTCCTGACCAGGAAACCTCCCACTTGCTCCCAGACGTAATATTTCTATTACTGTGGTAACCAGACCCCTGGGGTGCCACATACTTACCGACCTGGAGTAATGAATATGTCCAAGGTCATGAAGGGGTTAAAGAGTAACCGTCGATTTAATTTTTATTTCATAAATCAATAGTACACATGAAAATAAGTAACTTTGCAATATATCTTATCAGAGAAATTTACAGTTAACTGAGATAAAAAAAAAAGTTGTAAAATAAAGTAAAAATGATTTGAAGAAAAACAGAGTTCCATACTAGCTATAAAATATTTTGTCATTCATTATATAATTATAATAACTTTGCTCCTGAGCATTTTCTTTCACTTTAAAGCCCTTTGTCACTTGCGACACAGTCTGTTTCATAGCAACCCTTCTGGAGAGGTGCAGGCGGGCAGCCCTCTGCAGGCTGTCAGGGAGAATCAAAAGAGCTGCTGCTTTCAAACAGCTGATCGCTTAGTGCCACAAGGAGGAACAAGCACCAAGACTCAAGGCTAAACACTAAGAAGAATAAATAAGGTGACGTGCCCTTCTGTTTTTTCTGCTTCTCTATTGCTATGATTTTTATGATCATCACCTTTTTGTATGCACTCATAGATCTGAACTGAAATAATTGTATATGCGCTCCATGTTTTATAAATGTATTAAACTTTTATTCTTTGTTTTTCTTTGCTTGTTACAACTAAAGTGCAACTACTTTCCTTTCTTAAAAGGAGTTATTCATGAAAACAACAGGATAGGTGATAACTTAATGATTGGTGAAGGTCCGACTGCTGGGATCCACATCAATTGGCAGAATGGGGCACTTTTATCTCTCCTAGGATGGATTGGCAGTGTAAATAATTGACTGCCACTCCATTAATTCCCTATGGAATGTGTTCTGTGAACCCTGCCATGTGTTCTGCTTGACTTTTTTTGGCAGCCCCACTCAACCTGCATTGCATTTTGTAGTGGGAATAAAAGTGCCTTAATGGGGATAAAAATTCCCCGTTCTGCCAATCGGTGTAGATCCCAGCAGATTGGACCCCCACCGACCAGTAAGTTATCATTTGTCCTTCGGAAAGTTTGATAATATAGTGTAGCACTGGAAATATCTTTATGCTATGATCTGAAATGTACCTATTGGAGCTGGTGACAGCAGCATATCTTTGTAGTCATTATCTTGATAACTCAAGTTTGCACAAATGCAGTGACCTTTCTTTTTTACCAGACAATAGAAGTCACTGTGCTCTGACGTAGATATGCATGACTAGACGAGAAACGTCTTTTTAAATTCCAGTAACATTTGTAAAGGTAAAAGTCAGCGCTCTTGAGTATTATCGAAGGAGGTTCCTGCGTATTCTAGTTATGGCTCAAAGCTGTTTACCTAACAGAACTTATATTGGAAAGTCAACACACAGGTCTTATTAGAGAGACGGGCACATTCATTTCTAGGAGTAAACTGTTTATAGATATCAAACAAGAATTGTTAATCTGCTAGGTACTGTACATTGCCAAAGGGCTAGGTTTTACCAGACAGAACTGGGTACAAACCTACAGTCTTGTACACAATTCTCTACCACATGTAATGGAAATTTATCAGCCTTGGCTGGAGATGGAAAATCTATAATTGCTTAAAGGGAATTCTCAAGCTTGGAAGTTATTCCCTATATACTGAATAGTGATAACTTCCAAATTGTTGGTGATCTGACTGCTGGGACCTCCACAGATCTCAAGAACCGTGTGAATGGAGCAGTGGTCAATCATGCAAACTGACGCTCCATTCATTCTTAATGGGACTGCTAGACATAGCCGAACAATACACTCAGTTGGTCTTTGGCAGTCCCATAAGAATGAATGGAGCGGTAATGTGCAAGATCAACCACTGCTCCATTCACACAGGGCTTTTGAAAGTCCTGGTTCTTGGGATCGGTGTCCCAGTAGTTAGACCCCCAACCATTGAGAAGTTATCCCCTATGTCTGGAGATAATAGACTTGAGAAAAACCCTTTAAGTATTTGACCCTAACAAAACTATTGCAGGAAATTCTGTCACTTCTATAGTCAAAAGTTTTGAAACTTTGGTCAGGGACAGAATATGACAGCTAAAGTATTGCCATGTGCAGTCTGAGATACTTTATTGTCATTGCTGTCCCCATTTGAGCTCATAGTCTAAATTCCTTATCAGTATGTCTTTGGAGTGTGGCAGAAAACCAAAGTACCAGGAGAAAACCCACGCAAACACGGGGAGAACATACAAACTCCTTGCATATGAAGTCATTGGTGGGATGTGAATCCAGGACCCAGTGCTGCAAAGCAACAGTGTTAACCACTGAGCCACCGTGCTGCCCGGTGGCTGTTCAGGGTCCAGCAGAGGAATCACTGCCTCTGCAGAGTTCCCTTTTAAACATGGTGCTGAAATATCATTCGCTCATTGCACCCTACCATGTGAAGACACTAGATCACTAAAATGGCCCACGCAAGTAAGACTTTGAGGGTGAGAGTTGTATAAAGCTGTTCAGCTGGCAGCTTTCTCTAACCATTTACTAGGGATAGACCTACCAATTTAATTGAGGAATCAGCTGTTTATTCAGGGATCCGGTACATTAAAGGAGTTGTCCACTTTTGGGATAATCTCTGCTTATTAATCGGGTCTTTTCATAATAAGCTGTTTTGAAAGTGTTTCCCTGCTTGAACGAACAATGATCAGCTCTAATTTGCTGGGGAAACCTGTCAGTAACGGGAAATTTACCTACAGTGCCAACACAAGAGAAATTGTATCTCTCTACTAACTGAAAATTCAGTGATAGACAAACTGGACAGCATTTACAGTAACATTGATGATCAAAAGAAAAATTCTTTCAATTCTGCAGATTTGCTTTACCTTTTGTTTGACATAAATATTGGCTTTAAAGTTGCCCACTACTTTGATATTGATCACCTATCCATGCAATAGGCCAATATCAAAGTAGTAGCCAACCCCTTTAACATTTTTGTTCACAATGATGAGGCATAAAACTCTGACACTGTATAATATGGCAGTTTTTGGGCTCATGTGCCACTGTTACCTCTGCAAAATGTATAGCTACATATCACTCGGCTCCAATTTTCTCATAGTATTAATGTTTTTCACTTTACAGATAAATTAATGGTGAAGCTTGAATGTCACCATGGCAGAGGGAGATGATGATGACAACAAATCGCAAGCTCTAGTGTTTCGTCTTCATGTTAACACTCCACGAGTTGTACGGGAGGTGTTACTGGAACGTGGTTGGGAGGAATTTGATGAAGAGAAACAGAGTGAAACAGAGTGGAACCTGTACTGGAGAACGTCAGCATTCCGAATATCCGACCATGATAATATAAAGCCTTGGCAACGGCTTAATCATCATCCCGGGACAGCACAGATGACAAAAAAAGACTGTTTGGCCAGACATTTAAAACGAATGAGAGTAATATATGGATCATCCTACTTTGAGTTTAGCCCTGTTGTATTTATTTTACCAAATGACTACACAAAGTTCTTAGCTGAATATACCAAAGAAAGACATGAAAAAAAATCAGTCTATTGGATCTGTAAACCAACTGACATGTCAAGAGGTAGGGGAATATTTATTTTTCAAGACATTAAGGACTTGGCCTATGACTGCACTGTCATTGTTCAGAAATATATCACAAACCCGCTACTAATATCTGGCTATAAATTTGACCTACGTATTTATGTATGTGTTACATGTTTCTGTCCACTGACTATATACATCTACCAAGAAGGACTAGTCAGATTTGCAACAGAGAAGTTCAGTCTGAGTTCCCTTGATAATATTTTTGCTCATCTGACTAACACCAGTATTAACAAATACAGCACTTCATACTCAGCGGACAAGGAGAGGGTTGGAAGTGGATGCAAGTGGACGTTTGGTCAGTTTCGATCCTATCTCCGCAATTTAGAGATTGATGATGTTTTACTGTGGCAGAGAATATATAACATAGTAACCATGACCATATTATCCATTGCTCCATCCATACCTCAGTATCCTAACTGCTTTGAGCTTTTTGGTTTTGATATTCTCATTGATGATACATTAAAGCCTTGGCTTTTAGAGGTGAACTATAGCCCTGCATTGTCTGTAGACTGTGCTAATGATGTAACTGTTAAAAAAAGTCTCATCAATGACATCATTGATCTTCTCAACTACAAATCATCTGATTTAAGCAGAGACAACAACAGAAAATCCAGTACCAAGTCTCAGTTTTTACAGCCTTCTACAAAACATATATCACATGGCTACGACAACATTACACAGACCTCTGGCCAATTAAAAAAAAGCTTGATGACAATTAGTAACTCAAAAGAAAACCTTAATCACTTTGAGGGCCCTAGAAGTGCTTCTTATGAAAATTATGGCCTACACAATGATAACGATGAAACATTAGTCCAAAAGGGACTCAAAAGGATATGTTGTAACTTCAATTTTATGGAAAACTCATCAAATGAACATATTGTGATCAGAGGATCTGTGTCAAGTGGGAAGACAACAATGTGTCCTCGAAAGACATTAACTTCTAGACTACGAGAAAAAATGAATATGCCTAAAAGACTGGGAGTTTCAAAACTGCCATTAGTTCTGAGCAGTTCAAGAGCCAAGGCATGTGGAAGCAATGTGGTGAAGACTGCACAGTGGAGACCTACTGATTATCCTCTTTTCCCTCTATACTACATTTCAGATGCAAACAACATGCCACCTGTTCGTGTAGGTGATTTTTTTCTCATCTTCCCTTTCAGCCAATCTTCGTTCCTTGCATCAAAAACCGGAGCAAATGTTAAAATTATAATTCAAGAAATGTTTAAAATAATGCAAAAATTGTCAACAAATATTAAGCTGACCTGAATTTTAACACATTTTGGCATATCTCTAAGTTTATGGGCTTCGATACAAAAATCTCGTCCATGTCCATTCCAGCATCATGACCAATGATAATTTAATACATTGACAGCTCTTTAATCTGTAGCCTCTGTTACAAAACAGCTCGTATTCTGACTCTTAGGCGTTTTTGGTGCATTTTTTTCCATGGAGAAATGGGCCAAAAACGCATTGCAAACCTTATCCCATGATTTCCTATGACATTTTGCAGAATCTATGCACATGATCAGGATTTTTCCTGACTGAATTTCATGTGCAGAAGAAGAAGCAGCATGTCCATTCTTTGTGTGTTTTGGCCTGCGTTTTTCCAATACAATGCACTGGAAAAAACACATGGTAAATCCGCAGGCAAAAAACACACAAAAAACGCATGAAAACACATCAAAACACTGTGGATTTTCCACAGCGTTTTTGCTGACAAGAGGTGGAGAACCTTGCAGAAACGCTGCAGAAATTTCTGCAAGCAATTCCTGATTGTGCTTAGGCTTTATTTACACATCAGTATTTTTGATCAGTATTTCATCAGTATTTGTATGCCAAACAGGTGTCAATCTTTCAAATATAGAACTGTTTAGGGGACAAAAGTGCACAGACATAGAGAAGTATCTCCTGATAAGGACAGTGAAAGGCGGGAGTATGTGCTCACCTGGTGATGTGTGAAGGCATAGCAGCTGTAGGCAGGTGGCGTGTGACTGCTGGTGCGGCCCTGTGGCTGAAGGAGAAAAACTTCATTTAGATGAATAATTGTGATAATGTCTTCCTCTACTAATCTTTCAGTTATGGATTTTCTTTTTAAGTTCCACTCCTGGTTTTGATATGCAAACACTGATGCAAAATACTGACCAAATACTGTCATGTCAATAAACCCTAGGGGGGGGTTGGAGTCAAGCCCATGTATATCATCCACATACTCTAAAAGGCAATATATACAGAAGATATCTTCATAACAAAATCCTTTATTGAATGTATCGCCCTGCTTATCACTATGCTGATGTCACGTCGACAGGTGGTACAGGGCATCCACTGTTGTCCCCCATGATTTGATTGACATTCTTTTCCAGGGGGAACAGAGGAGTGGAGGAACTGAACAATAAATGGGGCAGAGCGAGAGGGAACCTAAGAAACAGATACTCCCAGCCATAGCTGTGATCTGAAGAAAAGAAAAGGGAGCCAGGAGATTAAAGGGATTATCAGGGAATATTTTTTTTTACTATGGACCTAAGAACTAACAGGCTGGTAGCTGCTAACTACCTGTCTATTCTGCCCGCTGCCAATCTCTGCCGGCTCAGAGTGGTCACAGACATCTCTTGCCGGCAATTCTGCGGCTTCTGCTGACATCACGTTGATACAGCAGCTCCTTCTCTTCCGATCTGCCCTGTTGATGGGGCGTGACTACTGATCTCTGGCTGATTGACAGTTGGCTCCCTGCTGCTTAAGTGTGGAAAGTTGTTTGTCAATCCTCATGACATAAGCAGTCATGCACCCGATAGGGCATCCCGGAAGAGGAAGAGCTGCTCTGTTGACATGAAGCAGCAGAATCACCGGCAGGAGCAGTCCGTGACCACTCTGAGCTGCAACCAGGTAGAACAGGTAGGTAGTTAGCAACTACCTGCCTGTTAATTGTTGGACTATAGTAAAAAAATAAAATAGTTATGGATAACCCCTTCAAGACATACTTTAGTGTTGCTAGTACCGTTTTAATGAGTGCATATTCTTTCCTTTACTCTGCTTTAATTCTTCAATGATTTTATTTTTTCTCAAGTTAAAATAATAAAGATTCATGGCTAAAGCAGTTTACTCATACAAACACAATAAGCAATTGTTTAAATTTATAACAAAAAATCTAATTCTTACTCATAGCAGCACAGAAGTGGAAATTACAGACCCTAACAATGAAAAAAGGTATGAGTAGAAAAACTCACTGGCAAAAAAATAAACAAACTAATGTCCTTCACTCACTTAAAGGAGTTGTATCATCATCGTAAATGGTTAAAATCCAAAAGTGCTTCAGTGGTGGCCAAAGTCATAAGGAGTGCATAATGAGTAGTGAATATGGAGTTACAAGCTTTTTCTAATAAAGCTTGTAAACGCTGCGTTGAAGGTTGCTAGATTATTTTTAAATGCTTGGATCTGCAAATCTTGCATGCTAAACATTAGCTTTCAGTATGGGGCAGATTAGGAGAGTAGCTGAATTACTGCAACCCTTTAATTTCTAGTGATGAATTGCCTCTAAGATAGACATATAGTATATAAATGACTAAAAAAATACAGAAGACGAATGACTCTAGAAAGACTTGGGTGGAGAAAGGCTCACAGTTTGAAGAACTGAAATGTCACACATACTGTACATGGGTGAATAAAGTTTACTTCACTAGCTCACGTCTGAATGTTGCTATTTTTGCTGTACCTAACCACAAAAATAAAGATGTTGTACTATTGTGGAAGAACAAGGCGATTTTGGTGATGAAGGGGCCTTTGTGCTTCAAAAGCTTGTAAATATTATTTTTCTGGATAGACAATACAAATGTCACTCTTAGAATATGTTTGTCTTTTTTTTACATAAAAGTGTTTACATAGATTATCCTGGTTGACACAAGACCACAATATAATTTTTTATTGCATATCATAATTGCTACTGTGGCACCCCTGTGGGTTCAGTCACCACAGAGATACTGCATTTCACCCAGAGGTGTGGTATCCCACTCTCAGGTAAGGATGGAGTACTGCCCGGGACCCACACACCCGCATCCAACACACTCCACTTCAGTAGGGAAGGGCGAGATTGCTCCTAAGGGAGAGAGCAGTCCCTGGTCCCTAGCTGGAGTGTGGAACCATGTAGTGGGTGTGGGTGGAAGAAGTAGTTTAGGGGAGCATCTTCAGTGGGAATATAAGAAAGCAGGGAACTATCTAGAAGCAGCCAGTCCTGCTCAGGAGAGCAGTGTAGGAGGGCCAGGCTCCAGTGCTTGGAGCAGGATTTGAGAGGAGAGAGAGGAGTGGGGCCTAGTCTGAGAGGCCCAGGAGAGAGAGTGAGAGAGGATGGGAGCAGAGGGAAGGTCCAGAGACAGAGGGGATCCCAGGGGCACGGTGAGAGCAGGAAGCCACCCGTGCGCCCGAATCTACACGGACGTGAAGGGATCAGGCTACAGAGAGGACCCGCCCCTAACTAGTGGAGAACTACTAAGCTCAGCTAGAAACCGGAGGCTTCTGTGCTTTCAGGGTGCTGCTGCCGACAACCGCAACTACATCGCTAAAAAGGTAGCCACATAGGATTCAGGGGACTGCAGTTGCCCGCCAAAATCTGAGGTTACCGGCTTGGGACACTGGTTGTGAGGCGCAAGGCAGGAGGGTGAGAGCCAGCGCAGGAAGACGACCGAGAAAGGAACATAGAACGGGGTCCCGTTTAAGTACTCCTGAAATACTTGAGAGCTGCTGAACCCCTTTCTTGGTGAACGCAGGACGACGTGGGTGGTTATAATCCGGAAAGTGTAACCTGAGGAACTTAACAACTGTGAGTAAAACCTGAAGACTGCACCCCACTGTGTCCTTGAATAATTGCTGCGCCATCACCAGCCCTGCACTACACAGCACCAGCAACATCTACCTCATAACATCATCTTACACTGCCCTGGAGCTTAGCTCTACCTGTGGAGAGCTGAACCAACTCTGCTATGTCATCATCAGCTCCAGAGGATCTGCACCGCAGCGGCGGCTCCAAATAGCCGCATACCACAGGTGATGTCACGAACATTAAACTATAAAAACTATAATCCTCTTTTTATTGACCGCCCTGGGTCACGGACCGGGTCACCACCACTGTGACATCCCCCAGCAACGACCGGCCCGGCTTCCGAGTACCCCTTGGCCCAGGGGGCGCGTCACTACCTCTCTCCCGTGATCGGAAGAAATTCCTCTCAGACACGTGGATTTCTTTAGAAGAATACATTTTACGCTATCTGAGCGGGATAACAGTGTTTAAACAGAAATTAGAATTTATTTTAAGACTCTGATGTGAAAATCACTTTTTCCTTGTGAGAAGTGGAAAAAATCTATCTGGAGACATGTTGAACCGAAATCCTCTTTATGGGAGTGAAATTCTTCGTGTGCCAACCATGTTACTAAAATGATGGCAATCACATAAGTTAATTCACCTCCATGTTGTAACAATACTTAACAACCAAAAACCCATTAGTATATTAGTTGTGGACCTACAGCATCATACAAAAACTGTCGTGACCAATCGACAGAAGGCCACTCCAAAACATATCTTATGTAATAGGAGAAACTGGAGTAAATCAGTACAGAAATATCAAAATAGTTTATTTAGAATATACAATTAAAACACACAATTAAAAATAGTGAAAAGGACAGGCAGAAACAGACAACCATGGGCAATCAATAATCAATATTGCTTCCCAGGCACCATAACTGTATAAACTAAGTATGGGCATATGAAATCTCAAACAAGATACAAATAATTAAGGTACACTGGGATATGTTAAGAATCCCATAGGATAGGAACTGTATACATCATTAGCAATAAACAATGTCTAAAGCATGTAATGGCCAAATGGCAATCCTATATGTCAAATAGAAATATGGCACATCTTACCAAATATAGCCTGAGAACCCAGGCTGATAGAAAAATCAGGTGTGAGAATGGTCTACACCATGCCCCTGAAGGAAAGAACAATTAATTCATAATTTTGGGCTGCGCTAACTGAAATGAAGGCTATTACAGTATAAAAGATTGGTTTTGTCTTCCACGCTGGAGTGGCATCTGTTTATCTGTCTTCACTGTGCCCGTAACACACATTATGATGCCCCAATAGTGCCACCCTCAATACAGTACAATGGTCATGCAGTGCCCCCAATACAGTAGGATTCCCCTACTGTGCCCTCAATGCTGTATGATGCCCTCACAGTGCCCTCAATACCATATGATGTCCCCACAGTGTCGCAAATGCAATATGATGCCACCAGCTTGCCCCAATACAGTAGGATGCTCCCATTGTGCCCTCTCAATACAGTATGATGCCCTCAATACAGACTGATGCCCTCACAGTGCCCTCAATACTGTATTATGCCATTCTTCCCTGAGCAGAAATATTCACAGCAAGAAAAAGCATTCCCATCCCCATGATGTGCTGCTTTGGTCTGTTCTGTGTACAGACTAAAACTCTACGCAGCAGGCACAGTTTAATGACATTCTGCTGATGCAGACTTAGTTGAAATTGGGACCCAGGGTGAGGGGCAGGGTTTTCGGCACTGAGGCCCATGGCTCACAGGCCGCATAGTGGCTGCATGGTCTGCTGCCTTTACTAGTTCACCACTGCTACCTAGACTTGGGTGATATCATAAAATGAAAACCCACCGGGCTCCTAGGAAAACATGCCAATTTATTTGGAAACCCATCAACTTAGCAAACCTGTCTATCAGTTCTTTGTATACAAACATATGCAGAGAAGATACAAATTGAGTCTTTTACCAATCTTCCAAACCCTTTTTGACAATGAGAATCCTTATGATGTCATTAAGGACATCAATGGGTTCCATAGCAACAACACAGATTAGGCTGTCATATGAAGCCTGATCCCGCCAATATCTCTGCCTATAGGAGAGTTTAGTGCCCGAAATGGTAAATCATCCCTTTATGTTGGGAAACCTCCCAATCATTTTTGTGTTTACAGAGATATGCAGTGAATTGTATCTTCTCCAAATGCCCCAAGAACTTTTTGGCCGTGGGAATCCCAGTAATGCTATTAATGACATCACCATGTTAATTCGCTATTATGTGGGTCAGGCTGCTAGTACAAAAACACTGATCCTGCCAATAGAAGAGTCCAGTGTAAAAAAAGAAACACATAAATTAACCAATATTAACATTACTAATGGCATGTGGACCATGACATAAGCAAATATTAAAAAGCGTGGGGTGGAAGGGTTTAACCGCTTCACCATCTTGCGATTTTCCTTTTTTGCATTTTTGTTTTTTGCTCCCCTCCTCCCCAGAGCCATAACTTTTTTATTTGTCCATTTTCTTGTTTTTGCAGGATGAGTTTTACTTTTAAATGATGTGGTAGATCGATTCACTCAGCTGCACATAGAGGTAGACACAGAAACACTGTCTCTTTACATCTTGGGATGGTTTATTAAGAGTACTGCATAAACCACGGCAATGTTAGCAAAACAAGCAAGGTAAAACAAAACATAACGTATGGCACAGTCCTTGTTGCTACTGACGCTCCCCCTGGGGCCGTGGGGTACTCGGTAGCCGGGCCGGTCCTTTTTGGGGTAGTCACGGTGGCAGTGACCCGGTCCGTGCCCAGGGCAGTCAATAAGAAAAGTCAATTGGGGGATAATGTTTTGTGACGCCACCCTTGATATGCGGCGATAGGTGGCCGCCACTGCTGTTCAGAGATATTTAGGATGATGGTGTTGTGCAAGGCAGGTGACGCAGCAATTAAGTCAAGGACACAGCAGGGTGCAGTCTTCAAGTGTTTACTCACAGTTATTATGGTGTTCCAGGTAACAACTGCCAGATTATGACAGCCCACCGAGTCCTGTGTCCTTTGGGGGAAGTGATCCAGCCAACTCTCAGATAACTTGGGTGCACTTGAACGGGACCCCCTTTTTGTGTACCTTTCCAGGTCGTCTCTCTGCACTGGCTCTCGCCCTCCTGCCCTGCGCCCCACACACAGTGTCCCGAGCCAGTGGCTGCGGGCCTTGTTGGGCGACGTCCTCTCTGTCCCCTTGGTCCTATATAGCCACTTTTTCAGCGAATGTGTGTGGTGTTTGGCTATGGCACGTGAAGATACCGCAACCTCCGGTTTGCTTGCTGAGTCTTGCAGTCCTCCACTAGTCTGTCTTGCTTATTTTTTGCGGGACGAGTTGTACTTTTAAACGAAAATGCACCGCCACCGCCATGCATCGTGTACCGCCATTACTAGTTTTACCATATCGCAAAAAAATGCAATTCCACAGTTGTTTTTTTTTTTTTTTTTTTCCACGTTCACTGGATGCTAAAACTGAAAAAAAAATCCAAAGTTTGCTAAAAAAAAAAAAAAAGGCGATATTTTCCAAGGCCCGTAGCGTCCCCATTTTTCAGAATTTGGGGCCAGGTGAGGGCTTATTTTTTGTGTGCTGGGCTGACATTTTTATTGATACCATTTTGGGGTAGATCTGATGTTTTGATCGCCTGTTATTGCATTTCATTGCAATGTTGCGGCGACCAAAAAATGAATTCTGGCATTTTGATTAATTTTCTCATTATGCCGTTTACCGATCGGATTTATCTACTTTATAATTTGATAGAGCGGACATTTCTGAATGCAACAATACCAAATATGTGTATTTTTTTTAAGTATTTTAGTTTGAATGGTACCAAATGGGAGTGATTTGAACTTGTTTTTTTAATTTTTTTAGTATTTTCTAAAACATTTTTTTTACTTTTTTTTTTTAATAGTCATCTTAGGAGATTTAAAGCTGTGATCATTTGATCGCCTGTGCTACACATAGCAGGGCTTCAGCCACGGCGAGGGTGTTCACAATGCAACCACATTATTTTAGTTTTGATATTTTTAATTTCCACCCTGAAAATTATTTCAGTTTGTCTCTCAATGGATTTTTACAGATATGGGTGACATTAAAGGTGGGAAGTTCTGAAATGATTCTTCTTGGTATGATTGTTTTACATGACAAAATTCTGGCATTTTAACAGTCGTGTGTAGAGTTTTTGTGTCATCTGTATAAATATATATATATAAATCTGAGCTTCCTCATAACAACTGTCAGTTATTGATATGCAAAATTACTAGGAATTGGTAGCACAACAAAAGCTACACAATGAGGGCTTTATTTTCTCCTAGGGCATGCACTCTTTCTTTTGTATGTTCATCTCCTTATATTTAGACCCTCCTGAATTATAAATAATGAATGCACTACTTCTCGGAAATTACTTGTAATGCATAATTTAAATATGTAACATTGATGATGATAAAAATGTTATGTATGTTATTGCAGTACATGACAGTTATGAATGCTGACTGTACATGAAATCTTAATTACCTGTAACAAAAAGAATAGTAAGAAAGTTGTTTCCAGTTGTCATGGCAATGAAAGGGTTGGTGAATACGAAAAGAGGCATAAAGGTAATGAAGATTAAAGAAACCTGGCAACCCTGGGAGAGTATTTTATATTCTCCTTCCTATTGTCTGAAGCTAACAGAGGACTTCTGCACGAGGATGCACATTTTCTAGCAGTTCAGGACTGATCTGCTGGCCTGCTGGTTCAATGGGCTCACTATGCTTATCATCCTTCCATTGGCTCTGTGTTGGAAAGCTTCAGTAATTATGTCTCCGATTTGAGAAAAAAACATAACTATTGTGTCCAGCAGGTGGAAGCATCTCAGATTGATACTGTTTTATACAGGACACCTTAGAATTCTGGAGTGTCGTAAGTCAGCTGCAGAAATGTCCCCTGACGTTCTCGAGTATAGAGACTGCCCCTCACTTAAAGAGGTTGTCCAGCCCCAGGCTACAAGTCTGCAGTCTCTTTATATGACTGCAGACTTTTGAATTTTCACATTGCGTGCCTGGAGCAGCAGGCATGTGAACAAGTATGTGGTTTGCATACATGCGGTCATATGCCGACTAGACATGTGCAACGTCTCTCACTGCAAGTGTATTGAGAGAGACCGGACACAGTCTAGTCGGAATGTGGACAAAAGCATACAAATCACATACTTGCGGTTAAATGACCACCCACTTCCAGTGCCGGCATCGGAGAATCCTCACAGTGCACAGTGCATACAATATGAGGATTCACAAGTCTGCAGACCCAAAGACTTGAAGTCACTGCAAACTTGTAGCCCAAGACCAGACAACTCCTTTAACCTCATCTGTTCCTCAGCAAATCTTACCCACAATACCGAGTAATCTCTGCCCAGCACTGTAATCTCCCCCACCTGACCAATAGTCATATTGTCACAGTGGTAAATTGCATGCCTCCTCAGCGCTGCCCTACTCACCGTTGTCACCGTGTGACTTCTCCTCGTGTCAGGCCATCTCACTGAGTTTGCCTCTTGCAGCACTCCTCTGCACTGCTGCATCTGCAGGTGGCATTTATACATGTGGCATTTCAAAAAGAAACACACAGAGACATACAGAGAGAGACAGACAGAGTCTGCTGTCAAGACTCAGAAATGTATCAAAGCAGGCAAAATTAACTGATTTAATGTGTACATTCGCAGTTTTTCATTATTATCTGTATGTAACTGGTAGTGGTGGGAGTCTTTACGCTACTGGAGCTGGAATTACCACGTTAGAACTCTCCAGTGCATTGTTTCCATCCATTTCTGGGTGCTTCTTGAAGTATGTTTGGTGTCAATGTCCTGCTGTAAGACCCATGACCTAGGATTCAAACCCAGCTTTCTGACACTGGGCACTACATTGCGATCCAAGGCCTTTGGGAATCTTCACATTTCATGATGCCTAGCACACAGTCAAGACCCTCAGTACCAAAGGCAGCAACAACCCCTAAATATCTTTGAACCTCCACCATATTTGACTGTAAGTACTGTGTTATTTTATTTGTAGGCCTCATTCCATTTACAGTAAACAGTTGAATGATGTGCTCTTCCAAAAAGCTCTATTTTGGTCTCATCTGTGCTTCTTGGCCTTCTAAAAATAGTGGGGCCGCCTGCTGGCACGCTATGAACTTTGAGGGCCGCCTGCTGGTCCTCCAAGTTTAAAACTTTACAGTATTAATACTATTAATACAAAAAATAAAATTTGACCACCTCAGATAGATACATTATATTAACCCCTTAACGAACTTGAAATTTTCCGTTTTTGCATTTTCGTTTTTTGCTCCCCTTGTTCTCAGAGCCATAGCGTCTTTATTTTCTGGTAAATATGGCCGTGTCAGGGCTTATTTTTTGCGGGACGAGTTGTACTTTTAAACGCCATTACTAGTTTTACCATATCGTGTACTGGAAAACGGGAAAAAAATTCCAAGTGTGGTGAAATTGCAAAAAAAGTGCAATTCCACAGTTGCTTTTTGTTTTTTTATTCTTTCCACGTTCACTGGATGCTAAAACTGACCTCAATTATTATTGCCCAGGTCATTACGAGTTCGTAGACACCAAACATGTATAGTTTCTTTTTTATTTAAGTGGTGAAAAAAAAATCCAAAGTTTGCTAAAAAAAAAAAAATGCCGCTATTTTCCGAGACCCGTAGCGTTCCCATTTTTCAGGATCTGGGGCCGGGTGAGGGCTTATTTTGTGCGCGCCAGGATGACGTTTTTATTAATACTATTTTGGGGTAGATCCGATGTTTTGATGGCCTGTTATTGCATTTTATTGCAATTTTGCGGCAACCAAAAAAACGTAATTCTGGCGTTTGGAATTTTTTTCTCGTTACTCCGTTTACCGATCGGATTAATTATTTTTTTATATTGATAGATCAGGCGATTCTGAATGCAATACCAAATATGTGCATGTGGGGTTTATTTTTTATTATTTTATTTTGAATGGGGCAAAAGGGGGGTGATTTAAACTTTTATATTTTTTTAATTTTTTTAATATTTTTAAAAACATTTTCTTTTACACTTTTTGCTTGCTTCTATAGTCTCCATAGGAGACTAGAAGCAGTAACTGTCTGATCGCCTCTGCTACATAGAGGCGATGAGCAGATCACCTCTATGTAGCAGAAATGCTCCTGTACTATGAGCGCCGACCACTAGGTGGCACTCATCGCAATCTTTACATGACGACCACTGGGGTCTGCTGCAGACCCCAGGTTGCCATGCCCACCCATCAGTGACCCGCGATCACGTGACGGGGTCACCGATGGGCGGGCTAAGTGTCCCGTTTCCAGCGCGGCGCTGTTAAATGCCGCTGTCAGAGATTGACAGCAGCATTTAACTGGTTAACAGCCACGGGTGGATCGCGATTCCACCCGCGGCTGTTGCGGGCACATGTCAGCTGTAAGAATCAGCTGACATGTGCCCGGTTCAGTGCGGGTTCAGCGCCGGAGCCCGTGCTGAACTGGGGGTGATGGCCTGGGGCGTACTAATAAGCCCCAGGCCAGTAAGGGGGTTAAAGTAGCAATATATGGCTATGCAAAGCACAGCTAGCTGCTGGAACTCCAAAAATACTTAGTAACGGCTGGCTTCTGGCCCTCTAAAAAAGTTGACTGAGTGCCGGCTGCTGTCCCTCTAAAATTAGAGGACTAGCAGCAAAGCATATCCGGCTGCTGGCTCTCCAAAAATTCTTAATGAGGGCTGGCTGCTGGACCTCTAAAAATGTTGAGTGAGGGCCGGTGCTGGCCCTCTAAAATTAGAGTGAGGGCCACCTGATGGCGCTCTGACAAGAGTGAGGACAGCTTGCTGGCTCTCTAACAATAGTGAGGGCCGACTGCTGACCCTCTAACAATAGTAAGGGCCGCCTGATGGCCCTTTACAAATAGTGAGGGTCGCCTGATGGCCCTGAAAAAAAAATTGTGACTTTCAGAGTCCCTACTTCATAAATTAAACAAGATGTGTCTGATCATGTCTCACAAACCACATGGCCAGATAAGGTAGTAAAATATTACAATTACATGTCCTGGTTAATATTTTTCACTATTGAAAGCAATGCGAACGTGCAAAAATGCAGCAAAAACACTACATGTGAATATAGCCCAAGGTTTGGAGGAACATTTTTTTTTCTTATTTATTTTTTAGCATGTTTTATCGTCAGTCCGTAAAAGTGGCGTAATACTCTGACAACATTGTTCAAAGCAGTGACCTAGGATTCAGAGATGCTTCAAAGGGTCTTCCCCATGCTGTTCCCATGCAATTTAAGCGCTGTTTCCATAGATTTGACCAATTTTTTGACCCTCTCCAGACTAGTGATGAGCGAATATGTTCGAAATCTCCAAACTTAAGCTCGACACGAATGTGGCACATTCGGATTCGTGATCGGAAAGGAGAGCATTTTTACTTAAAATTGGCGAAAATTGGCACCGTTCGGCAAATAAGTGAGGGAACGTGATTGCGGGGCAACTACAGCGTTTTTAACAGTTTTGCTAGCATAGTGCTTGTGTATAATGAGCAGTGGGACATGGTAGATGAGTGGGGGGGCTGGTGACAGCTCAGAACAGGTCAGATCAGCGGCGCACTGTTCTTATTTTCCTGTAGGCGGTAATTTTAAGTCAGGAAATCGCGGCTAGCCAATCAGAGCGCAGGAAGCATCCAAAGTGTCCCAGACACAAGGGTTTCCGCAATTGGCTGTTGAAATCACATGTCCTCTCTATATAAAAAGCGGCCATGTTCCCTCAGCGCAATTTTATGCATCTAACTTGTGATACACGCTGCTCCTGCACCCATCTCTTGTGTAATGAGAGATATTCGCTAGATAGATGGGCGCTTGTGTGGAAGGCAGATAGTGTAGATAAGTCCTGTGCTGTGTACCTCTTCAATCCACCTTGCAGCACTTTTTTTTTCTTGTGCAATTACTGAGATTCTGACAGAAAGAGCAGGGCCTATGGCATAGAACAATGTTGTACTGTGCTCCATGCAGACCTTAAATCTATTTTTACACTTGCTAATGTGATAAAGCAAGTCCTTGTAGGCCACTTTTTGATTTTGTGGGGTTGAAATTCAGCTATTTGCAGAATTTGTCAGTGCAGAGCTTCTGAGTGCAGAGCACAAAAAACTTTTTTTTTCATTTGCTAATGAAAACAGTGCAAGCTGTGTTAGCCCAGTTTGTCATGTTTTGGTGGGTGAACTTCAGCTGTATACACAGTAAAACAAATATATTTTTTCCGTTGGCAGGCAGAGTCCACAAAATATTTTTTTGTGTGGCAAACGTCATACACTCTGCTGTACGTCAGCTATTACGTTAGTGGCGGTGAACTTCAGCTGTTTTCAGAGTAAAAAAAAATTTTTTTCTGTTGCTAGGCAGAGTCTAAAAAATATTTTTTTCTGTCGCAAATGTGTTACACTCTGCTATAAGCCTAGTCCTTTTAGTGGCGGTGAAATTCAGCTGCATTCAGAGCTTGTGCAGAGTAAAAAAAATATATTTTTTGCTGTTCCTAATGTGATACAGCAGGCTAGATCTGAGTTTGAAATTGTTTGGAGAATATCTTGTGTGTAATACAGGCGTCATTCACACTAAAAAAATACTTTGTTCATTTCCTAACGTTATACAGCAGGGACATCTCAGTTTGAAATAGTTTGGAGAATATCTCCTATGTTATAGAGGCCTCATCCACAGTACAAAAACTACTTTGTTCGGTTCCTAACGTTATACACCAGGGACATCTTAGTATGAAGTAGTTTGGAGAATATCTCCTATGTTATACAGGCCTCATCCACAGTAAAAAAAATACTTTGTTCGGTTCCTAACGTTATACAGCAGGGACGTTTGAGTTTGAAATAGTTTGGAGAATATCTCCTATGTTATATATTCGCCGATTTATTAGTTGAATGTTCGTCGAACGATACCGAATGCCATAGGATTCATTGGGGGGACAAAAAAACACATATGCAGCACCTTAAAACCGGCCCAAAAGCTGCCAAAACACATCAAATTAGGGGTAGACTCCTGGAAAGTGCCATCAATTGACCCAGAGTACAACTACTATAATTATTATGATTACAGCGACATTTATTCCGTGGCGCGTTACATGTCAAAAGGGGCCACCGACTGGTACAAGAGGAGAGAGGACCCTGCCCACGAGGGCGCACAAACAATCAACAAGGGATGGGTGAGGGTACAGTAGGTAAGGGGACAGCAAGTCGTGCAACAGTAGGCTGGAGCGAGGGTTACCACAGATTGTACGCTTGTCACAAGAAGTAGGCCTTCAGCTTCCTTTTCAAGGTTTCCATGGTAGGCGACAGTCTGATGTGTTGGGGTACAGCGTTATCACAGTAGGGGAGATGCACGGGACAAATCTGTCGAGAGCCTAAATCACGTTAAGCTTCCAGGAGCTCACAAATGAGCAGATTAACCTCTGCACTGATTAATATGAAGGCGTAAGGCTTCTTTTTAATGACTGCAGGAGTGGGAGAAATCAGACGCTGCGGTTTTCTGGCTCCTCTCTGTCACGGTAAACCCATAACACCTTGCAAGCTTCAACACAATGTTCACAAGGTAGACAGCAGCGGTGGTCGGTCGCCAAGACAATTACCTATCTCCTTTATGATGACAGAGGACAACATCTGCAAGTAGTTTGTATGTTCTCCCCATGTTTGAGGGGGTTTCCTTCAGGTTCTCCAGTTACCTCCTCAGTAAAAAAGCAGCCATACAGGAGTGTTCACAAATCAAAAAATTAGGGGCTGACACCACCATATCCGTGGCCAACAGATTGGAGATGGTGGATTTCCACCTCTTAGCTTTGTCATGTGTGGGAGGAAACAGTTTTTTACGTGACCACAAATGCAGAACCGAGGACTGGCTGCAGTGCTGAAAGAGGGAGGAGTATGGTGAAATAGACAAACTGCTGGACTGTGATTGAGGTGCAGGGGGACAGATTACGGTGGATTGAGAAACGTGTGGTGTGCTCAGTGAAAGTAACACAGCATGCATGTCCACTTCCATTACAGATGACGGGCTCTCACTCAGCCTGACTGGAGCAGGTAGAGAAGCAGAGGTTCTGCAGTGGGAGACCTGCGTGCCAATACTTGCCATGGTAACAGAGGAAGAAGCAGCGGATGCGGTTGATGGGGCAGCTGATGGTTGTTGAGGTCGGCTGGTCCGTATTTTATCGCAGTGAGATTGCCAGAGTAACGCATGTTGATTGCGCATGTGAAGGGTCATTCATGTAGTAGTCAAATTATTGCACCTTTTCCCTCTACTGAGATTTTTATCGCAAAGTTTTCAGATAACATGAGTAGTGTTGAGCCACCCCCGTAGTGTTCGAGTTCGGTTCGGTTCGTCGAACACCCGTGTGTTCGCCGAACTGTTCGTCGAACTGTTCGTCGAACACCTTCGAACACCGTTAAAACCAATGGCAGGCAAGCAAAAACACATAGAAACACATAGAAAACACCTTCAAAGGTGTCCAAAAGCTGACAAACTGCTCAGAAGACACAACTAACACATGGAAAAGTGACAAGTACATATAGTCATGAGAAAAGAAAAGAGGTGGAGGAGTAAAAGGAGGGGGAGACACAGATATAGGCATGTCATGCCCTTCTAAAATCCAAAAAGTGAGAAGCCGACACGTTCAGTCCGCTCCTGCCCGTGCCACCTCCGTGTCGCCGGGTTTGTGCCAGAGCCGCGGTGAACCCTGACGGCCAGCCCCCCTCTCCCAATACTGGTGCCTGTCCGCTGGTGGGTCGAGCGAGCCCCCCTGTGGTGGAGGCAGCTCTAAGCTTTTTAATTTAAATTGTCTCTCTAATTTGAATGAATACACTTTAAATCCATTTACAAGGATCTATTGGAGGGCAAGTCTCATGCCAGCAGCCGCGTAATTCCAGCTCCAGTAGCGTCCACTAAAGCTGCTGCAGTTAAAAAGCTTTTATAAGGATCGAGCTCGGCTGTCCACCGCAAGGCATCCTACTGCCAGTCCCAGCCCCTATGCCTTGGGGTGCCTCCTGATGCTCTTCACTGAGTATCCCGTGGTCCCGAAGCATTTCCTTTGAAAAAATTAAGTGTCCAAACTACAGGTGGTGTAGCTTGCTTAACAGCCGGGATAATCCGCTGACTAGCAGACACTGCTACTAGGCACAAAGTATTTCCTGGGCTAGATGCAGTTAAAAATTTGTAATTAGATACTCTCGTTGGATGCTGAGAAAGCATTCCATAGAGTCTCCTGGCACGCCATATATGATTCTCTTAAAAAGCTTGGGGTAGGGGTCTAGGGGACCCTTTTATAGCCAAAATCACGGCCCTGTATCGCAATACGTCACCTAGGCTGAAGATAAATGGAACTGTAGCACCCTGATGGCTCGGTTGCTACAGAGGTATTGCACCTCACCCAGAGGTGTGATATCTCACTCTCAGGTAAGGATGGAGTGTGGATCAGGACCCGACACCTGCATGCATTACACCACATTGCCGTGGGGCAGGGCGACCAATATGCCCCTGAGATGGGCACGACAGTCCCTGTCCCTGGCTGGAGTGGGGGGAGGGAACACTGAGGAAGGGGAACCCTGTAGTGCAGGAGCAGGGAGGAAGCAGTTCCTGGGTGCATTGAGAAGGGAGTATAAAAGGTGGGCACCATCTTAGTTCAGTGCAGAGAAGTCTGAGCAGAAGTGGCAGGGAGCAGGGGCTCTGCATGAGCTCTGCTCCGGAGGCAGGCCTAGTAACAGAGGCCCAGGCCTGGAAGAGGGAGAAGGAAGGAAGAGGAGCGGAGAAGGCTCCAGGAACGAGGAATGAAGGGATCCCAGGGGTGCGGACGGGCGAGTCGCCACCGCACGCCCGAATCCACCTGCATGGAGGGGTCAGGCCAAAGGGGGAGACCGGTCCCCGAAACTAGTGGAGGCACGAAACGACACTCAACTAGAAACCGGAGGCTGTGACATTTTATGTGGCGCAGCCCCTCGCTACACCCGCTAGGAGGGCAGCACATAGGGTCAGGGAAACTGGCGCCAAGTTTACCAAGAGGAGGCCCGAGGCAGCCAGACAGAAGGGTTGGTAAGAAAGGCCAGACAAAGGACACACAAAGGGGGTCCTGTGAAGCGCTCCAAAGTTATCTGGGAGTTGTCTGAGCCCCTCACCTGGTGAGCACAGTAAGACGTGGGCAGCCGTTATCTGCAGACGTGGTCTGGATAATAAGAACTGTGAGTAAAGGCCCTGGACTGCATCACTGACTCCGTGTCGTTACTGCTGCTGCCCTGCACCATCACCCCCATCCTCCGCATACACTGCCCTGAGGCTATACTCCTCCCGTGGGGAGTTATGCTACGCTCTGCTGCACCCACAACACCAGCCTCAGCGGTCTGCCCTGCAGCGGCGGTTCACTCTGACCGCAATCCACGGGTGGCGTAGTCGGACATTTAAACATCAAAACCACATAAATAGTTCCGCCACTGGTTTGACCACCCTGAGCCACGGAACCGGGTCGCCGCCACGAAGACTACAACCACCAGCATCCACCAAAAAGGGTCCGGCTCCGGGTGTCCCAAGGCCCAGGGGGTGCATCAGAACATTTTCATCACCTTTCACAATCACCAATGGGACAAGGCAGGGATGTCCTCTGTCCCCTCTCTTATACATCCTAGTGATGGAGCACCTGCTCTTATCAATTCGCCATAACCCCAATATTAGGTGGATTGAGGTGGGAGGCACCGAGTACAAGTGCTCTCTATTTGCTGATGATGTACTAGTATATATCACTCAATCACATATATCCATCCATGCTGTTATGGCTGAAATAGATCACTTTGTTACATGGTCAAATTTTAAAATCAATGCAGCGAAGTCTGAGGCCCTCGATGTCTCCCTCCCCAAATCCATATAGGATTCCATCCAGTCCAACTTTCCCTTTGCCTGGCCCTCACAGGGTATCAAATACTTAGGAATTCCTATTCATAGAGACCTCTCCCATCTATGTTATCTTAATTTTGGGCCCTTTATTGAACAACTCCATACAGACCACGGTTGGCAAGTTAGAACTGTAAGATTCACTACATGAACCACTGGTGTTTTGTGGAAAAGCACATGTACACTGTGTTCCAAATTATTATGCAAAAAGTGTTTAGGAGTGATAAGGGAAGAATTTGTTTGTTTGTCAGTTAAACTCATTGATGGTGATGTGTGTCAGGGCTCTTTATATCATTGTAAGCAATTGCAGACACCTGTGCTAATTAGTTTGGCAGGTGTGTCCAATGAAAGGCAAGACTACTTAAGAAGGCTGTCTCACATTATTAAGCAGCCTACATTTTCTGCCAAAATGGGAAAGAAAAAGGATGTGTCGGCTGCTGAGAAGCAACAAATTGTGGAGTGTTTAGGTCAAGGCATGACTACAATCAACATTGTGCGATGATCAGGATGAAGTGTCTTGGCAATCAAGAAGTATGTAGCTGATTCACAGTACACACGTGTGCGTGCTGATAAGGGCAAATTGAGGACTCTTTCCTACAGGCAATTACGTCAGGTTAAAAGAGCAGCGGCAAAAAAGCCTTGTCATAGCAGCAGACAAGTTTTTGAAGCTGCTGGTGCCTCCAACGTCCCCCGAACAACAAGATGCAGGGTCCTTCAGAGGTTTGCAGCTGTGCATATGCCATCCTGTCGACCTCCTCTATCCACTTCACACAAGCAGAAACGGCTCCAGTGGGCCAAACATTACATGAAGACTGATTTCAAAACTGTTTTGTTCACGGATAAGTGCCATGCAGCGCTCGATGGTCCAGATGGATGGAGTGGAGGATGGCTGGTTGATGGACACCCCACGCAAACACGGCTACAGCGCCAACAAGGAGGAGGTGGAGTAATGTTTTGGGCTGGAATCATGGGGAGAGAGATTGTCGGCCCCTTTAGGATCCCTGAAGGCGCTAAAGATGAACTCCATAATGTATGTGGATTTTCTCAAACAGCACTTCCTGCCATGGTTCAAGAAGAAGAACCATGTATTTCACAGCAAGATCATTTTTTTGCATGATAATGCACCATCTCATGCTGCACATAAAACATCTGCATCTCTGGCTGATATGGGCATAAAAGGGGACAAACTTATGGTGTGACCCCCATGCTCCCCTGACCTCTACCCCATTCAGAACCTCTGGAGCATCATCAAAAGGAGTGTCTATGATGGCGGGAGGCAGTTCACATCTAAGCAACAGCTCTGGGAGGGTATTCTGTCCTCATGCAAAACAATTGAAGCAGAAACCATCCAAAACCTGACAAATTCAATGGACGAGAGAGTTCAGAAGCTCCTTTCGAACAAGGGGTCCTATGTGAAAATGTAACATCACCTAGAATAAAGTTTTGAGTTGAAAACTGTTTGATTTCAGTTTCTAATAACCTGCTAATGCTTATAATTTCAAAAATGACCATTTTTTTGGTCTTTATTAAAATGAAAAGGTTGATCGAAAAGTTTGGGGGATCTAAGAGTGTGGCAACCCAGCAGTCATGATTACTTCGAATTCTGACAATATGAGGGTCATGTTGCAGGTAGTGCAGCAAGAAGGCACTTATGTGTCTTGCGCATCTCGGAGCCCCAAAATTATTTTCCGGGCTAGATGCAGCTACAAATTATTATTAATTTTAAATCTGGTGGAGCTTAGTATAGATGGGCTAATAGGATCAGTGCTGCACACTGCTACAAAGCCCAAATTATTTTCCAGTCAAGATACAGATAAACATGATTAGTAATTTGAAAGCTTAAAACGGTTGGTAG
Organism: Phyllobates terribilis; assembly: GCF_046119375.1. Lineage (NCBI taxonomy): Eukaryota > Metazoa > Chordata > Amphibia > Anura > Dendrobatidae > Phyllobates > Phyllobates terribilis. The sequence goes on along the minus strand of NW_027362763.1, from coordinate 914,967,294 downwards.
GGTGATTTTAACCAATTATCAAGCTTTTACTCTCCCCAGGATGACACAGGGGTAGAAAAGTCGTTTCGGATCCATGATTTGTTCATCTTTATGAACGTGAGTCTGTCTACATTATCAGTGGAGAGCCGCGTGCGCTTATCTGTCAGCACACCACCAGCAGCGCTGAACACACGTTCAGACAGAACGCTGGCTGCGGGGCATGACAAAATCTCCAAGGCGTAAGTGGCTAGCTCCGGCCATTTATCCAGATTGGAAGCCCAAAAAGAGCAAGGGTCCAGTGACACAGTCATGGCTTCAATGTTTACTTGGAGATACTCCTGTACCATCGTCTCTAGGCGTTGACTATGTGTCAGACTTCTTGTCTCCTGTGGCCTTGCAAAGGATGGGCTAAAAAAGTGGTGAAATGATTCCGCAAAATTGATGCTACCAGCAGATACTGTGGTTCTGTTACGGTTTGAGTGCTGAACACTTGACGGTCCCACGGTTGGCAAGTTGGAACTGTGAGATTCACTACGTGCACCACTGGTGTTTTGTGGAAAAGCACATGTAAGATTCTGCAACAGTCTCTGCTGATACTCCTGCATGCGTGCATCCCTTTCTATGGCAGGAATAATTTCTGCAAATTTACTTTTGTACCGGGGATCTAACAGTGTGGCAACCCAGTAGTCAGAATTATTTCTAATTCTCACAATTCGAGGGTCATGTTGCAGGTAGTGCAGCAAGAAGGCACTCATGTGTGTTGCGCATCCAGGAGCACCAAGTCCCTGTTGTGTTGGTGGCGAGGTAACAATCATGCTTCCTTCCTCTGTCCTCTCCCCCCAACCTCGCACAACAGAAATGTGATCAAGGTCTCCCTCATCTGATGAGTCTTCCATCAGTTCGTCCCCCACTTCTTCCTGGGCTCCTGCACCTTCCTCACTAGTTTGGCTGCTACCATGCGCCCTGGTAAAACCATCTCCCCCACCCTCACATGCCTGCCGCCTTGGTGCTGCCGACCGTCTGGACCTTGCAGATGTTAGCCCTTCCGCATACAACTCCTCCTCCTCTACTTCCTCCACCTCCTCTTGTGCCACCACCTGACTCCGAATTCTGTTTAACATGTGCTCCAGCATGTAACTCACCGGAATAGTCATGCTGATAATGGCATCGTCAGCACTAAACATCTTCGTCGCCATTTCAAAACTGTGCAGAAGGGTGCATAGGTCCCTGATCTGAGACCACTCCTCCAGCGTGAATTGCCCCACCTCCGGATCTCGTTGGCCCAGGCTATACGTCAGAACGTATTGCACCAGGGCTTGTCGGTGCTGCCACAGTCGCTGCAACATGTGCAGAGTTGAATTCCACTGGGTAGGCACATCGCATTTTAGCCGGTGAAGTGGCAGGCCCAACGACTTCTGTAGAGATGTAAGTCGCTGAGCTGCAGGATGCGAACGGCGGAAGTGAGCACACAGCGACCGTGCCCTCTGCAGAAGGCCATCTAGTCTGGGATAGTGGGCTAAAAATTGCTGGACAACCAGGTTCAACACGTGAGCCATACAAGGCACGTGTGTGACATTGCCCCGGCGAAGGGCCGCACCCAGGTTTGCAGCATTGTCGCACACGGCCTTCCCTGGTTTCAGGTCCAGTGGAGACAACCATTCATGAAATTGGTTCTCCAGAGCTGACCACAACTCCTCAGCTGTGTGACTCACATTTCCCAGACATTTCAAAGTAAAAACCGCCTGATGACGTTGAGCCCTACTGCCAGCATAGTAAGGAGGTGTGCAGGATCCCTTCTGCGCAGTTAGAAAGCTTGTGGCATGACCAGACAGGCTTTGGGTGCAGGTGGGAGACCGAGAGGAGGTTGAGGAGGCAGAAGCAGTGGAGGAACTTTGACATAAAGAGGATTGACGCACAACTCGTGGGGACGGCAAGACTTGGACAGCAGCCCCTTGTCCTGCTGTCACCATAGTTACCCAGTGCCCAGTCAGCGACATGTAACGCCCCTGTCCATGCCTACTCGTCCAAGTGTCTGTGGTGAAATGCACCCTGTCACACACAGAGTTTCTCAAAGAAGTGGTGATGTTGTGTGCGACATGCTGGTGGAGCGCAGGCACACCTTTCTTTGAGAAGTAGTGCCGACTGGGCATCTGGTACTGGGGCACTGCGACGGACATAAGGTCTCGAAAATCCTCTGTGTCCACCAGGCGGAAAGGCAGCATTTCTGTAGCCAAGAGCTTGCAGATGGTGAAATTCATCCTCTTAGCTTTCTCATGGCTAGGAGGAAATGGTCTTTTACTTGTCCACATCTGAGGGACCGAGGGCTGGCTATTGTGCTTAGACGGGGTTGATAAGGGTGTCCCCGGCAAACTGCCGGTCTGTGAGGAAGATGCAGGCGGACATGTTAGGTTGCCTTGATCCAAAGGTGGTGCTATCGATGTCGGACAGCGCTCAACACCAGCTGGTGTTACCACCTCCAAAGAAAATGATGACCTGCCAATCACGCTGGCTGTTGCGGGTAAAGAGGTGGCAGGTCTGCGCCCCAAAACAGGTGTGACTGCTGTCCCCCCAGTCACAGAGGATGAAGAGGCCGCGGATGCACAAGATATGGCAGACGGTGGTTGGCCCGGCCAGCTAGGCCGCATTGTAGCACACTGAGCTTCCCACTGCAACTTATGCTTCATGTCCATGTGCCGGTTCATGCATGAAGTACTCAAACTATGTATTTTTTGGCCTCTACTTAGCTTTTGCTGACAAATGTTACAGATAACACGAGTTGGGTCATCTTTATCGATCTGAAAAAATGCCCAGGCTATGCAAGGCTTAGCACCCATGCGACCTGAAGAGCCACCACGACTTGTGGTGAGAGGCAGAGTTGAGTTTGAGGATGACGTGCTTCCAGTACTACGTCTCTGTCCAGGAAGGCGCAACCTGACCTCGTCGTCACTAGCATCTTCCTCCACCTCCTCTGCTGACCTCATCTCTTGGCTGACTGTGGGTTGACAGTAAGTGGGATCTCCAACCTCATCATCATCACCCTGTGCGTTATCACACCCGTCGTCCTCAGAGCCAACCTGTTCCTGCCCTGACAAAAAACTAAAGTTGTCGCTCCAATCTGGTATTTGAGTCTCATCATCGTCTTCCTCATTGTCTCCACCAACAGGAGTTACAGTTTGGGAATGAGGGTCTACATTATGGTCAGAACCTTCTGCGTCTGGTCCTGGATCCGATTCATAAAGATTCTGGGCATCAGTGCAGATCATTTCCTCGTCTGGATTCACAGAAGCGCTGGAGTCGACCTCTGATTCCCAGGTTATAGTATGAGTAAACAGCTCTGCAGACTCAACCATCTGTTCTACCTCATACTCAGACGGGCAGCTGGAGATTTGGGAGCTGTGAGGAAGCAAGTGCGATTGGGGTGACACCTTTGAGGACTGGAGTATTTGTGATGTTGAAGTTGATGTGGAGGAGAGCCCACTTAAAGGAGCACTTGATATCCGTTGAAGCACCTGCTGTTTTTGTGCCTCATCTGGAATTTGTAGCGATTGGCGTGGCCGTAAGAAAGGGATCTTATCACATTGTCCGCTAAAAGAAGTAGACATTTTAGTTTGGCTGGAAGATGGTCTTTCTTCTGCAGATGTTCCTGTTGCTTTAACACCTACCCCACGGACACAACCTTTATTACCCTTCCCAACATGCCTATTCCCCTTTCCACCAGCAGCAGGCCTTTTTCCACTCATTTTGGTGGTTAACTAATTCACAACTCTGGAGTTGTTTGCACAAAAAAACAATGGATGGGAACCGAGCAGAGCTGAGTGGCCAAACTGTGGTATTAGGCCAAAACTATTGGCTGGGTTAGATGCAGAAAAAAATTATATTCAATTTGCAACCTGATGGAGGTCAGTATAGATGGACTAATAGAGAAAGTCCCACACACAGCTAGAAGCCCAAATATTTTTTCAGAGCTAGATGCAGAAAAAAAATATATTCAGTTTGCAACCTGATGGAGGTCAGTATAGATGGACTAATAGAGAAAGTCCCACACACTGCTAGAAGGCCAAATATTTTTTCAGAGGTAGATGCAGAAAAAAATTATATTCAGTTTGCAACCTGATGGAGGTCAGTATAGATGGACTAATAGAACAAGTCCCACACACAGCTAGAAGCCCAAATATTTTTTCAGAGGTAGATGCAGATAAAAATTATTTTTAATTTGCAACCTGATGGAGGTCAGTATAGATGGACTAACAGAGAAAGTCCCACACACTGCTAGAAGGCCAAATATTTTTTCAGAGCTAGATGCAGACAAAAAATTATTTTCAGTTTGCAACCTGATGGAGGTCAGTATAGATGGACTAATAGAACAAGTCCCACACACAGCTAGAAGCCCAAATATTTTTTCAGAGGTAGATGCAGAAAAAAATTATATTCAGTTTGCAACCTGATGGAGGTCTGTATAGATGGATTAATAGAACAAGTCCCACACACAGCTAGAAGCCCAATATTTTTTCAGAGGTAGATGCAGAAAAAAAATATATTCAGTTTGCAACCTGATGGAGGTCAGTATAGATGGACTAATAGAGAAAGTCCCACACACTGCTAGAAGGCCAAATATTTTTTCAGAGCTAGATGCAGACAAAAAATTATTTTTAATTTGCAACCTGATGGAGGTCAGTATAGATGGACTAATAGAGAAAGTCCCACACACTGCTAGAAGGCCAAATATTTTTTCAGAGGTAGATGCAGAAAAAAATGATATTCAGTTTGCAACCTGATGGAGGTCAGTATAGATGGACTAATAGAACAAGTCCCACACACAGCTAGAAGCCCAAATATTTTTTCAGAGGTAGATGCAGATAAAAATTATTTTTAATTTGCAACCTGATGGAGGTCAGTATAGATGGACTAATAGAGAAAGTCCCACACACTGCTAGAAGGCCAAATATTTTTTCAGAGCTAGATGCAGACAAAAAATTATTTTCAGTTTGCAACCTGATGGAGGTCAGTATAGATGGACTAATAGAACAAGTCCCACACACTGCTAGAAGGCCAAATATTTTTTCAGAGCTAGATGCAGAAAAAAATTATATTCAGTTTGCAACCTGATGGAGGTCTGTATAGATGGATTAATAGAACAAGTCCCACACACAGCTAGAAGCCCAATATTTTTTCAGAGGTAGATGCAGAAAAAAAATATATTCAGTTTGCAACCTGATGGAGGTCAGTATAGATGGACTAATAGAGAAAGTCCCACACACTGCTAGAAGGCCAAATATTTTTTCAGAGCTAGATGCAGACAAAAAATTATTTTTAATTTGCAACCTGATGGAGGTCAGTATAGATGGACTAATAGAGAAAGTCCCACACACTGCTAGAAGGCCAAATATTTTTTCAGAGGTAGATGCAGAAAAAAATTATATTCAGTTTGCAACCTGATGGAGGTCAGTATAGATGGACTAATAGAACAAGTCCCACACACAGCTAGAAGCTAAAATATTTTTTCAGAGGTAGATGCAGATAAAAATTATTTTTAATTTGCAACCTGATGGAGGTCAGTATAGATGGACTAATAGAGAAAGTCCCACACACTACTAGAAGGCCAAATATTTTTTCAGAGCTAGATGCAGACAAAAAATTATTTTCAGTTTGCAACCTGATGGAGGTCAGTATAGATGGACTAATAGAACAAGTCCCACACACTGCTAGAAGGCCAAATATTTTTTCAGAGCTAGATGCAGAAAAAAATTATATTCAGTTTGCAACCTGATGGAGGTCTGTATAGATGGATTAATAGAACAAGTCCCACACACAGCTAGAAGCCCAATATTTTTTCAGAGGTAGATGCAGAAAAAAAATATATTCAGTTTGCAACCTGATGGAGGTCAGTATAGATGGACTAATAGAGAAAGTCCCACACACTGCTAGAAGGCCAAATATTTTTTCAGAGCTAGATGCAGACAAAAAATTATTTTTAATTTGCAACCTGATGGAGGTCAGTATAAATGGACTAATAGAGAAAGTCCCACACACTGCTAGAAGGCCAAATATTTTTTCAGAGCTGGATGCAGACAAAAAATTATTTTTAATTTGCAACCTGATGGAGGTCAGTATAGATGGACTAAAAGAGAAAGTCCCACACACTGCTAGAAGGCCAAATATTTTTTCAGAGCTAGATGCATAAAAAAATTATATTCAGTTTGCAACCTTATGGAGGTCAGTATAGATGGACCAATAGAACAAGTCCCACACACAGCTAGAAGCCCAAATATTTTTTCAGAGGTAGATGCAGATAAAAATTATTTTTAATTTGCAACCTGATGGAGGTCAGTATAGATGGACTAATAGAGAAAGTCCCACACACTGCTAGAAGGCCAAATATTTTTTCAGAGCTAGATGCAGACAAAAAATTATTTTCAGTTTGCAACCTGATGGAGGTCAGTATAGATGGACTAATAGAACAAGTCCCACACACTGCTAGAAGGCCAAATAATTTTTCCGAGGTAGATGCAGAAAAAAATTATATTCAGTTTGCAACCTGATGGAGGTCAGTATAGATGGACTAATAGAGAAAGTTTCACACACTGCTAGAAGGCCAAATATTTTTTCAGAGCTAGATGCAGACAAAAAATTATTTTTAATTTGCAACCTGATGGAGGTCAGTATAGATGGACTAATAGAGAAAGTCCCACACACTGCTAGAAGGCCAAATATTTTTTCAGAGCTTGATGCAGATAAAAATTATTTTTAATTTGCAACCTGATGGAGGTCAGTATAGATGGACTAATAGAGAAAGTCCCACACACTGCTAGAAGGCCAAATATTTTTTCAGAGCTAGATGCAGACAAAAAATTATTTTCAGTTTGCAACCTGATGGAGGTCAGTATAGATGGACTAATAGAACAAGTCCCACACACTGCTAGAAGGCCAAATATTTTTTCAGAGCTAGATGCAGAAAAAAATTATATTCAGTTTGCAACCTGATGGAGGTCTGTATAGATGGATTAATAGAACAAGTCCCACACACAGCTAGAAGCCCAATATTTTTTCAGAGGTAGATGCAGAAAAAAAATATATTCAGTTTGCAACCTGATGGAGGTCAGTATAGATGGACTAATAGAGAAAGTCCCACACACTGCTAGAAGGCCAAATATTTTTTCAGAGCTAGATGCAGACAAAAAATTATTTTTAATTTGCAACCTGATGGAGGTCAGTATAAATGGACTAATAGAGAAAGTCCCACACACTGCTAGAAGGCCAAATATTTTTTCAGAGCTGGATGCAGATAAAAATTATTTTTAATTTGCAACCTGATGGAGGTCAGTATAGATGGACTAAAAGAGAAAGTCCCACACACTGCTAGAAGGCCAAATATTTTTTCAGAGCTAGATGCATAAAAAAATTATATTCAGTTTGCAACCTTATGGAGGTCAGTATAGATGGACCAATAGAACAAGTCCCACACACAGCTAGAAGCCCAAATATTTTTTCAGAGGTAGATGCAGATAAAAATTATTTTTAATTTGCAACCTGATGGAGGTCAGTATAGATGGACTAATAGAGAAAGTCCCACACACTGCTAGAAGGCCAAATATTTTTTCAGAGCTAGATGCAGACAAAAAATTATTTTCAGTTTGCAACCTGATGGAGGTCAGTATAGATGGACTAATAGAACAAGTCCCACACACTGCTAGAAGGCCAAATAATTTTTCCGAGGTAGATGCAGAAAAAAATTATATTCAGTTTGCAACCTGATGGAGGTCAGTATAGATGGACTAATAGAGAAAGTTTCACACACTGCTAGAAGGCCAAATATTTTTTCAGAGCTAGATGCAGACAAAAAATTATTTTTAATTTGCAACCTGATGGAGGTCAGTATAGATGGACTAATAGAGAAAGTCCCACACACTGCTAGAAGGCCAAATATTTTTTCAGAGCTGGATGCAGATAAAAATTATTTTTAATTTGCAACCTGATGGAGGTCAGTATAGATGGACTAATAGAGAAAGTCCCACACACTGCTAGAAGGCCAAATATTTTTTCAGAGCTAGATGCATAAAAAAATGATATTCAGTTTGCAACCTTATGGAGGTCAGTATAGATGGACTAATAGAACAAGTCCCACACACAGCTAGAAGCCCAAATATTTTTTCAGAGGTAGATGCAGATAAAAATTATTTTTAATTTGCAACCTGATGGAGGTCAGTATAGATGGACTAATAGAGAAAGTCCCACACACTGCTAGAAGGCCAAATATTTTTTCAGAGCTAGATGCAGACAAAAAATTATTTTCAGTTTGCAACCTGATGGAGGTCAGTATAGATGGACTAATAGAACAAGTCCCACACACTGCTAGAAGGCCAAATAATTTTTCCGAGGTAGATGCAGAAAAAAATTATATTCAGTTTGCAACCTGATGGAGGTCAGTATAGATGGACTAATAGAGAAAGTTTCACACACTACTAGAAGGCCAAATATTTTTTCAGAGCTAGATGCAGACAAAAAATTATTTTTAATTTGCAACCTGATGGAGGTCAGTATAGATGGACTAATAGAGAAAGTCCCACACACTGCTAGAAGGCCAAATATTTTTTCAGAGCTGGATGCAGATAAAAATTATTTTTAATTTGCAACCTGATGGAGGTCAGTATAGATGGACTAATAGAGAAAGTCCCACACACTGCTAGAAGGCCAAATATTTTTTCAGAGCTAGATGCATAAAAAAATTATATTCAGTTTGCAACCTTATGGAGGTCAGTATAGATGGACTAATAGAACAAGTCCCACACACAGCTAGAAGCCCAAATATTTTTTCAGAGGTAGATGCAGATAAAAATTATTTTTAATTTGCAACCTGATGGAGGTCAGTATAGATGGACTAATAGAGAAAGTCCCACACACTGCTAGAAGGCCAAATATTTTTTCAGAGCTAGATGCAGACAAAAAATTATTTTCAGTTTGCAACCTGATGGAGGTCAGTATAGATGGACTAATAGAACAAGTCCCACACACTGCTAGAAGGCCAAATATTTTTTCAGAGGTAGATGCAGAAAAAAATTATATTCAGTTTGCAACCTGATGGAGGTCTGTATAGATGGATTAATAGAACAAGTCCCACACACAGCTAGAAGCCCAATATTTTTTCAGAGGTAGATGAAGAAAAAAAATATATTCAGTTTGCAACCTGATGGAGGTCAGTATAGATGGACTAATAGAGAAAGTCCCACACACTGCTAGAAGGCCAAATATTTTTTCAGAGCTAGATGCAGACAAAAAATTATTTTTAATTTGCAACCTGATGGAGGTCAGTATAGATGGACTAATAGAGAAAGTCCCACACACAGCTAGAAGCCCAAATATTTTTTCAGAGCTAGATGCAGAAAAAAATTATATTCAGTTTGCAACCTGATGGAGGTCAGTATAGATGGACTAATAGAACAAGTCCCACACACAGCTAGAAGCCCAAATATTTTTTCAGAGGTAGATGCAGAAAAAAATTATATTCAGTTTGCAACCTGATGGAGGTCTGTATAGATGGATTAATAGAACAAGTCCCACACACAGCTAGAAGCCCAATATTTTTTCAGAGGTAGATGCAGAAAAAAAATATATTCAGTTTGCAACCTGATGGAGGTCAGTATAGATGGACTAATAGAGAAAGTCCCACACACTGCTAGAAGGCCAAATATTTTTTCAGAGCTAGATGCAGACAAAAAATTATTTTTAATGTGTAACCTGATGGAGGTCAGTATAGATGGACTAATAGAGAAAGTCCCACACACTGCTAGAAGGCCAAATATTTTTTCAGAGCTGGATGCAGATAAAAATTATTTTTAATTTGCAACCTGATGGAGGTCAGTATAGATGGACTAATAGAGAAAGTCCCACACACTGCTAGAAGGCCAAATATTTTTTCAGAGCTAGATGCAGAAAAAAATTATATTCAGTTTGCAACCTAATGGAGGTCTGTATAGATGGATTAATAGAACAAGTCCCACACACAGCTAGAAGCCCAATATTTTTTCAGAGGTAGATGCAGAAAAAAAATATATTCAGTTTGCAACCTGATGGAGGTCAGTATAGATGGACTAATAGAGAAAGTCAAACACACTGCTAGAAGGCCAAATATTTTTTCAGAGCTAGATGCAGAAAAAAATTATATTCAGTTTGCAACCTGATGGAGGTCAGTATAGATGGACTAATAGAACAAGTCCCACACACTGCTAGAAGCCCAAATATTTTTTCAGAGCTAGATGCAGAAAAAAATTATATTCAATTTGCAACCTGATGGAGGTCAGTATAGATGGACTAATAGAATGATGCTATGCCCAAAAGATTTTACTTCACTAGGTGCAGTAAAAAAATTGGTATTCTATACACAGGTGGTATATCTTGCAACACAGATAGGCTACTCCACTGACTAACACACTCTGCAATAGGCCAAAAAGGATTAGCTTTGCTAGATTCAGCCAAATGCTGTGAAAAAAACTTGCACAGCACTGGCACAGACCTGCCTGGCAAAAACTGATAGGAACTGATGTAACCTAGTCCTGAAAAGGACTGCAATTACAATTAGTCTTTACTCCCACAATCTATCTATTTAAGAGCACAGACCTGCCTGATAAAAGTCGTAGGAAATGCTGTAACCTAGTCCTTAAAAGGACTGCAATCACAACTATTCCCTACTCCCAAGCTATCTGTAGATTTGTGCGAAAATTGGCTTGAAATTAACAAGGTATAGCGCACACAGCAACAGCGGTGCCGTCTAACACGCAGCTGCAGCAGTGAGAAAATGGTGGCGATGGGGAAAATGGCTTGGTCTTATAGGGCAAGGACATGTGACATACACTGCCAATGACACATGCCCTTGCTTGTGTGAAAAAAGCACTTCGCTCCGTGTGTGCGCTGCTGATAGGCTGACAGATTGCACCTCCCCACTGTAAATGCGGGAAAGAGAAAAAAAAATGGAGATCTTCATTATTCCTGCAGAGATCCATCCCCTGCCCCTCCCCCACCCCGCTGTACACTCAAACTGCGTATTAACATTAATTTTCATCATTACTGAGAAAAAATCCAGTTATGATTTTGGTGCACGAACAGTTATCGAACATAACCTCGAACAGCCGAATTTTTCTCAAATCGTTCGTGTTCGCCGAACGGCTCGAACACCGCCCAAAACAGCTCGAATTTGAGATTGGCGAACAGTTCGAGTAGAACAACGCTCATCTCTAAACATGAGTTGGCTCATCCTTTGTAGTCTGAAAAAAGACCCAGTCTAGGCAACCCTTGCCGCCCCTGCGAGCTGCAGACCAGAGACCACTGCTGGTTGTGGCTAAGGATGAAGTGCTCCTCGTGCTTGAATCACTCCGTATCTTCGCCATAAGACGCAACGTTATGGAAAAATGCAAGGGCGCAATAGGGTCTTATTCAATTAATAAATGTTACATAAAAGTATTAAAAACTGCTCACCTAGTAGGGTTGTGTGGGACCTAACACCTATAAAGCCGGGACTCCAAATGCTGCAGCTTCCTATGGATATGTCAGAGATAGATTCTGGGAAAGGAAGTAATTTCTGCGCTCTCTGGAGTCACGACAAACCATTAGTATGGATAAAAATGTAGGTTTATTGTCTACGCGTTTCAGAGTCCACCGACTCCTTCTTCAGGACGACCATACATAACCCAACTCCTCTGAGGATATTGTAAATAAGTCCCAGCAAACTAATGGGAATCAAAAGGGTGCTACAGCTGAGACCAATAGCCCTATTATCGTGAAAAAAAAAGCGGATGAAATTAGGAATGGTCAGGCTGCTAACATCAATATCTCTGAAAACAATTTGGAGGAAAACCTCACAGATCCATTACCAAAAAAAAGCCCAACTAAATTTACATCCTTCTCAGATGCAAAAAAAACATTTGGAAATAATAAAAAAACGAATTGAAAGAATCAATGAGGAAAGGAGAAAATCGCAAAGTTTTAAAGATCTCTTCCCATTTATGCCCAAGGACAATACTGTTAGTGAGTCTCAGAACCACGCCCTAAAAAACACTCCTATGCCCACTGATACAGATCTATTAGAGTTTACTGTATATGAGGCTTATAATGATGAGGAAGTTGTAGATGAAGAGAATGTCGTAACCTTTGATAATACAGGGTAGGCCAAAGGAGCCACAGTTCCTTTTTTTGCCCAGGGCATTGTCCCCCAAGAAGAAATTAATAACAAACTTTTATCCGCCAAAACCAGGAAAAAGAAAAAGCTCTATAGAGGATGCAGAGCTGGCAAATTACAGCAAAAAAAGGAAAAGCAGGGATCCCACTGATTCTGAACTAGCGGTACAAACAAAGACTATACAGATTTTTAACCTATCTAATTATCACCTTACTAAGGATGAAACCTCAGTCCTTTCCAAAGGACAATCTGTTTATCCAACTTATGAAACCAAAGACTTTGATTTATTTTTGGATTTCCAAACTTTTATTAGAAAAATAACTGTAAAAAGGCATTTCCTTGTAAATAGTAAAAAAGATTCACCCTTGGTAATGCAGGGGGATATACCTGATGAATTTTTACATGTGGACCTCAATGCGAAATCCTCTTTTTATCCCATAGATAGTAAAGGACAGTATATCAGTACTTTCTGTGATCTGGTATTGAACAAATTTAAGACCTCCCTTACACTAAAAAATAAAACAAAAAATTTGACAGCCCAAGAGAGAGCAGCTCTGCAATCTCTCCAGAATAATACCGACATCATTATCAGATCTGCGAATAAAGGTGGGGGTATTGTTATCCAAAATACCACCGATTATTGTAAGGAAGCAAACAGAATTTTGTCCGACCCTGTATATTACCAAGAGTTCATAACTGACCCCTTTCCCCATATAACCAGCCAGTATAATACTCTTGTTGAAAAGGCAACTACTATGGATATTTTAAATAAGAAAGTAAAGAAGTCTCTGATCAACAGATTTCCTACAATACCGTTTTTTTCTACCACCTGCCTAAGGTTCACAAAGATCTTCTGAATCCTGCTGGCCGTCCAATCATCTCGGGCATCGGGTCTTTAACAAGTAATTTGTCTGCTTATATAGACAAAATCATGAAACCACATGTATGCAATCTATCTAGTTACATTAGAGACTCTACGGAATTAATTAGCTCACTACATGATCTGGAATGGAAAAACTGATATGTTTTTTTAACAATGGACGTATCAGCCTTGTACTCCAACATTGAACATGACATTGGTCTTCTTTGTTTTGAAAAATTTGTATGGAGTGACCCGAAACTTCCAACAACCCAAAAACAATTCATTATGCAGGGATTAGCATTTCTTTTAAAGAACAATTATTTTAGTTTTCTTGGAAAATTTTATCATCAAAAACGGGGGACCGCGATGGGATTGAGGGTAGCGCCTACGTATGCAAATCTTTTTATGGGTCTATTTGAACAAGTGTTTATATATCAAAATATTGTGATTTACAAACGATTAGTGTTGAGCGATACCTTCCGATATCGGGAAATATCGGATCGGATTGGATCGGACCGATACCGAAAAAGTATCGGACATCGCCGAATCCGATACCGGAAACCAATGCAAGTCAATGGGACAGAAATATTGGAATGAAAATAAACCCTTTGTTTCCTTGTAGGTTAATTCTACATGAAGGAAAACAACTAAGAATAATGTAGAATGTATTGGGGGAGGTGGGGGAGACAATAAAGGCATAGAGGTTTAGCCCAATCAAATGGAATAGCAGGAATTAATATTTTTTTTAAGACGTTCTGAGTTACGGAAATATTGACTATGTTAAGTATTTTTATATTTTGTCAGATATTTATGTTTCACTACTTCCATGCTCTTCGCCTTCTTTTTTACTTCTCCCACACTTTCTCCTTCATCATCCTCAGCATCGTTTTCATCCACTTCTTCTTCACCTTCTTCATCTTCTTCTTCTTCACCTTCTTCGTATTATTCATTTTTTTTCATTCTTCATATTCTACTTCTTCATATTCTTCTTCTTCATCATATTCTTATTTGTGACAGGCATTCCTGTAGTTGTTATCTATAAAAGGTTGGACATTACACCTTTCGTTCTGCCCGTCACAAAAGATTTACAACAGGATTTGTCCGCGTTCAGTTTGGCCTGCAGCAGCAGGTCTTTTCCAGGGGCACCACGAGGAGGAACGGACTCACCCCCATACACTGCTTAGTCATCTTCTGCTTATAATTTAGATATTATCTTTTGCTCTGATTTTTAGTCTTATGCTTAATGTTCTTCCGCTTTTTGTTCTGCAGCTTCTTGTATTTCTGCTTCTTGGTTTTCTGTCTCTTGTTCTTCTGTATCTTGGTGCTTGTCTTCTCTTCTTTGTCCTCTTGGTCAACTTCTTCAGGGTCATCTTCTTGGTCTTCTTCGGGGTGGTCTTCAGGGTCGTCGTCTTCGGGGGTCCTCGTCTTCAGGGTCCTCGTCTTCTTCGGGTTGGTCTTCTGGGTACTCGTCTTCGGGGTCCTCGTCTTCTTCGGGGTGGTCTTCAGGGTCCTCGTCTTCTTCGGGGTGGTCTTCAGGGTCCTCGTCTTCTTCGGGGTGGTCTTCAGGGTCCTCGTCTTCAGGGTCGTCGTCTTCGGGGTCCTCGTCTTCTTAGGGTTGTTCTTCAGGGTCCTCGTCTTCGGGGTCCTCGTCAGGGAGATCCAGAGTGATTACCAAGAACCATTTCAAAAAGCTTGAACTTGGAAATGTAGCAGAAGGTACAAGAAAGTTGAGGAACTACCGAGGACCAGCTGACGGTACTGGAACCCGGATGGGTAGCAGAAGGTACAAGAGCCAATGGAACTGCCAAAGACCAGCTGACGGTACTGGAACTCGGTTACTAAGCAGGAGGTACCTGTGCCAGAAAGCACTACCAAGGACCAGCAGACGGTGGAACTTGGATACCGAGAAGGAGGCACCTAATCCAAAGGCACTGCCGAGAACCAGCTGACGGTATTGGAACCCGGATGGGTAGCAGAAGATACCCATGTAAAAAAAAGTTCAAGGCCGCGAGCCGGCCGCAGTTACCAAAACCCACAGTCCTACAGGGGGTGCTTGTCCTATTGGCACTATGGAACCAGCCTTCATTGCCAGATCCCGCAGCCCACATAGGAGTCACCTAAGCTGCAGGCACCATAGAGTCGGCTAACCCGACCGCAACACGACAGGACAACGCATTGGAGGCAAAGTGACGTTGACACTACCCGGAAACAGCTGGCGTGCTGGAACCAGGCTGGGCAGGAGGGAGTACCCGAGCCAAAGACACTGCCGAGAACCAGCTGACGGTACTGGAACCTGGATGGGTAGTAGAAGGTACAAGAGCCAATGGAACTGCCGAAGACCAGCTGACGGTACTGGAACTCGGTTACTAAGCAGGAGGTACCTGTGCCAGAAAGCACTACCAAGGACCAGCAGACGTTGATGGAACTTGGATACCGAGAAGGAGGCACCTAATCCAAAGGCACTGCCGAGAACCAGCTGACGGTACTGGAACCCGGATGGGTAGCAGAAGGTACCCATGTAAAAAAAAGTTCAAGGCCGTGAGCCGGCCGCAGTTACCAAAACCCACAGTCCTACAGGGGGTGCTTGTCCTATTGGCACTATGGAACCAGCCTTCATTGCCAGATCCCACAGCCCACATAGGAGTCACCTAAACTGCAGGTACCATAGAGTCAGCTAACCCGACCGCAACACGACAGGACAATGCATTGGAGGCAAAGTGACGTTGACACTACCCGGAAACAGCTGGCGTGCTGGAACCAGGCTGGGCAGGAGGGAGTACCCGTGCCAAAGACACTGCCGAGAACCAGCTGACGGTACTGGAACCCGGATGGGTAGTAGAAGGTACAAGAGCCAATGGAACTGCCGAAGACCAGCTGACGGTACTGGAACTCGGTTACTAAGCAGGAGGTACCTGTGCCAGAAAGCACTACCAAGGACCAGCAGACATTGGTGGAACTTGGATACCGAGAAGGAGGCACCTAATCCAAAGGCACTGCCGAGAACCAGCTGACGGTACTGGAACCCGGATGGGTAGTAGAAGGTACAAGAGCAAATGGAACTACCGAGAACCAGTTGGCGGTGCTGGAACCCAGGGTAAATACTAAAAACAGAGTGGAGCCAGAGGTGTAATTGGAGCAAATTTTAAATCAGTAGTACAGTGGATGTGGACAAAGCAGGAGAATTTGCCGGACACACAGCAGGGGAACAGCTGACGTTACTGAACCCCAATAACACTGGAGCAAGCGTTGACTGTGCAGACGGCACTTCTGAGCAGCAACTAGCGGTATTGGAGCCCAGGGTAAATACTAAAAACAGAGGAGCCAGAGGTGTAATTGGAGCAACTTTAAAATCTGTAGTAGTGAGAATGTGGACAGAGCAGGAGAAATTGCCGTCCGCACAGCAGGGGAACAGCTGACGTTACTGAACCCCAATAACATGGCAGCAAGTGTTGACTGTGCAGACGGCACTTCCGAGAGCCAACTGGCGGTGTTGGAGCTCAGGGATAATACTGAAAACAGAGGAGCCAGAGGTGTATTTGGAGGAGGTTTTAAATCAGTAGTACAGTGGATGTGGACAGAGCAGGAGAAATTGCCGTCCGCACAGCAGGGGAACAGCTGACGTTACTGAACCCCAATAACACGGCAGCAAGTGTTGACTGTGCAGACGGCACTTCCGAGCGCCAACTGGCGGTGTTGGAGCTCAGGGATAATACTGAAAACAGAGGAGCCAGAGGTGTAATTGGAGCAACTTTAAAATCTGTAGTAGTGAGAATGTGGACAGAGCAGGAGAAATTGCCGTCCGCACAGCAGGGGAACAGCTGACGTTACTGAACCCCAATAACACGGCAGCAAGTGTTGACTGTGCAGACGGCACTTCCGAGCGCCAACTGGCAGTGGTGGAGCTCAGGGATTACAGTTCAGGTGGTAGAAACATGAACAGAACAGGAGACCTGGATACTGTTGCCAACCAATTATTTATTCTGGAAGAGGACTGGCAAATTCATGAGAGATCCAGGCCTTGTTCATTTTGAGAAAATAAGCCGGTCAACGTTATCGGAGGATAGTCGCTTGCGACGGTCTGTTAGTACACCACCTGCGGCACTAAAGAAGTGTTCCGATAATACACTAGCAGCAGGGCAAGCATGCACCTCCAATGCATACTGACTAAGCTCTGGCCATGTATCCAGCTTACAGACCCAAAACTTGAAGGGAGAAGAGCTGTCTGGGAGTACACTAAGAGGGCAAGACATGTAGTCTGTCACCATCTGACGGAAACGTTGCCTCCTGCTGACTGGAGCCGTCTGTGATGGTGTAGACATTTGTGGCGGCGGGGACACAAAACTTTGCCACATTTCGGCCATACTGGTCTTGCCTTGTGCTGAGGCGCTGCTTCTGCTCCTTCTTTGTGCAGAGCTTCCTCCACTGCCTCGACGCACTGAGCTGCTTTGTAAAGCACTAGCAGCACTGCTCTCGGTTGGAATGGAGAACATGATGGAATGCACCAGTGCGTCTTGGTACTCCCGCATTTTACGCTCCCGGTTCAACGGTGTTATGAGGCTTTGTAAGTTGTCCCGGTAGCGAGGATCTAGGAGGGTGGACACCCAATAATCAGCCGTGTTGAGAATGTGGGCGATGCGGCGGTCGTTTCTCAGGCACTGCAGCATGAAATCAACCATGTGCTGCAGACTGCCAACTGGCCAAGAAACGCTGTCCCCTGCTTGAGGCGTGATCTCTGCCTGCTCAGCATCACCCCACCCTCGCTCTAGATACTGACTACCAGAGCATTGTGTACCTCCCTCCTCTGGACAGATGTCTTCCTCATCCATTGACTCCTCCTCATCCTCCTCACAAAGTGTCCCCTGCCTAGGCCTTTGTGAGGAACCACGTTGCACAGACTGTAGAGAAGCAGATGGCATTTGTGACTCCTCATCCTCCACCTCTTCGAAAACCTCGTCCCTTAGTGCTTGCAGTGTTTTTTCAAGCAGGCAGATAAGGGGGATAGTCATGCTGACTAGTGCATCATCTGCACTCGCCATCCGCGTGGAATAATCGAAGGCACGCAAAACGTGGCAAATGTCCTTCATAGAGGCCCACTCAGTGGTGGTGAAGTGTGAACGGCGTGCACTGCGACTTGTTTGCGCCTGCTGCAGCTGGTACTCCATTACTGCTGCCTGCTGCTCACACAACCTCTCCAACATATGTAACGTTGAATTCCACCTGGTGGGTAGGTCACATATGATGCGATGTTCCGGAAGACGTAATCGGCGCTGCAGAGCTGCAATGCGTGATCTTGCATTGCTGGAACGCCGCAAGTGAGCGCACTCTATGCGGACCTTGTGAAGCAGTGCATCAAGATCCGGATAGTCCCTCAAAAAACTCTGCACGACCAAGTTGAGCACATGTGCCAGACATGGGGTGTGAGTGAGGTTGCCTAGGCCCAGAGCTGCCACCAGATTTCGGCCATTGTCACACACTACCATGCCTGGCTGGAGATTCGCTGGCACAAACCATACGTCGCTCTGCTGCTTGATGGCATTCCAGAGCTCCTGCGCTGTGTGGCTTTGATTCCCCAAAGAAATTAATTTTAATACGGCCTGTTGACGTTTGGCCACAGCTGTGCTCATATTGGTCACCATAACAGGTAACCGTTCACGGGTCGATGTGGAGGTAGACCATGACGGCTCCTGCAGCGCTGATTCAGAGGAACTGGAGTATGAGGAGGAGTCAATGTGTACAGACTGGATTCCTGCTATCCTTGGAGTTGGCAGAACACGTACAGCGCCACTCTCAAGATCTGTACCCGGCTCCACAACATTTACCCAATGGGCAGTGAGGAAAAGGTATCGTCCCTGTCCATGCTTACTGGTCCACGCATCAGTGGTCAGGTGGACCTTGCTACTGACGGCGTTTTGTAGCGCATGTTTAATTTTTCCCTCCACATGATGTTGCAGGGCAGGGACGGCTTGCCTGCTGAAATAAAAGCGGCTGGGCACGTTGTATTGTGGGACTGCCAATGCCATAAAGTTACGGAATGTGTCAGTCTCCACCAGCCTGAATGATAGCATTTCAAGGGCCAGTAGTTTAGCAATGCCAGCATTCAAAGCCTGTGCTCGGGGGTGGTTTGCCGAGTATGGGCGCCTTTTCTCCCATGCCTGTGCTAACGATGGCTGTAGACTGGCCTGGGAGTGTGAGGATGACTGGGAAAGTGGTGCTGTGGGTGGAATTACACTGTGTCTCTGTACAACAGTGCCAGAGATTCTTCCATGGCGATCCTGTGAGGAAGCCGAACCAGCTGTGTGTGAGCTGGAGGAAGAGGCTACAACACGAGCTGAAGAGGTGGTAGGTGGCACTGTAGGTTGGCCTAGGTCTTCAGTGTGTTTGGTCCGCACATGTTTCCACATATTTGTGGTATTGAGGTTGCTGACTCTTTTCCCTCTTTTCACCTTCTGATTACACAGCTTGCATTTGACAAAGCAAATGTCATCTGCAACTGTGTCAAAAAAGGACCAGGCACTGCAAGTCTTGGGAGCGCCCGCTTTGGATTTTGGAAGAGCCATGCTCCTAATGGGTGCCGAAGTGGAGGCTACAGGCAACCAAGTCTGCCCCCTCCCTCTCCCTCCTTTTTGGGCTGTTCGGGGAATCTCTTCCTCAGAGCTGCTCCCACCACCTTCCTGTCCCTCACGCCATGATGGGTCAAGGACCTCATCATCTACACCACCCTCTTCAAACAACTGCTTCTCCTGGGTAGTCTCGACAGCACAGTACGCACCAGAAAGTGGCACCTGAGTCTCATCATCAGATGCGTACTGAGGTGTGCTGCTGACCATAGGCACTGGCCCACCCGCCTTTTCAGATTCAGAGAGACAAAATGGTTGCGCATCACTGCATACTACCTCTTCTTCAAATTCTCGAATTCTGCTTGGCTGGCCCCCTCTTTCCAAGCCAAGAGATTCAGAGAACAGAAGTAGAGATGGCTCCTGTCCAGGGCTCTCTGACTGCCTGGGCAATTTGGCAGGTGGTGAAGAGACAGATGGGTGCTCTTCAGTGCTCAGGACCTGAGAGGATCTGGAACTAATTGAAGTCGATGCGTTAGCTGCCATCCATCCGACAACGGCTTCAATTTGGTCCTCCCGCAGCAGTGGGGTACGGCTAGCTCCTACAAAGCTGCGCATAAAGGACTGTTCCCTGGTAAAACTGGGGGATGCTGAGTCACTGGTGCCCGTAGCAGGCACAGAATCCCCACGTCCTCTCCCTGCAGGCACAGAATCCTCACGTCCTCTCCCTGCAGAAACTCCACGCCCACGCCCACGCCCACATGCCTTACTCCCTGCCTTCTTCATCTTGGTAGACTGATAAAGATAGGCAGAAAAGTGCTAAGGGCTTAGCGTGCTTATTCCTGAACAGCTGCTAACAGGTATAAGAAACACTAATTTTATAAAGTGTGGACTAGACTTTAATATAAGCTAATGTGGCCTACACAACTGTAAAGTGGAGTGTTTGGTGAACTTTATTTAGGTTTTTTTTGTCACAAAAAGACACTGGATGTGCCTAAAGATGTAATAACGATAGTATCACAAACTTTTTGTAGCTATTACAATGTAGGAAGGTAACCTACAATGCAATAGATGAGGCTACAAAAAATAGGCTAATACTAATCTGGCTGGGGCTGCAGGGCCCAATGCTGCAGAAAGGCTCCTCAAACTACTCCTATATAGTGTGTTTGGAACCAATTTAGCTGAATACGGATGGAACCACCACACTAATAAGAGAAATCAGGAAAAATTATGAATTGGCAAAAAAGGACAATGTATGAGGCAGTGACACACACTGAGTGCACTACAACCAGACGTGGTTGAAGCACACACTACAGGGTGAGCTGCACTCACACACCAGACCTTGCAGACAGCGGTGAACAGTACAGATGCAGAGCACTGTGCACTAGCGCTGCAAGACCAAAAAAATTTCTCTATCTACTCCTATATAGTGTGTTTGGAACCAATTTAGCTGAATACGGATGGAACCACCACACTAATAGGAGATATCAGGAAAAATTATGAATTGGCAAAAAAGGACAATGTATGAGGCAGTGACACACACTGAGTGCACTACAACCAGACGTGGTTGAAGCACACACTACAGGGTGAGCTGCACTCACACACAGACCTTGCAGACAGCGGTGAACAGTACAGATGCAGAGCACTGTGCACTAGCGCTGCAAGACCAAAAAAATTTCTCTATCTACTCCTATATAGTGTGTTTGGAACCAATTTAGCTGAATACGGATGGAACCACCACACTAATAGGAGATATCAGGAAAAATTATGAATTGGCAAAAAAGGACAATGTATGAGGCAGTGACACACACTGAGTGCACTATAACCAGACGTGGCTGAAGCACACACTACAGGGTGAGCTGCACTCACACACAGAGACCTTGCAGAAAGCGGTGAACAGCACAGAGAACTGTGCACTAGTGACGCGCCCCCTGGGACATATTCCTTTTTGAGGGGAATACCCGGCACCGGATCAGATGGGGGGGGGTTGTAGTCTCCGAGCGGCTGTGACCCGGCCCGTGCCCAGGGCGTCAAGCTCAGTGTTATGTGGCAGTCCTACAGATGTTATTAAGAGTTCTTTTGTGTCGACTACGCCACCCGTTGTGATGCGGTCACTGTGGCCGCCGCTGCAGCAGGGTCCGCTGAGGCTGATGGTGGGTGCGCAGCTTGGTGGGATAACCCCCAACGGGAGGGGTATAGCCTCAGGGGGGACAGGTGCAGAGGATGGGGGTTGTGGTGGTGCAATGCAGACGGCAATGAAGACAGAGTCGGGTTGTGCAGTTAAGGGTGTTTACTTACTGCAGATGTTGTACTGGTCACTCCAGCTTCGAGTGACCACCCGAGCCGTGCTGCGTCCACCAGGTCCTGGATCCAGCCAACCCCCAAACAAGTCCGGAGCGTGGCCCTGAGCTCTCCTTCTGTCCCGTTCTCTGGCCGTCCCCACCAGTGATCCACCTAGGTCCAGCTCCCTCGGGCCTTCTGTTGGGACACCCTTGGCCTTGGGTTCCCTGACCCTTCATGTGGTGTGCCTTCGGGGTGGATGTGATGGGTGGCCGTGGCAGATGCTGCCCACGGCCTCCGGTCTCTGGCTAGGGTGTGTTTTCTGCCCCCGCCAGTTTGGGATCCGGTACCCTGTGCCGACTCTTCACCCGGGGATTTAATTTGGGTTCTTGGAGTCCTCTTTTCTGTTTCCCCCTCTGGGTCTCTCTTTCTCCTCTCTCACTCTGGGTCTCTCTTCTCCTCTGCTTGCTAACTTGTTCTCTGCATCTGACCCTGATCTTAGTTGGTGCCCACCTTATATACACCCTCTATGTGTGAGCTCAGGTGACCAGCACCCAATGAGCTCCTATCTTTACCCAGGCTGCTCCCCCTATCTGCCCCTACACTACTTGGGATGTACCACCCCCCTCCCACTCCAGCCAGGAACAGACTCGGTCGTACCTGCACATTTCTAAGTGGGAGTACCGTCGGTCTGCTCCTCGGAAATGGGATGTGTGTAGTGCATGCAGCCTACCGAGCTCAGTTCCACACTCCTTCCTTACCCGGGAGTGGAATATCACACCTCTGGGTTGAGGTGCAATACCCCTGTAACAGCCGAATCCTCAGGGTGCTACATTTTCCCCTGGTAAATCACAGCACGTCCTCGGGCTGTAAGACATAAACACCAAACATACATTTTTTTTTTTTTTTTTCATAAACATATAAAACAACATATATTAGCAAATAAAACATTCTCGTCGCCTCTGGCTCCTCCTCCGGTCACTGTGCAACGTGTGACCGGGTAAAGTGCGACAGTCTCTCTGGAAAACTGGTTTTCCTATAAAACCAGTAGGGGGCGCTTTAGGAAGCGCAACTATATACAGGGGAAGTTGGCCGCTCTCAGTCCTCGGCCAGGTAAAGGGAAGGGAATGGCTGCTCACAGTCCTCAGCCTGGTATGGATACGGAATAACGGGTAAACAGTTCACTCATGCTGGTCCCAACGGGGACTATATATATGTAGCAACAGTTTCTTTGGTACCCGGTCGGGTAACTATTTACATCTACTGCTCTGCCGCACTCAACGGCGTCTTCCTCCTGCTCTTTGCTTGTAGCTGGTTGTAACTTCAGACCCGTCCGGGTCCTCTTGCTCCTCCTCCTCGCACCGCAACTCCTCCTCCGTCAGGCGGTGTACGTGGAGGGCGTAAGGTCCTTTGGCACACTTGTGCCGGGTGAAGGTGACCTCGTCTCCGATGTAGAGGTCACGACCTCTGTGCCCCTCCGGCAGATGGGACTCCACGTCTCTGTGCGTGACAAAGACGTCGCCGGGGGTGTTGTTGTCTCGGATGAAGCCCCACCCATGCTGCTGGTTGAACTTGATCACTGTCCCGATGGTGCGGGGACAATGCGCTGCACGGGGGTCCCTCCTGGTCCGGCTCTTCTGCTCGGCACTCCGTACTTGGGCCTGCTGTTCCCGGACCCGCCTCTCTCTCCGCTCCCTCGCAAACTCTTCGAGCTGCTGTCGGCAACACTCAGCACGCTCCGCTGCAGCTGCCCTGGTTTCCTGAGTGAACCCCATTAGGTCTTCTCCGGTGGGGTCCCACTCAAATTGGGCCTCTTCAAGCGGGGGCGAGATCCGTGCCACGGGCGTCGGAGCCGGAATCAGGGGCTCACACAAGGGCCCTAGTCTCTGCTGCCGTTCCAGCTCATGGAATTCTTCGGGCCAGATGAAGGGCCGCCCGTCCGGCCATGTGAGCTGGCTGAACAAGTCCTCTCCCAGACGCGGCACCCTTGGTTTTACGGGTGCGGGCGCGGTGGTGGTGGCGCCCGGGTTGCCCAGGCCTTGCGGCCAGGCCTGGGGCACCTGGAAGGTGAAGGGCACCGTTAGGACGGCGGCGCCCTGGGCTACCTGGCCTTGCGGCCAGGCCGGAGGCTCCGCGGAGGTAGGGGGCGCTGTTGGTGATGCGACGCCCGGGAATTCTAGGCCCTGCGACCAGGCTGGTGGTATTTCCTGCTTGGTCACGCTCGGGGTCGGGGCGTGTGACGTCACAGGGGTCGCGGCGGCGGCTTCCGGTTGGGGCCTAGTCTGCGTCGGTGACATGGCGTTTTCGGGCACAGCAGGGGGACTTTCGGGCTCTGCGACGGGGAGCTGGGGCAGGCAAGCGGTGTCCTGGTTTGGGGTATAGACGTCCCCTTTACCTGCCTCCATGCGTTCGGCTCCCTTCTCGGCGCCGTCTCCGGCCTTGGGTCCTCCCGCGCCATCCTCAGAGGCGGTCTGTCTCCTCATCTTGGCTGGCGTGCTCCGGGTCTTGGTTTGCTGGGCCATCTCTCGGCTCCACTCCGCCAATGTCTCTCGCTGTACCCGGGCCATCCTCCGTGCGAGGCCCTCCAGGGCAGTCTGTGCACACTCCCGGTCTCGGGGGAGCTGTGCAAGGACCTCCACTAGGCCTAGTGGGGTCGTGGTTTCTAGCAGGCTCCTGACCAACGGGTCGGTGCTGCTCTGCTCTTCTTCCAGCAGGCTCCTGGCCAGCGGGCCGGTGCTGCTCTGCTCTCTCGCCATCTCCGGGTGAGCTTCTCTGCTACTCTTCTCCAGGCTTCCTGCCTCCGGGTGCGCTCGCTCCAGACTGCTCCAGGCGGCACCCATCTTCGTTCTTTTCTTTCGTCTCCTCCCACTTCGAGGGCGGTCCCGGGGCAACTCGGTGACTGTCAGCTCCAGGGGTAGTTCTTTCACGCTGACAGACACCTCCAGCATCACAGTCTCTGTTGGTGGGGGCGGTTTCCACTTTTGGCGCCATTTTCTGTCCTGGCCCACGATGGGAGGTGGCCTCTTGCCCTCCTTTGGCACGCCCATAATGGCGTCCGCTGCTCTTCCAAGGCGGGAAATCTGCGGATTTGGCGGGAAGCGTCGCCCAGTGGCGGGAAACTCTGCAGATGGCGGGAACAAGCTGGAAATGGCGGACAATCGGCGGGAATCGACTGGTGATGGGGTCCGATGGCGGGGACCCTCCGGAACCGGCAGGAGACTTCTTCTTGAGGTAAACTTGCACTTTCCTTCAGGCACGCAGTACCCGGGTGTTGTGGGCACGTAATCCTGCCGACTACGCCAAAGTTGACGCGCCCCCTGGGACATATTCCTTTTTGAGGGGAATACCCGGCACCGGATCAGATGGGGGGGGTTGTAGTCTCCGAGCGGCTGTGACCCGGCCCGTGCCCAGGGCGTCAAGCTCAGTGTTATGTGGCAGTCCTACAGATGTTATTAAGAGTTCTTTTGTGTCGACTACGCCACCCGTTGTGATGCGGTCACTGTGGCCGCCGCTGCAGCAGGGTCCGCTGAGGCTGATGGTGGGTGCGCAGCTTGGTGGGATAACCCCCAACGGGAGGGGTATAGCCTCAGGGGGGACAGGTGCAGAGGATGGGGGTTGTGGTGGTGCAATGCAGACGGCAATGAAGACAGAGTCGGGTTGTGCAGTTAAGGGTGTTTACTTACTGCAGATGTTGTACTGGTCACTCCAGCTTCGAGTGACCACCCGAGCCGTGCTGCGTCCACCAGGTCCTGGATCCAGCCAACCCCCAAACAAGTCCGGAGCGTGGCCCTGAGCTCTCCTTCTGTCCCGTTCTCTGGCCGTCCCCACCAGTGATCCACCTAGGTCCAGCTCCCTCGGGCCTTCTGTTGGGACACCCTTGGCCTTGGGTTCCCTGACCCTTCATGTGGTGTGCCTTCGGGGTGGATGTGATGGGTGGCCGTGGCAGATGCTGCCCACGGCCTCCGGTCTCTGGCTAGGGTGTGTTTTCTGCCCCCGCCAGTTTGGGATCCGGTACCCTGTGCCGACTCTTCACCCGGGGATTTAATTTGGGTTCTTGGAGTCCTCTTTTCTGTTTCCCCCTCTGGGTCTCTCTTTCTCCTCTCTCACTCTGGGTCTCTCTTCTCCTCTGCTTGCTGACTTGTTCTCTGCATCTGACCCTGATCTTAGTTGGTGCCCACCTTATATACACCCTCTATGTGTGAGCTCAGGTGACCAGCACCCAATGAGCTCCTATCTTTACCCAGGCTGCTCCCCCTATCTGCCCCTACACTACTTGGGATGTACCACCCCCCTCCCACTCCAGCCAGGAACAGACTCGGTCGTACCTGCACATTTCTAAGTGGGAGTACCGTCGGTCTGCTCCTCGGAAATGGGATGTGTGTAGTGCATGCAGCCTACCGAGCTCAGTTCCACACTCCTTCCTTACCCGGGAGTGGAATATCACACCTCTGGGTTGAGGTGCAATACCCCTGTAGCAGCCGAATCCTCAGGGTGCTACACTAGCACTGCAAGGGACAGCGATTTATAAAGTAGCTTGGGTAAAGCAGAATAGACCAAATAGGTAGCTAAAACTGTCCCTCAGAACAACAGCGTCCTATCCCTAACTGAATTCACAGCAGAGTGAGCTCAAAATGGCGGCGGCGGCGGCTTTTATAGTGCATCATGACATCATTTCAGCAGCCAATCACAGCCATGCCATTAGTTAAGATGCCTACATGCCTAACAGGATGTGCCCACATTTCTTAGGATCCTCATTGGCTGAATAAAATGAAAATGGCTCATTGCATTATGGGAACTTCCGATTCCGGTATACGATATTGCAAAAGTATCGGAATTAAGTATCGGAATTCCGATACCGCGAATATCGGCCGATACCCGATATTTCAGTATCGGAATGCTCAACACTACAAACGATTTATCGATGACCTGTTCTTTATTTGGGATAATACATCCTGCAACATGAGAGAATTCATTGAGGGGCTTAATAAGAACAATTGGGGCATCTCTTTCTCTTCCAACTTTAATACTGATACTATTGACTTCCTAGACATCCGCATTTTTCATATAGATCAGCACTTTCACACCAAGACTTTTTTTTAAGAAAGTAGACTCTAACAGCTACATACATTATAAAAATAGTCACGATCAGAAATGGTTAAGAAATATACCTATTAACCAATTTAAAAGAATCAGAAAAAACTGTACCTCTGATTCTGATTTCCTATCCCAGGCAAATATTTTACAAAATAGGTTTGTGGAACAAGAATACCCAGGGAAGCTAATAAAAAAACGCATTTAATGTTACAAAAATCATTAGTCAGGACCGTTTGTTGCACAAGGCATCTGCACCCCCTGAGAACAAGCATGAACTTAATCTCATTACCACCTTTAGTTCAGCAAGTATTGAAATATGCAATATCCTAAAAGACCACTGGCACATAATTCTAGAGGACCCAATTCTTGGTCCACATCTGCCAAGAAATCCTGGTATTACATTCCGGAGAGCACCGACCATCAGGAATATTAAAGCAACTAGTCGAATACGCACAAAATCAAGCAACATTGGGAAACAATTATGTCTCAGGGAACCTTTTCATGGTGTTTTCAAATGCAACACAGCTAGATGCCTCTGCTGTAGGTCTATTATGCACAAAACCTCCTCCTTCATGAAATGTTCCTGATAAAAAGCTCTTTAACGTATCAATCTAGCTTTGTTATCTATCTAACTAGATGGTGGCCCGATTCCAACGCATCGGGTATTCTAGAATATGTATGCGGCCGACCGGGCGCAATCAGCAGAGCGGTGTTTAAATTTGGCGCCACAATCGCTGATTGGTCGAAGCCTGCAACCGTGACCAATCAGCAGAGCGTTGTTTAAATTTGGCGCCTATATCGCTGATTGGTCTCGGTGGCCGGCCGAGACCAATCAGCACCGCGACCAATCAGCAGTATTGGCGCCAAATTTAAACCCCGCTCTGCTGATTGGTCGCGAC
This sequence comes from Phyllobates terribilis, assembly GCF_046119375.1. Lineage (NCBI taxonomy): Eukaryota > Metazoa > Chordata > Amphibia > Anura > Dendrobatidae > Phyllobates > Phyllobates terribilis. Next base: position 914,939,460 of record NW_027362763.1, on the reverse strand, counting down.
CGCCGGCCGCGACCAATCAGCGATTTTGGTGCCAAATTTAAACAATGCTCTGCTGATTGGTCGCGGTCGCCGGCCGCGACCAATCAGCAGTATTGGCGCCAAATTTAAACCCCGCTCTGCTGATTGGTCGCGACCGCCGGGCACGACCAATGAGCGATTTTGGCACCAAATGTAAACCCCGCTCTGCTGATTGCTCGCGGTCGCCGGCCGTGACCAATCAGCATTATTGGCGCCAAATTTAAACCTCGCTCTGCTGATTGGTCTCGGCCGGCCACCGCGACCAATCAGCGATTTTGGTGCCAAATTTAAACAACGCTCTGCTGATTGGTCGCGGTCGCCGGCCACGACCAATCAGCAGTATTGGCGCCAAATTTAAACCCCGCTCTGCTGATTGGTCGCATTTTCTGGCCGCGACCAATCAGCATTATTGGCGCCAAATTTAAACCCCGCTCTGCTGATTAGTCATGACCGCCGGCCGTGACCAATCTGCGATATAGGTGCCAAATTTTAACACCGCTTTGCTGATTGGTCATGGTATGCAAGGGGTGTCTTGCATACCAAGATGGGGTATAAAGTGGTGCCATGCATACCAAGATGGGGAATAAAGGGGTGTCATGCATACCAGGATGGGGGATAAAGGGGTGTCATGCATACCAGGATGGGGGATAAAGGGGTGCCATGCATACCAGGATGGGGGATAAAGGGGTGCCATGTATACCAGGATGGGGGATAAAGGGGTATCATGCATACCAGGATGGGGGATAAAGGGGTGTCATGCAAACCAGGATGGGGGATCAAGGGGTGTCATGCATACCAAGATGGAGTATAAAGGGGTGTCATGCATACCAGGATGGGGGATAAAGGGGTGCCATGCATATCAGGATGGGATGGGGGCCACTTATTCCAGGAAGGAGGGGCCATACATACCAGGATGGAGGATATTAACAGAATTGGGGGACATTACCCAAATACCAGTGTCAGCAGCAGACCCCCTCCCCCATAACAGGGCATTATGACTACATTTTTTGCTTAAATATTTTTTTCCTATTTTCCTCCTTTAAAACCTAGGTGCGTCCTATGGTCCGGTGAGTCTTATAGTCCGAAAAATACGGTACATTATCTGACCCCTCTGTCTACCCTTTGGTTCACTTTTCAAATTTGTCCAGAGAGATACACCTAATTTTGGGTTATATTTACCTATAATATAATATATTAATTTTGTGCCATTTTATATGTCCAGTTCCTCCCCATCCCTCCCCTTTCATATCTTTCCATCTAGATTTATAATATACCATCAACTATCCACAAAAAAAAACCCTGCTGTCCAGGCTGCTTCCATGCTATTGAACTCAATTCACCTCACTTTCTGATCTCAGAGTGAGGGGACTCCCAACCCTGATGCAATGTCGTTCTGTTTGATTCGCTGCCTCCTGTTCCACAGGCAGTGAAGTCTGAACCTAGAATTCCCTTCACTCAAACAAGTGTGTTATTTTAATTAAAGGACAATATAAATAAAATTAACATTATTTATACATTAAACAGTCACAAAAAAAAAAAATATAATATCCTCAGAGGAGTTGGGTTATGTATGGTTGTCCCGAGGAAGGAGTTGGTGGACTCTGAAACGCGTAGACAATAAACCTACATTTTTATCCATACTAATTGTTTGTCGTGACTCCAGAGAGCGCAGAAACAACTTCCTTTCCTAGCATCTATACAAGACGCAATGTAACCTCCTCGTCTTTCTCTTCCACCTCCTCACATGAGCTACTCAGCTGCATGCCTCTGGGTTCACACCAAGTTGGATGTGCAACCTCATCATCATCCAATGTGATATCCCATTCCTCGCCATCAGAGTCACTTCTTCTTGCCCTGACAGCACAGTACAGTCAAGGGTCAGGAAGCTGCTCGGACCCAACCTTTTTTTTTACCCCTGTGTGGAGAAGAATATCTGCCCCAAACAATTTTAAGCTGAGATGCAGTCTGCTTTTATAACCCATGTTGAGTTTATCAGGTCTGTGTACCCCTGTGTGGAGATCAATATCTGCATCAAAAAATTATTTTCACTAGAATATAACTATTGTAAAGGAGACCAAAACCTCTTCCACTGCAGCCAACCCAGCACATGGAGACCCAATCAGGAGTGTTCACATTTCCCTAAATTAGGGCCTAATACCACCAAAGTGGCATCAATTTCAGTACAGTAGAAATTGTACAATTAGGAATGACACCTCTTCCCCTAAAGCCAACACAGTAGATGGAGACCCAATCAGGACTGTTCCCATTTGAAAACAATTGGGCCTAAAACCACCAAAGTGGCATCAATTTCACTAGAGTATAAGTAGTATAAATGGGGACCGACACCTCTTCCACTACTGCCAACCCAATAGATGGAGACCTAATCAGGATTTCCCACATTTCGAAAAATTACTGGCAGACACCAACAAAGTGGCATCAATTTCAGTACAGTAGAAATTGTACAATTAGGAACGACACCTCTTTCCCTACAGCCAACCCAGTAGATGGAGACATAATCAGAACTGTTCCCATTGGAAAACATTTGGGCCTAAAACCACCAGAGTGGCATCAATTTCACTAGAGTATAAGTAGTATAATGGGGACTGACACCTCTTCCACTACAGCCAACCCAATAGATGGAGACCCAATCAGGATTCCCCACATTTCCAAAAATTACTAGCAGACACCAGCAAAGTGGCATCAATTTCAGTACAGTAGAAATTGTAGACTTAGGAACGACACCTCTTCCACTACAGCCAGCCCAATAGATGGAGACCCAATCAGGATTCCCCACATTTCCAAAAATTAGGGCCTAAAACCTGCAGTCGCAGCAAGAGCAGGCACACAAGCCATATCACAGACTGCAATTCTGCAAGATCAATGCAGCACACTAAAACCTACAACGTCACCTACTCTGTACAGTCTGCAATTGGGGTGCAAAAGTCCTTTGAGATCCAAGACTTGTTCATCTTGATGAAAGTTAGGCGGTCAACACTTTAATGGGACAGCCGGGTGCGCTTATCCGTCAGGACACCACCAGCAGCACTGAACAAACGTTCTGAGAGAACGCTGGCTGCCGGGCATGATAAAATCTCCAAGGCGTGACAGGCGAGCTCAGGCCATTCATCAATTTTAGAAGACCAAAATGTAAAAGGGTCAAAATCCTCACTGATGGTATTAATATTGAGCTCTAGATAATCCTCCACCATCCTCTTCAGTCGTTCTCCACGTGTCAGACTTGTAATCTGTTGTGCTGGTGCACGAGCTGTTCTAAAAAATGTGTGAATGAACTCACAGAAATTGCTTCTGCCACTTTCTCTGCTGCTGCTGCTGCTGCTGCTAATGTTTTAGCATTGACTAACTGACGTGCCGGAGGTTGAAAGACTACAGCTGCGATGTACACTGTGTGCCTCACTCCTATCTTGGGGAAAAAATCTATTAAGGTTGTTTAAAAGCTTATTTCTATACTCCAACATTAGCGTGTCCCTTTCCAGGGGGGGAAGCATCTGACAAAATTTACTCTTATAACTTGGATCTAACAGAGTGGCAACCCAGCATTATTTTGAATCCTAACTATACGGGGATCATGTTGCAGAAAGTGCAGCAAGAAGGCACTCATATGTTGGGCTCTTCCAGGTAGTCCAAAGCCAGACTCTATTGTTGGCTGCATAACACTGATGCATGTTTCCTCCGTCCCCTCCTGCCAACCACGTTCAACAGAGAGGGGATGATTATCCTCTTCGTCTTCTGACTGTTGCTTGCCAATCACCTCTTCCTCCTCCATTTGTTCCTCAGCTCTTGCACCTTCACTAGCAGTATGTCTGGTATCACCAAACCCCCTCGTTTGCAGGAAGCCACGTCACTTGGCATCCTCCTGTGTGACGACAGTCTGGAACTTTGAGACATTCTTATCCCTTCCGCATCCTCCTCTTCTTCTGGGACCACCACCTCCTGCTGCACGCTATTCAAATTCTTCTCCAGCATATAGATGACAGGAATAATGATGCTGATAAAGGCATTGTCAACGCTAACTAGTTTAGTAGCCATTTCAAAACTGTGCAGAAGGGTGCAGAGCTCCTGTTCCCACTCCGTAAACGTGATATGCCCCATGTTACGGGGCCGGGTGGTGGAACCTCTGTGCCGAGGTGCAAGGAGGGACCCAGAGGGGCGTGACTAAGTATCCACCCGAACCGACCCTGGTCGTACGGCAGCTAACGACACCGTGACCAGGGAGGATCCGGGCTGAGGGACCAGGTGCTACTCTGGGGACGACCTTGTAAGAGAGCAGGTGGCTTCCATGGGTCAGATGGCTGGGACTGACCGGTATGGTGGATGGACACGGAAAGCAGGCGGAAGTCTCTGGTAGCTGGCAGGTGGTCACAGTTCGAGAAAGCAGGGCAGGTAGCAGTCTTTAGGTTTACCAGAAAGATGGTCACAGCAAGTGACGGCAGGGTCTCCAGGCAGGCTGGCAGGAAACAGGCAGGTGCTCCCAGGTGAGCGGGCAGACAGACGAGGCGGGTAACTGGCAGGTAACTGGTGGGCGCTCCCAGGTGAGCGGGCTGACGGACACAGCAGGTAACAGGCGGGTGCTCCCAGGTGAGCGGGCCGACAGACGAGGCAGGTAACGGGCAGGTAACTGGTGGAAGCTCCCAGGTGGGCGGTCTGACAGACGAGGCAGGTAACAGGCAGGTAACTGGTGGACGCTCCCAGGTGAACGGTCTGAGAGACAAGGCAGGTAACAGGCTGGCAGGCAGGATGAGAAGTCAGGCTAGCAGCGGAACCTGAGGGCTGAAGCACAAGTGAGACACAGTGCAAACAACTTTGCTCGGGCACCTCCATTTTGGAGGAGGTGCCTTAAATGTGGGAAGTCCTCTGGCCATTGGCCGGGGACTCTTTAGGAAGACGCGCGCCATCCCTTTAAGAGGGGGGGAGTGCGCGCGCGCCCTAAGCACTCTGCTGGAGGAGGAACGCGCGCCGGCCACAGCAGGGAACGGAGCGCAGGGAGAAGCCGCGCCAGGAGCCGGGGGGCGAGAGAGACGGTGTCCCTGTCTGACATGGGGCAGGGACGCCGCTGCGCCGACAGAGACAGGAGCGCTGGAGGGGCCCACGTGAGGAGCGCGGAGGTGAGAGGGACGGCGTCCCTGCCTAGCAGAGGGCAGGGACGCCGATGCTACACCCCACGTCCGTACTGCGTTGGCTTAGGCTATACGACATGACATACTGCGTCAGGGCTCGTTGCTGCTGCCACAGTCGCTGCAACATGTGTAGAGTGGTATTCCACCACGTCAGCTTGGTCCTTGGACCTCTAAGTATTTTTGTCTGTTTGTCTTTTTGCTCCGCTACAACTTCTGCTAGGAGGTGTCCAATTTTGTCCCAGTCCTTAGTACTTAGTACTTTTAGGGACCCCTCCCTTATATCTATAGGTCTGCGTTCAGACTAGCTGAGGACGAAGGCGGGTCTGTTCACAAGGAACAGGTTGCCCGCTGCATCGTAGGGAATCAGCTTAGTCCTATTGTAGGGACAGTTTTCCTATCTTTCCTTAGTTCTTGTAGCAGATCATAACAGTACTAGGTGACTGTGATAGCCATCAGCTTTTGGAAACCATCTGTATCCACCAGGTGGAAAGGCAGCATTACCATGGCCAACAGATTTGAGATGGTGGAGTTCAAACCTCTTAGCTTTGTCAGGTGTAGGATGAAACAATCTTTTAAGTGACCACAACTGTGGGACCGAGAGCTGGCTGTGGTGCTGAGAGAGGGCGGAGTACGGTGAAACGGACAAACAGCTGGACTGTGAGTGAGGAGCAGATGTTACGGTGGATTGAGAAGTGTGTGGTGTGGTCGGTGAAACAAACACAATAGGCATGTCCGCTTCCGTTACACCTGACGGGATGTCACTCAGCCTGACTGGAGCCGGTAGAGAACCAGAAGTTTTGTGGTGGGAGACCTGCATGCCAATACTTGGCACGGTAACAGAGGAGGAGGAAGAAGCAGTGGATGCGGTTGATGGGGCAGCTGATGGGTGTTGAGGTCTGCTGGTCTGCGTTTTAGCACAGTGAGATTCCCACCGTAACGCATGTTATGTGCGCATGTGAAGGTTCATGCATGTGACGCGCCCCCGGGGCAATGGGGTACTCGGGGTACTCGGCAGCCGGGCCTATGGATGCTGGGGGGATATGTCACAGTGGCTGGCCCGGTCCGTGGTCCAGGGCGGTCAACCAAAAAGGGGATTGTAACTTGGATAGAGATAAAAATAAAGTAAATAGTTTGTGACGCCACCTGTGGTACCTGGTAATGATTATCAGCGCTGCTTCAGACCTCCGGGGGTGTTGGGATGGCAGCTGAGGTGTTTCTGCTCCCCACAGGTGGAGCGGGCCCCCAGGGCAGTGTGGAGTTTGGTGGGTGGTGATGCTGGGACTTGTAGTGCAGGCGGGATGGTGCAGCAGGAGTAATTGACAGAGACAGGGGATTCGCTTCAATACCTTTACTGGTGCGGATGTCAGGTACTGTCCAGGGTACTCAGTAGGATGGGTGCACTTCAGGACTTCTCCCCAGTGAGCGGGTATAAGGCCTCCTGGTTCGTGTCTGCCTCTCTGTATGCTCCTGGCCAACCTGCAACTGGGCCTAGCTTATGTGTTGTGCTGTTCCTTCACCTGTCACTCGGTAGTAGGACCTTCTGCTGGCAACCACTATCCCTGGTCGCCGGGGCCTTCGTGGTTCCTGGTCCTGTAATGGGTCTAGCTTCAGGTCTGCCAGAGACTTGTAGTCCTCTTGGAATGCCGGTGGTCCCTACTGGGTATAAAGAACCCTGTAGGCGCGGACCCGGTGTCCGGTTTGTATATTCGAGGTGAGCCTATGATGCTCCTCTGCCCCCTAAGCTTCTCTCTCCTTTCTCCTCTTGCCTTCAGCCACACTTGGGCCCCTCAGAACTCAGCAGCAGACGAGCTGCGTCTTCGCTGCTCTCAGCGTCAGCACGCTCTCCTCAGACTCTCTCTGTCTGACTCTCTCCAACTGACTGACTGCCTGGCTCCACCCTCCATATATATATGTCCCTAAGGGGCTCCCTCTGCTGGTAAAAGGTGGAAGGGTGGAGGTGTTTGTATGTAGTGAAGGCCTCTTGTGGAGAAGTCCATACATGCACCCTGGGTCCTGTGGTACCTGTGAAGAGCAGGGTGCCACATTCCCCCCTAGCACAATTCAGTACTCCTGGACTGAAGCGTTTTTGCAAAACAGGTTAACAAATAACAATAATGAATAACAGCAATAACAATAATTATAATAACAATAGAGTTACAGTATATTCCGTAACCAGGTGTCCATTTCACCGATTAAAGTATAACAAGAGAAACATGAGGGACCCGCCTGAAAACCCTCAACGTAGGCCCTGTGCGTGGCTGCAGGGCATGGGTGATCCAGGTGCTGGACCACGTCTTCGGCCACGCCAAACGGGTTTTTGTTCTGTGGTCATTTATAGGGCACTCTGATAAGTGCAAACTATATACAATACAGTTTTTGGCTGCTCGCAGTCCTCAGCCTACAAGTCTTTGTACCCTGACGGGTAACTAAATGCACACATATTATTTACAGTTTATACAATAAATAATAGGCAATACCCAACTGGGTAACTGTTTACAATTTAGGCACTTCATGCTTATTCCCTAAACCTGGCAGGGATTTGTCCTTGTGTGCTGCGTGTGGACATTCGTAACACTGGGGTGTCACTAGTGTCTGTGCGTGCACTCTCTGTTAATCTAGCAGGTGTACGTGCTGGTAGATTATAGAACTGTCTTAATCTCTCTATGGGACTGGCAAGTACACTGTCCACTGGGCCTTCAGGCTCTATCTCAACGGGTGATCCTCCTCTTACTGGGGACTCTTCCTGTTCTTGAGCAGGTTCTTCCAGAGCGCTCACAGGTTCTTCTTGTGGCTGATTGAAGTGTATTATGGGTATAATCCCTGCTTCATCAAGTTGAGGCCAGTCCGCAGGGAAATCTCCTAGAACTGTGTGAAGCACTTCTTCCTTGGGTTCTTCCGGTGCTATAAGAGGTACTTCTTGCTCTGTTGTCTTCAGTAGACCTGGGCACACTTTCAAATGGTCTCTTGAGACTGTTGCAGTTGTTTTTCCTCCATCTTTGTTAATCAGGCAAGTTTTACTGTTGTCAAATCTGGAGTTCAGCACTATGTAGGGCTCTCTTTCCCACTGGTCATCGAGCTTGTGACTTCTTCTCTTCCGCTTTAGCACTATCTCTCCAGGTGCCAAGGGTTCTGCTGGTGCATGTTTATTGTACTGTTCTTCCTGTCTTTCCCTTACTCTGTTTAGACTGTCTTCGACACAGGCCTGTACTCTCCTGTACTGCTCTTGCCGATTTGTATCCCAGTCTTCAGTGGACATATCTGCTTCTGGTTCTACCACTCCGAGTTCCAGGTCCATGGGCAACTTTCCGGGTCTTGCTCTCATGAGGTACGCTGGGGTTCAGTTTGTAGAACTCACAGGTATGTGATTGTACAGATCTACCAGGTCAGGTAGTTTGTCTGGCCACTGGTTCCTTTATTCCAAGGGTAAGGTTGTTCATTTTCTCACACAAACCATTGGTTTGAGGGTGATACGACGTAGTCCGGATCTTTTTGCACCCATACAGGTGGCAGAATTCTTTAAACAACTCGGCTTCAAATGCAGGGCCTTGATCCGTCAGCACTTTGTCCGGGTATCCATGGGGCCTGCAGAAGTATGCTTAGAATGTTCTTGCTGCAGTCTCTGCTGTTAGGTCCTTGACAGGGGCTACCACAAGGAACCGGGAATATTGATCCACCATGGTCAGTGCATATGAATAACCTGATCTGCTGGGTGACAGCTTGACGTGATCCAGAGCGACAATCTCCAGGAGCTGGGTTGTCTTGATGGACTGCAAGGGTGCTTTCTGGCTGCCGCAGTCTTTTTTCCTAAGGCTACAGGGCCCACAATTCCGGCACCACCTCTCTATGGAACTCCACATTCCAACCCAGTAGAACCAGTACTTCAGCAGGGTTTCCAGTTTCTTCCAGCCAAAGTGACCTGCTTGATCATGGTAGGCCTCCAACACCATCTGGATATCTGTCCTGGGTACAACAATCTGCCACACCATTTCATGGGTCTTGGAGTTTACATATCTTCTGCACAACTTCTCTCTGTAGATGAACAGCCGTCTTCTTTCATTCCACAGTTGCTTGGCTTGTGGAGGAGCATCCTTCTCCAGGTGAGAACCTTCCTGGGTGATCAGTCTTTTGATGAGGCTGACAACCGGGTCATGGTCCTGGGTCTCCTTCCAACTGTGGTGGGGTACAGGATTCAGCGTCCTTCCCTGACGTCTTCTGGTGACGTGTTGCTCATGGACCACTCCGCTTCGGTGGAAAGCAGGTAATTCAACTTACTCTAAATCATCCACTTAATCCTCAGTGTCTGACTGGTGGGGCATCCTTGACAGGGCATCAGCATTGGTGTTCATGTGACCTGCCCAGTACTTGATGGTGAACTGATAATTTGACAGTCTGGTCACCCAACGCTGTTCCATGGCTCCCAACCTGGCTGTCTCCAGGTGTGTCAAGGGATTGTTGTCAGTAAAAGCTGTAAACTTAGTTGAGGCTAGGAAATGCTTGAACCTTTCAGTGATAGCCAAGACCAAGGCCAGGAACTCCAGCTTGAAGGAACTGTAGTTCTCTGGGTTCCTCTCGGTATGGCGTAGCTTCCTGCTGGTGACGCGCCAAATGGGCCGTGGGGTACTCGGCAGCCGGGCCTCTGGTTGCTGGGGGATATCACGGTGGCTGGCTCGGTCTGTGCCCAGGGCGGTCAGTGAAAAGGGGGATAGATATGGGGGATTTGGACAGTTCATGACGCCACCTGTGGAATGCGGCTAAGGGGTGCAGCCGCTGTAGAGCAGTCCTCTGGAGCTGGTGTTACGGCAGCAGGGATGGTGTGGCTCTCCACAGGTAGAGCTAGCTCCAGGGCAGCGTGGGGTGTAGTGGATGGTGGTGCAGGGGAGAGACGGCAGGACGGTCCCGGAGGAAAGACAGACACTCACACGAGGGTAAGCTTCAGTACCTTTACTGGTGATGCTGCAGGCACGGTCCAGGGTACTCCAGGTGAAGGGTGCACTTTTGGACTCTCCCCAGTGAGCGGGTATAGGGCCTCCTGATCCGTTGTTTTCTTCTCTAAGCTTCTGACCTGCCTGGAGCTAGGCTTCACTTGGTTACTGTCTCTCTTCGCACCTACTGACCTGGTGGTAGGGCCTTCTCTTTAGAGAGCACTCTCCCTGGATGCTTGGACCTCCGTGACTCCTAGCCCTGGTACTGTAGCTAGCGTTTTGTGAACCTGGGACCTGTAGTCCTCCAGGGGTTCCGGTGGTTCCTACTGAGTATAAATGTCCCTGTAGGCGCGGACCAGTGTCCGGTATATATATCGGGGTGAGCCTGGTATGCTCCACTGCCCCCTTGCTACTTCTTCCTTCTCCTCTCGCCTTTGGCCCACTCAAGGCCCTCACTAGGCTTTCACACGTGCTGTAGGCCTTGGCTCGCCTAAGCACAGCAGCCAGCTCACTGCCTCTTCACTGCTCTCTGAGCGTCAGCACGCTCTCAGCTCAACTCTGAGCTCTGTCCCTCTCTGTCTCTAAGCAGGAACTATTCTAAGCTGCCTGGCTCCACCCTCCCTATATATATCCCTATCAGTGCTCCCTCTGGTGGTAGGGTGGAGGTATGTGAATGTGTGAGGGCCTCTTGTGGAGAAGTCCATCCATGCACCCTTCTGGGTTCTGTGGCACCAATGCGTAGCAGGGCGCCACACTGGCATACGCAATTACCTTCTCTCTTCCATTCTGCTTCTGGGACAACACAGCTACCAGTCCCTCATTGCTGGCATCGATGTACAGCAGAAAAAGCTGGCTGTAGTCAGGGTAAGCCAGGATTTCTTCACCAGTTCATCCCATACCGGGACAATGCTTCAAATACCTCCGCCTGGTGCTTCAGATGGTCGTCATATGTCCTCGAGTACACGATAACGTCATCCAGGTACAGCAGCACTGTCTCGAAGTTCCGATGTCCCAAGCAACACTCCATCAGCCTCTGGAACGTTCCAGGTGCATTGCAGAGTCCAAACGGCATACTGTTGAACTCGCACAGTCCCATCGGAGTGGTGAAGGCCGTCTTCTCCCGGTCTTCCTCAGCAACAGAGACTTGCCAGTACCCGCTAGTGATATCTAGTGTAGAGAAGTAATTGGCAGATTTTAGTGCAGCCAGGGATTCCTCTATATGGGGCAAAGGGTATGCATTTTTATGTGTTATGCGATTAATCTGTTTATAATCTACACACATCCTAATGCTACCGTCCTTTTTCCTGACCAGGACCAGGGGAGCTGCCCAAGGGCTACAGCTATCCCTTACTACCATTACCTTTTTCATGTCACGCAACATTTCCTTGGCCTTCTGATAATGTGCTGGTGGTATGGGTCGGTAACGCTCCTTAATGGGTGGATGGTTACCGGTGGGTATGTGTTGTTGTACCCCTTTAACCCTTCCAAAGTCCAGTGGGTGTTTACTAAACACTTGTTCATATTCCTGAACCACTCTGTAAATACCGTGTTTCTGATGGACAGGAGTGGCGTCAGTCCCAACATGGAAATGTTGACACCAATCCTCCAGCTGAGCTTCGGAGTCATTGTCCTCCACTGTATCTGGTGGGGTCTTGGATTCCACTGTGTGTATGGCATCATCATTCACAGTATGCAATCTGGCAACAGTGGCGTATATTGGAAATTTAACTTCCTCCTCCCCACAATTTAGGAGACGTATGGGTACCCTCCCATTGCGTACATCAACTACCCCTCTAGCAGTTAAGAGTGTAGGTCTGTGCTCTGAGCTAATGGGCTCCACTACCGCCTGGTAGTTCTGTCCCTTGAGACCTATTGCTGCCCTACACCAAATCAGCATTTCACTCATTGGGGGAATCACAATGGGTATCGGGTCTGTCACCCGTACATTACCAATCTCACCACCTGTTAGCTTTACCTGTTGCTGGTAAAGGAGGGCTCGAATCTCTCTCTGGAGTACTTTCCTCTGCCCTGGTTTGGCAGTGTCAGCAATCTGTTGGAGTAAAAACAACACTTCTCCCAAACAGTTACCAACTACATTTGTACCAAGTATCATATACAAGTCTGTATCACCAGGGTTAGATTCCACTACAATCAGTCCTTGGTCCTTTAGTTCCGCTCTCCCCACCTTCACTGTCACGTCCTTAACCCCTACTAGGTTAAGAGGAAGGCCGTTAGAGGCATACACAGAGAGGGTCGGGGCTGGCGGATGGAGTTCATCTATGGACCAGTACCTTTTGTAGAGGACATCAGGTATGATGGTTACCTGTGATCCGGTGTCCAGTAATGCAGGTGTTGCTATACCGTTGATAGACAGGAAAGGCCTTCTTACTACAAACCGATGGTACCAGCTTGATGGGCCTGGTTGATTTACTCCTGGGTGTCGGCCCTCGGCCCCAGGGTTTGCCCATTTAAAGCACAGTTCCGCGCTGTGTGGCCTGCCTTGTGGCAACGGTAGCAGATGAAGTCTCCTGGAGGGCGACGTTGGTCGTTGGTCCTCCCACGGGGTGGCGTTGTCCTCCTCCGGGGTGACGTTGTCCTCCTACGGGGTGGCGTTGTCCTCCTTTTTCTCCTCATCCAGGGGACATCCTCAGGACTGTCGGCGAGTAGGATCCTTCCTTCCAGCTCGGGCTCCATCTGTGGCTGCAGGGTGCTCAGGACAGTGGCCAGGGTTTTACTTAGCTGACGCACTTCAGAGCGCAGGCTGTCCAGCTCGCTAGGGGGCACTGTTTGCATTTTTGTTTCAGCCATTAATGAAGGAGCAGTGGGTGCTGCGGGCACTGGGGTGGCCCCACCCTGGTAACGCTGGATAGCAGTCCCTGATGTTTCCAGGGGCTGTAGGCCCTTAATAGCTATGTCTTTCAGGGTGTCAAAGGTGGCGTCTGGATGATCTAAAGCCCACCACCGTACAGTTCTGCTCTCCTCCTGGGACCTCAACCCACGGATGAACTGTTCCGTCAGAATTTTATTCTCATCTTGTATGCTGGCTGGACCAACCTGTTTCAGGGCCTGCAGGGCTTCCTGTAAGCACCAGGCATAGTCCCGGATACTGTCCTCAGGTTTCTGGGCATAGTGGTAGAACCTCATCCAGAGATCAATCTCAGTGTGGTTTTCAAAGACAGTTTGCAGTCTCTTAAAGATAATGGATACTGATTCCTGGTCTGCGGCTGGCCAGGTTTCAACTTCCCGCTCTGCGGCACCAGTCAATTGTCCCAGCACAACAGCGGCTCTCTGCTTACCAGTCATAGAATACATGTCCAGTACACCGCATATTTTTCTCTTGAACCCAGACAGGGTGTCTGGTTTGCCATCATGCTGGGGAAGCCATTTCACTCCAGGGATATACGGCAGGGCCATGGGTATCAACGGAGTCACGACCCCGGCTGGTGGGGTGGCCGCTCCGGCCTGTGCAGCGCCGGGCGCAAGTTGAGCATCAAGAGCGTTAACTGGTGCTCTGGCAGCTTGCTGGTCGTCGGCCATGGTTGCACCCCCCTAGTAAACCGTAGCCTACCTTCTTTTCTTTAATCGAGTAGGCCGCAGCTCCGCAGACAATGGTCTCCTTCCAGGATCTGACGCTTCGTGGTGCTGCCTCAGAGCGCGAGGCGGGGCTTGGGTTTCGCTTCCAGCAGTCACGCCTTTCCGATTACCGCGGTTATGCCCCTCTTCTTCCCGTGCGGCGATTAGAAAATGGCGGACAATGGCGGGAAACAGCGGCAATTGGCGGGAAAACTTCACCACGGTATGCGACACAGTTCTTTAAGGCGCACAGTACCCGGTGGCAACGGGCACGCAATCCTGTTCGTGATGCCAGAAGTTGACGCGCCCCCGGGGCAATGGGGTGCTCGGGGTACTCGTCAGCCGGGCCTATGGATGCTGGGGGGATATGTCACTGTGGCTGGCCCGGTCAACCAAAAAGGGGATTGTAACTTGGATAGAGATACAAATAAAGTAAATAGTTTGTGGTACCTGGTAATGATTACCAGCGCTGCTTCAGACCTCCAGGGGTGTTGGGATGGCAGCTGAGGTGTTTCTGCTTCCCACAGGTGGAGCGGGCCCCCGGGGCAGTGTGGAGTTTGGTGGGTGGTGATGCTGGGACTTGTAGTGCAGGCAGGATGGCGCAGCAGGAATAATTGACAGAGACATTCGCTTCAATACCTTTACTGGTGCGGATGTCAGGTACGGTCCAGGGTACTCAGTAGGATGGGTGCACTTCAGGACTTTTCCCCAGTGAGCGGGTATAAGGCCTCCTGGTTCGTGTTTGCCTCTCTGTATGCTCCTGGCCAGCCTGCAACTGGGCCTAGCTTATGTGTCGTGCTGTTCCTTCACCTGTCGCTCGGTAGTAGGACCTTCTGCTGGAAACCACTATCCCTGGTCGCCGGGGCCTTCGTGGTTCCTGGTCCTGTAATGGGTCTAGCTTCAGGTCTGCCAGGGACTTGAAGTCCTCCTGGAATGCCGGTGGTCCCTACTGGGTATAAAGGACCCTGTAGGCGAGGACCCGGTATCCGGTTTGTATATTCGGGGTGAGCCTATGATGCTCCTCTGCCCCCTAAACTCCTCTCTCCTTTCTCCTCTTGCCTTCGGCCACACTCGGGGCCCTCAGAACTCAGCAGCAGACGCGCTGCGTCTTCGCTGCTCTCAGTGTCAGCTCGCTCTCCTCAGACTCTCTCTGCCTGACTCTCTCCAACTGGCTCCACCCTCCATATATATATGTCCCTAACGGGCTCCCTCTGCTGGTATAAGGTGGAAGGGTGGAGGTGTTTGTATGTAGTGAGGGCCTCTTGTGGAGAAGTCCATACATGCACCCTGGGTCCTGTGGTACCTGTGAACAGCAGGGTGCCACACATGTAGTAGTCAAATTATTGCACTTTTTCCCTCTGCTGAGTTTTTTCTTGCAAAGTGTGCAGATAAGGTGAGTTGGCTCATCCTTTGAAGTCTCAAAAAAGGCCCAGGCTAGGCAACCCTTTCCGCCCCTGCGGGCTGCAGACCAGCGACCGCTGCTGGTCACAGCCATAGTTGTGGCTAAGGATGCAGTGCTCCTCGTGGTTGCATTACTCTGTGTCTGCGCTGTAAGGTGGAAAGTAACCTCCTCGTTTTCCTCCTCCACCTCCTCAGATGACCTACTCGGCTGCGTGACTCTGAGTTCACACCAAGTAGGATCTTCAACCTCGTCATCATCCAACATGTTATCCCATTCCGCGCCCTCAGAGTGACCCTTCTCCTCTTGTTGCCCTGACAGCACAGTACAGTCCGCATGAGCCTCAGGTATCTGAGTCTCATCATCATCACCTCCCTCCCTGGTGGTTAACGTCTGGTGACGAGGGTCAGGAACCTGCCCGGACCCTACTCCGTCCTGCAACGAATCCAAAGTAAAAAAAATTTCGGCATCTGTGCCCTCCTCTTCTTGACTCTGTGAATGTTTGGAGTACACTTCTGATGCCCATGTTATAGAATGGGTGAACAGTTCTACAGACTCCCCCTTTTGTGGTTCGCTACAGTCAGTTGGGCACTTGGACAGTTGTGACATGGGTTGAAGCAAGGGTAATTGGGGTGCCACCTCTGTGGACTATACTGTGTGTGATGTTGATGTGGAGAAAGAAGAGGAGAGGCCATTTGAAGCAGCGTTAGCCTTCCACTGGAGCACCTGCTCTTTCTGGCCCTTATCAAGAAGGCGTATCGCTGTGCGGCTGCCAAAGAAAGGGAGTGGAGTAGTCCGTCCAGTAACAGAAGTTGTCAGTTGTCTCTGGATAGGACATGATGGTGTTGGTTCACAAGTGCTTTCACTAACATTACCACCAACCCCACATATACCTTGAACACCAACCCTATTCCCCCTTCCACCACGACCTCTCTTTTTCCCACTCATGTTGCTCAGATACTGTAGTAGGAGCATGCTATTAGCAAAAAAAAATAGATTTTTTCCTCTGCAACAACTCTGCTCACACCTGAATTTCAGCGGCACTAAATGACAAGGTAAGATATGGCTTGCTGTATAACGTTACTAACCGAACAAAGTATTTTTTTTACTGTGGATGATGCCTATATAACATAGATTTTCTCCAATCTATTTAAAACTGAGCTATTCCTGCTGTACAGTGTTAAAAACTAGTGATGAGCAAGCATACTCGCAATTACTCGGTACTCGCCCGAGTATCTCAGTACTCGAGATGAACGGAGCTCACCGAGTACTTGCGAGATGCCCGGGCGGATGCTTGGGTCCCCACCCTGCATGTTTGGTGCGCTTTACAGAGCTAATGAACATGCAGGGATTGCCTGCCACTCACTATAATGCCGCAGCCATGTTGGTTGTGGCATTACAGTGATTGGCTGGCCGCTCAGCGTCATCAGGTCTATATCAGACCTGACACCGCCGTGCTTGTCAGTCTACTCCGCAATCAGACAGTGTAGGGAGAGGCGCTGCTGAGCTAGAGAGAGATTTGCTTGTTTATTAGGTAGTGTAGGTAGAACAGAAGTACACTGCTCAAAAAAATAAAGGGAACACTCAAATAACACATCCTAGATCTGAAAGAATGAAATATTCTCATTGAATACTTTGTTCTGTACAAAGTTGAATGTGCTGAAAACAAAATCACACAAGAATCATCAATGGAAATCAAATTTATTAACCAATGGAGGCCTGGATTTGGAGTCACCCCCAAAATTAAAGTGGAAAAACACACTACAGGCTGATCCAACTTTGATGTAATGTCCTTAAGTCAAAATGAGGTTCAGTATTGTGTGTGTGGCCTCCACGTGCCTGTATGACCTCCCTACAACGCCTGGGCATGCTCCTGATGAAGTTGCGGATGGTCTCCTGTGGGATCTCCTCCCAGACCTGGACTAAAGCATCCGCCAACTCCTGGACAGTCTGTGGTGCAATGTGACGTCGGTGGATTGAGCGAGACATGATGTCCCAGATGTGCTCAATCGGATTCAGGTCTGGGGAATGGGCGGGCCAGTCCATAGCTTCAATGCCTTCATCTTGCAGGAACTGCTGACACTCTCCAGCCACATGAGGTCTGGCATTGTCCTGTATTAGGAGGAACCCAGGGCCAACCGACCAGCATATGGTCTCACAAGGGGTAAGGGGTCTGAGGATCTCATCTCGGTACCTAATGGTAGTCAGGCTACCTCTGGCGAGCACATGGAGGGCTGTGCGACCCTCCAAAGAAATGCCACCCCACACCATTACTGACTCACTGCCAAACCAGTCATGCTGAAGGATGTTGCAGGTAGCAGATCGCTCTCCAGACTATGTCACGTCTGTCACATGTACTCAGTGTGAACCTGCTTTCATCTGTGAAGAGCACAGGATGCCAGTGGCGACTTTGCCAATCCTGGTGTTCTGTGGCAAGTGCCAAGCGTCCTGCACGGTGTTGGGCTGTGAGCACAACCCCCATCTGTGGACGTCGGGCCCTCATACCACCCTCATGGAGTCGGTTTCTAACCATTTGTGCAGACACATGCATATTTGTGGCCTGCTGGAGGTCATTTTGCAGGGCTCTGGCAGTGCTCCTCCTGTTCCTCCTTGCACAAAGGTAGAGGTAGCGGTCCTGCTGCTGGGTTGTTGCCCTCCTACGGCCCCCTCCACGTCTCCTGGTGTACTGGCCTGTCTCCTGGTAGCGCCTCCAGCCTCTAGACACTATGCTGACAGACACAGCAAACCTTGTCACAGCTCGCATTGATGTGCCATCCTGGATGAGCTGCACTACCTGAGCAGCTTCTGTGGGTTGTAGAGTCCGTCTCATGCTACCACGAGTGTGAAAGCGCAACCAACATTCAAAAGTGACCAAAACATCAGCCAGAAAGCATTGGTACTGAGATGTGGTCTGTGGTCCCCACCTGCAGAACCACTCCTTTATTGAGTGTGTCTTGATAATTGCCAATAATTTCCATCTATTGTCTATTCCATTTGCACAACAACATGTGAAATTGATTGTCAATCAGTGTTGCTTCCTAAGTGGACAGTTTGATTTCACAGAAGTTTGATTTACTTGGAGTTATAGTCTGTTATTTAAGTGTTCCTTTTATTTGTTTGACCAGTGTTTATTACACATATCCATCTCAACAAACAGTTCTTCTGAAGACTAATCCATCTGCAGAGATATCAGGCAGGCAGTGTATATAGGCAGGCAGGCAGTGTATATAGCAGACTGCAGTGCATATAGCACAAGAGGCTCCATTCTAGTTCTGTCTGCTGCTGCTGTTAGACATTTCTAGACATAGGCCCAGGTCTCAGGGGCCAGCAATAATTTTTTTTGGATCTTAATCCTCATTATTTGCTTAAAAAGCAATCCAGAGAACACTGTTTTTCTGCGCCATTTGCTTGTTGGCAGTGCTGAATACAGCCCAGTCCTTTCCATATTACAGCGATAAAAATCCAGCTATGTGGACGGATCACATATATATTTTCAGAAAATACTGCCATTTCTGGCCTCCATTAAAAATTTGTTGCAGTGTGTCAGCGAAGTTTTTGACACCGGTTTGCTGTTCAAAATAGTTACCTACAGTTACCTACAGGCCAGGTATTTAAAATTGTGGTTTCTCTGTCACACAGATCACATATACATTTTCAGAAAATACTGCGATTTCTGGCCTCCATTAAAAATTTGTTGCAGTGTGCCAGCGAAGTTTTTGACACCGGTTTGCTGTTCAAAATAGTTTCCTACAGTTACCTACAGGCCAGGTATTTAAAACTGTGGTTTCTCTGTCACATGGATCACATATATGTTTTCAGAAAATACTGCCATTTCTGGCCTCCATTAAAAATTTGATTCAGTGTGTCAGCAAAGTTTTTGACACCAGTTTGTTGTTCAAAATAGTTACCTACAGGCCAGGTATTTAAAACTGTGGTTTCTCCGTCACACGGATCACATAGAAATTCGCTCCAAATTCAGCTATTTGTAGTGAGTGTAAAGATATTGTCCTCCATTTCAAATGGGCGAGGCGCGTGGCAAGGGACAGGGAACTGGACATGATGGTGATGGTGCATGCAGAGGCCTCGGCCGTGGGCAAGCTGAAATTGTGCCACAACAAACACCCACATCTTCTCGCCCGACCTTCCTGTCCCAATTCCTAGGGGACCGCAGCACACCACTATTGAACCCAGAGCAGTGTCAAAAGGTTGTTGGTTGGATAGCGGATAATGCTTCCAGTCACTTTGCCACTACCACCACCACCCTGTCTTCCACATGGTCAAGTCTCAGTAGCCGTGAGTCTGGACTGCATATACCTCACCCTGATCCTCCTTCCTCCCACCATGCTGAGTGCCCAGAGACGACTGATCCCACACTTGGACACTCCAAAGAGCTGTTCACTTTTCCATTTATAGATTCGGGCCTCTTGCCTGGTCCACTTGAAGGGGGCAAGAGGAGATCACATGCAGCGATGCCCAAATATTTGAGCAGCCACGGTCACACGAAGGCGACAGTGGGAAAGTATCACAAGAGGTCGACAATGAGGAGACACAATTGCCAGAAAGTCAGGAGGAGGACCAGGGTGCGGAAGTGGAAGACGAGGTAGTGGATGATATAGTAACTGACCCAACCTAGCTGGAGGACATGCAGAGCGAGGACAGCAGCACACAGGGGGAGAGAGGAAGAGCACCTGAACAGGCAGGAAGAAGCAGTGTGGTGGCCGCAGACAGAAGGCAGGCAACCGTTCCCCGTAACACCAACACAAAGGAAATTGCCAATACAACTGTTAGGTCTTCCCGAGTCTGGTTGTTTTTTAAAGACTCTGCCGATAACCCCAAAAAGGCCATTTGCTTTACCTGCCAGGCCAGCATCAGCAGGGGTGGCAAAACTACCAGCTTGACCACCACCAGCATGATCAGGCACATGGCAGCAAAGCACCCGACTTTGTGGGCCGAACCCCAGGGTCCAGGAACAGTGTCTGCGGGTGGCACCACTGCTTCTTCCGCTGTCGTGCATGCAAGCCAATCCCCTCTCAATGGTGCATGCGAAGATGCCTCCTGCTCTGCACCTGTCGTTGCACACTCTCAAGTAGCAGCATCAGAAAGCACGTCCACATCCTTGTCCCAGCGCAGCATTCAGTTGTCCATACCCCAGTCCTTGGAACGCAAGGGCAAATATGCAGCAAACGCCCCACAGGCCACACTACTAAGTTCCCACATTTCGCCACTGCTTGAGCTCGAAATGTTGCCTCTTAGGCTCGTGGAGACGGAAGCATTCCGAAACCTGATGGCGGCAGCCGTTCCTCGGTGCTCGGTCCCCAGCCACCACTATTTCTTCCTGTAACATCCCTGGTGGGTGCTGGCATAGCTTACCATCTCCCACCATGCAAGACCGTCAACTTACCTACCAGTCCAGGCTGTGCACTATGTTCCTCTACTTACTGTGTGCATGTCTCTTGTCTGCTGGCTTAGGGCGGTGGCCTTGGAACTTCCTGATTCTTAAAGTTACAGAGTGCGCAGTCTAATGTGTCCCCAGCCTATTGCTGGATACTCCACCCAGTGGGAGGGGCCTGAGCAACACTTTCTTACAGTGTGTTCTGTCCAACTGTGAGTTGCCAGGTCCTGTCCTGAACCTTGTCTGTTTCCGCCACCCTGGGGGCTGAGTACCCAGGCCCGTTACCTGTATCTGTGACTTTTAGTCTGTTTCCGCCACCCTGGGGGCCGAGTACCCTGGGCCATTACCTGTATCTGTGACTTCTAGTCTATTTCCTCCACCTGGGGGGCTGAATCTGCAGGCTCGTTACTGTATCTCGTTCCTGTCTGAACTGCATCCTAGCCCGTTACCTGTTTGTCCGATCCTTCCCTTTTCCTGCAGTATCTGAACCAGTACCTAATTCCTACTCGTTGTTGCTGTACTTCTGTTTGTGTGTCCTCTCGCAACTTCATAGCAAGTACCTTCTGTGTGTCTGGTTCTGCTTGTCCCATTTCCCTGCCTCCATATTTACCTCCTGTGTTCTAGCTATCTTCCTGTGTTTCCCTGTCCCTGTATGTTCCATGTGAACAGAGCCCTGTCCTATCTGTCAGCACCTGCGGCTCTGCTCTGCTCTGCCCTGCTCCGCTTTCCCTCCGCACCTGCGGCTTTGCTCTGCTCGGCCCTGCTCCGCTTCCCCTCCACACCTGCGGCTCTGCTCTGCCCTGCTCCGCTTCCCCTCCACACCTGCGGCTCTGCTCTGCCCTGCTCCGCTTCCCCTCTGCACCTGCGGCTCTGCTCTGCTTCCCCTACACACCTGCGGCTCTGCTCTGCCCCGCGCCACTTCCCCTCCGCACCTGTGGCTTTGCTCTGCTCGGCTCTGCGCCGCTTCTCCTACGCACCTACAGATATGCTCTGCTCTGCCCTGCTCCACTTCCCCTCCGCACCTGCAGCTCTGCTCCGCCCTGCTCCACTTCCCCTCCACACCTGTGGCTCTGCTCTGCCCTGCTCCACTTCCCCTCCACACCTGCGGCTCAGCTCTGCTCCGCTTCTCCTCCACACCTGCGGCACTGCTCTGCTCTGCCCTGCTCCCCTTCCCCTCCGCACCTGCGGCTCTGCTCTGCCCTGCTCCGCTTCCCCTCAACACGTGCGGCTCTGCTCTGCCCTGCTCCGCTTCCCCTCTGCACCTGCGGCTCTGCTCTGCTCCGCTTTCTCTTTGCACCTGTGGCTCTCCTCTGCCCTGCTCCGCTTCTCCTCTGCACAGGTGGCTGTGCTCTGCCCTACTCCGCTTCCCCTCCGCACCTGTGGCTCTGCTCTGCCCTGCTCCGCTTCCCCTCCACACCTGCGGCTCTGCTCTGCCCTGCTCCACTTCCCCTCCACACCTGCGGCTCTGCTCTGCTCCGCTTCCCCTCCACATCTGCGGCTCTCCTCTGCCCTGGTCCGCTTCCCCTCTGCACCTGCAGCTCTGCTCTGCTCCGCTTCCCCTCCACATCTGCGGCTCTGCTCTTCCCTGCTCCACTTCCCCTCCGCACCTGCAGCTCTGCTCTGCTCCGCTTCCCCTCCACATCTGCGGCTCTGCTCTGCTCGACCCTGCTCTGCTTCCCCTTTGCACCTGTGGGTCTGCTCTGCTCGTCCCTGCTCTGCTTCCCCTCCGCACCTGTGACTCTGCTCTGCTCCGCTTGCCCTCCGCACTTGCGGCTCTGCTCTGCCCTGCTCCGCTTCCCCTCTGCACCTGACTCTCTGCTCTGCCCTGCTCCGCTTCCCCTCCACACCTGCGGCTCTGCTCTGCCCTGCTCCGCTTCCCCTCTGCACCTGCGGCTATGCTTTGCTCCGCTTCCCCTCCACACCTGCGGTTCTGCTTTGCTCGGTCCTGCTCCGCTTCCCCTCCGCATCTGCAGCTCTGCTCTGCCCTGCTCCGATTCCCCTCCACACCTGCGGCTCTGCTCTGCCCTGCTCCGCTTCCCCTCTGCACCTTCGGCTCTGCTCTGCTCCACTTCCTCTTCGCACTTGTGGCTCTTCTCTGCCCTGCTCCGCTTCCCCTCCGCACCTGCGGCTCTGCTCTGCCCTGCTCCGCTTCCCCTCCGCACCTGAAGCTCTGCTCTGCCCTGCTCCGCTTCCCCTCCGCACTTGCGGCTCTGCTCTGCCCTGCTCCGCTTCCACTCTGCACCTGCGGCTCTGCTCTGCTTCCCCTCCACACCTGCGGTTCTGCTTTGCTCGGTCCTGCTTCGCTTCCCCTCCGCACCTGCGGCTCTGCTCTTCCCTGCTCCGCTTCTCCTCCGCACCTGCGGCTCTGCTCTGCTCTGCCCTGCTCCGCTACCCCTCCGCTCCTGCAACTCTGCTTTGCTTCGCTTCCCCTCCACACCTGCGGCTCTGCTTTGCTCGGCCCTGCTCCGCTTCCCCTCCGCACCTGTGGCTCTGCTCTTCCCTGCTAGACTTCCCCTCTGCACCTGCGGCTCTGCTTTTCCCTGCTCCGCTTCCCCTCTGCACTTGCGGCTCTGCTCTGCTCCGCTCCGCTTCCACTCCGCAACTGCGGCTTTGCTCTGCTCGGCCTTGCGCCGCTTCCCCTCTGCACCTGCGGATTTGCTCTGCTCTGTCCTGCTCCACTTTCCCTCCGCACCTGCAGCTCTGCTCTACCCTGCTCCGCTTCCCCTCCACACCTGCGGCTCTGCTCAGCCCTGCTCCACTTCCCCTCCACACCTGCGGCTCTGCTCTGCCCTGCTCCGCACCTGCGGCTCTGCTCTGCTTCCCCTCCACACCTGCGGCTCTGCTCTGCTCCACTTCCCCTCCACACCTGCGGCTCTGCTCTGCCCTGCTCCCTTTCCCCTCTGCACCTGCGGCTCTGCTCTGCCCTGCTCCACTTCCCCTCCGCACTTGCGGCTCTGCTCTGCCCTGCTCCACTTCCCCTCCATACCTGTGGCTCTGCTCTGCCCTGCTCCGCTTCCCCTCTGCACCTGCGGCTCTGCTGTGCTCCGTTTCCCATTCGCAACTGTGGCTCTGCTCTGCCCTGCTCCGATTCTCCTCTGCACCTGTGGCTCTGCTTTGCCCTGCTCCACTTCCCCTCGGCACCTGCGGCTCTGCTCTGCCCTGCTCCGCTTGCCCTCCACACCTGTGGCTCTGCTCTGCCTGCTCTGCTTCCCCTCTGCACCTGTGGCTCTGCTGTGCTCCATTTCCCATTTGCAACTGTGGCTCTGCTCTGCACTGCTCCGCTTCTCCTGTGCACCTGTGGCTCTGTTTTGCCCTGCTCCGCTTCCCCTCCGCACCTGTGGCTCTGCTCTGCCCTGCTCCGCTTCCCCTCCACACCTGCGGCTCTGCTCTGTCCTGCTCCACTTCCCCTCCACACCTGAAGCTCTGCTCTGCCCTGCTCCGCTTCCCCTCCGCACCTACGGCTCTGCTCTGCCCTGCTCCGCTTCCCCTCCACACCTGCGTCTCTGCTCTGCCCTGCTCCGCTTCCCCTTTGCACCTGCGGCTCTGCTCTGCCCTGCTCCGCTTCCCCTCCGCACCTGCGGCTCTACTCTGCTTCCCCTCCACACCTGCGGCTCTGCTCCGCTTCCCCTCCACACCTGTGGCTCTGCTCTGCCCTGCTCCGCTTCCCCGCCCCTCCTGCAGCTCTGCTCAGCCCTGCTCCGCTTCCCCTCCGCACCTGCGGCTCTGCTCTGCCCTGCTCAGCTTCCTCTCCGTACCTGTGGCTCTGCTCTGCTCTGCTTCCCCTCCGCACCTGTGGCTCTCCTCTTCCCTGCTCCGCTTCCTCTCCGTACCTGCGTCTCTGCTCTGCTTCCCCTCCACATCTGCGGCTCTGCTCTGCTCTGCCCTGCTCCACTTCCCGTCCGCACCTGCGGCTCTGCTCTGCCCTGCTCCACTTCCCCTCCGCACCTGCGGCTTTGATCCGCTTCCCCTCCACACCTGCGGCTCTGCTCTGCTTGGCCCTGCTCCACTTCCCCTCCGCACTTGCGGCTTTGCTCTGCTCAGCCCTGCTCCGCTTCCCCTCCGCACTTGCGGCTCTGCTCTGCCCTGCTCCGCTTCCACTCTGCACCTGCGGCTCTGCTCTGCTTCCCCTCCACACCTGCAGCTCTGGTTTACTCGGTCCTGCTCCGCTTCCCCTCCGCACCTGCGGCTCTGCTCTTCCCTGCTCCGCTTCCCCTCCACACCTGCGGCTCTGCTCTGCTCTGCCCTGCTCCGCTACCCCTCCGCTCCTGCAACTCTGCTTTGCTTCGCTTCCCCTCCACACCTGCGGCTTTGCTTTGCTCGGCCCTGTTCCGCTTCCCCTCTGCACCTGTGGCTCTGCTCTTCCCTGCTAGACTTCCCCTCCGCACCTGTGGCTCTGCTTTTTCCTGCTCCGCTTCCCCTCTGCACTTGCGGCTCTGCTCTGCTCCGCTCTGCTTCCACTCCGCAACTGCAGCTTTGCTCTGCTCGGCCTTGCGCCGCTTCCCCTCTGCACCTGCGGATATGCTCTGCTCTGTCCTGCTCCACTTCCCCTCCACACCTGCGGCTCTGCTCAGCCCTGCTCCACTTCCCCTCCACACCTGCGGCTCTGCTCTGCCCTGCTCTGCACCTGCGGCTCTGCTTCCTACTCCACACCTGCAGCTCTGCTCTAGTTCGCTTCCCCTCCACACCTGCGGCTCTGCTCCCCTTCCCCTCCGCTCCTGCAGCTCTGCTCTGCCCTGCTCGACTTCCCCTCCATATCTGTGGCTCTGCTCTGCCCTGCTCCGCTTCCCCTCTGCACCTGCGGCTCTGCTGTGCTCCATTTCCCATTCGCAACTGTGGCTCTGCTCTGCCCTGCTCCGCTTCTCCTCTGCACCTGTGGCTCTGCTTTGCCCTGCTCCACTTACCCTCCGCACCTGCGGCTCTGCTCTGCCCTGCTCCGCTTCCCCTCCACATCTGCGGCTCTGCTCTGCTCCACTTCCCCTCCACACCTGAAGCTCTGCTCTGCCCTGCTCCGCTTCCCCTCCGCACCGGCGGCTCTGCTCTGCCCTGCTCCGCTTCCCCTCCACACCTGCATCTCTGCTCTGCCCTGCTCCGCTTCCCCTTTGCACCTGCGGCTCTGCTCTGTCCTGCTTCGCTTCCACTTCGCACCTGCGGCTCTACTCTGCTTCCCCTCCACACCTGCGACTCTGCTCCGCTTCCCCTCCACACCTGTGGCTCTGCTGTGCCCTGCTCCGCTTCCCCGCCCCTCCTGCAGCTATGCTCTGCTCGGCCCTGCTCCGCTTCCCCTCTGCACCTGCGGCTCTGCTCTGCTCTGCCCTTCTCCGCTTCCTCTCCGTACCTGCGGCTCTGCTCTGTTTCCCCTCCGCACCTGTGGCTCTGCTCTTCCCGGCTCCGCTTCCTCTCCGTACCTGCGTCTCTGCTCTGCTTCCCCTCCACACCTGCGGCTCTGCTCTGCCCTGCTCCGCTTCCCGTCCGCACCTGCGGCTCTGCTCTGCCCAGCTACACTTCCACTCTGCACCTGCGGCTCTGCTCTGCTCTGCTACCCCTCCACACCTGCGGCTCTGCTTTACTCGGTCCTGCTCCGATTCCCCTCCGCACCTGCGGCTCTGCTCTTCCCTGCTCCGCTTCCCCTCCACACCTGCGGCTCTGCTCTGCTCTGCCCTGCTCCGCTACCCCTCCGCTCCTGCAACTCTGCTTTGCTTCGCTTCCCCTCCACACCTGCGGCTCTGCTTTGCTCGGCCCTGTTCCGCTTCCCCTCCGCACCTGTGGCTCTGCTCTTCCCTGCTAGACTTCCCCTCCGCACCTGTGGCTCTGCTTTTCCCTGCTCCGCTTCCCCTCTGCACTTGCGGCTCTGCTCTGCTCCGCTCTGCTTCCACTCCGCAACTGCGGCTTTGCTCTGCTCGGCCTTGCGCCGCTTCCCCTCTGCACCTGCGGATATGCTCTGCTCTGTCATGCTCCACTTCCCCTCCACACCTGCAGCTCTGCTCTACCCTGCTCCGCTTCCCCTCCACACCTGCGGCTCTGCTCAGCCCTGCTCCACTTCCCCTCCACACCTGCGGCTCTGCTCTGCCCTGCTCCGCACCTGCGGCTCTGCTTCCTACTCCGCACCGGCAGCTCTGCTCTGCCCTGCTCGACTTCCCCTCCATATCTGTGGCTCTGCTCTGCCCTGCTCCGCTTCCCCTCTGCACCTGCGGCTCTGCTGTGCTCCATTTCCCATTCGCAACTGTGGCTCTGCTCTGCCCGGCTCCGCTTCTCCTCTGCACCTGTGGCTCTGCTTTGCCCTGCTCCACTTACCCTCCGCACCTGCGGCTCTGCTCTGCCCCACTTCCCCTCCACACCTGAAGCTCTGCTCTGCCCTGCTCCGCTTCCCCTCCGCACCGGCGGCTCTGCTCTGCCCTGCTCCGCTTCCCCTCCACAGCTGCGTCTCTGCTCTGCCCTGCTCCGCTTCCCCTTTGCACCTGCGGCTCTGCTCTGTCCTGCTTCGCTTCCACTTCGCACCTGCGGCTCTACTCTGCTTCCCCTCCACACCTGCGACTCTGCTCCGCTTCCCCTCCACACCTGTGGCTCTGCTCTGCCCTGCTCCGCTTCCCCGCCGCTCCTGCGGCTCTGCTCTGCTCGGCCCTGCTCCGCTTCCCCTCCGCACCTGCGGCTCTGCTCTGCCCTGCTCCGCTTCCTCTCCGTACCTGCGGCTCTGCTCTGCTTCCCCTCCGCAACTGTGGCTCTGCTCTTCCTTGCTCCGCTTTCTCTCCGCACCTGCGTCTCTGCTCTGCTCTGCTTCCCCTCCACACCAGTGGCTCTGCTCTGATTGGCCCTGCTCCACTTCCCCTCCGCACCTGCGGCTTTGCTCTGCTCAGCCCTGCTCCGCTTCCCCTTCACACCTGCGGCTCTGCTCTGCTCTGCCCTACTCCGCTTCCCCTCCGCACCTGTGGCTCTGATCTGCTCTGCCCTGCTCTGCTTCCCCCCTGCACCTGCGGCTCTGCTTGGCCCTGCTCCGCTTCCCCTCCGCACCTGTGGCTCTGCTCGGCTCTGCCCTGCTCTGCTTCCTCTCCGCACCTGCGGCTCTGCTCTGCTCTGTTTCCCCTCCACACTTGCGGCTCTGTTCTGCTCTGCCCTGCTCCGCTTCTCCTCCGCATCTGCGGCTCTGCTCTGCTCAGCCCTGCTCTGCTTCCCCTCTGCACCTGTGGCTCTGCTCTACCCTGCTCCGCTTCCCCTCCGCACCTGCGGCTCTGCTCTGCTCTGCCCTGCTCCGCCTCCCCTCCGCACCTGCGGCTCTGCTCTGCCCTGCTCCACTTCCCCTCCGCACCTGCGGCTCTGCTCTGCCCTGCTCCATTTCCCCTCCGCAACTGTGGCTCTGCTCTGCCCTGCTCCGCTACCCCTCTGCACCTGCGGCTCTGCTCTGCTCCGATTCTCCTCCACACCTGCGGCTCTGCTTTGTTTGGCCGTGCTCCGCTTCCCCTCCGCACCGGCGGCTCTGCTCTTCCCTGCTCCGCTTCACCTCTGCACCTGCGTCTCTGCCCTGCTCTGCCCTGCTCTGCTTCCCCTCCACACCTGCAGCTCTGCTCTGCTAAGCTTCCCCTCCACACCTTTGGCTCTGCTCTGCCCTGCTCCTCTTCCCCTTCGCACCTGCGGCTCTGCTCTGCCCTGCTCCGCTTCCCCTCCACACCTGCGGCTTTGCTCTGCCCTGCTCCGCTTCCCCTCCACACCTGCGGCTCTGCTCTGCCCTGCTCCACTTCCCCTCTGCACGTACGGCTCTGCTCTGCCCTGCTCCACTTCCCCTCCACACCTGTGGCTCTGCTCCGCTTCCCCTCCACACCTGCGGCTCTGCTTTGGTTGGCCGTGCTCTGCTTCCCCTCCGCACCTGCAGCTCTGCTCTTCCCTGCTCCGCTTCACCTCCGCACCTGAGGCTCTGCTCTGGTTCCCCTCCACACCTGCAGCTCTGCTCCGCTGCCCCTCCACACCCGCGGCTCTGTTCTTCCCTGCTCCACTTTCCCTCCGCACCTGCTGCTCTGCTCTTCCCTGCTCCGCTTTCCCTCTGCACCTGCGGCTCAGCTCTGCTCCGCTTCCCCTCCGCACCTGTGGCTCTGGTCTGTCCTGCTCCTCTTCTCCTCTGCACCTGCGGCTCTGCTCTGCCCTGCTCCGCTTCTCCTCCGCACCTTTGGCTCTGCTCTGCCCTGCTCCGCTTTCCCTCTGCACCTGCGGCTCAGCTCTGCTCCGCTTCCCCTCCGCACCTGTGGCTCTGGTCTGTCCTGCTCCTCTTCTCCTCTGCACCTGCGGCTCTGCTCTGCCCTGCTCCGCTTCCCCTCCGCACCTGTGGCTCTGCTCTGCCCCGCTCCGTTTCCCCTCCACACCTGCGGCTTTGCTCTGCCCTGCTCCGCTTCCCCTCCACACCTGCGGCTCTGCTCTGCTTGGCCCTGCTCCCCTTCCCCTCTGCACCTGCGGCTCTGCTCTGCTCCGCTTCCACTCCACACCTGCGGCTCTGCTCTGCCCTGCTCCGCTTCCCCTCCACACCTGCGGATCTGCTCTGCCCTGCTCCGCTTCCCCTCCGCACGTACGGCTATGCTCTGCCCTGCTCCGCTTCCCCTCCACACCTGTGGCTCTGCTCTGCCCAGCTCCGCTTCCCCTCCGCACCTGCGGCTCTGCTCTGCCCTGCTCCACTTCCCCTCTGCACCTGCATCTCTGCTCTGCCCTGCTCCGCTTCCCCTTTGCACCTGTGGCTCTGCTCTGCTTCCCCTCCACACCTGCGGCTCTGCTTTGCTTGGCCGTGCTCCGCTTCACCTCTGCAGCTGCGGCTCTGCTCTGCTCTGCTTCCCCTCCACACCTGCAGCTCTGCTCCGCTTCCCCTCCACACCTGCGGCTCTGCTCTTCCCTGCTCCGCGTTCCCTCCGCACCTGTGGCTCTGCTCTTCCCTGCTCCGCTTCCCCTCTGCACCTGCGGCTCTGCTCTGCCCTGCTCCGCTTTCCCTCTGCACCTGCGGCTCTGCTCTGCTCCGCTTCCCCTCCGCACCTGTGGCTCTGCTCTGTCCTGCTCCGCTTCTCCTCTGCACCTGCGGCTCTGCTCTGCCCTGCTCCGCTTCCATTCCGCACCTGCGGCTCTGGTCTGCCCTGCTCCGCTTCCCCTCCACACCTGCGGCTCTGCTCTGCTTGGCCCTGCTCCGCTTCCCCTCTGCACCTGCGGCTCTGCCCTGCTCCGCTTCCCCTCCACACCTGCAGCTCTGCTCTGCCCTGCTCCGCTTCCTCTCCACACCTGCTGCTCTGCTCTGCCCTGCTCCGCTTCCCCTCCGCACCTGCGGCTCTGCTCTGCCCTGCTCCGCTTCCCCTCCGCACCTGCGGCTCTGCTCTGCCCTGCTCCGCTTCCCCTCCGCACCTGCGGCTCTGCTCTTCCCTGCTCCGCTTCCCCTTCGCACCTGCGGCTCTGCTTTTCCCTGCTCCACTTCCCCTCCGCACCTGCGGCTCTGCTCTTCCCTGCTCCGCTTCTCCTCTGCACCTGTGGCTCTGCTCTGCTCTGCCCTGCTCCACTTCTCCTCTGCACCTGTGGCTCTGCTCTGCTCTGCCCTGCTCCGCTTCCCCTCCACATCTGCGGCTCTGCTCTGCTGTGCTCCGCTTCCCCTCCACACCTGCGGCCCTGCTCTGCTCCACTTCCCCTCCGCACCTGCGGCTTTGTTCAGCTCTGCCCTGCTCCGCTTCCCCTCCACACCTGCGGCTCTACTCTGCTCTGCCCTGCTTCCCCTCTGCACCTGCGGCTCTGCTCTGCCCTGCTCCGCTTCCCCTCCGCACCTGCGGCTCTGCTCTGCTCTGTTTCCCCTCCACACTTGCAGCTCTGCTCTGCTCTGCCCTGCTCCACTTCTCCTCCGCACCTGCGGCTCTGCTCTGCTCGGCCCTGCTCCGCTTCCCCTCCGCACCTGCGGCTCTGCTCTGCCCTGCTCCGCTTCCCCTCCGCACCTGCGGCTCTGCTCTGCTCTGCCCTGCTCCGCTTCCCCTCCGCACCTGCGGCTCTGCTCTGCCCTGCTCCACTTCCCCTCCGCATCTGAGGCTCTGCTCGGCCCTGCTCCGCTTCCTCTCCGCACCTGCGGCTCTGCTCCGTTTCCCCTCCGCACCTGCGACTCTGCTCTGCCCTGCTTCGCTTCCCCTCTGCACCTGAGGCTCTCCTCTGCCCTGCTCCGCTACCCCTCAGCACCTGCGGCTCTGCTCTGCCCTGCTCCGCTTCCCCTCCACATTTGCGGCTCTGCCCTGCTCTGCCCTGCTCCACTTCCCCTTCGCACCTGCGGCTCTGTTCCTGTATCCCAGTCTGTACGGATCCCTATCCAGCCTGTTTACCTACCTGCCATTACCCGCCTGTCTGCATACCAGCCAAACCTGCCCGTTCCTGCATTCCCTGGTGTGAGTCAACAACTGTGTGACCAGGGTCTGACCTGGAGTAGCACATGGGCCACCTCCCACGTCCCTCCTCGGACCACGTAGTCGATTAAGCCGCTGTGCGTACGTGGTCGGATCTGGCGAGGTCCCTAGTCACGCCCCTCCAGGCACTCCTCAGTTTGTGGCCCAGTGGGACCACTAATCATGCTCACGCCAAACAATCCGGGCGTGAGCGTAACACTCCCGGTGTGCCGCCCCCGCATTACACAAGCATGTATCCCAAAACATTAGCCATACCCTCAACAATGCAGTTACTGGGAAAGTCAATCTAACCACGGACATGTGGACAAGTACTTGTGGGCAGGGACGGTACATCTCGCTGATGGCACATTGGGTTAACATAGTAGAAGCCGGGACCCAGTCAGACCTTGGGACGGAACACGTCTTCCCGATGCCAAGGATTGCGGGCCCTAGGTCAATCA
Source organism: Phyllobates terribilis (assembly GCF_046119375.1). Classification (NCBI taxonomy): domain Eukaryota; kingdom Metazoa; phylum Chordata; class Amphibia; order Anura; family Dendrobatidae; genus Phyllobates; species Phyllobates terribilis. The sequence continues at coordinate 914,908,190 of NW_027362763.1, read as the reverse complement.
GGGTTGCCCCCACAGTCTACAGCTCCTGCACCTCATCTTCCTCAGCCTCCTCTTCAGCCTCCATCTCCGAAATGACCACGTCAGTCACAAGCTGGAAGCACTGCAGCACTGCCTCGGCCAAGCGGCAACAGGCTGTGCTGAAGCTAATATGCTTAGGTGACAAACTGCACAATGCTTAAGAGTTGTGGACAGCTCTGAAAGAGCAGGTAGATCTGTGGCTCACACCGCTGAACCTACAGCCAGGCATGGTCGTGTGTGACAATGGCCGGAACCTGGTGGTGGCTCTGAGGCGAGGCGAGCTCACACACGTACCATGCCTGGCCCATGTGCTTAACCTCGTGGTTCAGCTGTTTCTCAAATCCTACGCAGAGCTGCCGGATTTGCTTGTTAAACTACCCCTGTGTGCCCATTTTAGAAAGTCACCTACAGCTTCTGCCGCCCTTGCCGTGTTTCAGCAGCATTTGCAGCTTCCGGCTCACAGACTGGTGTGTGATGTCCCGACGCATTGGAACTCTACACTGCAGATGTTGGGTAGGATTTGTGAGCAGAAGAGGACAGTTGTTGAGTACCAGCATCAACAAGGCCGTCGGCATTCAGTTCAGACTCCACACATAAGACTTCAGGATTGGACATGGATGTCAGACATATGTACCATTCTCCAAAATTTTGAGGACTCCACCAAGATGGTGAGTGGCGATGATGTCATAATTAGCGTCTGTTATGTTCTGCAACTTAGAACTAAGGAATAGGAGGGGAAATCTGTCCCTGCAATGAGACTCAGCTTAACCCTACGCTGGGGTGGGTGCCCTATTCCTTGTGAATAGCCCCACCGAAACTCCTGCACTGAACTCAAACAAAGTCCTGTAGGAAGGGGAAAGGGGTCCCTAAAAGATCTAAGGATCTAATGACTGGGAGCAAAAACAGGAGACCTCCTAACAGAAAAGTTAGCTGCATAAACGAAGATTAAAGGGAACAAAACTGGTGGAACAAGAAGTCCCAGGAAATCAATTGTCCAAAGCACAAAGAACTTAACAAGGCAACTTAGCCAGAGCACAAGCGTTACAACACTGATGTCCAGTGGTGAACGGGAGACAGGTGCTGAGTAATAAAGAGTGCAGAGATCACGTGACCAAGACACCCAGCACCAGAGGAAAATACTAGAAGCCAGCAAACCACAACAAGATGGTCGATAGTAAAACAACATAGATTCTAACAGTACCTCCCCTTTTACGGGTATCCTCCGGATCCTCTAGGCCGAGCCTTACCAGGAAATCTCCTGTGAAAAGCCTTGATTAGCCTTGAGGCTGAGACGCCCTCGGCCTTCACCCAGGAATTATCCTCGGAGCCGAAACCTCTCCAGGACACAATATAATGTAATCTTCCTCTATGCCACCTGCAATCCAAAATGCGAGAAATCTCAAATTCACCATCCTCATCAACAGGAGGAACAGTAGGCTTCGCCTGCTTATCAGGTGTGTCCGCCTTCTTAAGTAATGACACATGAAACACAGAATTAATCCTCCAAGACGAGGGAATGCCCAACCTCACCGCTGCCGAGTTTACAATCTGAACCACTTTGAAAGGACCCACAAATTTAGGCCCCAGTTTTTTAGAAGGAATTTTCAAATGAAGATTCCTAGAGGACAACCAAACCATATCCCCAACAGCAAACAAGGACTCCTTTCTTTTTTGGTCAAAATACCTTTTTGATCTCCTGTTAGCCTCTTTAAGGTTCAGGCGTACACTGGTCCAAACCCTCTCCAAATCACCAGAAAAATTGTACTCCTCTGGTACAGCAGCCCCAACTTTGGAAAATGGACCAAAGGATGGATACCTGCCAGTACAACAAAAAAAGGAGAACAACCAGCTGAGGAAGAAGTATGATTATTAATGGCAAACTCCGCAAGTGGTAGAAATTCTGACCACAATTCCTCATTGTCTACCACAAAACATCTCAAAAACTGCTCGAAATCCTGGTTCTTCCTTTCAGTCTGTCCATTGGACTCTGGATGATACCCCGAAAAGAATGACAAATGAATTTTCAATCTGTCACAAAAAGCATGCAAAAAGCGAGCCACAAACTGTGGTCCTCTATCAGAAACAATGTCCGTGGGAACACCATGGAGCCTGACAATCTCCTTCGCAAAAGCCTTAGCAAGAGTCTTGGCGCAAGGTAACTTGTTGAATGGAACCAGATGACACATTTTACTAAACCGGTCCACCAACAGCCCAGATGACAGAAAAACCCTCCGATAAAGGCAGATCAGTGATAAAATTCATTGCAAAGTGCGTCCATGGTGGACTAGGAACTTCCAAGGGGCACAGCAACCCCGCAGCCGGAGCGTGAGAGGCCTTCGACCTAGCGCACACAGAACACTGACGCACCCACTTGATGACTTCCCTTTGCCACCCTGGCCACCAGAAACTCCGACCGATAGACTTCCTAGTTTCCGAAATCCCTTGGTGACCCGCCAACCGAGACTTATGACATTCAATAAACAACGCTCTCCTCAAGGCTCTAGGCACAAACAATTTACCACACAGAGTGTTAGTTGGTGCCGCACTCTGAGCTTCTAGGATGCTATTCTCCAACTCATAATCCAATGTGGCCACGATCACCCCTCTCTGCAAAATACACTACTCCATCTCAGCATTCACCGCTGGAGAGAAACTACGAGACAAAGCGTCAGCCTTAACATTCTTTGTCCCCGGGACAAAGGTTACAGAAAAATTGAACCGGGCAAAATAGTGCTCACCTAGCCTGACTGGCATTCAAACGTTTACTGCGCCCAGATAAATCAAATTCTTATGATCAGTAAAAACCTGAATAGGATGTCGAGCCCCCTCCAAAAAATATCGCCAATACTCGAACACGAGTTTAATAGCCAACAACTCACGATTCCCAACATCATAGTTGAGCTCTGTCTCAGAAATTTTTTTTGAAAAGAAAGCACAGGGATGCACCCCATCCTCACCCTCCTGGGACAGAACTGCCCCTACCCCTATAGATGAGGCATCCACCTCAACCAAAAATGGCTTTGTCTCATCCGTCTGGATAAGATCAGGAGCAGAGCTGAACCTCTCCTTGAGATACTCAAAAGCTTCAATAGCCTCAGTGGACCATTGGACTGTATTAGCACCCTTCTTGGTGAGATCAGTAATGGGCTTAGCGATGACAGAGAAATTCTTTATGAATCTCCTGTAATAATTGGCAAACCCCAAAAACCTCTGTACGGACTTCAAACCCTCAGGCCTCGGCCACTACAGCACAGCCTGATCTTTCACCGGGTCCACCTCAAAACCATCACAAGAGACAAAGTAACCAAAAAAAATGAATTTTCTGGACAGCAAACTGACACTTTTCCAATTTAGCAAAGAGTGTGTTATCTCTCAGTATCTGAAGAACTTCGCGGACTCTCTGCCAATGAGAATCAAGATCCGATGAATAAATCAAAATGTCATCCAGATAAACAATAACACTCCTACCAATCAAGGGTCTCTGAATGTCATTGATGAAATATTGAAAAAATGCAGGGGCGTTAGTAAGCCCAAAAGGCATCACCAAACACTCAAAATTACCTTCCGAGGTGTTAAAAGCTGTCTTCCATTCATCTCTGTCCTTCACCCGCAGAAAATTATATGCCCCACGAAGGTCAATCTTAGAAAACCATTTAGCTCCGGTCAATTGGTTAAAAAAATCTGGAATAAGTGGTAACGGGTAAGAATTGCACACAGTGATCTTATTAATCTAGCGAAAATCCAGACATGGCCTAAGACTCCCATCCTTCTTTTTGACAAAAAATAACCCAACCGCCACAGGAGACTTAGAGGGTCTTATGTGACCAACAGCTAAACTAGTCTGAAGGTACTCCTTCAAAGCCTCCCTCTCGGGAATTGTCAGATTAAACAACCGACTCTTAGGGAGCTTAACATCAGGGATGAAGTCAATAGTGCAATCGTAATCTCTATGAGGTGGTAAAGCTTTCGACTCCACCTCCGAAAAAACCCTCCAAAAATCCTGAATGGGTTCAGGTAACTCCCCCTTCACAACAGCCACAATGTGAACATTACAACACTTACTATAACACCCCTGACCCCAGGATCTTATGGACCCAGATGACCAGTCCAGCAAAGGATTATGCACTTTTAACCAGGGCAACCCCAGGATGACCGGTGAAGGCAACTTAGCAAGTTCAAAGAAGTCAATCTGCTCTTGATGTTCCATATTCATAGTAAGCGGAAACCCAGTGACCTTTCGAAGAATGCTACCATGCTCCAGGGGAGTATTATCAATCGCCACCACAGGAAAAGGAGAAGACAAAGGTTCAGAATCAAACTTATACTTTTCAAGAAATTGTTGATTAAGTGCAGAACCACAATCCACCATAACCTGAAACTCAATTGAACGACCCTGACAGGTGGTATTACCAGGAAAAAACACCCCAGCAGAACGTAAAAACGCAATGCGAACGGGAGTGTTATTTCTACTGACCTTTTTTTTTTTCTTTCCTTAAGCTAACCTCACATTGCTTTAAAAAATGATCGTCCTTACCGCAATACAAGAAAAGTGTCTCAGAGAACCTCCTGTCCCTCTCCTTGGAACGGGATGACATTGCCCCGACCTGCACTGTTTCCCAGTGTCGGCAGGAATATCTGAGAAACAGAATCCAGCAATACAGGAAACTTCTCCTCATTCTGTCTAGCCCTCAACCTTCTATCCACACGGATAGCTAACTGCATGGCAACTTGCAGAGTATCAGGTGCAGGGAATGCAATGCGCAAATCTTTAACCCTTTCATTCAAGCCTGCCAGAAACTGAAACTTGGGTGCATGGTCATTCCACCTGACCTCTTCAGACCATCGTCTGAACAGGATGCAATAACTCTCAGCATCAAGAGAACCCTGTTTGAGATGTATGAGGTCTGCCTCAGCTGATGTAACCTGATCAGGATCATCATATAGCAAACCCATGGCATCAAAAAATGCCTCCACAGACCTCAAACAATGATCATCAGGAGACAAGGAAAACGTCCAGATTTGAGGTTCCTTACGCAATAGAGACATAATAATCCCTACATGCTGTAGTTCACTCCCAGAAGATCTAGGTCTGAGCCAAAAATACAACAAACAAGCATTTTTAAATGAAAAAAATTCCTGTAGTTTCCCCGAGAAACACTCAGGTAATCCAACCTTAGGTTCTTCATAGCATTCTGCAGGGTATTTATTCACATACTGCTGAAGACCGGCAACCTCCAGAGTCAACCCTTGCAAGCGTTGAGCAAGCTCCTGGATGGTACTCATACTGAAGAAAATCCAGGAAGAGGAGAGGAGAGGAAAAAAAAACACTTTTTTTTTTTAAAGGGGCGGGACATACTATTACGTTCTGCAACTTAGAACTAAGGAATAGGAGGGAAAAGCTGTCCCTGCACTGAGACTCAGCTTAACCCTACGCTGGGGTGGCTGCCCTATTCCTTGTGAATAGCCCCACCGAAACTCCTGCACTGATCTCAAACGAAGACCTGTTGGAAGGGGAAAGGGGTCGCTAAAAGATCTAAGGACTGGGAGCAAAAACAGAAGACCTCCTAACAGAAAAGTTAGTTGCATAAAAAAAGATTAAAGGGAACAAATCTGGTGGAACAAGAAGTCCCAGGAAATCAATTGTCCAAAGCACAAACAACTTAACAAGGCACTTTAGCCAGAGCACGAGCGTAACAACACTGATGTCCAGTGGGGAATAGGAGACAGGTGCTGAGTAACAAAGAGTGCAGAGATCACGTGACCAAGACACCCAGCACCAGAGAAAAAGACTAGAAGCCAGCAAACCACGACAAGATGGCCAATAGTAAAACAACATAGATTCTAACAGCGTCACCATCCCACTTCTCTGTCTTCTGAAACGGTCTCTGCTCACAATCAAAGAGGATGCATTGCAGGTGGAGCACGATGAGATGGAGCAAGGAAGCATACAGGGTGATTTCACACAGCCCAGCATCTTCTCATCCCAACATGGATTGGGTGACAATGAGGAAGAGGAGTAGGAAGAATAGGAGCTAGTTTCATGCACTATAGACGGTACTACCTGCACAACTGTCATACCATCTGTTCCGTGTGGATGGCCTGAGGACAGAGAGGAGGAGGAGAGCATGGTCAGTCATCTTCTTGGTGAGGACACGGAAGTCTTGCCTGTTAGCAGTCTGGCACGCATGGCTGAGTTTATGTTACGCTGCCTTTCCCATGACCCTCGCGTTCTCAAAATTTTGGGTGACAGTCATTACTGGTTGGTGACACTTCTAGACCAACGCTACAAGGAGAACTTTATATTTCTTATTCCTAAGACAGACAGGTCTACAAAAATGGGGCAGTACCAGAAAGCCCTTGTTGCAGAACTATTCAAAAAATTCCCATCTGAAAACACTGGCGGCAGAGGTCAGAGTTCATTGGACAACCAAGGACTACAGGCGAGAGAAACACAACTCCAATCCAGCAGAGGCAGGGGAACACTGTCAAAGTTCTGGGAGAATTTTCTCAGCCCCTCCCATCGCACAAGCCCTGAGGCGCGCTGTACTCTCACAAGGAATGCAAAGTTTGGAAAGATGCTGAGGGAGTACCTTGCCGACCGTACCAACGTCCTCCATGATTCCTCTGTGCCTTATAATTATTGGGTATCCAAGCTGTATATGTGGAATGAACTGGCTCTCTATGCCTTGGAGGTCCTGGCCTGCCCTGCCGCTAGCGTTTTATCAGAGGGGGTTATTAGGGCCGCTGGTGGAATTATAACTGATAAGCGCATCCGCCTGTCAACTGAAAATGCTGACAGGCTGACTCCTATAAGAATTAACAAGGGCTGGATTGGGCCAGACTTCTCAACACCAGCGAATGATAGCAGCTTAACGTAAACTCAAATCCAGTGTCTTTTTTTGGGAGGTGTATTCCCATGCACCTTTTCACATACGCTTCCTGATTTTGGCTAATTGCTCTTATCCTCCTCCTCTTCACCCTCATCCGCCACCACCATATCACAAGGGTGACCGTGGTCCGTGATGCAACACCCACATAATTTTTTTAAAGGGTGTTTATGATGCCCGTAAAAAAATGTTTTATACAGTACAGTATGTTCATGTATACCCCCCAGGGGTAAATGTTTGTCAGCCCATACCCTTAGTGCATGGGCATTACAAGTATAGGAGGCCCGCCCCTTTCTAATGGGAACATTTTTTTATGAGGCCTTCCTCCACGTCTCTTCGAAGGAGCATTGGAGTGCCTCCCAATTTTAAGCAACCCTTGCATTCACTGCATAGGCCAACACTATGGGAGACCCATGTAACATACCCAGGCCTGTCATCTCTGACTTCAAGTCCACTTCCGCCACTCTTGGGGCTGCATACCCAGACCTGTTATCTCTGACTTCTAGTCTGTTTCCGCCACTCTGGGGGCTGTATACCCTGGCCTGCTACCTGTGACTTCTAGTCTGTTTCTGCCACCCTGGGGGCTGTATACCCAGGCTCGTTCTTGTATCTCGTCGCAGTATCAGTTCCTGTCTGAACTGTCTCCTAGCCTATTACCTGTTTGTCTCTATGTCCATACCTTCCCTTTTCTTGCAGTGTCTGAACCTGCACCTAACTCCAACTCGTTGTCTCTGTACTTCTGTTTGTGAGTTTTGTGTCCACTACTTCATAGTAAGTACCTTGTGTGTATCTGGTTCTGCTTGTCCCTTTTCCCTTACTCCGTATCTACTTCCTGTGTTCTAGGCATCTTCCTGTATTTTGCAGTCTGTTCCATGCACCTTCAGCCCTTTTCGGCTCTGCTTGCTCACCGCGCCAGCGATTTCCCTCTGCTCTGACTTGCCCACCGCTCCAGCGGCTTCTCTCTGCTCTGCCTTGCCCACCGCTCCGGCAGTTCCACTCTGCTCTGCCTTGTCCACCTCACCTGCGGTTTCACTCTGCTCTGCCTTGTCCACCGCACCTGCGGTTTCACTCTGCTCTGCCTTGTCCACTGCACCTGCGGTTTCGCTCTGCTCTGCCTTGTCCACCACACCTGCGGTTTCGCTCTGCTCTGTCTTGTCCACCGCACCTGCGGTTTCGCTCTGCTCTGCCTTGTCCACCGCTCCGGCAGTTCCTCTCTGCTCTGGCTTGTCCACGGCTCCGGCGGGTCCGCTCTGCTCTGCCTTGCCCACCGCACCTGCGGCTTTCGCTCCGCTCTGCTTGCTCACCGCACCGGCGGTTCCTCTCTGCTCTGCCTTGTCCTCCGCTCCAGTGGTTTCGCTTTACTCTGCTTGTCTACCGCACCTGCGGCTCCGTTCCTGTCTCCCAGTCTGTACTGGACCCTATCCAGCCTGCGCTCCAACCTGCTAGTACCTCCCTGTCTGCACTCCAGCCATGCTCACCAGTATCTCCCTGTCTCCACTCCAGCCGTGCTTGCCAGTGTCCACCTGTCTGCATACCAGCCGTGCTTGCCAGTGCCCACCTGTCTGCATACCAGCCATGCTTGCCAGTACCCACCTGTCTGCATACCAGCCGTGCTTACCAGTATCCACCTCTCTGCATATCAGCCGTGCATGCCAATACCCACCTGCCAGTATGCCAGTTTAACCTGCCTGTTCCTGCATTCCCCGGTGTGGGTCAACAGCTGTGACCGGGGTCTGACCTGGAGTAGCACCTGGTCCCTCTGCTCGGTTCCTCCTTGGTTCACGGAGTCGACTGAGCCGCCATGCGACCTTGGTCGGATCGGGTTGATATTTAGTTACGCCCATCCAGGCACTCCTCGGTTCATGGTACAGTGGGATCACTAATCACGCTCACGCCAGTCAGTCGGGCGCGAGCGTAGCAGTTTGCTCAGGCCCTGGTTCCCGTTGAGCTCCACGGCCTTTCACTCTCAGAGACATTTTGAATCCTTGTCTGGCGAATACGTGCACCAAGAAAAATTTTTTTCTCAAGCTATGGCCCAGGCGATTTACGCAGCAGCCCAAATGGATCTATCAGCACTCATTCCTGCGGATCCACCATGCAACTATGGGGATCCAAAATGAAGCCGTGCATTTGTGGAGCAATGCATGCTGCATTTCAAGTTCTATGCTCACTATTTTCCTAACGATCGGGTTAAAGTGGCATTTATGATGTCCTACCTAGCGGGTGACGCCTTGAAATGGATCACCCCCCTATGGGAAGCATGGGATCCTATCGTCTTTGACCTGCAGGTCTTCCTGGTGGCCTTTCTAATGGTCTTCGATGACCCTAATCCTGAAGCCTCTGCTAAAGCTTCCCTTCCCAATATCCCGGAGCAGCCCTGATGGGTAATGTGTGTAGGTAGCCTACCAGTCCTCCAGCCCGAAGAGACTGCTGCCCACCCAGAATCCACACAGGATGACTATGCTCCACAGAATACTTCTCTTCCCAACCTCAAGAGGCAGTCCAGACGTGCAAGACGTAGAGGTAAACCATCACGCCAGGTTCTGTCCTCCCAAAGACCTCCTGTTCCCCAGCCTGTAGAGGCAGCTTTCCACACAGAATCCATGAAGGATGACTATGTTCGTCAGGCAAAGCAGAAGCCAGAACTCAGTCACAAAATCGGATTGTGGAGCCGCTGCGGTGGTTTGGGACCTCCTGACGGTCTTTGTCCAGCGAAGGTTGAAGAATCCCAAGACATTAGGCCTGTAGGAGAGGCTGCCCTTGGCGTTAGTGTTTCCTCTCCACAGATGACCATGACTGTCTCCATGGCAAGTGAAGGCCTCGGATTAACCGGAAGTTTTGGGCTTAAAGCCTTGAAGACTCGGTGTCTGATTCCCGTCCGACAACTCCAGAATCCAGTTTGGGCATTGTCAGCAGAAGGACGAGCCCTACTCAGAAACAGTCAAAATATGTCTGTACAAATTAAGCTCCAGATTGGAGCATTACACATGAAGAAGTTCACATTCCAGGTGCTGACTGCCGTACCCACAGGTCGTCCAGAGCCGAGAGATCTAGTGCCCGCTCAGGTTTGGAGATCCTGCATGGTGTATCCTGGGGGACTACTAAGGTACAAGGGGTGCCCAGTCCCCATATCTTCAGGACAGTCAGCAGTTTCTTCTTCTTCTTCGCCAGATCTGCTAGTCGCTGACTCGCTGTGCGCTGAAGTCTCCGAAGGAAGAGAAGCGGAGGCGATGTCCCCACACAGTCTCGACAATTGTACCAATGATCTGACTTCAGGTACCGTCCCGCCTTACAGACATGTCATCTCTGAAACCAGATTGAAGATGGTCCCAAAGCAAGGACCCTCCATCTCTAATAAATCTGGTCTCACGTCCCTCAAGGCGGTGGTTACCCCCGAGTCTCTGCACCCCTCCAACCAGGCGGAGGACCACTAATTGTCTCCTGAATCCTCCGCGGTGCTACCTGATAACAAATGGAGAGAGACTTTCCTATACCCTGTACCTGGTACTTCGCCCACTTCATCCAGTAAGCTTGGCAAAGTGAACTTCGAAGCAGTGATTACCACCGAGTCTCTGCACCCCTCCAACCAGGCGGAGGACCTCCAGTTGTCTTCTGAATTTCCCCGGGGTGCTACCTGATAAACGGAGAGAGACTTTCCTACACCCGGTACCTGGTACACCTCCCACTTCATCCAGTAAGCTTGGCAAAGTGTACGTCAAGGCGGTGGTTACCCCCGAGTCTCTGCACCCCTCCAACCAGGCGGAGGACCTCCAGTAGTCTCCTGAATCCACCAGGGTGCTACCTGATAACAAATGGAGAGAGACTTTGCTGTGTGCTGTTCCTGGTACTTCACCCACTTCATCTGTCGCTGAGGATGGCTGAGGAAGCATCCTAGTCACCAAGATGGTGAGACCAGTTTCGTTCCCTCTAGTGGACAGAAGAGGTAATCTTTATGAAGAGAAGGATTGGCCTCCAAATTCTCTGCAGAAGACTCTTGCAGGCTTGAAGAAGAGGGGGCGTAAAGGGGGGGTACTGTAACATCCCTGGCGGCATGCTTGCATAGTGCACCACCTCCCACTATGCAAGACCGCAATCTTACCTGTCAGTCCAGCCTGCAAACCTTGCTCCAGTTCATGCTGTGAGCATATCTCTTGTCTGATTGCTTAGGGTGGCGGCCCGGTTACTTCCTGACTCTTATAGCTGCTGTGGGTGGACTCCTAATGCGTCCCCAGCCTATTGCTGTGAGTCACTGGATATTTAAACCCCCTCCACCCAGAAGGAGGTGCCTGAGCAACACCTTCACTCAGTTTGTCTTTGAAACTGAATTGCCAGTTCCTGTCCTGTATCTTGTCTGTTTCTGCCACCCTGGGGGCTGCATACCCAGGCCTGTTATCTCTGACTTCTAGTTCGTTTCCGCCACTCTGGGGGCTGCATACCCAGACCTGTTATCTCTGACTTCTAGTCAGTTTCCACCACTCTGGGGGCTGCATACCCAGACCTGTTATCTCTGACTTCAAGTCCGTTTCCGCCACTCTGGGGGCTGCAAACCCAGACCTGTTATCTCTGACTTCTAGTCTGTTTCCGCCACTCTGGGGGCTGTATACCCAGGCCTGCTACCTGTGACTTCTAGTCTGTTTCCGCCACCCTGGGGGCTGTATACCCAGGCTCGTTCTTGTATCTCGTTGCAGTATCAGTTCCTGTCTGAACTGTCTCCTAGCCTGTTACCTGTTTGTCTCTATGTCCATACCTTCCCTTTTCTTGCAGTGTCTGAACCTTCACCTGACTCCAACTCGTTGTCTCTGTACTTCTGTTAGTAAGTACTTGGGTGTATCTGGTTCTGCTTGTCCCTTTTCCCTTTCTCCGTATCTACCTCCTGTGTTATAGCCATCTTCCTGTATTTTCCAGTCTGTTCTATGTGAACAGAGTCCTGTCCTCTCTGCCTGCACCTTCATCCCTGTTCGGCTTTGCTTGCTCACCGCTCCGGTGGCTTCTCTATGCTCAGCCTTGCCCACTGTTTCGGCGGTTCCGCTCTGCTCTGCCTTGTCCACTGCACCTGCGGTTTCGCTCTGCTCTGCCTTGTCCACCGCACCTGCGGTTCCGCTCTGCTCTACCTTGTCCACCGCACCTGCAGTTCCGCTCTGCTCTGCCTTGTCCACCGCACCTGCGGTTTCGCTCTGCTCTGCATTGTCCACCGCTCCGGCGGTTCCTCTCTGCTCTGCCTTGACCACCACTCCGGCGGTTCCGCTCTGCTCAGCCTTGCACACCGCACCTGCGGTTTTCGCTCCGCTCTGCCTTGCTCACCGCACCGGCGGTTCTTCTCTGCTCTGCCTTGTCCTCCGCTCCGGCGGTTTCACTTTACTCTGCTTGTCTACTGCATCTGCGGCTCTGTTCCTGTCTCCCAGTCTGTACTGGACGCTATCCAGCCTGTGCTCCAATCTGCTAGTACCTCCCTGTCTGCACTCCAGCCGTGCTTGCCAGTGCCCACCTGTCTGCATACCAGCCATGCTTGCCAGTGCCCACCTGTCTGCATACCAGCTGTGCTTGCCAGTATCAACCTGTCTGCATACCAGCAGTGTTTGCCAGTATCCACAAGTCTGCATACCAGCCGTGCCTGCCAATACCCACCTGCCTGTATGCCAGTCTAACCTGCCTGTTCCTGCATTCCCCGGTGTGGGTCAACAGCTGTGACCGGGGTCTGACCTGGAGCAGCACCTGGTCTCTCTGCTCGGTTCCTCCTTGGTTCACGGAGTCGACTAAGCCACCGTGTGACCTTGGTCGGATAGGGTAGATACTTAGTGTCAGGCAAAATGTATTTTTGTCCTAGTTTTAAAAATGCTAAAAGGACAGTCAGAGATGTCCTAAATCTCCACCCCCTGCTCATTTGGAAGAAGCTACATAGAACTCACTTTTGCTTTCCCCCTAACAAGGAATTTTTATTACCACCATAAAACGTCAGCAAGCATACAGGTATAAAGTGGAACTCCCTCCAATCCTATTGTCTAACTGTACAAACTTTTAATGTCGATTATAATAATGCCCATGACTGTCACAAACACAGGGACCACATTTTTGGAATGTTCACCTTTTTCCGATTATAATAGTATATCTTGCATAACTGAAAAACCACCGAAAACCAGGGAAATGGGTTCTGAGCTTCTGAGCGCCATAGAGATATCATATTTGATATCCATCTTCATGAATATTGGTGACGGAAAACATGATGTCTCCATCTTGGATGTGGGACCCCCCCATACCAAGATATGAAATCTGAAGGATTTTTATGTCTTATGCAGCTGGGTGGGTTCACAAAACCGAGCCCCCATGTGAGGTAAACAACATGGGTGTCTCTTAGTGTTTTGGCCCCTTTCTAAAAACCAGAACGGCCATTTTTCTTCATTCTTATCCCGGGACGTCAGACGCATGCACTCCTCGCTGCTTGGAGGAATCACATCTAATTTCCGGGGAGCCGTCCCCCCCACAGAATCTGAGACCATCACCTCGTGGCACAGGTTTTTCTATTATTTACCCCTTTTATTTTAATAACTGTTTTATGCATATATGTAAATTGTCTCTTTTATAATATCTTGTATATCTTTCGTAAACACTGCCCACTTTCGGGAGTAAATCATTATTATTTACCAGCTTCGTTCTTCTTGTCCTATGTCGAGCAAACACGTTCCTCACCCGCTAATTCACGTTACCTAACGGGTACCCGATCCACCTGTCAAGCGATCGGTGGTGGCAGTATACCAGTATTTATGTGATATTGTGGTTTGAGGGTGGCTGGACGGAGGTATATATACGTCCCTGGAAGGAACTGGTGGTATATATATGTCCTGTCACATCACGTGCCACAATAGTCAACATAAATTAGACCAGCTGCGCCCGTGCTTATCCTCGGTCAATACCGTGTTTGACCAGCAGGATAAGGGGGCGCCAGAGGGCTGCAAGGTCTGACCAAGTGTGTTTTCGTGACGCTTAGTTACGCCCCTCCAGGCACTCCTCGGTTCATGGTACAGTGGGTCAGTAATCACGCTCACGCCAGTCAGTCCGGGTGCGAGCGTAACATGGACATTTATATTGTTACCTTGCTGAAGGCTGTATCTGGAGCCAAGTGGACATATCTGTCACTGGAAAGGTTCTTGGACATTATATGTGTAATATGTCGGTGAGCCACTGAGTTGGACTCGGTTATAAGCAGTTATGAAGTGTAATAAACTGCTGAATTGTGAAATACTGGAAAACGTCGCTGGTGTGCTTTAATTGACCCGGTGAAGAGAGTGTCCCCCAGCATGATGACTAGCGCTGCCTTACACCTACTAATCCCTTCGGTGTTTCCCTTTTGTCTGTGAGTGCATATTTTGTATGTTTGGTATTTTCATTTATTCCTTGCTTGTGTTGCTTGTGTATTTACATACACTATTCATCCCCACTTCCATGGGTGGTAGAGGGGACAGATAAGGGCTGATTCAGAAGTATAGAAAGGTCCATGGCCCCAGCATCTTCACCATCAGAAGTAAGCTGGGGACCAGGAATAGCTAGGGTGCCCCTAGTATTAAGGACAGAGTAGGAGCCCCTGGTCCCGGGGTATCAGACAAAAGTACCATGACACATGTTATGTGCTAAAGGGGTTAATCAACCATAATAAGGTTGGGTTTTTGGTGAACAGCTGAAGAGTGCGTGGGAGGCTGTTCAACATATCTCCACTCCAAGGTGTGATCCAGAAGGTAAATGTGAAGCCTTTGGACTCATTCAGTGCTCGGTGTGTCTGGAGATGAGATCTCCAAAGTTTTGCTCATGTTAAAGAGAGCTGAACTTTCTATTTTCTCTTATGATCTGCAACAAGAACTAAGGAAAGATAGGGGAAAGCTGTCCCTACAGTAAGACTAAGCTGAATCCCTACGATGTAGCGGGCTGCCTGTTCCTAGTGAACAGACCCGCCTACGACCTTGGCTAGTCTGAACGAAGACCTATAGAATTAAGGGAGGGGTCCCTAAAAGAACTAAGGACTGGGACAAAAATGGGACACCTCCTAAACAGAAATTGTTGTAGAACACAAAAGACAAACTGACAAAAAGTACTAGAGGTCCAAGAGGACCAAGCAAACTGACAGAGATAGGCACCGAAGCACCAGGCTAGCAAAACAGTCAAACAATACTGAAGTCCAGCAAAGCCAGAAGGACAGAGCTGGAATATATAGGCAGATGGTCACGTGACCGCAAAACACAAGATAGAAAAAACTAACAGGAGGGTTCTAACAGTATCCCCTCTTTTATGAGGATCCTCCGGAACCTCCAGGCCCAGGCCTATCCGGAAACCTCCTGTGGAAAGCTTTAACAAGCCTAGGAGCAGAGACATCATCTGTCCTTACCGAGGAGTTGTCTTCGGGACCGAAACCCTTCCAGGAGACAAGATACTGTAATCTCCCTCTATGCTATCTAGTATTCAAGATACGCGAAATTTCATATTCGCAGTCTTCCACCACAGGAGGAACTGTGACAGTGACGTCCCTATCAGATACGTCAGCCTTTTTCAACAAGGAAACATGAAACACAGGATTAATCTTCCAGGAAGTAGGGATATCCAACCTAACAGCAGACTGGTTAACAACCTGAAGCACTTTAAATGGACCCACAAACTTAGGACCCAGTTTTTTAGATGGAATCCTCAACCGCAGTTTCTTCGAGGACAACCAAACCATGTCACCCACAGTAAACAAAACCTCTTTATGTTTCCTGTCAAAATACTTATTGGACTTTTTGTTAGCCTCTTGAAGGTTACAACATACATTAGTCCAAACTCTCCCCAAATCACCGGAAAAATTCTCCTCCTCCGACACCGCCGACCCAATTTGGAGAATGAACCAAAAGACGGATGTCTCCCAGTATAACAAAAAAAAGGAGAACACCCAGCAGAGGAGGATGTATGATTGTTAAGAGCAAATTCTGTGAGAGGCAGAAACTCCAACCACACCTCTTGATTGTCCGCCACAAAACAACGCAAAAACTACTCAACATCCTGGTTCTTTCTTTCAGTCTGTCCATTAGACTCAGGATGATAACCAGATGAAAATGACAAATGGACTCCCAACCTGTCACAAAAAGCACGCCAAAAGCGAGCCACAAACTGAGGTTCTCTATCAGAAACAAAATCCGTGGGAACACCATGGAGCTTGACAATCTCCTTAACAAACGCCTTATCGACTGTCTTGGCGCAGGGCAACTTAATGAATGGAACCAAATGACACATCTTACTAAAATGGTCCACGACCACGCAGATGACAGTAAAACCCTCGGACACAGGAAGATCAGTAATAAAATCCATAGTGAGATGCGTCCAAGGCGCACTAGGAACCTCCAGAGGGCAAAGCAACCCTGCAGCAGGAGTATGTGAAGCCTTTGGCCTAGCGCACACAGTACACAGACGCACCCACTTGATGACTTCCTTCTGCCATCCAGGCCACCAAAAACTGCGACTGATCAGTCTCTTAGTCTCCGAAATTCCTGGATGACCTGCCAACAAAGACTCATGACACTCCACAAACAAATCTCTCCTAAAGGCTCTAGGCACGAACAACCTCCCATGGGAGTGTTAGATGGAGCATCATCTTGAGCTTTCAGAATCCCATTCTCCGAAACGGAGTCCAAAGCCGCCACCACAACTCCTTTGTAAAATGCTCTCCTCCTCCTTGGCACCAACCGTAGGAGAGAAGATGCGAGATAAAGCATCGGCTTTAACATTCTAAGTACCAGCGATATAGGTAACAGAAAAATGAAACCGAGAAAAAAAAAGTGCCCACCTAGCTTGACGGGCATTCAAGCACTTGGCAGCATCCAGATAGATCAAATTCTTATGATCTGTGAAAACCTGAATAGGAAATCTAGAGCCTTCCAAAAAATTATGCCAATGTTCAAACGTGAGTTTAATAGCCAGCAACTCCCGATTTCCAACATCATAATTCAGTTCGGTTTCCGAATTTTTTTTCGAAAAGAAGGCACAAGGATGTACTCCACCCTTGTTCTCCTGAGACAAAACTGCTCCGACCCCCACCGATGAAGCATCGACCTTGACCAAAAAAGGCTTCGTCTCCTCAGGCTGCAGAAGGATAGGGGCAGAACTGAACCTCTCTTTGAGATACTCAAACGCTTCAATGGCCTCAGTAGTCCACTGGGCCGTATTTGCACCTTTCCTGGTGAGATCGGTTAGAGGTTTAACAATTACAGAAAAATTCTTAATGAATTTCCTGTAATAATTGACAAAACACAAAAATCTCTGTATAGATTTCAAACCAATAGGTCTAGGCCATTCCTGCACAGCCTGAACCTTCACAGGGTCCATCTCAAAGCCCTCGCTGGAGACAATGTAGCCCAAAAAACTAATTTTCTGCACAGCGAACTCACATTTCTCCAGCTTAGCAAAGAGTGAATTATCACTCAATAACTGCAAAACTTCACGTACACTCTGCCAATGGGACTCCAGATCTGGTGAATAAATCAAAATGTCATCCAAATACACAACCACATTCTTACCAATCACAGGTCTCAGGATGTCATTAATAAGGTTCTGAAAAAATGCAGGTGCATTGGTAAGACCAAAAGGCATCACCAGATTCTCAAAATGACCTACCGGAGTGTTAAAAGCAGTTTTCCATTCATCACCCTCCTTCACACGTATCAAATTGTATGCCCCCCGGAGATCAATTTTTGGAGAACCACTTGGCTCCCACTAACTGGTTAAACAAGTCAGGAATTAACGGTAATGGGTAGGAATTGCGTACGGTAATCTTATTAATTTCACGAAAATCCAGACATGGATGTAAACCGCCGTCCTTTGTTTTAACAAAGAAGAATACAACTGCCACAGGCGACTTAGAAGGTCTAATGTGACCAGGAGCCAGGCTAGTCTGTATGTACTCCTCCAAGGCCTTTCTTTCAGGGATAGTCAGATTAAACAAGCACCCGGAACAAACTGAATGGCGCAATCATAATCCATATGAGGAGGTAAAACTTGCGACTCCTCCTCCGAAAAAACCCTCCAAAAATCTTGAATAGGTACAGGTAATTCCACTTTTTCCACAGCTGCAATGCGACCATTACAACATTTATCATAGCACTTCGGACTCCAAGACTTAATCACATTAGTAGACCAGTCCAATAAAGGATTGTGCAGTTTTTAACCAAGGCAATCCTAGAACAACTGTAGAGGGTAAATTATCCAAAACAACCAAGTCCAAAATTTCTTGGCGAACTCCATTGATAGTGAGAGGAAATGCAGCAGTCTGGTAAGTAATACATTTCAAAGGAGTGTTATCAATTGCAACCACAGAAATAGGTGATGACAAAGGTTTGGATTTCAATTTAAGGTTTTCCAAAAACCCTTTATCAATCACATTAAGCGATGAACCACAATCCACAAATACCTGAAATTCAATCAAATCTCCCTGCATAGTAGTACTCCCAGAAAGAAATACTCCTGCAGAGCGTAAAAAAGCTATACGGGCGTAACTGACCTTTTTTTTTTCTTTACTTAAACGACGCTCACAATACTTAATCAAATGGTCACCTTTACCACAATAAAGACACAATCCCTCGGCGAATCTCTGGTCTTTTTCCTGAGAGCGGAGTGACATCCCCCCAACCTCCACCGGTTCCCCACCGTCAGAGCAGATTTTCTAGGGACTAGGACCTGACATTACAGGAGTCTTTACCTCATTGAGCCTGCACCTCAGTCTCCTGTCTATACGAACAGCTAACTGCATAGCTTCCTGCAAAGTCTCAGGTGCAGGGAATGCAATTAGCAAATCCTTAACCCTTTCACTCAGACCAGCAAGAAATAAACATCTCAGTGCCGAATCATTCCACTTAACTTCAGAAGCCCATCTCCTGAAGTGTGTGCAATAATTTTCAACATCATCAGACCACTGATTCAAACGTCTAAGTTCTGATTCAGCAGATGAGATTCGATCAGGATCGTCATATAATAGCCCCATAGCAGAAAAAAGTTCTTCAACAGAACTTAAACACGGATCATTAGGCTGGAGAGAAAAGGCCCAACCCTGTGGTTCTTTGCGCAAAAGTGACATAATAAAACCAATGCGCTGTGATTCATTACCAGAGGATCTTGGTCTCAAACGAAAATATAACAAACAAGCATTTTTAAAGGAAAAAAAATCTTGCTGTTTACCATAAAAAACATCAGGCAGTCCTACCTTCGGTTCCACAAAATGCGCTCCAGGACAGCTACTCACGTGTTGCTGAAGCTCGGCCACCTCCAGAGACAATCCCTGCAGGTGTTGAGCCAACTCCTGGACGGAAACCATACTGATCCCCGAATTTCTTTCCTTTTAGTTTTTTTTGGGGATGGACTTACTGTTATGATCTGCAACAAGAACTGAGGAAAGATAGGGGAAAGCTGTCCCTACAGTAAGACTAAGCTGAATCCCTACGATGTAGCGGGCTGCCTGTTCCTAGTGAACAGACCCGCCTACGTCCTCGGCTAGTCTGAACGAAGACCTATAGAATTAAGGGAGGGGTCCCTAAAAGAACTAAGGACTGGGACAAAAATGGGACACCTCCTAAACAGAAATTGTTGTAGAACACAAAAGACAAACTGACAAAAAGTACTAGAGGTCCAAGAGGACCAAGCAAACTGACAGAGATAGGCACCGAAGCACCATGCTAGCAAAACAGTCAAACAACACTGAAGTCCAGCAAAGCCAGAAGGGCGGAGCTGGAATATATAGGCAGATGGTCACGTGACCACAAAACACAAGATAGAAAAAACTAACAGGAGGGTTCTAACATTTTCTCCCTGAGCGAGTAAACCCCGCAGCCACAAAGGCTGTACTGTATGCTATTTTTTTCCCGTTATGCCAGAAGGGCTGTGTTTATTTACCTAATTTTGGATTGGTTTATGCAGTACTTTTTTAAAAAAACAGTTGGAAACTTAAACGGAAAGTGTTGCTGTGACTACCTCTTTGAGCAGCTGAGTGAGTCAATCTATCACACTATGTATCTCTATGTACCTGTATAATCTGCCTACGATGCACATTCAAGTATAGAACATTCTCCAGTACTTTAAAACAGTTCAGGAAGTGGCTTGCAGGTTTTGCTACTGCCTACAATGATGCAGTTTGTGGGTTTCGGGTCCTGGTGAGACCAGATCACATGAAAAATGAAGAATTATTTATTTAAAGAAAATCTGTAACCAGCTTTTTGCAACCTGTTCTAAGAGCAGCATTATGTAGTGGCAGAGACCCTTATTCCTGAGATGTGACACATACTGGGCTGCTTAGTGCAGTTGTGATAAAACCAATGTTTTAGATGGGATAGATTGGGTAGCAAAAACCTTGTGGACGATTCCCTTTAATTGTAGCTGAAACTATATGCAAAGCAGAGAGTGCCGGCCTTGCCCCCAGAGGAGGAGAAGCTACTGAGCAATGAAGCCGGCCGGAGAGAAGACTTACAGAGTTGCATAATGAGCTGAAGCTGGACGCGGCTTCTCCGCACCCTCGGGGCCACAGCCGGCTCCGGATAGTCTGTACATACCCTTAGTGGAATTCAGAACAGAGCTCTGAACTTGTGGGACAGCTCCCTCAAATAGGGGCAGTCCTGCTGGATCCAGGATAGTTGGGATCTATGCCACAAAGTAATTACATTGGAGAGAGGTTTCTGGTGGAGCTTCTTTTTTATTCCATGCAGATGCAATCAAAAGCGAATGCAATAGCATTAGGCATCCGAGTGTGGTGTTTGTCCAGAGGATTAAATTACCATGAGCAAGGTGAATATATAGATCTTAAAGCTTTATTAGAATAAAACTACAACATGTTTCAGTTTCAAACTCAGGAATCTTCCTTGTGCATAAAAATACATCTGTTTGATTCTAAATATAAACTAATTAATCCCTGACACTTGTTTTTACATATTTTCCCCTCTTACACCGGAAATATACTGTCATCCAGTGCACAGATTAACAAGAACTGGTTGCTATAAATGAGCCGATCAAGCTAAATTAAAATTTACATGCTTGGGCAAACTTTTGTGGGAAATTCGATTCTCAAAGAAGTTATTCTCCACTAATTAAATGTCCCTTATTATCCTCTGGCGTCTATCTAGACCCCAGAGCATAAAAAGCATAAAATGTAGAAAATAAAAAGAAAATCCTAATATACAGATTATCACTTACTAGTGTTGAGTGCGTATGAATCATTAACCCTTTCGGTGAGCACACTCTGGCCCCCCAGCTTCTCACCGTCACCTGTCAGTTCTTTTTCACATCTTTTGATCATTGTCGTAAGCGCTTAGTCACCTGGCTTCTTCATGCAAAGCCAGAATTTCCCTGATGGGGCATGGGTCAATTCTGTACAATCACAGAAGGTCACGATGTCACGGGTGTGTCGGGTGTTATAGGCGGTCGCTCTGGATCTGGCTGCAGAATGTCACTGCGTTTGGCATTGCAGACGCCTTCTTAATCTTTCTTACTTTAAGACCCAGGGGCGACTTCTCTCCTGCTGTCAATTTACACACCCTTGCAGGAAAGTTAAAAACTCTCAGTTTGCTGCAGAGAATCGCTGGTTATATTTCTATTTTCCTTGGCTCTGGTTTAGAGCACTAGCAGTCAGCTAGCTACTTCTCTGGTGCCCTTGAAGGACAGTTGGCGTTTCTCCTCTGGTGTCTTCTCAAGCTAAGTTATCCTCTTTGATAGTCTAACTTGTCGTCTTTAGTTTGTAGTGGGCCCTGACCAGTGCTCACCCCTCTCCCGCCCTATCTAGGGCCTAGCTCTAGGGATATACAGGCTTAGATTTCCTGCTCGGCGAATTGTGTGGAACCAATATAGGGACTGTAGGGTAGGCAGGGTGTTATTAGATTTGCCTATGGGGTCTCCACTCCCCCTTTCCCTAATATTTGGGCTCCCTTCCCCTCTTCCCTTTGTGTTGCACTTAGTCTTTCCCACACCTTGCGTGACACATGATGTCATAAAATCATGGTGCACGCTGTGACCTTGCATGCGCAGAACCATCCCGGGCCCCATCGATGGATAGTTATTTGATAGGATAGATAGGTATGTGAGAAGATAGATATTGTCACGGGTGTGTCAGGTTTGACAGACAGTCATACGGGGTTCCGGCTGTAGAAAGTCGCTGCGTTTGGCCTTGCAAACATCTTCCTGATCCTTTCATGATCCTTCTCGCTTTAGAACCCAGCGGTGATCCTCACCTTGCTTGGGGATTATACCTCTAGAACCCAGCGGTTATCCTCACCTTCTGCTGCTAATTAGCACGCCCTTGCTATATCCTTAAATACACTCAGTTTCTCCAGAGAGTTGCTGGTGATAGAGTCCTCTGATTCTATTCAGGCCTGGAATTCTAGGAGTCGGCTAGAATTTTTTTGGAGTTCCTTTGTGGATTGTTGTCGTTTTCTCTCCGGTGTCATCTTGAAGCTAAGTGTATTCCCTTGTCTGTTTCCCTGGTTTGTACTTTAGTTTTCAGTGGGCCTGACTAGTGCTCACCCCTCCCCCTCCCTACCTAGGGCCTAGCTTTAGGGTCAACTAGGGCCAGGTTTCCTGCTCGGCGATAGGTTCAGAACCTGTATAGGGTCCATAGGGGAGTCAGGGTTTGTCGTTTCCCACTTTCCCTACTTGTAGGACATCCTTCCCTTTTCCTGTCTTTATACGCTGGGTTCTCCCCATACCCAGTGTGAACCCAACCTGACTTTCATTTTTTTTTTCTGTGTTATGGATCCCGTTTCAGTGCTGGCAGAGCAGCTTCGGAGTTTATCAGTGGAGGTAACTGACCTTCAATCAGCTGTTCAGCAGCAACTGCAGCGGCCGCAGATTCCTAATGTTGGGGACTCTGCGGGTAGGCCGGTCCAGCTTCAGCCCAAAATTGCCCACCGGACAGGTTTTCAGGATGTAGAGACAATTTTTTTGTGTTTAAAGAAGCTTGTAAATTGTACTTTAAGCTTCGACCCTACTCCTCTGGAGATGAGCAGCAGCGAGTGGGGATTGTGATCTAACTGTTACAAAGAGATCCTCAATTCTGGGTTTTCTCTTTGCCACAGGGCTCTGCTTGCCTGTGATCGGTTGAAAGATTTTTCGGGGCTCTGGCCCTCATCTATGATGATGCTGACCGAATCTCCTTGGCTGAATTCAGGTCGCTTTCAGTAGGGGGATCGGTCATTGGAGACTTATAGTTCCAAATTCCGTAGATGGGCAACCAATACCAAGTGGAATGACCCAGCTCTTAGAAGCCAATTTTGTCAGGGTCTTTCAGAAAGGTTGAAGGATACCTTGGTAGTTTACAAAAGCCCTGGGTCCTTGGAGGCTTCCATGTCATTAGCTATATGCTTAGATAGATGCCTTTGGGATAGGTGAGTGAGACCACCTTCTCCTGAGCCCCCTTTTCGGGGCAACACCCCATTGCCGAGGGAGCATTCTGGGGGTGAACCTATACTTATGGATTTGGAGGAACCCATGCAATTAGGGGGAGCTACTGCATCGCGTATTTCACCTGAAATCCGCAAGAGAAAGGGGGTATGTTTTTTTGCGGTAAATAGGGACATTTTATTGGGGTCTGTCCCTCGATTCCTAAGTAAAAAGGAACATTTGGAACTTGATTGACCCTTGGTAGTGTGGGGTTGGATAATCAGGGGATGTGTTTGTCTTCTACATGCAGTTCTTGGTTTGTCCTGATGGCAGAGGTGGTGCTAGAGAGGAGGGCTAAGAAAAATTCTGTGTTTTTGGACAATGGAGCTGGAGTCAGCATGGTTAATGCTGAGTTTGTGAGAACTCATGGACTTACTTGCTGTACCTTAACTAAGCCCATCCCTATTTATGCCATCGACTCAGCGCCACTTTCACAGAGGTGTCTGACACAGATTGTACATTATATAAGACTGAAGGTGGGGCCCGTTTATTATGAAGTAACTCCTTGTTATGTCCTGGAGGTCCTTCCCACTCCAGTTGTACTGGGTCTACCCTGGTTGGTGAAACATAATTCTGTAGTGGATTGGCAATCCAGGGAAATTGTGGAATAGGGAGATTACTGTCTTGAAAACTGCTTAAACATTTCCCTTTCTGCTGTCTCTACCTGTATTTTTGTCTGGTTTTGAGGATGTATTTTCTGAGAAGAGGTGTCAGGATTTGCTTCCTCATCATGCATATGACTTTCCTATTAACCTGATTCCCAGAGCTAAAGTACCCAAGTCCAGACTGTATAATCTTTCTGGCCCTGATAGACAAGCCATGAAGGATTTCATTGCTGAGATTCTGGAGAAGGGACATATCAGACCCTCATCTTCGCCCATTGCAGCTGGATTCTTCTTCGTTAAGAAGAAAGATGGGGGTCTCTGTCCCAGTTTAAATTTCTGGGAATTGAATCAAATTACCGTTCGAGATCCTTATCCTTTTCCTCTGATTCCAGATTTATTCAACCAGGTTGTGGGAGCTAAAGTGTTTAAGGGGAGCCTATAATCTGGTTAGAATCAGAGAGGGGGGTGAATGGAAAAATGCAGAAGTGGTGACGTGTTTTTATTATACAATACTTTTCCTCTGATTGTTCCACTCCTGGTTTTGGCTTACAAATACTGATGTAAAATACTGAATGTGTGATCGTAGTCAGAGGATAAATGATGAGTTATTGATTGGTGGGGGACAACTGCTGGGACCTGCACCGATCTGCAGAATGTGCAACTTTTATCCCCATTAGTATGGAGCGGCATGTATGACTTGACCACTGATCCATTTGTTCCCTCAGTGGCTGCACTTGGCTTTTTCTGGAAGCCCCAAAGAGGATGAATGGAGCTACAGTCAGACCTCCCACCTGCTGCTCCATTTTAAAATGGGGATAAAAGTGCCTTGTCAGGGATAAAAGTTCCCCATTCTTCTGATCGGTGCGGTTTCCAATGGTTGGATTCCACAAATCAATAAGTTATCACCTTCCTAAACTGTGGAACGGTGATAGCTTGTTAATGCAAACTACCGTAATTGTACATCCCAGATATGGTGTGTACACAGTAGATGTGCAGAAGCCGCTTATGACACGTTGACTTGGGTGGATAAATTGGCCACGGCCTTTAATTATAATTGAAAATCATACAAACGCAACATTTATATTCAACAACTTTTCTAAACTTTCCATATCAAACACTTTACCACCAATAACCTCAGCTTAGCAAAAGCTCAAGCTCGTTAACCAAAAAACTTTCTGTCCATTCAGATACCTGAATGACTAATTCCACCAGGCCATTTTGCCTAACCAGGCAAGCATGGCCCCACCCCACCAAGAGCTATTTCCACCATTGCTTGTAAGTGTAGATTTAAAATATTGTTACCAATATCCGATAAATGTACCAAGTCATCTACAGGCCGGATAACCCACCTTCCAAGTCAACGTGACGAAATGAAAAACCTCCAATTAATGGCATGAACTTATAAATTGACCTATTCAAATTTTTCCTTATTTTTTCGCAATATCTAAGATCCACTGACAACCAAGAGTAACCTAGGAATAAATTCTAAAAATATGATCTTATAACCTTGGAAACCACCTTCGGATCTCTGACAACCCTTTTTTTATTTGAAACAATAATTCCACTGTCCCCATTTTACCAAAGTAATTTCCTCCAAGGTGTAAAATAATGATATCAAGGGCTGGAAATCTGTTGCTCATCATCATTGTTACGGGTCCGGGTGGTGGAACCTCTGTGCTTCGGTGCAAGGAGGGACCAGAGCGGCGTGATTAAGTGCCTACTCGGCCTGACCCAGGTCACACGGCCGCTTAGTCGACTCCGTAAACCAAGGAGGGACCGGGCAGGTGAACCAGGTGCCACTCTGGGACCGACCTTGTGTGAGAGCAGGTGACTCCCACGGGTCAGATGACAGAAACTGACCGGTACAGCGGATGTGCACGGCTGGAAGGCAGAAGGGTGGTCCAGGTAGATCAGCAGGCAGGTACAGCAGATAGTCAGACAGGTGCTCCGGGTAGGCAAGCAGGCGGGTACGGCGGATAGCCAGACAGGTGCTCCAGGTAGACAGGCTGGCGGGCACGGCAGGTAACTGGCAGGCTGGCGGGAAGAACTATAGACAGACTGGCGGGCTGGACTGTAGACAGCCTGGCGGGCTACACTGTTAGACAGACTGGCGGGCAGGACTGACAGGCAGCAGGACCTGAGGGCTGAAGCAAGTGTTAGCACACGGAACAACAACCTTGCACAGGCACCTCCAGTTTGGAGGAGGTGCCTTATATAGGAGAAGTCCTCCGGCCATTGGCCGGGGACTCTTTACGACGGCGCGCGCAGCCCCTTTAAGAGGGAGGGAGCGCGTGTGCGCCCTAAGCACAGTGTCCAGGAAGCTGACCGTGGTGCGCGCTACAGCAGCGGGGGAGCAGGAAGACGCCGGACCAGGACCGCGGCGGTGAGGGGAACGGCGTCTCTGCCCAGGAGGCCGAGACGCCGATGCTACAATCATCACCTGATCGATCAGGCCATTCCATTATTGACCTCTGATCCCTAGCCAACATACTTTTACTCAATCAGGAGACAACAAGTTCAGCCCGTAGCACCAAATGCCTTGTTTTCCGGCCAGTGGATTAACCCAGAATCCAGACCGTATAACCTGTAAAAACAATATAAACAATAGATTAGCACAAATTACTTTCTAATATTCAGCTGATAACAATTAGACTCCTATCTCCCCAGCCTTTTTATTACCTTTTACTTCGTCCCAATCTAGCGGCCTCCGTTGCTGCCCCAATATGAAATGAGTGGGTCGAGAAATATTTATCCCCTGATCCCAAATGAAACAGACATTTCCTGAGAATACTTCTAAATTGATACTGTGTTAAAGGCAGGCCAGATTGGTGAAGCAGTAACTGCTCGCCCCCTGCTGGCTGCATACCTGAGTATTCTTTTGTTAACAAACTGGACATATGAGGACTTCCGGAAGGATAGGTTTTAGAGCTACAAGTAGGTTTGTGAATTACTATATAACCCAAATTAACTGATACATATTTTAAAACCAACCCGTCCCTTTATTGCATGATCCTGGACAATTCTCCAATTCGTAGCACACCAAAAAATAACAGGAAAGACTCAAAAGGATTAAAGCAACAAGAATGAGAAATTATACCACAAACCCGCAAATTATACCACAAACATACCACATCTCCTGGGCACGGGAGAGACACAAAAAGTATACAGACAGTTCAGCACGGGATCACAAATTATTCTTTGAAGTAAAACATTGTTTAAAAACAAGCATGGAAATGATTTACCTCACAAAAAAAATCACCTGTGATCTCATGCTGTAATGTCTGTATATTCTTTTGCTTCCTCCCCTGCCCAGGAGCTGTGGTGTGATCATTATTTCAAGATCTATTGATTAAAATCAACTTTTGTTTTGGGGAAAACCCCTTTAAACACAACTCCTTTAGAACAGTAGGAGTAATAGGGCACCTGCCATCACAGACATAATGATCCTTCGTGTAATCTTTTAAAATTTGTTTTACTAGGAAATAACTAATGCCCGCCCTCCAAATATTTTAAGAAAATATTTTTTTTTACCAATTTTTCTTACCACGGTAGACTATGCAAATAACATAATACAGAATGCCAAAGCAGCTTGCTCCGAGCTCTGCAATCAATCCCAATTCTTGTACCTACAAAAAATATACTATTGCTCTCATGCCGCTAAATAGCCACTCCACGTCAATGCAGCCACAGACAGATGCAAGAGTTCCATAACTAGGAACAAATTAATCCCTATAAATATTCCGGACAATCTTTGCCTGACCGTTTGACCTCTGGCACCAGCGTGAAGAACTCTGTGAACTGGAATTGAGAAAGTGCATCAGCTACCACGTTACTCTTACCTTCAATATGCACAGCTTTCAGCCAAATATTCCACTTTAAACAAATCAAAACCAAACGTCTTAACAACTTTACCACTAAACTACACCATGACGACAGGCAATTTATAGTAAACACTACACCTTTGTAATCTGTTGACAATAAAAAACATTTGTTAGCTAGCTGAGGGCCCCAAAAGACTAAAGCTACCAGCACTGGGAAAATCTCTCGAAAAACAAAATTCTTTGTAACCCCATTCTCTACCCAGGCCCGATGCCACCTATCCACAGACCAATTACCACTCCAGAAAACGCCAAAACCCTTAGACCCAGACGCATCAGTAAATAAATTCATATCCTCTGCTGCCATAAAGGGTTCTCTCCAAAGAGTCTTGCCATTAAACTACTTCAGAAATTCCAACCACACTTCAAGATCCTCTCTTATTTCCCTTGAAATACGCACATGACAAGATGGGTTTCTTATCCCTGCAATATGCATGGACAACCCCCCTTTAACTATGTCAGTCACGATCCCCAAATACTCTGTACATGTAGATGGTAAAACCGTCTTATTCTTTGCTAATGGGATCCCAAATTCACTGCAGATTTGCTGAAAAGAACACAATAACTGGCTACACACGTCTGTCTCTCTAGGTCCTACAAATAAAAAATCATCCAAATAATGTGCAACACATTGCTACAACCCATGAAAGAGGAAAAAGCCTCAAAATAAAAACAAGATATTGAACACCCCATAGGCAAACATTTATATACATAAAAGAAACCTCTGAACTGAAAACCTAAATGTTTAGCGCCCACGATGCAGAATTGAAGCAGAAATTTTCCTAAGCTTTTCTGCATCTCCTTGGCAGAAAAACGCATGCGGTTTTTACATGCGTGTTTGACGCATTTTTGATGTGTTTTGGGATGTGGATTTGCCATGCGTTTTTCCAATGCATTGTATAGGTAAATACGCATGAAGAAACACACAAGAATTGGTCATAAAATCCACGCAGAAAAAATCCTGACCATGTGCACAGAACTTGCAGAATGTCATAGGATAAGGTATGCAGTGCGTTTCTGGAGCGTTTCCGCGCTGCAAATCCGCACCTAAAACGCATCGTGGGCACACAGCCAGAGAGTTAAAACCACCTGAGGGAATAGTCAGTAATCTAAATGCCCCTTCAATATCAGCCTTAACCATCAGTGCCCCAGGCCCAAACCTTTTAACTATATCTGCTGTTTGATCAAATGATGTGTAACACACCGACTCTGGTTTACTGTCTATACCATCATTCAATGAAGCACTGTATGGGTATGACAAGTGATGAATTAACCTTAAAGAGCCTGGCTCTTTTTTTGAGACTACCCTCAGAAATGACACATGGAAATGAGGAAATGGCTGATCTGAAAGCGGGCCAGCCACTCTACCTGCATTAATCTCTTTACTTAACTTAGCCAACAACACCTCTATATGTAGTTTCACTGATTTTAAATTATTTGTCCATAAACAACCAACACCCGCAAATGACGGAATAACAAAACCTTCTGCAAAACCTTCCGTTAATAACTTGGACATCCTACAGTTTGGGTACTGATATAGCCACATTAGCATGTTCTCCAATTTTACTGGCGTCGGTGATTTAGTTTAAATATTAGTGTTGAGCGAGCACTAAAATGCTCGGGTGCTCGAAGCTCGGGCCGAGCTCACCGTGATACTCGGGTGCTCGACCCGAGCAACGAGCCCAATGTTAGTCTATGGGAGACCCGAGCATTTTTGCAGCGGCACCCCCGGCAGTCTGTAGAAAGCCTAAATAGTGCCCAAAACGATAGTGACAGTGCTCAAATGACATGGGGACAGCATGGGGATCGCCCCAGGAGCATTTCTGACCACCAGGTCACTGCTGTCAACAACGTGGTCAGAGGTATTAAGCCACTTTTACGGGCTCACAATAAAACGTTCAAAAACGAAACTGAAACTGTTTTCCTGTGAAATATGTTAAGGAAGTTCCTTTCCAGGGTAAAGACTTGTGTATAAGGTAAAATAAACAACCAAAACCAAAAATACTCCTCCACACCTTGGGCTATGTTCACAAGTAGCATTTTTTATGTGTTTTCACACTTTTGTATTGCTTTCAACCGTGACAAATGCATTCACCGGGAAATGTCATTTTAACATTTTACAACCTTATCTGGCCATGTGCTGTGTGACACATGCATACAGTGCTGAAAAGACATGGCAACAGCATGGGGAAGACCACTGGAAGCATCTCTGACACCCAGGTCACTGCCTAAAAGTGTGCCCATCAGAAGTGATCCTTGCCGCATCAGAAGATGCAGACTTGCAACTATCCCCGTGCAAGTCCTTGTCCCAAGGCAGGGTTCAATTGTACCTCCCCCATTCCTTTCAATGCAAGCGCAAGTATGCAGCCTGCCA
The DNA here is from genome assembly GCF_046119375.1 of Phyllobates terribilis. Taxonomy (NCBI): domain Eukaryota; kingdom Metazoa; phylum Chordata; class Amphibia; order Anura; family Dendrobatidae; genus Phyllobates; species Phyllobates terribilis. Next base: position 914,878,006 of record NW_027362763.1, on the reverse strand, counting down.
CCCACCCACCCCCAGGCTGCAATACCATACTGCTTGCTTGCACTTGAAATTGGGCCTTTTAGGCATGTGGAGGCGGAATCTGGCCACCACGTCATGTCTGCATCGGCGGCCTGGTATCCATACTCAGTCCCCAGCCGCCCGGTGGCCGGGTTTCCACGCTTGGTCCCCAGCTGCCAGGGGGCGGCCGGGTGTCCATACACGGTCACCAGCCGCCTGGGGGCGGCCGGGTGTCCATAAACGGTCCCCAGCCGCCCCTGTGGCCAGGGATGGTCCATCTGACTGACGCCTTCACACTGGGTTAATATTGTGGAAGCCGGGACACAGTTGGACACTGGGATGCAACACGTCCTCCAGACATAGATGATTGCGGGTCCTGGGTCAATCAGGCTTCAACACTAAGTTCAGAAGGTAGACAGCAGCAGTGGTCGGCCTCCTACACAATGAGTAAATTATTCATGATCATGAGGCCATCCACCTCCTTAGCTTTCTGCTCCTTGGAATGCAAGCGCATGTATGCAGTAGCGGCTAGGCCTGAGGTGGTCAGCGTTTTGGCGCATATCCTACCTCCTCCGAGGATTGCTGGATGTTTTCCTGCTACTATCCCAGTTCTATGACTCCCGTTAAAACAAAGCTTCAGGTGATGAATGATGGATGAGATGGTGGCAAAGGAGAAAGAGCAGGAGGAACAGGGACCATTCACATCAATATCAGGCCAGTCAACCACACGTCTTGTAGGATATGTTTCTGTACCAAAAGGAGCGGTTCGGCTACACAGTTATAGGGCATACAGTGAGTGCAATGCCTATCAAAAATTTCGAGGCACTCCAATGCCCCTTGGAAGTGACATGGAGGTCAGAGGGCCTTAACTAAACCGTTTTTTCCATTTATAGCAACTGGGTCTCCTGTACACTGTTGGCCTAAGCAGTGAATAGAAGGCTTTCCAAAAATTATGAGGAACTGCAATGCCCCTTGAAACAGACGTGGATTACAGCATACTAAAAACCTTCTACCCATTATTGGGGAGTGGGTCTCCCTTAGTGTTCGCCTATGCATTGAAAAGCAAAAGCTGACTAAAATTAGGAGGAAATGCAAAATCGTGGAGGTTAAAGTTAATTAAAAACAACATTTCAAAGCCCCTTGGAAGAGCTGCGGAGTTCAGAGTGGTTTAACAAGACGGGTTTAATGCCCCTTGGAAGAGACGTGGAGGTCAGAGTAGCTTAACAAGATGGTTTTAATGCCCCTTGGTAGAGTGGTGGAGGTCACAGTAGCTTAACAAGACCGTTTTAATGCCCCTTGGAAGAGACGTGGAGTTAAGAGTAGCTTAACAAGATGGTTTTAATGCCCCTTGGAAGAGTGGTGGAGGTCACAGTAGCTTAACAAGACAGTTTTAATGCCCCTTGGAAGAGACGTGGAGGTCAGAGTAGCTTAACAAGACGGTTTTAATGCCCCTTGGAAGAGACATGGAGTTCAGAGTAGCTTAAGAAGACGCTTTTAATGCCCCTTGGAAGAGACGTGGAGGTCACAGTAGCTTAACAAGACAGTTTTAATGCCCCTTGGAAGAGACGTGGAGGTCAGAGTAGCTTAACAAGACGGTTTTAATGCCCCTTGGAAGAGTGATGGAGGTCGCAGTAGCTTAACAAGACGGTTTTAATGCCCCTTGGAAGAGACGTGGAGGTCAGAGTAGCTTAACAAGACGGTTTTAATGCCCCTTGGTAGAGTGGTGGAGGTCACAGTAGCTTAACAAGACGGTTATAATGCCTCTTGGAAGAGACGTGGAGGTCACAGTAGCTAAACAAGACGGTTTTAATGCCCCTTGGAAGAGACGTGGAGTTCAGAGTAACTTAACAAGATGCTTTTAATGCCCCTTGGAAGAGTGGTGGAGGTCGCAGTAGCTTAACAAGATGGTTTTAATGCCCCTTGGAAGAGACGTGGAGGTCAGTGTAGCTTAACAAGACGGTTTTAATGCCCCTTGGAAGAGACATGGAGTTCAGAGTAGCTTAAGAAGACGCTTTTAATGCCCCTTGGAAGAGACGTGGAGGTCACAGTAGCTTAACAAGACGGTTTTAATGCCCCTTGGAAGAGATGTGGAGTTCAGAGTAGCTTAACAAGACGGTTTTAATGCCCCTTGGAAGAGTGGTGGAGGTCACAGTAGCTTAACAAGACGCTTTTAATGCACCTTGGAAGAGAAGTGGAGTTCAGAGTAGCTTAACAAGACGGTTTTAATGCCCCTTGGAAGAGACTTGGAGTTCAGAGTAGCTTAACAAGACGGTTTTAATGCCCCTTGGAAGAGTGGTCGAGGTCGCAGTAGCTTAACAAGACAGTTTTAATGCCCCTTGGAAGAGGCGTGGAGTTCAGAGTAGCTTAACAAGACGGTTTTAATGCCCCTTGGAAGAGTGGTGGAGGTCGGAGTAGCTTAACAAGATGGTTTTAATGCCCCTTGGAAGAGTGGTGGAGGTCACAGTAGCTTAACAAGACGGTTTTAATGCCCCTTGGAAGCGACGTGGAGGTCAGAGTAGCTTAACAAGACGGTTTTAATGCCCCTTGGAAGAGTGGTCGAGGTCGCAGTCACTTAACAAGACAGTTTTAATGCCCCTTGGAAGAGACGTGGAGGTCAGAGTAGCTTAACAAGACGGTTTTAATGCCCCTTGAAAGAGTGGTGGCGGTCACAGTAGCTTAACAAGATGGTTTTAATGCCACTTGGAAGAGACGTGGAGGTCACAGTAGCTTTACAAGACGGTTTTAATGCCCCTTGGAAGAGATGTGGAGTTCACAGTAGCTTAACAAGACGGTTTTAATGCCCCTTGGAAGAGACGTGGAGTTCAGAGTAGCTTAACAAGAAGCTTTTAATGCCCCTTGGAAGAGACGTGGAGGTCAGAGTAGCTTAACAAGATGGTTTTAATGCCCCTTGGAAGAGTGGAGGAGGTCGCAGTAGCTTAACAAGACGGTTTTAATGCCCCTTGGAAGAGACGTGGAGGTCAGAGTAGCTTAACAAGACGGTTTTAATGCCCTTTGGAAGAGTGGTGGAGTTCAGAGTAGCTTAAAAAGACGCTTTTAATGCCCCTTGGAAGAGACGTGGAGGTCAGAGTAACTTAACGAGACGGTTTTAATGCCCCTTGGAAGAGTGGTGGAGGTCACAGTAGCTTAACAAGACGGTTTAAATGCCCCTTGGAAGAGACGTGAATTCAGAGTAGCTTAACAAGATGGTTTTAATGCCCCTTGGAAGAGACGTGGAGTTCAGAGTAGCTTAACAAGACGGTTTTAATGCCCCTTGGAAAAGTGGTGGAGGTCGGAGTAGCTTAACAAGATGGTTTTAATGCCCATTGGAAGAGTGGTGGAGGTCACAGTAGCTTAACAAGACGGTTTTAATGCCTCTTGGAAGAGTGGTGGAGGTCACAGTAGCTTAACAAGACAGTTTTAATGCCCCTTGGAAGAGGCGTGGAGTTCAGAGTAGCTTAACAAGACGGTTTTAATGTCCCATGGAAAAGTGATGAAGGTCGGAGTAGCTTAACAAGATGGTTTTAATGCCCCTTGGAAGAGTGGTGGAGGTCACAGTAGCTTAAAAAGACGGTTTTATTGCCCCTTGGAAGAGTGGTGGAGGTCACAGTAGCTTAATAAGACGGTTTTAATGCCCCTTGGAAGAGACGTGGAGTTCAGAGTAGCTTAACAAGACGGTTTTAATGCCCCTTGGAAGAGATGTGGAGTTCAGAGTAACTTAACAAGACAGTTTTAATGCCCCTTGGAAGAGTGGTCGAGGTCGCAGTAGCTTAACAAGACGGTTTTAATGTCCCTTGGAAGAGACGTGGAGTTCAGAGTAGCTTAACAAGACGGTTTTAATGCCCCTTGGAGGAGTGGTGGAGGTAGCAGTAGCTTAACAAGACGGTTTTAATGCACCTTGGAAGAGACGTGGAGGTCACAGTAGCTTAACAAGACGCTTTTAATGTCCCTTGGAAGAGACGTGGAGGTCAGAGTAGCTTAACAAGGCAGTGTTAATGCCCCTTGGAAGAGACGTGGAGTTCAGAGTAGCTTAACAAGACGGTTTTAATGTCCCTTGGAAGAGACATGGAGTTCAGAGTAGCTTAACAAGACGGTTATAATGCCCCTTGGAAGAGTGGTGGAGGTCGCAGTAGCTTAACAAGATGGTTTTAATGCCCCTTGGAAGAGACGTGGAGGTCAGAGTAGCTTTACAAGACTGTTTTAATGCCCCTTGGAAGAGTGGTGGAGGTCGCAGTAGCTTAACAAGATGGTTTTAATGGTTTTAATACCCCTTGGAAGAGATGTGAAGGTCAGAGTGGTTTAACAATATGGTTTTAATGCCCCTTGGAAGAGTGGTGGAGGTCACAGTAGCTTAACAAGACGGTTCTAATGCCCATTGGAAGAGACGTGGAGGTCACAGTATCTTAAAAAGACGGTTTTAATGCCCCTTGGAAGAGACGTGGAGGTCAGAGTGGTTTAACAAGACGGTTTTAATGCCCCTTGGAAGAGACGTGGAGTTAAGAGTAGCTTATCTAGACGGTTTCAATGCCCCTTGGAAGAGTGATGGAGGTCGCAGTAGATTAACAAGACGGTTTTAATGCCGCTTGGAAGAGACGTGGAGTTCAGAGAAGCTTAACAAAAAGGTTTAATGCCCCTTGGAAGAGACGTGGAGGTCTGAGTAGCTTAACAAGACGGTTTTAATGCCCCTTGGAAGAGTGGTGGAGGTCGCAGTAGCTTAACAAGACAGTTTTAATGCTCCTTGGAAGAGACGTGGAGGTCAGAGTGGTTTAACAAGACGGTTTTAATGCCCCTTGGAAAAGTGGTGGAGGTCGCAGTAGCTTAAAAAGACGGTTTTAATGCCCCTTGGAAGAGACGTGGAGGTCACAGTAGCTTAACAATATGGTTTTAATTCCCCTTGGAAGAGACGTGGAGGTCAGAGTGGTTTAACAAGACGGTTTTGATGCCCCTTGGAAGAGACGTGGAGTTCAGAGTAGCTTAACAAGATGGCTTTAATGCCCCTTGGAAGAGTGGTGGAGGTCGCAGTAGCTTAACAAGACGGTTTTAATGCCCCTTGGAAGAGTGGTGGAGGTCGCAGTAGCTTAACAAGATGGTTTTAATGCCCCTTGGAAGAGACGTGGAGGTCAGAGTAGCTTTACAAGACTGTTTTAATGCCCCTTGGAAGAGTGGTGGAGGTCGCAGTAGCTTAACAAGATGGTTTTAATGGTTTTAATACCCCTTGGAAGAGATGTGAAGGTCAGAGTGGTTTAACAATATGGTTTTAATGCCCCTTGGAAGAGTGGTGGAGGTCACAGTAGCTTAACAAGACGGTTTTAATGCCCATTGGAAGAGACGTGGAGGTCACAGTAGCTTAACAAGACGGTTTTAATGCCCCTTGGAAGAGACGTGGAGGTCAGAGTGGTTTAACAAGACCGTTTTAATGCCCCTTGGAAGAGACGTGGAGTTAAGAGTAGCTTATCTAGACGGTTTCAATGCCCCTTGGAAGAGTGATGGAGGTCGCAGTAGATTAACAAGACGGTTTTAATGCCGCTTGGAAGAGACGTGGAGTTCAGAGAAGCTCAACAAAAAGGTTTTAATGCCCCTTGGAAGAGACGTGGAGGTCTGAGTAGCTTAACAAGACGGTTTTAATGCCCCTTGGAAGAGTGGTGGAGGTCGCAGTAGCTTAACAAGACAGTTTTAATGCTCCTTGGAAGAGACGTGGAGGTCAGAGTGGTTTAACAAGACGGTTTTAATGCCCCTTGGAAAAGTGGTGGAGGTCGCAGTAGCTTAACAAGACGGTTTTAATGCCCCTTGGAAGAGACGTGGAGGTCACAGTAGCTTAACAATATGGTTTTAATGCCCCTTGGAAGAGACGTGGAGGTCAGAGTGGTTTAACAAGACGGTTTTGATGCCCCTTGGAAGAGACGTGGAGTTCAGAGTAGCTTAACAAGATGGCTTTAATGCCCCTTGGAAGAGTGGTGGAGGTCGCAGTAGCTTAACAAGACGGTTTTAATGCCCCTTGGAAGAGTGGTGGAGGTCGCAGTAGCTTAACAAGACGGTTTTAATGCCCCTTGGAAGAGTGGTGGAGGTCGCAGTAGCTTAACAAGACTGTTTTAATGCCCCTTGGAAGAGACATGGAGGTCAGAGTAGCTTAACAAGACAGTTTTAATGCCCCTTGGAAGAGACGTGAAGGTCAGAGTGGTTTAACAAGACGGCTTTAATGCCCCTTGAAAGAGTGGTGGAGGTCGCAGTAGCTTAACAAGATAGTCTTAATGCCCCTTGGAAGAGTGGTGGAGGTCGCAGTAGCTTAACAAGACGGTTTTAATGCCCCTTGGAAGAGACATGGAGGTCAGAGTGGTTTAACAAGATGATTTTAATGCCCCTTGGAAGAGTGGTGGAGGTCGCAGTAGCTTAACAAGACGGTTTTAAGGCCCCTTACAAGAGCCATGCAGTACAGCATATTAAAAAGATTATTCCCATTATTGGGGAGTGGGTCTCACATAGTCTTTGCCTGTGCTTATGCAAAAGCTGCCAAAAATTAGGACGGAGGAAGTTGCAATGCTGGCAACACGGACCACGGTCACCCTGGTGGTATAGTGGTGGTGGAGGCTGAGGATAAGGAGAAGAGCAAAAAACAGCCGAAATGAGGAAGCGTATACCCATGTGTGGGTGTGAAGCGGTGCATGGGAATACACCTCCCGAAATAACAGAGTGGATTTGACTTTATGTTACTCTGCTGTCATTTGGAGGTGATGAAAACTCTGGTCTAATCCAGCCTTTGTTTATTTTGATAAGGGTCAGCTTGTCAGCATTGTCAGTTGACAGGTGAGTGGGCTTATCAGTTATAATTCCCCCAGCAGCCCTAAAAACACGCTCCGATAACACGCTAGCGGCAGGGCAGGCCAGGACCTCCAAGGCAAACAGAGCGAGTTCATTCCAAGTGTCCAGCTTGGATACCCAATAATTAAAAGGCACAGAGGAATCACGGAGGATGCTGGTACGGTCGGCAAGGTACTCCCTCACCATCTTTTGAAACTTTCCACTCCTTGTGAGAGTACCCCGCGCCTCAGGGCCTGTAAGCTGGGCGGGTCTGAGAAAACTGTCGCAGAACGTTGACAGTGTTCCCCTGCCTCAGCTGGATTGGAGTTGCGTCTCTCTCGCCTCTATGCCTTGGTTGGTCAACGAACTCTGACCTCTGCCTCTAGCATATTTTGCCTCTCTCTAATTACAGTCAGTCTGGTAGGTGCTCTACTAACTACTTTAACTAATAAAATGCATTGAGTGAAGCCATCCGCATCCCTAGAAAGGTCTATTCCCCTTAAGATCAGATCCCCCTCCCCCACTATTCCTTTTCCCTATGGTGAAGCCAATATGAAATTTGTCTGTACTGAAGTTTTTCTATGTTACTATCTTTTTTGATTATTTTGTTGTTTTACTCACACCGTTTTGCATTTATGTTCTGCAGTTTACTGATGAAGGTCTGCTTGACAGAAAAGTTTTTTGTTTGTAAATTAATGGACTGCATTAAAAAATACACTTCACTGATCTAAATCCGAGTGCCGAGGTTATTCTGATATATTACATGGGTTCAGCCCCTACTCGAGTACCAGAATCCAGCTGTGCAGCGATTCTATCTGTATCCACCAGCCTAAAAGGCAGCATTTCCAACGCAAGCAGTTGTCAAATGTGCGAATTTAGGACTGTGGCCTGTGGGGCATTGGCTGTGAATTCGATCAAAGGTCTGGGATATGGAAAATTGAACGCTGCGGTGGGACGTGGACATGGACGTTGATAGTGTTTCTTGAGAAACTGCTATAACAAGTGAAGACTGAGAGGAGGGGGCATCTTTGCATGCAGTATGGACAGGGGATTGTCTTGCACGCACAACAGGGGGTTCTATTACACGCACAACAGCAGAAGAAGCAGTGGTGACACCCGCTGACATTGGTCGTGGACCCTGGGGTTCGCCCCACAAAGTCGGGTGCTTTGCTGACATGTGCCTGATCATGCTGGTGGTGGTCAGGCTGGTAGTTTTGTCACCCCTGCTGGTGCTGGCATGGCAGGTGGTACAAATGGCCTTTTTGGGGTTATCAGCAGAGTCTTTAAAAAAATTCCAGACACTGGAAGACCTATCGGTTGTACTGGCAGCGTCCCTCGTGTTGGTGTTACGGGGAACAGTAGCCCGCCTTCTGTTTGCGGCCACCACACTGCTTCTTCCTGCCTATTGGGGTACTCTGCCTCCCTCCCCTTGTGTGCTGCTGGCCTCACTCTGCGTGTCCTCCTGCCACGTTGGGTCAGTTACTAGATCATCCACCACCTCTTCCTCTTGCGCACCACGATCCTCCTCCTCACTTCGTGGCAATTGTGTCTCGTCATCGTCCACCTCTTTTGACAAATTGCCAGCGTCGACTTCCTCTGGCCGTGGCTGTTCAAATATTTGGGCATTGCTACATGGGATCTCCTCTTCCACCACTTCAAGCGGAGCAGGCGAGGGGCACAAATCTGGAAATGGACCAGTGAACAGCTCTTTAGAGTGTCCAAGTGTGGGATCAGTTGCTGTCTGACGACACTCGGCATGGTGTGAGGAAGGAGCATCAGGGTGAGGAGGAGTATGCGGTCGAGACTCACGGCTACTAAAACTTGACCGTGTTGAAGACAGACTGGAGGTGGTGGTGCCCAGGTAACTGGAAGTATTATCTGCTATCCAATTAATAACCTGTTCACACTGATCAGTTCACAATACTGGTGTTGTAGTGTGCTACCCTAGTAATGTGGTTAAGAAGTGGGAGCGAGAAGATGTGGCTGTTGGTTGTGGCACATTTATACCTTGGCCACGGCCCCGTCCTCTACACGCACCATCACCAGAACGTCCAGTTCCACATCCCTTGCCACGAGCCTTGCCCATTGTAAATGAAGTAAAATAGCTTACACTTGCACTATCAATGGAAAAAGGGTAATAAAAAGGAGATTAGAACAGTGGAAGAGGAAAACCACAGTTCTATTTCTCTGGCCTACACCAGAATCTTTTAAACAGATATATTTGTGTCTGAACACTGAGCGAGACACTCAATTTTTTTATCTTTTATGTAAAAAATGCAAAAAGGTGGATAATACAGAGATTTGACACGTGGAACTGCAAAACTACAGTTCAAGTTATCTGGCCTACACCAGAGTCTTTTAAACAGATATATTGGTGTCTGAACAGTCAGGGAGACAGTATTACTGTTTTATTTACAGAAAAAATGCCAAAAGCAGGATAATACAGAGATTTGAATCGTGGTACTGCAAAATCAAAGTTCTAGTTATCTGGCCTACACCAGACTCTTTTAAACAGATATATTTGTGTCTGAATAGTCAGGGAGACACTATTACTGTTTTTTTTTTATGGAAAAAATGCCAAACGCAGGATAATACAGAGATTTGAACCGTGGAACTGCAAAACCACAGTTCTAGTTATCTGGCCTACACCAGACTCTTTTAAACAGATATATTGGTGTCTGAACAGTCAGGGAGACACTATTACTGTTTTTTTTACGGAAAAAATGCCAAAAGCAGGATAATACAGAGATTTGAACCGTGGTACTGCAAAACCACAGTTCTAGTTATCTGGCCTACACCAGACTCTTCTAAACAGATATATTGGTGTCTGTACAGTCAGGGAGACACTATTACTGATTTTTTTTTACGGAAAAAGGGCTAAAAGCTGGACAATACAGAAATTTGAACCGTGGAACTGTAAAACCACAGTTCTAGTTATCTGGCCTACACCAGACTCTTTTAAACAGATATATTGGTGTCTGAACAGTCAGGGAGACACTATTACTGTTTTATTTACAGAAAAAATGCCAAAAGCAGGATAATACAGAGATTTGAATCGTGGTACTGCAAAATCAAAGTTCTAGTTATCTGGCCTACACCAGACTCTTTTAAACAGATATATTTGTGTCTGAACAGTCAGGGAGACACTATTACTGTTTTTTTTTATGGAAAAAATGCCAAACGCAGGATAATACAGAGATTTGAACCGTGGAACTGCAAAACCACAGTTCTAGTTATCTGGCCTACACCAGACTCTTTTAAACAGATATATTGGTGTCTGAACAGTCAGGGAGACACTATTACTGTTTTTTTTACGGAAAAAATGCCAAAAGCAGGATAATACAGAGATTTGAACCGTGGTACTGCAAAACCACAGTTCTAGTTATCTGGCCTACACCAGACTCTTCTAAACAGATATATTGGTGTCTGTACAGTCAGGGAGACACTATTACTGATTTTTTTTACGGAAAAAGGGCTAAAAGCTGGACAATACAGAGATTTGAACCGTGGAACTGCAAAACCACAGTTCTAGTTATCTGGCCTACACCAGACTCTTTTAAACAGATATATTGGTGTCTGAACAGTCAGGGAGACAATATTACAGTTTTTTTTTTACGGAAAAAATGCCAAAAGCAGGATAATACAGAGATTTGAACCGTGGAACTGCAAAACCAATGTTCTAGTTATCTGGCCTACACCAGACTCTTTTAAACAGATATATTGGTGTCTGAACAGTCAGGGAGACACTATTATAGTTTTTTTTTTTTTTTTTTAAAAATGCCAAAAGCAGGATAATACAGAGATTTGAACCGTGGAACTGCAAAACCAAAGTTCTAGTTATCTGGCCTACACCAGACTCTTTTAAACAGATATATTGGTGTCTGAACAGTCAGGGAGACACTATTACTGATTTCTTTTACGGAAAAAGGGCCAAAAGCTGGATAATACAGAGATTTGAACCGTGGAACTGCAAAACCACAGTTCTAGTTATCTGGCCTACACCAGACTCTTTTAAACAGATATATTGGTGTCTGAACAGTCAGGGAGACACTATTACAGTTTTTTTTTATGGATAAATGCCAAAAGCAGGATAATACAGAGATTTGACCCGTGGAACTGCAAAACTACAGTTCTAGTTATCTGGCCTACACCAGAGTCTTTTAAACAGATATATTGGTGTCTGAACAGTCAGGGAGACACTATTACAGTTTTTTTTACAGAAAAAATGCCAAAAGCAGGATAATACAGAGATTTGAACCGTGGAACTGCAAAACCACAGTTCTAGTTATCTGGCCTACACCAGACTCTTTTAAACAGATATATTGATGTCTGAACAGTCAGGGAGACACTATTACAGTTTTTTTACGGAAAAAATGCCAAAAGCAGGATAATACAGAGATTTGACCCGTGGAACTGCAAAACTACAGTTCTAGTTATCTGGCCTACACCAGACTCTTTTAAACAGATATATTGGTGTCTGAACAGTCAGGGAGACACTATTACAGTTTTTTTTACAGAAAAAATGCCAAAAGCAGGATAATACAGAGATTTGAACCGTGGAACTGCAAAACCAAAGTTCTAGTTATCTGGCCTACACCAGACTCTTTTAAAAAGATATATTGGTGTCTGAACAGTCAGGGAGACACTATTACAGTTTTTTTTATGGATAAATGCCAAAAGCAGGATAATACAGAGATTTGACCCGTGGAACTGCAAAACTACAGTTCTAGTTATCTGGCCTACACCAGACTCTTTTAAACAGATATATTTGTGCATGAACAGTCAGGGAGACACTATTACTGTTTTTTTTTACGGAAAAAATGCCAAAACCAGAATAATAAAAGATTTGAACCGTGGAACTGCAAAACCACAGTTCTAGTTATCTGGCCTACACCAGACTCTTTTAAACAGATATATTGGTGTCTGAAAAGTCAGGGATACACTATTACTGTTTTTTTTTACGGAAAAAATGCCAAAAGCAGGATAATACAGAGATTTGAACCGTGGAACTGCAAAACCAAAGTTCTAGTTATCTGACCTACACCAGACTCTTTTAAACAGATATATTGGTGTCTCAACAGTCAGGGAGACACTATTACTGTTTTTTTTACGGAAAAAATGCCCAAAGCAGGATAATACAGAGATTTGACCCGTGGAACTGCAAAACCACAGTTCTAGTTATCTGGCCTACACCGGACTCTTTTAAACAGATATATTGGTGTCTGAACAGTCAGGGAGACACTTGTTATGATCTGCTACAAGCACCAAGGAAAGACAGGAGATCTGTCCCTACAATAGAACTAAACTGGATCCCTTCGATGTAATGGGGAACCTGATCCTGCGATCAGACCCGCTAAAGTCTTCAGCTAGTCTGTACGAAGACCTATAGATGCAAGGGAGGGATCCCTACAAGAACTAGGGACTGGGATAAAGTTGGACACCTCCTAGCAGAAATTGTAGCAGTAAAAGACAAACACACAACATAGAACATAGAGGTCAGAAGACCTAGCAAAACTAACAGAGAAAGGTAACAGAGCACCAAGCTAGCTCAAGAGTAGTAATTACAATGAAGTCCAGCAAAGCCAGGAGGGCGGAGCCGGATTAAATAGGCAAAAAAGGTCATGTGACCAGCAAACTAGAAAAAAAACAACAGGAGAGTTCAAACAGTACCCCCTCTTCTAAGAGGATCCTCCGGATCCCCTAGGCCCGGGCTTATCAGGAAACCTCCTGTGAAACGCTCTGACAAGTCTGGAAGCAGAAACATCATCCGCCCTCATCCATGAGTTATCTTCGGGTCCGAAACCCTTCCAAGCGACGAGATACTGCAAACTCCCTCTATACCGTCTAGAATTTAGGATGCGGGAAATTTCATATTCCCCGTCCTCCAACACCGGAGGAACAGTGGCAGGGGTGTCACCAACTGACACATCAGCTCTTTTCAACAGAGAAACATGAAACACCGGATTAATCTTCCAGGAGGTAGGAACCTCCAACCTAACAGCAGATTGGATAACTATCTGAAGCACCTTAAAGGGCCCTACAAACTTGGGACCCAATTTTTTTAGAAGGAATCCTCAATCGTAGATTCTTAGAGGACAACCAAACCATGTCACCAATAGCAAATGAAACCTCTTGCCGTTTCCTATCAAAGTACCTCTTAGATTTTTTGTTAGCCTCCTGAAGATTATCACGCACATCCGTACAAACTCTCTCCAAATCACCGGAAAAACTCTCCTCCTCAGGCACAGCCAATACCAATTTGGAGAATGACCCAAAAGACGGATGTCTCCCAGAGCAACAAAAAAAAGGCGAACACCCAGCAGAAGAGGATGTATGGTTGTTAAGAGCAAATTCAGCAAGTGGCAGAAACTCAGACCACCCCTCTTGATTGTCTGCCACAAAGCAACGCAAGAACTGCTCAACATCCTGGTTCTTTCTTTCTGTCTGGCCATTAGACTCAGGATGATATCCGGATGAAAACGACAAATGAACTCCCAACCTGTCACAAAAGGCAAGCCAAAAACGAGCCACGAACTGAGGTCCCCTATCCGAAACAATGTCAGTAGGAACGCCATGTAGTCTGACAATTTCCTTGACAAAGGCCTTAGCGAGTGAATTAGCACAAGGCAGTTTGATTAAGGGAACCAAGTGACACATCTTGCTAAAACAGTCCACGACCACCCAGATGACTGTGAAACCTTCAGAGGGGGGAAGGTCAGTAATAAAGTCCATAGCCAGATGTGTCCAAGGTGCACTAGGAACCTCCAGAGGGCAAAGCAACCCCGCAGCAGGAGTATGTGAAGACTTAGATCTAGCACACACAGTACATTGACGCACCCACTTAATGACTTCCTTCTGCCATCCAGGCCACCAAAAACTGCGACCCACAAGTCTCTTGGTCTCAGAAATTCCTGGATGACCTGCCAACCGAGACTCATGACACTCAACAAACAAATCTCTCCTAAAGGTCCTAGGCACAAACAACCTCCCATGGGGAGTGTTAGATGGGGCATTCTCCTGAGCTTTAAGAATCTCATCCTCCAAAACACAGTCCAAAGCAGCAATCACAACACCTTCTTGTAAAATGCTCTCCTCCTCCTCCTCAGCACCGACCATGGGAGAAAAGCTGTGAGATAAAGCATCCGCTTTAACATTCTTGGTACCCGGGATGTAAGTAACGGAAAAATTAAACCGCGAGAAAAAAAGTGCCCACCTAGCCTGACGGGCATTCAAGCGCTTGGCAGCATGAAAATAGATCAGTGAAAACCTGAATGGGAAATTCAGCACCTTCCAAGAGATGACGCCAGTGTTCAAATGCGAGTTTAATCGCCAGCAATTCCCGATTACCAATATCGTAATTAAGTTCAGTCTCAGAAATTTTTTTTGAAAAAAAGGCACAGGGATGCACTCCATCCTTGCTTTCCTGAGACAAAACAGCCCCGACCCCCACCGAAGAAGCATCAACCTCAACCAAAAACGGCTTAGTCACATCAGGCTGCATAAGGATGGGGGCAGAGCTGAACCTCTCCTTTAGAAACACAAAACTTCAATGGCCTCAGAAGTCCAGTGAACCGCATTAGCACCTTTCCTGGTGAGATCGGTCAGCGGTTTGACAATAATAGAAATTTTTTTTATGAATTTTCTGTAATAATTGGCGAAACCCAAAAACCTCTGTATCGATTTCAAACCAATAGGCCTAGGCCATTCCTGCACAGCTTGAACTTTAACCGGGTCCATCTCAAAGCCCTCGCTGGAGATAATGTACCCCAAAAAACTAATTCTCTGTACAGCGAACTCACATTTCTCTAGCTTAGCAAAAAGTGAATTTTCCATTAATAACTGTAAAACCTCACGTACGCTCCGCCAATGAGACTCCAGATCAGGCGAATAAATCAGAATGTCATCCAAATACACAACCACATTTTTGCCGATCAAAGGTCTCAGGATGTCATTAATAAGATTCTGAAAAAATGCTGGAGCATTGGTAAGACCAAAAGGCATAACCAGATTCTCAAAATGACCCACAGGAGTGTTAAAAGCAGTCTTCCATTCATCACTCTCCTTCATGCACAACAAATTGTATGCCCCCCGGAGATCAATTTTAGAGAACCACTTGGCCCCCACTAACTGGTTAAACAAATCAGGAATCAATGGCAGTGGGTAAGGATTGCGTACAGTAATTTTATTAATCTCACGAAAGTCCAGACAAGGACGTAAACCGCCATCTTTTTTTTTACAAAAAAAAATCCAACAGCCACAGGAGACTTGGAAGGCCTAATGTGACCGGCGGCCAAGCTTGTCTGTATGTATTCCTCCAAAGCCTTTCTCTCAGGAATAGTAAGATTAAATAAACGACTTTTAGGAAGAGTCGCTCCAGGGACAAATTCAATGGTACAATCATAGTCTCTATGGGGAGGCAAAATTTGTGACTCCTCCTCAGAAAAAACTCTCCAAAAATCCTGAATAGGTACAGGTAATTCCCCTTTTTCCACCGCAGCAATACGTTACAAGACTTGTCATAACACTTAGGGCTCCAGGACTTAATTTCATTGGTAGACCAATCCAGTACAGGATTGTGCAATTTTAACCAGGGCAACCCCAAAATTACTGGAGAAGGCAAATTATTTAATACTACCAAATCCAAATTCTCTTGATGAATACCATTAATAGTGAGGGGAAATTCACAGACCTTGTGAGTAACACTCTTCAAGGGAGAGCCATCAACAGAAACCACAGCAATAGGGGATGACAAAGGTTTAGGTTTTAATTTAAGTTTTTCCAAGAATCCCCCATCAATCACATTCAGAGTAGAACCACAATCCACAAATACCCGAAATTCAATTAATTCTTCCTGAACAGCGGTAGTAGTAGATAGGAATACTCCCTTAGTGTTTAAACAGGCTATACGTGCATGACTGACCATTTTTTTTTTCTTTGTTCATACGAAGCACACAGTTCTTAATAAAATGACCAGAATTTCCGCAATAAAAGCACAAACCTCCAGAAAGCCTGCGGTCTTTTTCCTGAGAGCGGGGTGCCATCACCCCAATCTCCATTGGCTCTCCTTTGTCAGCACAGACCCTCTCAAAACTCGGAGCTGACATGGCAGAGGATTTACTCTCATTAACCCTTGCACGCAGTCTCCTGTCCACCCGTATAGCTAATTGCATTGCCTCCTGCAAGTTTCCAGGTGTGTGATAAGCAATCAGCAAATCCTTAACCCTTTCACCTAGCCCTGCAAGAAACAAACTTTTCAAAGCTGAATCGTTCCACCCCACCTGGGCAGACCACCGACGGAAGTGAGAACAATATTTTTCCACATTACCTGATCCCTGCCTCAGACGTCTCAATTCAGACTCAGCAGATGAGACACGATCAGGATCATCGTACAACAAACCCAAAGCAGAAAAAAAACTATCCACTGATCTAAAGCACGGATCACTAGGTTGGAGAGAAAAGGCCCATCCCTGAGGATCTTTGCGCAAAAGTGACATTATGAACCCTATGCGCTGTGATTCATCACCAGAGGATCTGGGTCTTAAACGAAAATACAATAAACAAGCATTTTTAAAAGAAAAAAAATCTTGTTGTTCACCAAAAAATAGATCAGGCAGACGTACCTTTGGCTCCACAAAATGTGCTCCAGAACAGCTACTCACATGTTGTTGGAGCTCGGCCACCTCCAGAGAGAGTCCCTGCAAGCGTTGAGCCAAATCTTGAACCGAGACCATGATGGAAACTGGAGATCTTTCCTTAGGGAATTTTTTTTTTTTTTTGGGCTGGACTTACTGTTATGATCTGCTACAAGCACCAAGGAAAGACAGGAGATCTGTCCCTACAATAGAACTAAACTGGATCCCTTCGATGTAACGGGGAACCTGATCCTGCGATCAGACCCGCTAAAGTCCTCAGCTAGTCTGTACGAAGACCTATAGATGCAAGGGAGGGATCCCTACAAGAACTAGGGACTGGGATAAAGTTGGACACCTCCTAGCAGAAATTGTAGCAGTAAAAGACAAACACACAACATAGAACATAGAGGTCAGAAGACCTAGCAAAACTAACAGAGAAAGGTAACAGAGCACCAAGCTAGCTCAAGAGTAGTAATTACAATGAAGTCCAGCAAGGCCAGGAGGGCGGAGCCGGATTAAATAGGCAAAAAAGGTCATGTGACCAGCAAACTAGAAAAAAACCAACAGGAGAGTTCTAACAACACTATTACAGGTTTTTTTATTGAAAAAATGCCAAAAGCAGGATAATACAGAGATTTGAACCGTGAAACTGAAAAACCTCAGTTCTAGTTATCTGGCCTACACCAGACTCTTTTAAACAGATATATTGGTGTCTGAACAGTCAAGGAGACACTATTACTGTTTTCTTTTTACGGAAAAAATGCCAAAAGCAGGATAATACAGAGATTTGAACCATGGAACTGCAAAACCAAAGTTCTAGTTATCTGGCCTACACCAGACTCTTTTAAACAGATATACAGTTATATGAAAAAGTTTGGGCACCCCTATTAATCTTAAGCTTAATGTTTTATAAAAAATTGGTGTTTTTGCAACAGCTATTTCAGTTTGATATATGTAATAACTGTTGGACAAAGTAATGTTTCTGCCTTTAAATGAGGTTTATTGTACTAACAGAAAATGTGCAATCTGCATTCAAACAAAATTTGACAGGTGCATAAGTATGGGCACCTCACCAGAAAAGTGACATTAATATTTAGTAGATCCTCCTTTTGCAAAAATAACAGCCTCTAGTCGCTTCCTGTAGCTTTCAATGATTTCCTGGATCCTGGATGAAGGTATTTTTGACCATTCCTCTTTACAAAACAATTCCAGTTCAGTTAAGCTTGATGGTCGCCGAGTATGAACAGCCCTCTTCAAATGATCCCACAGATGTTCAATGATATTCAGGTCTGGGGACTGGGATGGCCATTCCAGAACATTGTAATTGTTCCTTTGCATGAATGCCTGAGTAGATTTGGAGCGGTGTTTTGGATCATTGTCTTGCTGAAAGATCCATCCCCTGCGTAACTTCAAGTTTATCACTGATTCTTGAACATTATTGTCAAGAATCTGCTGATACTGAGTGGAATCCATGCGTCCCTCAACTTTAACAAGATTCCCGGTGCCGGCATTGGCCACAGAGCCCCAAAGCATGATGGAACCTCCACCAAATTTTACTGTGGGTAGCAAGTGTTTTTCTTGGAATGCTGTGTTTTTTTGCCGCCATGCATAACGCCTTTTTGTATGACCAAACAACTCAATCTTGGTTTCATCAGTCCACAGGACCTTCTTCCAAAAAGAAATTGGCTTCTCCAAATGTGCTTTTGCATACCTCAGCCGACTCTGTTTGTGGCGTGCTTGCAGAAACGGCTTCTTTCGCATCACTCTCCTATACAGCTTCTCCTTGTGCAAAGTGCGTTGTATAGTTGACCGATGCACAGTGACACCATCTGCAGCAAGTTGATGCTGCAGCTCTCTGGAGGTGGTCTGAGGATTGTCCTTGACTGATCTCACCATTCTTCTTCTCTGCCTTTCTGATGTTTTTCTTGGCCTGCCACTTCTGGCCTTAACAAGAACTGTCCCTGTGTTCTTCCATTTCCTTACTATGTTCCTCACAGTGGAAACTGACAGGTTAAATCTCTGAGACAGCTTTTTGTATCCTTCCCCTGAACAACTATGTTGAATAATCTTTGTTTTCAGATCATTTGACAGTTGTTTTGAGGAGCCCATGATGCCACTCTTCAAAGGAGATTCAAACAGGAGAACAACTTGCAAGTGGCCACTTTAAGTAGCTTTTCTCATGATTGCATACACCTGGCTATGAAGTTCAAAGCTCAATGAGGTTACAAAACCAAAAAAAGTGCTTTAGTAAGTCAGTAAAAAGTAGGTAGGAGTATTTAAAACAAGAAAATGATAAGGGTGTCCATACTTATGCACCTGTCAAATTTTGTTTGAATGCAGATTGCACATTTTCTGTTAGTACAATAAACCTCATTTCAAGGCAGAAACATTACTGTGTCCAACAGTTATTACATATATCAAACTGAAATAGCTGTTGCAAAAACACCAATTTTTACAAAAAATTGAGGCTTAAGATTAATAGAGGTGCCCAAACTTTTTCATATAACTATATTGGTGTCTGAACAGTCAGGGAGACACTATTACTGTTTTTTTTACGGAAAAAATGCCAAAAGCAGGATAATACAGAGATTTGACCAGTGGAACTGCAAAACCACAGTTCTAGTTATCTGCCCTACACTAGACTCTTTTAAACAGATATATTTGTGTCTGAACAGTCAGGGAGACACTATTACAGTTTTTTTTACAGAAAAAATGCCAAAAGCAGGATAATACAGAGATTTGAACCGTGGAACTGCAAAACCACAGTTCTAGTTATCTGGCCTACACCAGACTCTTTTAAACAGATATATTGGTGTCTGAACAGTCAGGGAGACACTATTACAGTTTTTTTTTACGGAAAAAATGCCAAAAGCAGGATAATACAGAGATTTGACCCGTGGAACTGCAAAACCACAGTTCTAGTTATCTGGCCTACACCAGACTCTTGTAAACAGATATATTTGTGTCTGAACAGTCAAGGAGACACTATTACTGTTTTTTTTTCACGGAAAAAATGCCAAAAGCTGGATAATACAGAGATTTGAACCGTGAAACTGCAAAACCACAGTTCTAGTTATCTGGCCTACACCAGACTCTTTTAAACAGATCTATTGGTGTCTGAACAGTCAGGGAGACACTATTACAGTTTTTTTTTTACGGAAAAAATGCCAAAAGTAGGATTATACAGAGATTTAAACCGTGGAACTGCAAAACCAAAGTTCTAGCTATCTGGCCTACACCAGACTCTTTTAAACAGATATATTGGTGTCTGAACAGTCAGGGAGACACTATTACTGTTTTTTTCTACGGAAAAATGCCAAAAGCAGGATAATACAGATTTGAACTGTGGAACTGCAAAACCAAACTTCTAGTTATCTGGCCTACCCCAGACTCTTTTAAACAGATATATTGGTGTCTGAACATTCACAGACACACTCAATTTTTTTTTTGGGGGGGGGGGAAATACCAAAACGTTAATAAGACGCGTATTTGTACAGTGTGACTGAGGAAAAAAAAAATACAGGATTTAGATGAAAAAAAAAAGTATTTTCCCTGGCCCCTGAGACAGGGGGATAAGTCTAGCAATTTGACCAGCAGGAGCACACAGGACTGTGATGCAGCGTTTGCTGGTATAACCACTGCGTCTCCTATACAGCCTGCCTGCCTGTCTGATATCTGGGATGGATATTAGTCCTGAGAAGGACTGTTTGTTTGATTTGGCAGGCTTTTGAGACCCTACACTAACTATTTCGCACTATATATCTCTCCCTAACTCAGCAGCACTCTCCCTACACTGTCTGATCCGGAGCGACTGTGTCCAAGATGGCGGCGCCCGGTTTTAAATACTCGAGGTGACGCTGTGCGGCCAGCCAATCACTGTAATGCCCACAAACAACATGGCTGCTGCATTACAGTGACTGTCTGGCTATCCTTGCATGTTCATCATGTTCATTGGCTCTGTAAAGAGTGCCAAACTTGCAGGGCGGAGACCCGAGCTCCCGCCCAAGTAACCCGGAAATGATCGGTGCTTGCTGAACATCCCGAGTAGTGAGATGCTCGGGCGAGTACCGAGCAGTGTCGAGCATGCTTGCTCAACACTATAAAATATTCCTTTATGAAGGCTGACCGGGCATGTTCTCTTTTTTAAAGCATCTCCCCATTGGGTGTGCCCCTCCACGAAAGGAACACTCTTGCTTACATTTACATGAGTTCGGCCATTTACATTGCACTTCATTAATGGCAAAACAGGTACTTTTCTTAAAAACTGACTGCGTTGCAGTCTTCTGCATCCTACCTAACCTTGCTGGCAACATTAAATAAGGCCACAGTCCTACATCTTTTACCCCCCATTTAGAAAAAGGTAAAACTGCTAATTTCTGTCTGAAATTTTCATCATAGAAATACCAGCTAAGACCACTACATTTTTATATGCCTCTAAAACTATATCTACGTGTTGGAACAAACCTGAACATTTCTTGGGAAACTTTTCCCCCATTACACTAGCATAAATGCAGAAGGCCTGCAACCAGTTATTAAATGACCTAGGTATAGTCCTGCAAATATCGTCACCCTCTTTTTTTTCTATTCTAGCTAAGAATTCTTTTGATGCAGGCAACAATGATAATAAATCTATGAACTCATTACGCCATATTTTTTCTTTATTCCACATTACTAAGTGATAACCTAGCGGAGACACTGCACATGTAATGGCTTCCTTATAACAAGCCTCCCCCACCCCTTTCACCTCAGAAGTGATTGGCATTATCACTGATTCTTGCTCCCCCTCAATCTCATCTCAGTCCTCATCGAGGTGTCTTCAAACATCAGCCACCTCCGGGGCCCTGGGGTATTGACTAACAGAACCTGACTGATCTAAAGTACTGGGGAAAATACCCTTTAAGGATGACAATATGTTATCTGGCCTACACGAGACTCTTTTAAACAGATATATTGGTGTCTGAACAGTCAGGGAGACACTATTACTGTTTTTTAAAGGGAAAAGAAAATGTGTGTGGTGGCTGCTGCACGCAATGTTGATCGAAAACAGATCAAGCAACTGACAGAATCTATGGATGGAAGGCTGTTGAGTGTCATCATAAAGAAAGGTGGCTATATTGATCACTGATTTTTTGGATTTTGGTTTTTGCATGTCAGAAATGTTTATTTCTAAATTTTGTGCACTGATATTGGTTTACCTGGTGAAAATAAACAAGTGAGATGGGATTATATTTGGTTTTTATTAAGTTGCCTAATAATTCTGCACAGTAATAGTTACCTGCACAAACAGATATCCTCCTAAGATAGCCAAATCTAAAAAAAAAACACTCCAACTTCCAAAAATATTAAGCTTGGATATTTATGAGTCTTTTCGGTTGATTGAGAACATAGTTGTTGATCAATAATAAAAATAATCCTCTAAAATACAACTTGACTAATAATTCTGCACACAGTGTATATACCTCCTACAATGGTGCTCCCCTACTCTACATCCTCCACCCACACCCACTACTGGTTCCCCCTACCTTTGGTTCCCCCCACTCCAGCCAATGACAGGGCTCAGCAGGAACACAGTGCATCTTGACCTTCCAGCCGGCCTGGAGTAGTGTAGTGTTGAATGCGGGTGTTGGGGTTCCGGGCAGCACTCCCTCCTTACCTGAGACAAGGAGACACCACACCTCTGGGTGAGGTGCAGTACCTCTTTGGCGACTGAATCTTCAGGGGCGCCACACATGGGGCACCTGCATGGGGCATTATATGGGGGCACAGCCTGCATGGTGCATTATATGGGGGCACAGCCTGCATGGCACATTATATGGAGGCCAGTATTCTGTATGGAACGTTATATGGGGCCAGTATTCTGTATGGAGCGTTATATGGGGGCCAGTATTCTGTATGGAGCATTATATGGAGTCCATTATTCTGTATGGAGCATTATATAGAGTCCATTATTCTGTATGGAGAAATATATGGGGCCCACAATAGTGTATGGAGAACTTAGTGGTGCCCATAATACTGAATGGAGGACTATATTGTCCGGTCTGCACTGTGCGCTGCCAGGATTCTCCGGTTTCTGAGCTATTGTAGATTTTACAATGGATATCACTCATGTAATGTAAGAAGTAAGTGAAGTCTTTGGCATTGTACTATATGTGGCATGCAGAAGTAGTGCTGTTGCTTCAAAAGCATCCAGCAACTATTAGAAATAACACAAGCACAGGAGACAGGAAGTGTTGTGCTTCATAAGCACCCAGCAACTAGAGGGGTTAACAGTCACAGGAGACAGGGAGTGTTTTAGCAGAGCCCCAGGGGGATTGTGAGGAACTTGTTATTGTAGTCTGGCTGAAGCCGAAGAGAAAGGTGGTGTGTTATCTGTATCTGACAGAAGGCAACTGAACAGGATTCAGATCAGAAGAGAAACTAAACATAGGTCAGATAAACTCCCTGAACTAACAGTGCAGAGTATTATCGGGCAGGAAGATAAGGACTGGAAGGAATTGTGTCACAGGGATCATCTCCCTCATCAAACCCTCCCCTTCCATCTCCATGCAGGATACAGAATGATGTGTACTATTGTTTCCTTGTGAAGGAAAAGCCTGTGGTTGTGTATGCATAGAAGTGAACTGCTAAGAGATCTAATCTATGCTGAATTATGCTACTGTGGAGACTGTAATACTGTGCCTTGTGAAGAATCTACTGTATTGTTACAGGAGCCGGTTGCTCAAGAAACTCAGACTGTACTGTAATGAAAATTGTGCTATAATATCCCTGAATTGCACTGGCCATGCTTCAGATTAAATTCCACTGTTAAACTGCTAAAAAAGACTCTTGTCAGATGTGTCTGGTCAGCAACTGAATCTATCGTGTGCCTGAGAGAAGCCGCAGCCTATGGTCGTCCTGAGTAACGGTTCCCCCAGGATTCCAAAGAATTCATGAAACCCGTCTCGCCCTATCTGAAACTAGCGGCGTGCGTGTAAAATATACCTATGTTTCGCTGCCATATCAATGCATCTTGAATCGTGGTGTGTGTTAAAGAGGCCCACTGAGACTCTTTCACCCAGGGCCCAAGAAAACCTGGAGCCGGCCCTGCTGGCGGCACACACCAGACACTCAGGACCACCGCTCACCACCATCTCAGCGACATCAGAGCCAATGTGACAGCAGAGGACACGCCTGTAATGGGCGGGGCTTACTGAAAACAATCAACCGGCCGTAGTAAGTCACCGTCTGTCCTACACTGGGGGTGTGGCTTCCTGCACAGAGGGCGTGTTTACCTACGTATGGGCGTATCATAAAGAACACTGCACCTATCACACAAGAGGCGTGAGCACCAGCACCCAATCATGTACGATGAGGGCGTGTCCAAGTGTGAGGAAATGCGCCCGCATCAGCCAACTGCTGACCTAAGCTTGCGGCCTGGGCGGAGATTACTAAAGAAACGCCGCTGGGTGGGCGGGGTCAGACGTCAGTGAGTGCCGCCATGTCAGGCGCAGTGGGCGGTGCTGTCGGGCGCTGAGCCCGGTGTTATGGCGGCGGCTGCGGGCGCTGTGAATGAATTCTCCGGGTGGAAGAGGCCACAAAAAGAAACCGGTGACCCCAGCGGCAAGCCCAGGTCCCGGGCCCCCAGCACCGCCCTCTCGCTCGGAGTCTCCGGTGCAGGGCGCCCCGCCTTCTCCTCATAAGCGGAACCTGTTCGTCTTCTCGTACCCCCTGCTGGCCGCCTTCTCGCTCCTCCGGTTCATCGCTTTCCAGCTCGGCCTGCTTTTCGCCTGGTGCTGTGACCGCCTTTCCCGCAGGGTGATGGCGGACAAGAAGCTCCGTGATCGCTGCGCTCCCCAGGACAGGCCGCAGGAGCCGGAGGTGGTGCGGGGCTATCACCAGCAGGCCTTCCACCACATCTCCATGGCTCTCCGCATAGACGAGCAGGAGAAAGGTGAGAACCGCTGCACTGAGGACGTCACCGGCTGCGTCTCCCCGGAGCTGTCAGTCTGGGGAACGCTTCACCCTCGTCTTCCCCACACCTGCCCTATAATGGGGTGTGATGGCCCCATTGTTATCAGTGGCCCCTCTCCTGCTGCGCCCCCCACCTGCTCCTCTAGGCTCTGGGGCTGATCACGTTTATCTATCTGTGTAGGTCCGGGGTGAGCTGATCCATACATTAGTGCCTCTGCAGAGTTGTGTATTGTGACAGCAGACACTTCCCCAGCACCATCAGGTACAGGGTTTCTTTCAGGATAACGTGACATTGCTTATTGCAGATTTTTTTCTGCTGAAGATAAAGCTGCGATGTGTACAAGTACATACTGCACAGTCACACCGCACTTGGGCTGTGTTCACATGATGCAGTATTCTTTTTTTGTATTCATTTTTTTTTTTCTGAAAACACTATAAAAACTCTGCAAATTCACCACATTTTTGAAAAATTGCAACAAAACATCTATTGGCTCTTACACAAAAGACCCCTAAACATGCTGCATCTGTGAGCGTCGGTCATCGGCCTTTGATTCTGGTCGGCTCTTTGTCCCCACATCTAGTCCCGGTACAGTAGTGGATACAGGTAGCAATACTGAGTACGTTATAATATGTACTCGCCACCCCAGAGTCCTCCCCTGCAGCTCCCGGCTAGTTCCCACCAGTGTCTACTGCCTGGTCACATCTCAGCACACTGTAATGGCCACAAGTATCCGAACAGCCAGTCACAGGCTGCAGAAATGACTGGTGTGTACAGACCGGAGACTGGGTGACATGCTTCACAGACCAGCTGGACATTTCCTTATAGTCTTTTCTCCTCTTCCTCCCAGAATCGGCCAATCACATCTCAGCAGTTTCTGGTGCTACTAGATCAGCTGCCAAGCTGTTACTGTCAGTGTCTGGGAGGGAGGGGTGATGGTGCATGCCCCCAGGTGACTGACGTGACTGACAGGTGTCTGTATACATGAGCGAGACCAGTCAGTCACCTCTAGCAGCTCCAGGAAAGACTCCGACTATAATTCTCTGAAACACCAGAGCATTTTACAGAATAAACTTACCTGGCTGTAGTGGTGCGAGCCAGCTCTGATTCACGTTGCTTGGGCACCATGTATCAATGATAGGATTCCCTTTAGGCTGTGTGCCCACGATGCGTTTTTTAAGCGTTTCTGCAGTGGCAAAAACGCTGCAGAAACGCTTAAAAAACGCATGGTAGAAGGCCTGCTATGTCCCCCAATGATAATCCGCATGTGCTGTGCACATGCTGCGGAAATTTCCACTGCGGATTATTGCGGAAAAAAACGCAGCACTATGGCTATGTGCCCACGATGCAGAAATGCTCAGGATTTTTCCTGAGCGTTTCTGCATCTCCCTGGCAGAAAAAACACATGCGGATTGTACATGCGTTTTCCTGCCAGGGACATGCGGATGTGCAGCGTTCTTCACATGCATTTCCGCATGCGGGTTGTCAAGCACTTTACAAACAATTTTATTATCACTTGGAAAGTGCTTGTCAACTTGGTCACACTATATAAATCCATGCAAACGGCATGGATTCATATAGTGTGACCTTAAAGAATGGTAAAAAAATAAATAAATCTATACTTACCTTCTGATGGCCCCCGCAGTCTTGCTTCGCTCCGTCCTGGCTGCCGGCAGATCGCGGTACACTGCACTGAAGGACCTGCCGTCACATGACTATGACGTCAGCGCAGGTCCTTCAGTCCACCGCGATCTGCCTTCAAGGGAGGACAAGCGCAGCGGGGGCCATCATATTTATTTTTTATTTTATTTTTTTTTTTACGGGTTCTATGGTACCTGGGTCCGGAGGAAAGTCTCATCTCCTCCACACCTGGGTACCATCCGCACATTGAAACGCGTGGAATGCGCATCTACATATGCAGTGATGCGTTTCAATGCAAGTCAATGGCAGCGAAAACGCAGCACTTCCACAAAATAATTGGTAGTGCTGCGTTTTTTTCCGCAATGATAATCCGCAGCGGAAATTTCCACAGCATGCGCACAGCACATGCGCACAGCACATGCGGATTATCATTGGGGAACATGGCAGACCTGCTACCAAGCATTTTTTAAGTGTTTCTGCAGTGTTTTTGCCGCTGCGGAAAGGCTTAAAAAACGCATCGTGGGCACACAGCCTACCAATTATTAAGTGCTGCGTTTTCGCCGCCATTGACTTGCATTGAAACGCATGGATTACGTATCACTGTATATGTAGATGCGCATTCCACACGTTTCAGTGTGCGGATGGTACCCGGGTGTGGAGGAGAGGAGACTCCCCTCCAGACCCTGGTACCATAGTATCTGTAAAAAAAAGAATAAAATAAAAAAATAAATGTTATATTTACCTTCTGATGACCCCCGCTGCGCTCGTCCTCCCTTGCCGGAAGATCGCGGTGGACTGAAGGACCTGCGCTGACGTCATAGTCATGTGACGGCAGGTCCTTCAGTGCAGTGTACCGCGATCTGCTGGCCAGGACAAAGTGAAGCAAGACTCCTGGGGCCTTCGGAAGGTAAGTATAGATTTTTTTTTTTTATTTTTTACCGTTCCTTCGGTCACAGTATATAAATCCATGCCGTTTGCATGGATTTATATAGTGTGACCAAGTTGTCAAGCACTTTCCAATTGATGCTAAAATCGCTTGGAAAGCGCTTGACAACCCGCATGCGGAAATGCATGTGAAGAACGCTTCACATCCGCATGTCCCTGGCAGGAAAAACTCATGTACAATCCGCATGTACAATCTGCATGCGTTTTTTTCTGCCAGGGAGATACAGAAATGCTCAGGAAAAATCCTGAGCATTTCTGCATCGTGGGCACATAGCCTTAAAGTTACCCCATACAGTTTTATAGACAGATAACACTGCAGTTTCTCTCTAGCAATGTCATATACTGTAGGTTGGGGCTTTCTGTCTCACAATTCTTGTGGAAAAATCCACTGTAATTTTAAGGAATCTTATCCACGTGCTGCAGAGAAATCTGGAGCAACAACTGACCCATGCCGTGGATTTGAGATCTGCAGCAGATTTTTACTGTCCATTTCATGCTTTGCAGTGCAAAGGGCGAAAACTGCAGCAAACGGTGTCTGCAGCATTTCTGCAATGAAGTTCATAGTATTTTTTTATTTTCCTTCTTCTCCTTTTGGTCTGCTGCCAGATGAAATGTGTGCTATTCTAACTATTCGGATGGGAACATGCTGCCTGCTGAGCATGCTGAAGACCTGCCGATACTTAGCAGTCTGTTCACACACCATCCGCAACCTCTGCCTGCAGAACAAAATGGTCTGGCACGTTAATTCAACCTGCCCAATCCTTATCTTATCCTGACCTCATCTTAGTGGAGAGTTGGGAGACCGTCATATACATTAGATTGGCCAAAGTCAGTGGGTTCAGCAGACTTTCATCCAATGTGTATTTGGCCTTTACTCTATTACAGCACCACTCCTGTGTTCATTATACCCCTGGAGTGGTATCACTAATGTCTGTTCACTGCCTGAAGTATAATACCAGCTGCCGGTTTCAGCTCTTCCCGGCGTGCGGTCACTGCACATGTGGTGACCGCAAGGTACATTGTCCGCGCATGCTCCGGGACCCAGAGGTGGCAGCGCATGTGCATTGAAGTTGGTAATCGCACAGCCTTAGTGAGCACGCGCTGGACCAGTGGCCCGACGTGTGCAAATGCCTCAAACATCGGGCTTGCCAGGAGCAGTATTCAAATGTCATGGTCTGCGCCCGCACTAACTGAACACGGTGACCGCCATAACTGAGTCTGAGAATCACACCCCTATGACTGAATGCGAGCAGGTAAGACAAAGTATATAAAACGTTATAACATCATTATTCTACCACCGATTTCCATGAAAACAGCTCGTTAGTGATGCACATTGCATCACTAACAACGCTATGGGGGCAGTGTACATAGCAACTAGGACGTGACAGGTTCCCTTTAAGAAAATGGATCCTGCTGCAAAATGTCTAGAATAGGCCACATACATTAGAAATAATGTATGAGGATGGAACGACCAGTCTGCCAATGATGATCTGGTAAATGATGGTTTCACATGTGGATGCTGCTTCACATTGGCCCTTGCAGTCAGGACAGACTTTCTTACTAGAAATGTTATTTCAGGGTGAGATCTTTTTTGTGGACTATGACAATATATTTACAGCTGCCTTCTTTCCTGATGATGGCAGTCTGTGGTTGGTTGGATAAAACAATCGCTTTGGTTAAAAGAATCTGTTTTGATTAACTTTGTACAGATGTGTAGCCAAATATAGTGTAGCAGTAGCCAAAAGCTATGTGGATCCAGGCGTTCTGGGGTTAAGGGCGCACAGATGGAAGCACAGTTCTGCCTCATTAGGTCACTTATGTAGGGACGTAGGCCCAGGCTCCTGTCTAGAGTTCATACCCTGCTGTGTTCCCACTAATGTGGAAAGCCTGTTGTCCTGAATTACTCATGAGACTAGACAAATGGCTTTTCCTAAGGATTAAGTCTCCCTACGATACAATTGACCTGTCTAAGATTTTCTCTATTACACAGAGCACAAATGTAATAAAATGCATGAGGTAAAATGGGAACAATAATAAATGAGGTCATTAATAATTGACTTGAGTGGGGTTTAGCAACCAAGCGCATTAATGAGCGATTCCTCCAGGTGTCTGCTCCTTCCGCTCGAACATATTACCATGGCTGACAGGATTTGCACATGGGCTGTTCTTGAATGACGTGTTTTTGTGTAGGTTGCGCTGCCGGCTGATGTATGCCGCTCTGAGTCTAGATGAAAGGATGATGGCCGCTCTTACTGACAAAGCTCTATTAATTGACTTTTGAGGCCCAGTTTGGGCACCTGTCAGTGGTGGTGCTCAGATTACTGCACCCTGCTCTCATTTATGTCCTCCACCCATCTTCATCCTTTGTGTCTGAACCAGTTTTATTGTCATTTATAGTTTATCTGCTGAGCAGAAGATAATCCGACTGTAAAAAGACAAATGTAGATTATTTAGTTCATATAAACCCTGAGGTTGTAACGTGTCATTTCTGGTTGTTGTTTTACATAATTTTTTTTTTCATGTTTTTGTCACTTTTAATGGTGTCTCCATTCATGTATAGCAAGGGTGGGGATCTGTTTTTCTGCTAAGGGCCGTTTGGTTATTTATACCAACTTTCAGGGGCCGTACAAATTGCGCTCTACCTCCTGATGTTGGCACTGGTGTCGGGATGTAATCTTTAATTTCACACCCCTCAGCGTTCAGTAGTGAGCACTGCGTGCATTTGCTCAAGGTACAAGAAGAAAGTATTGGGCAGGCGGCCATCAATATACAACTGCTGGCCAAGCACTGCGGCCCCCCTGGTATCTACCCGGGGGCCAGATGAAAGGTCACCCCGGGCCGTAAACGGGGTTCCCCACCACTGCTGTAAAGATACGGTTGTCCATCCTTTTTTGTTATGCAGGGATCTGTACTAGGACTTTGATCTGTAAGGACAGGCATCAAAGTGTATCAAACATTGAAAAATCTCTGACTTCACTTATGGTGCAGTTGAACCTAGGTTTTTGCAACCATAATAAACCAATATCCTTGTATTTGGTAATGTTCTGATATAGGTTTCTTAGTGTTTCTACGTCTGCTTTTTGAGCTCCGTTTCTCACGTTTTAGGATATGTGCGCACAACATCATTTAGATTTTTTTTTTTATTCTGAACAAAAAGTGCAGTTTGAAATTTTTTTGCAATCTCTTGAGGGGATCTGATCGTATATTTGATGCTAAGGTTACAGTGACACAGGATGGAAATGGCGAGTTTTCTGCAGAATATAGCAGCAGGCATGTTAGTGAAATGTTAGTAAATTGTATCATTTTTCCACAAGGAAATTGACTTGGCGTACATACCCACGATCAGGAATAACAGCGTTTTGGACGCAGCATATTTTCTCTGCTTCCAAAACGCTGCATTCCACATTACAAGCACAGTGGATGGGATTTAACGCTGCGTAAAATCGCCTGCGGTGCACGTTTACGAGCCGCAGCATGTCCATTTCTGTTGCGGAAACGCTAGTTTCCGCTGAATGGTTTCCACAATAGCCATTCATAAATCCGCATATTTTCTTAAACACATGCGGATTTAAGTGTGTGACTAGAACACCGTGATTTGGACGCAGCGAAAATATGCTGCTTCCAAAACGCTGATATTGCTGATCGTGGGCAAGTACCCTTACAGTGTGGATTTCTAAATGGTCATCATGTCTGTTGTGGATCATCACTATATATTGCTCCTCTTGCAGTATAGCAGGGCGAAATCCTCAGTAAATCTGATTTGTGGTGCATATTCTAAATACATGGCTCTTGCATAAAACCTTCAAACATGCGAAGTGCATGTGATATGGGTATTCTGTGTGAAACAGTGCTACTTTTTGGTGTGTGTGTGTGTGTGTTTTGATACACTGCCGATTTTACAAGTTTTCCCACCTACAAACAATGGAGAGGTCTGAAATTTTTATCGTAGGTACACTTCAACTGTGAGAGACAGAATCTTACAATGTGTTTTTTTTTTTTTTTTTTTTTGTTTTTGTTTTTGTTTTGTTTTTTACATAATTAATTTGCATTCTGTTGCATAAAATAAATATTTGATCACCTACCAACCAGCAAGAATTCTGGTTCTCACAGACCTGTTAGCTGGAGAGGCAAATCACAACCCGCGCTTGACTGCAAAAGACCTTCAGAAAAACTTAGCAGACTCTGGTGTTGTGGTACATTGTTCTACTGCTCAGAGATACCTGCACAAATATGGCCTTCATGGAAGAGTCATCAGAAGAAAACCTCTCCTGCATCCTCACCATAAAATTCAGCGTCAGAATTATGCAAAAGAACATCTAAACAAGCCTGATGCATTTTGTAAACAAGTCCTGGGAACCTATGTTGATAAAATAGAACTCTTTGGCTACAATGCTCATAGGTATGTGTGAAGAAAACACAGCACAGAATTTCAGGAAAAAAAACAACTCGCCAACCATTAAGCATGATGGTGGATCAATCATGCTTTGGGGTTTTGTTGCAGCCAGTGGCACGGGGAACATTTCACAGGTAGAGGGAAGAATGGATTCAATGAAATTTCAACAAATTCTTGATGCAAACAAAACACCATCTGTAAAAACAAAAAAAAAACCTGAAGTTGAAAAGAGGATGGCTTCTACAAATGGCTAATGATCCTAAACACACATCGAAATCCACACTAGACTACCTCACAGTCCCCTGATCTTAACATCATTGAAAATCTGTGGCTAGACCTCAAAATAGCAGTGCATGCAAGACGACCCAGGAATCTCACAGAACTGAAAGCATTTTCCAAGGAAGAATGGATGAAAATCCCTCAAACAACAATTGAAAGAGTCTTGGCTGGCTACAAAAAGCGTTTACAAGCTGTGATACTTTCTTTTTTGTAATTTTTAAAATTTAAAAATATATATCTATATACTGAAATACAAAGGAAATTTGTCATCTTTAACTTTAGGCCTTTTAGAGATCATTTCATCTTCAACTTGCTTAACTGTTCATAATAACAGTAATTTGGACCAGGGGTGCCCGAGCCTTTAGGTTATGTGCCCACGATGCAGAAATGCTGAGGATTTTTCCTGAGCGTTTCTACATCTCCCTGGCAGAAAAAAACACATGCGGATTGTACATGCGGATTGTACATGCGTTTTTCCTGCCAGGGACATGCGGATGTGAAGCATTCTTCACATGCATTTCCGCATGCGGGTTGACAAGCGCTTTCCAAGCGATTTTAGCATCACTTGGAAAGTGCTTGTCAACTTGGTCACACTATATAAATCCATGCAAACGGCATGGATTTATATACTGTGACCGAAAGAATGTATAAAAATAAAAAATCTATACTTACCTTCCGATGGCCCCTGGAGTCTTGCTTCACTGTCCTGGTTGCCGGCAGATCGCGGTACACTGAAGGACCTGCCGACGTCAGCGTCTCGTGACCCGTCACATGACTATGACGTCAGCGCAGGTCCTCCAGTCCATCGCGATCTGCCGGCAAGGGAGGACAAGCGCACCGGGGGCCATCAGAAGGTAAATATAATATTTATTTTTTATTTTCTTCTTTTTTTTTTTTACAGTTTTCTATGGTACCCGGGTCCGGAGGAGAGTCTCCTCTCCTCTAGACCTGGGTACCATCCGCACATTGAACGCATGTATTCCGCATGTGCTTATCTAGTGAAGCGGAATCCATGCTTTCTAATGCAAGTCAATGGCGGCAAAAACGCAGCGCTTCCGCAAAATAATTGGTAGTGCTGTGTTTTTTTCCGCAATGATAATCCGCTTTGGATATTTCCGCAGCATGTGCATAGCACATGCGGATTATCATTGGGGAACATGGCAGGCCTTTTACCATGCGTTTTTTAAGCGTTTCTGCAACGTTTTTGCTGCTGCGGAAACGCTTAAAAAACACATCGTGTGCACACAGCCTTACTTAAGTGTAAAGAGACTTTTAGGCCATGTAGTGCTCCTACAGGCAAATTGCTTTTTCAGAGAGGAAGAGGACTTGAATTCTAGTGCCACCTATTAGAAGTAGCGATCTTAAAGGTTCAATATTGAACCTTTAACTAGTCTTGCCACATGATTTAGGATTAGTTATTTTGTTTTACTTTTTATAGCACCACTATTTTTCCACAGCTCCATCATCATCATCCTTACGGTCTCCATTGGGGCTTACAATCATCAGTATGTCTTTAGATTGTGGGAGGAAGTCAAACCAGAATCTCAATGATATTTTTTTTAAATGTTTTTTTTTTCTCTATTTCCAGATCAAAAGGAACAAGCTATTGAATGTTACAAGAAAGGCATCCAAGAGCTAGAGAAAGGAATTGCAGTACAAGTTAGTGGACAAGGTAAAAGTACCATTCCATTGTTTAAGCATAATGTATCCACACATTGAGCTAGCAGAGGTAATCCCAGAGTTGTCTATGTATATGGGAGCCCAGTATAACATCTACTTTTTTATAGCATTTGGCATAATCTTGGAATGTTTGTTTTCACATACAAATTACAAGTGTGCACCAGCGCTGCCACTTAGCGTCGATGCTTAAAGCTTCATATACTGTTGCACTACTTTGCCCATATGCGTAATGTACTGTGCTCACTGAAAAGAAAACTGATATGAGCTAAAATGCACCTATGAATGGTGAATATCAATAGGCTGAAGAGCCTTACCTGTCTCTATATGGATAGTGTTAGGAGTCTTCGGTGATGAATAGCAGTATGTTGGATGAGAGTGTGGTGGATCTTTCACTTGGGATCCGTTCTGTGTTGAGCAAACAGTGTCGGCAGCGTTCTGGCCGGTCACGCTTGCTCAGATACCTGTTTGAACAAGAAAGCTACCGCCCAATGTACCGGTGACGTCACTAGCTACGGGCTCTCTTCAAGGTGAAAAAAAGAGTGCTGATTAGTTGATGCTTTTCTGATGTACCGTCCTCCATCATCAGGGATTGCCCGTAGCTAGTGACCATTGGTTCATTTTACGCGCATAGTTTTTTGTTTTTTTCAGTTCACATACAACCAAAGGTATTAACCCTGCTGTTCAGTTCGTATTGGCACTAACAGCAAAAGCCACACTAAGAAGAATTAAAATTCCCCCAAAAATTCAAGAAAAAACAGCAAAAAAGGGCAGCAGTATTTACCTGCTCAGATCTTCAAAGCCAAATGCACTACCAGGATGCAGCAGACCCACATAAAGATGGCGGCTACACAGGTGCAAATTACTTATGAGACGATCACTCACAACTTACCATTTCATGATGGGGGTGACTGCTTAGTATTTAAATTGCACAAAAAAAGGCTTGTATAGGGTGCTGTTCACACTAGGGTAGTGCACAGTATCCGGCTTACAGCCTATTAGTTACGCCCATATTATTAGACCAGGCGGGCTGCCCGGTACTATCCAAGTGCACCCCCTTTTCTGCAATTTAAATACTAAGCAGTCACCCCCTCCATGAAATGGTAGGTTGTGAGTGATTGTCTCATCAGTGGGAAAATTGTCCTGCTCTTGCAGTGAGCACAGGAGAATTCTCTCACACTCACCGCAATTGCAGGAGAATTCTCCCACGCCGTCAGTGACGTGCATGAGGTGAGCGGAGTTCATTGGACATGACCTCGGCTCATCTGGATGCCGTCACAGCCAGACACTGAGGAGCGCAAGCATGCCTGCGCTTCTCAGTGTCTGCGGCATGGCAAGCTGGATGGCTGCGTTCTGCTGCGGTCCAGCCTGTCATGTCAATGTAGCAGAGCTGGAGCCGTCCTGGGAACCATGGAAAGGTAAGGATGAGGTTGGTTTATTTTATTTTTATTGCCGGAGATCGTTGGCTTCAGCTGGAATGGGCGTGATGGTAAGTATGGTTTAATTTAGAACAATAAAGAATTGTGTGTTTATTTCAATTAAAGGACTTTATTCTGGGTGTTTGTGTTTTTTTTAACTTTGACTATGGGGTTAGCAATGGGGGTGTCTTATAGACGCCTCTCCATTACTAACCTGGGCTTGATGTCAGCTGGCATTATAAGCTGACATCAACCCCAGCCCTATTACCCCACTGCCACCGCTACAGGGCAGTGGGAAGAGCGAGGCTAAGTGCCAGAGTTGGCACATCCTATGGATGCGCCATTTCTGGGGCGGCTGACGGCTGGTGTTTCTAGCCTGGGAGGGGGTCAATATTCATGGCTCCCTTCCTGGGCTATTAATATCAGTCCCCAGCTGTCTGCCTAGCCTTTGCTAGCTATTAAAATAGGGGGGACCCCACGTCATGTTTTTGGGGGGGGTCCCCCATTTTAATAGCTAGTAAAGGCTAGGTATTCAGCTGGGGGCTGATATTAGTAGCCTGGGAAGCTCCGTGGGTATTAC
The DNA here is from genome assembly GCF_046119375.1 of Phyllobates terribilis. Lineage (NCBI taxonomy): Eukaryota > Metazoa > Chordata > Amphibia > Anura > Dendrobatidae > Phyllobates > Phyllobates terribilis. The sequence continues at coordinate 914,842,704 of NW_027362763.1, read as the reverse complement.
CCCCTTCCCAGGCTTCAAACATCTGCCCCAGCCGTCTGCTTAACCTCCGCTAGAGACCAAAATTACGGGGAACCCCACGCCAATTTTTGTTTTAAGAAATCCTTTATTTTAACACTAAATGACAAATACAGTAATCAACACTATCACTGTACTTATTAGATAGAAACATGTCAGTCACATATATATCTAATCTATGTGTGATGCTCTATTCTTTCTGTTCTAAATTGTTGGGTACCGAGGCTGAATTGCCGGCCGGCTTTTTTAAAGAGAGTGTCTTCTGTGTTTCTATGTGTTTTTGTTTGCCTGCCATTGGTTTTAACGGTGTTCGACAGTGTTCTAAGGTGTTCGACGAACAGTTCCACGAACATCCCGGTGTTCGACGAACCGAACACTACGGGGGTGGCTCAACACTATAAATAAAGGCGAAATCATGCTTGTAATGCATACCAGTCGGAAATCTAGAATTTAAATACAACATCCATGACTCCTCCCTAATTAGCAGGTGTCTCCACCAATCAGCTCCTCTCACTGGACGTTCCACCTTCTCCGTTCCAACAAATCTCAAATTTGTTATGTTCCCATCATGCATCTGTAAAAAATGTTCAGTCACCCCTGAATAGCCGGTGTCTTTTTGGAAAATTAAATGTTCCCCCAACTCTTATTTAAAACAGTGATCTGGAATAAGTAGATAGTGTTCTCCAGGGTCTCAGCTACCCCAAGGGCACTATCAGGGCCGGTTTTTCCGATCACGTGATCACCGTTATTCAGTGATCATGTGAAAAAAAGTGTGATCCGCTATTTAAAATCCTTTCTCTCTCTCTTTCTCTTCTGACATAATATAACATGTCATAGGAGAGAGAAATGATGTCCCCGAGTACCTCCGCTATCACCTGGCCCTCCAGCTTCATCCTATGACCCCCCCCCCCCCCCCCGCCACCTCTTCATGAAGAAAAATGGCGAGTGCATGCACAGTGTGCCTGCCGAGATCTGCCGGCCGGCAACGGCAGAGATTTTTCTTATTGGTTCCCGACTTTTGATCAGTGTGGTAGGGTCTCACAATGGTCAAAAGCCCAATAATTAGAAAATCATTCCCTTAGTCAGATTATTATTTTTTTTTGTGGTTGGGGGGTTAGGGTTAGGCTTTTTTTTTTTTTTTATCAAATTCTATGTATTACCTTTTGGGTTCAAAATCCTTACTATACCCCTGGATAAAATCCTTGAGGGGTGAAGTTTCCAAAATGGGGTGAGTTGTGGAGGGTTTCTGCTGTTTGGACGCCTTAGAAGCCCTGCAAATGTGACTTGGCGCCCACAATCTATTTCAGCCAATTTGTTTACTAAAATTCAAATGTTGTTCCTTCGATTCCGAGCCCTGCTGATTCTCCAAACAGAACTTTGACTACATGTAGGGTATTGCTGCGCTCGAAAGAATGTAAGTAACTAACAAACTGTGGGGTTCACTTTTTGGTGTCACCTCTTGCAAAAGTGAAAAAAAATTAGGGCTAAAGCAACATTTTAAAGTTTGTTTATTTTTCATTCCACTTTGAATTCCTGTGTAGCACGTGACGGGCGAAAAAATTTCCTGGCAACAGTTTTGAAGTATGTGAGGGGTGCGGTTTTTAAAATGGTATCACTTTTGGGGAGTTTCCAATATATAGGCCCCTCAAGGTCCATTGAAATCTGAATAGGTCCCTAAAGAAATAGTTTTTTGTAAGTTTGTTGAAAAAATGAGAAATTGCTACTAAACTTTTAACCCCTCTAACATCCTAACAAAATTAAAATTGATGTTTGAAAAATTGTGCAGATGTAAAAGACATATGGGAAAATTTATTTATTAATTATTTTGTACAGCATGACTAACTGGTTTAAAGATTTAAAGATTGAAAATTTGAGGAGAGAGGAAAAAAAAAAATTCCAAATTTTCGGCAAAATTCTGTTGTTACCCCCCCCCCCTTCCTTCCACAAATAAACACAAGTCATAAAAGTCTGGTTTTAAATAGTCTAACACATTGAATCATGGGAAACTGTCTAAGGGCGCTGTGTACACCTGTAACCAATGGTGATTACATTTTCTTTTTTATACCCTTTTAATGGATTTCTAATAAAGAAGAAACACAGCTTTTTGTATTTTCAGTGGTTGTGCTATCATTTTCCATACATGTGCACTGCTGCTCCCATTCATTCTTACGGAAGTTACAAAGATCAGCTGAACGCAGTGCTTAGCTATGTCCGGCTGTCCCATTAAGAATGAATGCAAAAAAAGAGAAATGTTCTCCAGCGATTACATGTGAAATTTTATTTGACATCTCACCTTTAGTACATTTAAAAGCCAAAATTACTGGCAAACCACAGGGGACCCACAGAAAACCAACGCATTTTGGCTATCAAGCCTTAGTCATGGTCTGACTAAGGCTGATAGCCAAAACTCGTTGGTTTTCTGTGGGTCCCCTGCGGCTTGCCAGTAATTTTTGTTTTTAAATGTGAACATTTTATTCGACCCTACACATGTCATCGCTGGAGAACATTTTTCTTTTTCTGCATTGCCTATACAACGCAGACATGGGTGGCTCCGTGCTGTGAATTTCATCCTAACAAGGTGCATCTGAACTCTGTGAGCTGATTTTCTTTTCCCCGTTCCCTCATTGCATTAAGAATGAATGGGAGCATCAGTGCGCGTGATCGACCTCTTCTCCATTCACACAGGATTATTCAGAGACCCAGTTTTTTGGATTGATGCAATAAAATAATGGTGAAAATGATAGGTGCTCTGCAGGGTAGGTATAGCTCCTAAATGTTACTATATTGGCGTAGCACAAACAGGAACAGAAAGTGGTAGTAAATGTTCTTGGAGTTAGCAGAGGAGTTATTGGAAACAATCCGTAGATGGATAAGAACAGCCTTGTTTAAAGTCTCCAGCTCCTGGACTGTCTTAACTAAACAGCTAGACACAATACTCAAGCAATGAGTGAGATTCATGCGGCTTTAAGTAGGCTCAAAATGAAACCAGATGGATTCCACAGGTTCAGAATCTGCATTTGCCCTTTACTAAGATGGCAGAACACAGCAGCAGCCTCCAGTGGTAAGGAGTGGAATTGCAGCACAATTAAGGTGAACAATAACAGCCACTAGTGGTCAAAGTGTAGAAGGACAACAGGAATCCTGACACTAAATGAGCTAGGCTGGGTGTGTGTTCATCCTCTGAATTTGTGAATAAACTGATCTCCAGTCACCTTACTGAAGCTAGTGGCTGAATTAAAGGGAATATTTCAGCAGGTTTTTGCTTTGTAATCTGACAGTAGCATTAGGTAGGGGCTGAGACCCTGATTCCATTGATGTGTAGCTTGGTGTACTGGGTGCTGTTATGCTAGAGTCAGTTCTCTGCTACAGATCTAGCAGAGCTCAATTGTTGCGCTGTGTATAACCTCGCCCACACCACAGCTTTCTGTGTACATTGTATAGTGACAGAGCTGCTAATCAGTGCTGTGGTCTTGGTTGGACTATTCTGCATGTGCCAAGTTGTCCTGTACTGATGATCTTCTGTTGATTTTAAAATACTGCTTGTATTGATGTAGCAAAAGACAGCCTAATGAGTGACACATTAATGTAATGGGGACCTTTGCCCTTAGATTATGGCGCTCTCTGATTACATAGCAAAAACCTGTGGACATATTCTCTTAAAAGGGAACCTGTCACCAGAAAAAAAAAACAGTATTAACCTGCAGATACGGGGTTAATCTGCAGGTTAACAGTGTTACTAGCCTTCAGGTAGCTAAACTCTGCAGGGAGAAAATGAACTCTATTGTGCAGAGCAGCATTGCCATTTCAGTCATGGGGGCTGGGATGCCGCGGGTTCAGTCACCGCTCTGAGCATCGGCTGTAACCGCACTCCTGGCCCTGACTGACAGCAGGCCCCAATGCAGAGCCAGTATCAGCCAGGGTCAGGGCATGGTGACAGCCGCCCCTCTCTAAACTCAGAGCGGTGACTGAACCCGCGGCGTCTCAGCCCCCATGACTGAAATGGGAACACTGCTGGGGACAAAGTTCAATGTCTCCTCGCAGCGTTTGGCTTTGTGCAGGCGCTGGGCAGGTTGGTAACGCTATTAACCTGCAGATTAACCCCATATCTGCAGGTTAAGTGTTTTTTGTTCTTCTGCTGACAGGTTTCATTTGAAGGAAACCTGTCACCATGTTTTTCCCATATAACCTACAGCCACCACCTTTCAGCCCTGTGTTATAGCCCAATATGTATAATTTCAGTTAAGCTACATGCAAATAACATAGGGGATGAAAAAAAGGCCGTCAGGTAACGGTCACATTAAAGGGAATCGGTCAGCTGGTTTTTCCGCATATAACCTACAGCCACCACCTTTCTGCCCTGTGTTGTAGCATTCTGGATTGCTGTATACAAGTCTTCAAGTTGCCCTGCAAGGCGAAAAAAAGACCTTTTATTTTACTCCCCTACGGAGCAGTCCAGTCCAATGACCATCGCTGGTCTTGATCCAGCACCTCCTCTCTTCTTGCAATGTCGTCTTCCTTCATGTGGATGATGCGTCCTACTTCATCTGCACAGTATTCCAAATCGCGCTCCTGCACAGGCGCACTTCTCTCTGCCCTGCACAGGCGCACTTCTCTCTGCCCTGCACAGGCGCACTTCTCTCTGCCCTGCACAGGCGCACTTCTCTCTGCCCTGCCTAGGGCAGAGTGCAGTACTGTAGTGCCCATGCGCCGGGGCTCTTTGGCCTTTCTACGTGTATGCGCGCTGCAGTACTTAGCTCTGTCCTCGGCAGGGTAGAGAGAAGTGCACCTGGGCGGGAGTGCGATTTGGAACACTGTGCAGATGACGTAGGACGCATCATCTACATGAAGGAGGACGACCTCACAAGGAGAGGAGGCGCCAGACCAAGACCAGCGATGCTCATTGGACTGAACTGCCCCTTAGGGGAGTATAATAACAGGTCTTTTTTTTTGCCTTGCAGGGCAACTTGAAGACTTCAGAATTCCAGAATGCTGTTACACAGGACTGAAAGGTGGTGGCTGTAGGTTATATGGGGAAAAACCTGCGGACCGATTCCCTTTTAATGTGACGGTTACCTGACGGCCTTCTTTTTTTCATCCCCGATGTGTTATTTGCATGCAGCTTAACTGAAATGATACATATTGGGCTATCCCATTATACAAGATGCAATGTAAAGAATAAGGGACAGATCGAGCATCTTCTTAAACCACAGGACCAGTAGTGATTTTTATGTGAACTGCAAATGCAGCTTGGTCTGTTCGCATCATATATTTTGTCTTGGTTGGAGATACCTGTAAACGCCTTGAGTAGTGTTGAGCGATACCTTCCGATATCAGGAAATATCGTATCGGATTGGATCGGACCGATACTTTTTGGGTATCGGATATCGCCGATTCCGATACCGGAAACCAATGCAAGTCAATGGGACACAAATATCGGAATGAAAATAAACCCTTTCTTTCCTTGTAGGTTAATTCTACATGAAGGAAAACAACTAACAATAATGTAGAATGTATTGGGGGAGGTGGTTGCCCAAATCGATGGGAACAGTGCTCACAGTGAAACATGAAAAGCCGGCAATTCAGCAGCGGCATACATCGGTACCCGACAATTTATAACAGAAAGAATAGAGCTTCACACATAGATTAGATAGATAGAAACATGTCAGTCACATATATAAGAAGTACAGTGACAGTGTTGGTTACTGTACTTGTCATTTAGTGTAAAGGATTTATTAAAAAATATTAGTGTTTTCATGCACCGTCTCTTTAAAAAAGCCGGCCGGCAATTCAGCAGCAGCACCCGATAATTTATAACAGAAAGAATAGAGCATCACACACAGATTAGATAGATAGAAACATGTCAGTCACATATATAAGAAGTACAGTGACAGTGTTGGTTACTGTACTTGTCATTTAGTGTTAAAATAAAGGATTTATTAAAAAAAAAATTGGTGTGGGGTTCCCTCTAATTTTAGTCTCTAGCGGAGGTTAAGCAGACGGCTGGGGCAGATGTTTGAAGCCTGGGAAGGGGGTAATACCCACGGAGCTTCCCAGGCTACTAATATCAGCCCCCAGCGGAATACCTAGCCTTTACTAGCTATTAAAATGGGGGACCCCCCAAAACAATGACGTGGGGTCCCCCCTATTTTAATAGCTAGCAAAGGCTAGGCAGACAGCTGGGGGCTGATATTAATAGCCCAGGAAGGGTGCCATGAATATTGGCCCCCTCCCAGGCTAGAAACACCAGCCGTCAGCCGCCCCAGAAATGGCGCATCCATAGGATGCGCCAATTCTGGCACTTAGCCTCGCTCTTCCCACTGCCCTGTAGCGGTGGCAGTGGGGTAATAGGGCTGGGGTTGATGTCAGCTTATAATGCCAGCTGACATCAAGCCCAGGTTAGTAATGGAGAGGCGTCTATAAGACACCCCCATTACTAACCCCATAGTCAAAGTTACAAAAAAACACAAACACCCAGAATAAAGTCCTTTAATTGAAATAAAGACACAATTCTTTATTGTTCTAAATTAAACCATACTTGCCATCACGCCCATTCCAGCTGAAGCCAACGATCTCCTGCAATAAAAATAAAATAATAAAGCAACATCATCCTTACCTTTCCATGGTTCCCAGGACAGCTTCAGCTCTGCTACATCGAGATGACAGGCTGGACCGCAGCAGAAAGCTGCCATCCAGCCTGTCATCCCGCAGACACTGAGAAGTGCAGGCATGCTTGCGCTCCTCAGTGTCTCTCTGTGACGGCATCCAGATGAGCCGACAATGAACTCAGCTCACCTCATGCACGTCACTGACAGCGTGGGAGAATTCTCCTGCGCATGCGGTGACCATGAGAGACTCGGCTCATCTGGATGCCGTCACAGCCTGACACTGAGGAGCGCAAGCATGCCTGCGCTTCTCAGTGGCCGCGGGATGACAGGCTGGATGGCAGCGTTCTGCAGGTCCAGCCTGTCATCTCGATGTAGCAGAGCTGAAGCTGTCCTGGGAACCATGGAAAGGTAAGGATGATGTTGCTTTATTATTTTATTTTTATTGCAGGAGATCGTTGGCTTCAGCTGGAATGGGCGTGATGGTAAGTATGGTTTAATTTAGAACAATAAAGAATTGTGTGTTTATTTCAATTAAAGGACTTTATTCTGGGTGTTGTGTTTTTTTTTTAAATACTTTACTAGAAATTCATGGCGGTCATGTCTAACATTGGCGTGACCCCATGAATTTCGGGCTTAGGGCCAGCTGATAATGCCAAGCTGGCCTTAACCCCTTTATTACCCAGTGAGCCACCGCACCAGGGCCCTGGATGAGTTGGGTACAGCGCCAGAAGATGGCGCTTCTATGAACGTGCCATTTTCCGGGGTGGCTGCGGACTGCAATTTGCAGCAGGGGGGGGGGGCCCAGAAAGCTTGGGCCACCCTGCGCTGCAGATTCCAGCCCCCAGCTGCCTAGTTGTACCTGGCTGGACACAAAAATAGGGCGAAGCTCTACGTATTTTTTTTTTTTAAATTATTTCATGAAATTCATGAAATAATAAAGAAAAAAAGGGCTTCCCTATATTGTTGTGTCCGGCCAGGTACAAATAGGCAGCTGGTGGTTGGGGGCAGCCCGTTCCTGCCTGCTGTACCTGGCTGGACACAAATATAGTGCGAAGCCCCACGTCAATTTTTTTAAAAAATTATTTCATGAATTTCCTGAAATAATAAATAAAAAAAAATTGACGTGGGGCTTCGCACTATATTTGTGTCCAGCCAGGTACAGCAGGCAGGAACGGGCTGCCCCCAACCACCAGTTGCCTATTTGTACCTGGTTGGACACCATAATATAGGGAAGCCCTTTTTTTCTTTATTATTTCATGAATTTCATGAAATAATTAAAAAAAAAATAAAAATACGTGGGGCTTCTCCCTATTTTTGTGTCTAGCCAGGTACAACTAGGCAGCTGGGGGCTGGAATCTGCAGCGCAGGGTGGCCCAAGCTTTCTGGGCCCCCCCCCCCACCGCTGCAAATTGCAGTCCGCAGCTGCCCCGGAAAATGGCGCGTTCATAGAAGCTGGATGCTGTACCTGGCTGGCATACAAAAATATGGCAAAGCCCACGTCAAAATTTTTGGGAAAAATTAATTAAAAAATAAATAATAATTTAGGGACTGCATCTTTATTAACTCCTCAAATGTCATTTAGTGTTAAAATAAAGGATTTATTTAAAAAAAAAATTGGCGTGGGATCCCCCATAATTTTAGTTTCTAGCGGAGGTTAAGCCGACGGCTGGGGCAGATGTTTGAAGCCTGGGAAGGGGGTAATACCCACGGAGCTCCCCAGGCTACTAATATCAGCCCCCAGCTGAATGCCTAGCCTTTACTAGCTATTAAAATGGGGGACCCCCCCAAAAAAATGACGTGGGGTCCCCCCTATTTTAATAGCTAGCAAAGGCTAGGCAGACAGCTGGGGGCTGATATTAGTAGCCCAGGAAGGGTGCCATGAATATTGGCCCCCTCCCAGGCTAGAAACACCAGCCGTCAGCCGCCCCAGAAATGGCGCATCCATAGGATGTGCCAATTCTGGCACTTAGCCTCGCTCTTCCACGCTGCCCTGGTGCGGTGGCAGGGGGTAATAGGGTTGGGGTTCATGTCAGTGCCAGCTGCCATGAAGCCCAGGTTAGTAATGATGGGCGTCTATAAGACACCCCCATTACTAATCTACAAAGTGTTAAAAAGAAAAAAACACACTACACCCAGAAAAAAATAATTTATTTGAAATAAAACACACCATTTTATTTAATTCTTAGTTTACTAAAAAAAAATAGTTACCTGTCCACGTTCCTGCGCTGATCTCCCATGCACAGCTGTCACATCTGGAGATGGTGACAGCTGTCATTGCTGCTGTAAGCTCACACTGCCGGGAACACGTCCGCTCCCGGCAGCGGGAGCCACTGACTGAGGTCACCGGAGTGCATTCAGGCAGCGCAGCTCCGGAGACCTCCTTTACGGCACTACTGTACCGTGGGAATTTCTCACGATACAGCAGGGCCGTAAAGGGGCTAACCGGAGCAGCGCTGCCTGAACTCCGGCGAACCCGCTTATGCAATGACTGGGCTGCTTTACGGCCCCATCATTCTAGCGGCGGCAGCGGTTCAGAGCGGTCACATTCTATGTGGCTGCTCTAAACTGGAGATCATCGTGGGACACTCGTGGACTACTACGGAGGGGTAAGGATAAGGTTGTGGTTTATTATTTTAGATTTTATTACAGGAGATCGATGGCTTCGGGGAATTAGGTGTCTATGTGAGTATAGGTGTATTTTTTTATTTTTTACTTTATTTTAGGTGGCGATTGGCGGGGACAGGTAATGTATGAACTAATTTATTGTAGGTAACCACTGGCCACCAATGACATGTATTTAACATTTATTGGGGACACAGTAGGGCAATTTAAATAGCAGGATCAGGCTGATGGGAACTACTGCTCCCATCGAGCTGATCCTGCTGGCACGAGTGGACGGGGGACAGACATAGGCCGATGGGAGTAGTAGTGTCACATCGGCCTATGTCTGCCTGCACGCACACACCCCCCAGACATCGCACAGACACCGCGCTCACACTCGCAGACATCGCACAGACACCGCGCTCACACTCGCAGACATCGCACAGACACCGCGCTCACACTCGCAGACATCGCACAGACACCGCGCACACACTCGCAGACATCGCACAGACACCGCGCACACTCGCAGACATCGCACAGACACCTCGCAGACATCGCACAGACACCGCGCACACACTTGCAGACATCGCACAGACACCGCGCACACACTTGCAGACATCGCACAGACACCGCGCACACACTTGCAGACATCGCACAGACACCGCGCACACACTCGCAGACACTTCGCGCAGACACTTCGCGCAGACACTTCGCGCAGACACTTCGCGCAGACACTTCGCGCAGACACTTCGCGCAGACACTTCGCGCAGACATCGCACAGACACTTCGCGCACACACTCGCAGACATCGCACAGACACTTCGCGCACACACTCGCAGACATCGCACAGACACTTCGCGCACACACTCGCAGACATCGCACAGACACTTCGCGCACACACTCGCAGACATCGCACAGACACTTCGCGCACACACTCGCAGACATCGCACAGACACTTCGCGCACACACTCGCAGACATCGCACAGACACTTCGCGCACACACTCGCAGACATCGCACAGACACTTCGCGCACACACTCGCAGACATCGCACAGACACTTCGCGCACACACTCGCAGACATCGCACAGACACTTCGCGCACACACTCGCAGACATCGCACAGACACTTCGCGCACACACTCGCAGACATCGCACAGACACTTCGCGCACACACTCGCAGACATCGCACAGACACTTCGCGCACACACTCGCAGACATCGCACAGACACTTCGCGCACACACTCGCAGACATCGCACAGACACTTCGCGCACACACTCGCAGACATCGCACAGACACTTCGCGCACACACTCGCAGACATCGCACAGACACTTCGCGCACACACTCGCAGACATCGCACAGACACTTCGCGCACACACTCGCAGACATCGCACAGACACTTCGCGCACACACTCGCAGACATCGCACAGACACTTCGCGCACACACTCGCAGACATCGCACAGACACTTCGCGCACACACTCGCAGACATCGCACAGACACTTCGCGCACACACTCGCAGACATCGCACAGACACTTCGCGCACACACTCGCAGACATCGCACAGACACTTCGCGCACACACTCGCAGACATCGCACAGACACTTCGCGCACACACTCGCAGACATCGCACAGACACTTCGCGCACACACTCGCAGACATCGCACAGACACTTCGCGCACACACTCGCAGACATCGCACAGACACTTCGCGCACACACTCGCAGACATCGCACAGACACTTCGCGCACACACTCGCAGACATCGCACAGACACTTCGCGCACACACTCGCAGACATCGCACAGACACTTCGCGCGCACACTCGCAGACATCGCACAGACACTTCGCGCGCACACTCGCAGACATCGCACAGACACTTCGCGCGCACACTCGCAGACATCGCACAGACACTTCGCGCGCACACTCGCAGACATCGCACAGACACTTCGCGCGCACACTCGCAGACATCGCACAGACACTTCGCGCGCACACTCGCAGACATCGCACAGACACTTCGCGCGCACACTCGCAGACATCGCACAGACACTTCGCGCGCACACTCGCAGACATCGCACAGACACTTCGCGCGCACACTCGCAGACATCGCACAGACACTTCGCGCGCACACTCGCAGACATCGCACAGACACTTCGCGCGCACACTCGCAGACATCGCACAGACACTTCGCGCGCACACTCGCAGACATCGCACAGACACTTCGCGCGCACACTCGCAGACATCGCACAGACACTTCGCGCGCACACTCGCAGACATCGCACAGACACTTCGCGCGCACACTCGCAGACATCGCACAGACACTTCGCGCGCACACTCGCAGACATCGCACAGACACTTCGCGCGCACACTCGCAGACATCGCACAGACACTTCGCGCGCACACTCGCAGACATCGCACAGACACTTCGCGCGCACACTCGCAGACATCGCACAGACACTTCGCGCGCACACTCGCAGACATCGCACAGACACTTCGCGCGCACACTCGCAGACATCGCACAGACACTTCGCGCGCACACTCGCAGACATCGCACAGACACTTCGCGCGCACACTCGCAGACATCGCACAGACACTTCGCGCGCACACTCGCAGACATCGCACAGACACTTCGCGCGCACACTCGCAGACATCGCACAGACACTTCGCGCGCACACTCGCAGACATCGCACAGACACTTCGCGCGCACACTCGCAGACATCGCACAGACACTTCGCGCGCACACTCGCAGACATCGCACAGACACTTCGCGCGCACACTCGCAGACATCGCACAGACACTTCGCGCGCACACTCGCAGACATCGCACAGACACTTCGCGCGCACACTCGCAGACATCGCACAGACACTTCGCGCGCACACTCGCAGACATCGCACAGACACTTCGCGCGCACACTCGCAGACATCGCACAGACACTTCGCGCGCACACTCGCAGACATCGCACAGACACTTCGCGCGCACACTCGCAGACATCGCACAGACACTTCGCGCGCACACTCGCAGACATCGCACAGACACTTCGCGCGCACACTCGCAGACATCGCACAGACACTTCGCGCGCACACTCGCAGACATCGCACAGACACTTCGCGCGCACACTCGCAGACATCGCACAGACACTTCGCGCGCACACTCGCAGACATCGCACAGACACTTCGCGCGCACACTCGCAGACATCGCACAGACACTTCGCGCGCACACTCGCAGACATCGCACAGACACTTCGCGCGCACACTCGCAGACATCGCACAGACACTTCGCGCGCACACTCGCAGACATCGCACAGACACTTCGCGCGCACACTCGCAGACATCGCACAGACACTTCGCGCGCACACTCGCAGACATCGCACAGACACTTCGCGCGCACACTCGCAGACATCGCACAGACACTTCGCGCGCACACTCGCAGACATCGCACAGACACTTCGCGCGCACACTCGCAGACATCGCACAGACACTTCGCGCGCACACTCGCAGACATCGCACAGACACTTCGCGCGCACACTCGCAGACATCGCACAGACACTTCGCGCGCACACTCGCAGACATCGCACAGACACTTCGCGCGCACACTCGCAGACATCGCACAGACACTTCGCGCGCACACTCGCAGACATCGCACAGACACTTCGCGCGCACACTCGCAGACATCGCACAGACACTTCGCGCGCACACTCGCAGACATCGCACAGACACTTCGCGCGCACACTCGCAGACATCGCACAGACACTTCGCGCGCACACTCGCAGACATCGCACAGACACTTCGCGCGCACACTCGCAGACATCGCACAGACACTTCGCGCGCACACTCGCAGACATCGCACAGACACTTCGCGCGCACACTCGCAGACATCGCACAGACACTTCGCGCGCACACTCGCAGACATCGCACAGACACTTCGCGCGCACACTCGCAGACATCGCACAGACACTTCGCGCGCACACTCGCAGACATCGCACAGACACTTCGCGCGCACACTCGCAGACATCGCACAGACACTTCGCGCGCACACTCGCAGACATCGCACAGACACTTCGCGCGCACACTCGCAGACATCGCACAGACACTTCGCGCGCACACTCGCAGACATCGCACAGACACTTCGCGCGCACACTCGCAGACATCGCACAGACACTTCGCGCGCACACTCGCAGACATCGCACAGACACTTCGCGCGCACACTCGCAGACATCGCACAGACACTTCGCGCGCACACTCGCAGACATCGCACAGACACTTCGCGCGCACACTCGCAGACATCGCACAGACACTTCGCGCGCACACTCGCAGACATCGCACAGACACTTCGCGCGCACACTCGCAGACATCGCACAGACACTTCGCGCGCACACTCGCAGACATCGCACAGACACTTCGCGCGCACACTCGCAGACATCGCACAGACACTTCGCGCGCACACTCGCAGACATCGCACAGACACTTCGCGCGCACACTCGCAGACATCGCACAGACACTTCGCGCGCACACTCGCAGACATCGCACAGACACTTCGCGCGCACACTCGCAGACATCGCACAGACACTTCGCGCGCACACTCGCAGACATCGCACAGACACTTCGCGCGCACACTCGCAGACATCGCACAGACACTTCGCGCGCACACTCGCAGACATCGCACAGACACTTCGCGCGCACACTCGCAGACATCGCACAGACACTTCGCGCGCACACTCGCAGACATCGCACAGACACTTCGCGCGCACACTCGCAGACATCGCACAGACACTTCGCGCGCACACTCGCAGACATCGCACAGACACTTCGCGCGCACACTCGCAGACATCGCACAGACACTTCGCGCGCACACTCGCAGACATCGCACAGACACTTCGCGCGCACACTCGCAGACATCGCACAGACACTTCGCGCGCACACTCGCAGACATCGCACAGACACTTCGCGCGCACACTCGCAGACATCGCACAGACACTTCGCGCGCACACTCGCAGACATCGCACAGACACTTCGCGCGCACACTCGCAGACATCGCACAGACACTTCGCGCGCACACTCGCAGACATCGCACAGACACTTCGCGCGCACACTCGCAGACATCGCACAGACACTTCGCGCGCACACTCGCAGACATCGCACAGACACTTCGCGCGCACACTCGCAGACATCGCACAGACACTTCGCGCGCACACTCGCAGACATCGCACAGACACTTCGCGCGCACACTCGCAGACATCGCACAGACACTTCGCGCGCACACTCGCAGACATCGCACAGACACTTCGCGCGCACACTCGCAGACATCGCACAGACACTTCGCGCGCACACTCGCAGACATCGCACAGACACTTCGCGCGCACACTCGCAGACATCGCACAGACACTTCGCGCGCACACTCGCAGACATCGCACAGACACTTCGCGCACACACTCGCAGACATCGCACAGACACTTCGCGCACACACTCGCAGACATCGCACAGACACTTCGCGCACACACTCGCAGACATCGCACAGACACTTCGCGCACACACTCGCAGACATCGCACAGACACTTCGCGCACACACTCGCAGACATCGCACAGACACTTCGCGCACACACTCGCAGACATCGCACAGACACTTCGCGCACACACTCGCAGACATCGCACAGACACTTCGCGCACACACTCGCAGACATCGCACAGACACTTCGCGCACACACTCGCAGACATCGCACAGACACTTCGCGCACACACTCGCAGACATCGCACAGACACTTCGCGCACACACTCGCAGACATCGCACAGACACTTCGCGCACACACTCGCAGACATCGCACAGACACTTCGCGCACACACTCGCAGACATCGCACAGACACTTCGCGCACACACTCGCAGACATCGCACAGACACTTCGCGCACACACTCGCAGACATCGCACAGACACTTCGCGCACACACTCGCAGACATCGCACAGACACTTCGCGCACACACTCGCAGACATCGCACAGACACTTCGCGCACACACTCGCAGACATCGCACAGACACTTCGCGCACACACTCGCAGACATCGCACAGACACTTCGCGCACACACTCGCAGACATCGCACAGACACTTCGCGCACACACTCGCAGACATCGCACAGACACTTCGCGCACACACTCGCAGACATCGCACAGACACTTCGCGCACACACTCGCAGACATCGCACAGACACTTCGCGCACACACTCGCAGACATCGCACAGACACTTCGCGCACACACTCGCAGACATCGCACAGACACTTCGCGCACACACTCGCAGACATCGCACAGACACTTCGCGCACACACTCGCAGACATCGCACAGACACTTGGCGCACACCAATCATGACCGGTCTGATGGTCTGGGAGGTGAGGCTGACCTGTGCGGCCGTGGGAAAGTTCATGTGAGTTCATGCAATGCAGTGAAGCATGAACTCGCATGAACCCTCTGAGGGCACCGCGGCTACTTCCAATGAACAGCTGATCAGCATCACCTGATACCTCAGCTGTTCATTTGAAATAACCGGCGGGAAAGCGCAGCACAGAACGGGAAAGCTGGCGGTGAAGTCTTTTCACTGCCGGCTTCCCCGCCCGGGTCCTTCGCTCCCCGCTCCTTGGTGCTGTGCTCCCCGCCCGGTCCTAACTTACGATCGGGATGGGAGGTGGCGAGGGGAGCGGAGGATCGGGGTGGGAGGCTGCGGGGAACCAGTATGGGGCTGTGTGATTGTTTAAAATCCGGCGGCTTTTTACCGCCCGCTGGCTTTTAAACAATCAGGAGAATTCTCTCACGCTGGGATGGCATTCTGATGATAGGCTGGATCGCAGCTGAGCGCTGCCATCCAGCTTGTTATCCTTCAGAGACACTGCAGAGCACATGCATTATGGGAACTTCCGATTCCGGTATTCGATATTGTAAAAGTATCGGAATTAAGTATCGGAATTCCGATACCGTGAATATCGGCCGATACCCGATATTTCAGTATCGGAATGCTCAACACTAGCCTTGAGGGTTCCTGATTTATCTGCTTCTTATTTCATCTTGAGGGAAGCTACAGTGATGACTTTCCATCTATAGTGTGACATCACTGTAGCTTCTGATATACATACCTAACGGAGGTCTGTGACTGTGGCATCTGCCCTCTATAGTCTATTGGCAAAGGCCTCATTATGCCATCCATTCAAAAATAAATGACCATTACTTGCCTACAGCTCCAGCACAGTCTCTAGACAGAATGGTCACGCTGAGGTGTAGACAGCACAAGACTGCTGAGTCCAGTGATTGACTGCAGCAGTCATGTGCTGTAGATGTGATGTCACCATTGCAGCCTTACCTGGATGTCGTAGTATGACATACTTTGGCCATGGACACGGTAGCTTTCCCAAAGTAAATGCTAAGTGTAAAATGAGATGTGAGCAGGCCGTTAGCTGTAGTCAGTGATCATGTGTCCTAAAAGAGTTCTTAAAAAGCAGCAGAATATAATGGCATCAGCCATTAGGCACTGTGATTCCATTTTTTCAGTCATTTATACAGTAATTGTTATTGTTAACACAATAAGTTGCAGGCAATAAGCTGCTGGCCCTGAAAATGCTATTATTGGCCATGTTGGAAAAAGCAAAAATCCACTATTAAGTAACCTTCGCAAGCATTAGAGTATGTGCACACACTCAGTATTTTTTACAGGCATTTCTGCATTGAAAACTTGTCTCTTGGCCTGAAAAACATGCTTTTTGCATCCATTTTTCCCCATTTAGAATGAGTGAAAAACACTGAAAGAATTGTAACTGCTTCAGATTTGCAAGGAAAAAGTAAGGAACATGTGCATGAGGCTTTAGAAATCTCATTCACTCTGCTGGGATAGCAAAATGCTGTTTTTCAGAGAAAAAATCATGTGAAAATAAGCTTACTTTTTGACATTGTACTTATTAATCAGACAAGATATGTTCTGTTGTCTTTGCAGGGGAGCAGTATGACCGAGCACGACGTCTACAAGCAAAGATGACGACCAATTTAATAATGGCAAAGGATCGCCTGCAGTTATTGGGTATGCATGTTGAGGGATATTCCTGTATACTAGTACTTTACTAATCGATAAGGTAGCGTTCTATACCACACTATTGACTGCAATCACATTTGTCGAGGCTTTCAGTACCCTTAGCAGTTAGGACGCAATGACCTAAAGCCATAGTCTTACAGAATAAAATAACTAATAAACTTAACCAACATTTTAGAAAGACAGTATTTGCTCATATAAACAAATATGTAGGTGAAAATGCTTGCACAATACTATAGACAGCCCACAGATAAGTGGCACTGTCAAAATAAAAATCAGAAGGGACCCCAGCCCTCTATTCATCTTGTAAAAAGTTTGGCAACATTTTACTCTAGAATCATTCACAAAACTTTAGGATAAGTCCTCAGTATCAGATCGGTGGTGCACCCTCACCGATCATATGATTGAAGGGGCACAGCTCTGTGCATTTTGTAGCTTTACTTTCTCCCATACCTGTGATTGGCACAGCCCTTGCAGTACCGCTCATGGCCACTACACAATGCACAGAGTATCCGCTGTCACAACCCACTCAATCAGCTAATTATTTTTAGTCGCTCACCCCCCCCCCCCCACCCATATGGATGACCTATTCGAAGAATGGGTAGTCAGTAATAAAGTCCTGGAAACCCCTCAAACTTTAGTTAAGTAAAACCAGACCCCCCCCCCCCCCCATACTATTACTGTTTATCAAACTTGTTACCACTATGGAAAACAATCTGCTTGTATAACGTGTACAGTACATTTTGCACAGAACGCCATTACCATTAAGGTAAGTACTGTAAATGCTAAGGTGATGCAACATGTGATGCTTTCCTGATTTTATGCATAAATGCCTTGAATTTGTTTTTAAATCCATGTTAAGGGTGTACTAAATGAAGCCGTCTTCTTTATTACTGATCACTTCCTTCCTGGGTGCTGCTTTGATACCGCATGAATGCTCCGCAAATACTAACGCCATGCCATTTGTGGAAAAAAAAATCTGTCATGTTTTTCTTCTTTAGTTTTTGCCATTTGTCTCTTTTTTGATCTGTGATTACATGGCTGGAAATGATAATTAAAAGACCCCTTCCATTACCAAATTCTGCTCCTCCCCTTGTGGTAACTGGTGGCGCTCCCTTTGGAGCACTGCCTGATCCAACTCCTCGGCCCTGCATATACTGCTGACAGTGTCGGTGTGCAGGGGCAGAGCACTCATTCCACTCCTATGTCTAGCAGCCGTTCACTACTCGCAGGATCACAAAGCAGTGCTGGTTGATAACACTCACAATGTCCGTGTACTCGCGTTCTTGTCTCCCTCTAATGCATATAGCAACCGCTGCTGTCTTTGTGATCCTGTGTCACCAGGCCATGGATGAGAACTTGACCCCCGCACACAGTGACACTGGAGCAGCTGGGCACCTACGTACAATGTGTGCATGGCTAAGGCATTAGGTCAGACAGCATTCCAAAACAAATGGAAGAAAATGTGCATCAAAGCCCCCATTTACTTATAATCCTATAGAACCTGTATGGTTTTTTGAATGGCTAAGTCCCCTATATGAAGATCTAAATGGTTAAATATTAGTTTTGGGGTTGATGCTCCCTTTAATGACTAATCTTAATCAGGAGAATCAGACTTATATTTACATGTGTTTTTTGCATTCCTGATGACAGATTTTCTTTTCTCTGGCTGCATGCAGCAGTCGACATCGCTATCACAGCGCATGCTGCTAACATTCTTTCTCCATAATCCCTTTTTGCTGAGGAAGAAAACTCTAACGTATGTACAGTCTGTGTCAGCGAACAATGGCACTTGGGCCACAGCTGGCACACATGTCATATGTGACTGGCACGGCAGGGTGAGCCCTTGCACACCTCAGATGTTCATAGGGTGAACTGATCTGATTAGCAGAGATTGCCATGTTGTTTACCCAGGGAGCCAGGTCTGTCTTATACAGGACAGTGCTGTGTCCTCTCCACATATATTCCAGATCCTTCTGTCTGTCAGTGATGCCTCTATAAATAGAATTACCAGCCTAATTTTGACAGCTCTTGGA
The DNA here is from genome assembly GCF_046119375.1 of Phyllobates terribilis. NCBI lineage: Eukaryota > Metazoa > Chordata > Amphibia > Anura > Dendrobatidae > Phyllobates > Phyllobates terribilis. The sequence continues at coordinate 914,823,398 of NW_027362763.1, read as the reverse complement.
CGGAGACCCAGGGCCTGAAGCATGGAAGGCACAAATACCACCAGTGAGCCACGGGCTCCAATGTTATTTCTGACAAGATCTCAATGTTTTCTATAAAGGCATAGTGTGCTGGTGTGTTCATATCTGCAGTGTGTTTGTGTAATGCGAGTATGTGTCCAATGTTCATGTATGTTTGTGTGTTGTTCATATGTGCGTGTGACATGGACACACGTCCTGTCAGTGTCCACTGCAGGGTGCAGAGAGAGAGGGGATTAAGGTTCGATTGTGAATATTTGAGTTGCGTGGATTGGAATTACTGCAAGTTTCAGGCTGTGTGCCCACGATGCGTTTTTTTTAAGCGTTTTTGCAGCGGCAATTCTGCCGCGGAAAGGCTTAAACACTTGGTAGAAGGGCAGCAATGTTCCCCAATGATAATCCGCATGTGCTGCGCACATACTGCGGAAATTTCCACTGTGGATTATCATTGCAAAAAATCCTCAGTACTACCATTAATTTTGCGTAATCACGGCGTTTTCATTTTCGCCGCCATTGATTTGCATTGAATTGCATAATATCCGCATCACTACATGTGCACATATTAAGCGGTTCAATGTGCAGATGGTACCCGGGTCTGGAGAAGAGGAGACTCTCCTCCGGTGCCGGGTACCATAGAACCTGTAAAAAAAAAAAAAAAAAAAAAAAAAGTAAATAAAAAATAAACATTATACTTGCCTTCTGATGGCATCCTGGCTCCCCGGCGGCTTGCGATGGTCTAAAAGCACCTTCCATGACGTCATTTAGTCATGATGTCGGCGGTCGCGTGACCTGTCACATGACTAAATGAGGTCATGGAAGATCCTTTTAGACCACTGCGAGCTGCCGGACGCATCGGAGAAGGAGACCAGGGGCCATCAGAAGGTAAGGATAATTTTTATTTTTTACTATTCTTTTACTATAACTTGGTCACAGTATATAAATCCATGCCGGTTCCATGTGGATTTATATAGTGTGACCAAGTTGTCAAGCACTTTCCAAGTGATGCTAAAATTGCTTGGAAAAGCGCTTGACCCGCATGCAAAATCGCATGTGAAAAACGTTTCACTTCCGCATGTCCCTGGCAGAAAAACGCATGTACAATCCGCATGTACAATCCGCATGCGTTTTTTCTGCCAGGATGATGCAGAAACGGAAAAAATCCGGAGCATTTCTGCATCGTAGGCACACAGCCTCACCCGTCTGCATTGCAAAGGGTGAAATTTGCAGTAAAAATTTCCCAGCATAAATTGATGGGCTGTGGAGCTTCATCTTGGCGTGTAGCAGGGCTGTGGGGTCAGTCGAGTCGGTATAAAATAGTCCGACTCCTAAAATATATAATAAATTGGGTACAGTAGTACAATGCAAGATGTACTGTAAATGTTTTCAGAAGAATTTGGGAAAGTTATGAAACGTTCTGTTCCTGATCTAAGGATTTCTGCTTTCAGTTGAGATGAATCTGTGCTGCACTTTATGTACACGCTCAGTAATGAGGAGCGGGAGTCAGGGAAATTGAGGCATCTTAGTCAGTGGTTTGGCTTACTGACTCCACAGCCTTGGGGTGGGTGGGGGTGTGTGTGTGTGTGTGTGTGTGTGTGTGTGTGTGTGTGTGTGTGTGTGTGTGTGTGTGTGATCACAAAGGACCTCCTCTCACTATGATTACTGAGGGTGGCAAGTTAAAGGGATTTTTCCATCAGAACTGTCAGGAAGTATTGGTTCATTCCAAGACTCATAAAGAGCAGTCTGAACCCCAATCACTCCAGCGGCATGGAGGAATTGTTACTTATATGAGAGAGCTGTCCATTTGCAACCTGGATTTTCCCCATTACAATATATTGAGTTGTGAACGATATGATGGAAGTTTGATGTGTTTGTTGTTCTGCTGCCTTGACATTTTTATTATATCTCCACCTTACATTCCCATCTGTTATGAAATAATGTTTTCAGAGATGTGTCTTTTTAATTGTAAAGTTAGTTTTGTGATGAATTGGTCTTTGAAGCGTATGAGGTTTGGTAAATCCAGCCCCTCTTCAGTTGTGTAGTCAGTGCTCAACGCTCTTACATTATTGGTAGACACTTTTTTTTTTTTTTTAACCTATTCACAAATTCATAACTGGTGATATGAAGGTTTTTGTTTTTTTTGTGTGTGTGTGTTGCGCAGGTGCCTGGAAGTGACAGTGACCCACCCCCGGCGCCTGCGCAATAGAACCCTGTAGCGCAGTGCACGGAGAGACGGGGCCAGGATGAAGCAAAGCGCGGTCTATGTGAGCGGTGCTTTGCGCATGCCCAGCAAGTCAGGGAGCACAGTGCACTTCACAGGGCCCTGTGTCGTGCAGGGGAGGGGGGATATGATAATTAAGCAGAGAGGTGGGGATTTAGGGGAATAATCAGCACATAGGCGGGGATTGCTTGGCATCCCCCGGACGACAAAGCCTGTGGAAAAGAAAATTGATTAAAGTGCTTTTCTCTGCAATCAGACCTCTACTATGGGCCATACAGGTATGTATAGATTTACTTTTCTGTACCCTGTATGGCCATAGTAGAGGTCTGATATCGCCCAGGGGGGTGACAGATTCCCTTTAACTGTTCAGTGGAGTGATCGATATACATTAGTCTAACCTATGGACCTGGCTGCTCTATACTGCAGTGTTTCTCCAAGTTCAGCACTGTTACCAAAGGAAACACTGATGAAATCAGTAGTGGCTGAGGTTAGTGTTTTTCGAGCCCTGGTATATCATTATTAATGCATCAATACTGCTGGTTGCTTTAATTATGTGTGAATGTGTACTTAGAGACAACACCAGGCACGCTTCTCTATAAAAATGTAGTGTGAAAATTCAATGAACACTACAAAGGTCACAATTGCTTTTTCATTTTTTTATTAATTTGTTGCTTTTTTTTTTCCCCTCTATAAAGGAGTTGTACCAAGTTTGGAAGTTATACCCAATCCACCAATCATGAGAACCAGAGCTCTGAAGAGCTTTGTATGAATGGAGTGGTGGTCGATCATGCACACATCTGCTCATTTATTCTTAAGGGAGTGCCAAAGTCCAGCCGAATGCTGCATTTGGCGAACTGTGGCAGTCCCATTATGAATGAATCGTGCAGGGGTGTGCATGACCGACCACTACTCCATTCACACACAGCTGCTAAGAGCCCCAGTTCTCGGAATCAATGGGGGTCCAAGCAGTCTGACCTCCAGTGATCGGCAAGTTATTCCCTATCCTGCAGATAGGGGATAACTTCTGAACTTGGTACAACCTCTTTAACTTCAAGGCATTTTTGTGTCAGACATCTGTGCGGGAAGTAGGTTTCAATTACACCTCATCAGTAGCAATGCTCTCAGTGTTTTCTTAATAAGAGGGCAAACTGTCGGATACCTACTGGCGGCTAAACTGCCAAAATAATCGGGCAAGTTGGAATTTAACATGTTTTCCCACGCTGTTGTGGGAAATTCTGGGCATCTCTATTCATATTAGAATGTTAGCTGATCCACCAAACTTGGTGGGTGAGGCCAACGTTTGCCTGTTGTGTATGCCCACACTAAAGGCCCCGTCACACTTAGCGACGCTAGCTAGCGATCTTGCTATGTGAGACGGAGGCTTAAGACTTGAGCAGATCTGATGGCCCGTTTAGTTGCCATCAGTATTCAAGTATGTTATGAGAAGGCACATAATCACCATTGTGTTTCACAGATAAGGATTTTGTGTATATGCTTCACCAGAAGTGTAGGATACTGGCTCTTTATATGCGAGCCAATAGACCAGGGAGTAATCAGTTTAGCTGATCTGATTATATATTTACATTTTGAGAGAAACGTTACCCTTTTATATTCTGATTTGGTCCATTTAGATCATATAAAGCACGGTGGCTCAGTGGTTAGCACTGCGGCCGCTGGCTGGAAATGCTCGATTGTGGAGCTGCTCCGTCTTCTGGTAGTGGCCAGGCCAGGGTACTGCACATCTGCCTCCTATTGATTTGAATAGGAGGCATATGTAGAGTACCCAGCATCAGCCTCGATCAGTAGACAGAGCAGCTCCGCAGTTGAGCATTTCTTGTAGACGCCGAGAACAGCTCTTCTAAGGATAGGTCATAAATGATAAAGTAGTGAACAACCTCTTGCCCATAGACTTTCTCTATGCTGCTAACACATCATTCTGAGCTTTGCATGTTCTGTGTTTGTTAATTTTCTTGCATTTGCATTACATGTTTATCTAAAAATGTATGTACAGTTTTTTTTATTTTTCTTATTACCATACATTCAGTTGTCTCTATTCCTATATTTAATGCATCTGTGTCTGTAAGAAATTGAGCCTGGTGTGATCGATATGAATTGTAAAGCTACAGAATTTTCTTTTCATTTATTTCCTCATGTTCTCTTCTCCATTTCCCACCTTCATAATTTGACCATATCATGCATTGAATGCCTTGTGTAAAGCTCGCTACAGACATAACTTTTCTGATTGTCAGTATATTTGTTTTAATGGTCATTTAAACCCCCCCCCCTCTAGCCCCCTGATTGTTAATGGATAATTATCATGGAACCCAAACTGCTAATAAACAGGAAAATGAAATTACTGCAACGATTGTGAGCTATACTTTAAATATCCTATGCATGATTACAGATGCTGTATAAAACAGCATGTACAGATAGTTTCAACTCCCATAGGTTAACATGTGGTGGTGATAACTCTGCATATGTATGCGGTTACACATTTTACACAAAATTTTAAGGTAGCTTGCCCAACAGCTATTCTTCCTGACCACCCATGCCACCCACCCATCCTGTCCCATTCATGCGCGTGTTCTCAATTTGGAAAACTGAGTAAGCGTCTGTTAAACACCTTTTTGGCTTCGGCTTCTCTCCCTTAAAAAGGGAAACTCATAATACATAATGTGCAGCTTTTTTCCACAGAACTTGGCCACCAGTTTTAGGTGGAGTGTGCATAGTAGCTACATTTCAGGAGTTGAGTTAACTCCAAACAGTCCAGTTAGCTCTCTCCACACCCCCTTCATTTTTATACAGCAGTTGGCTGCTCAGCTCTCTCCTGACAGAGGTCTTAGCAATCTTGCATAATAATCCACCAGCTCCCAGCATCTGCAGTTTTCAGAGCAGTTCTCTTAATTAGGGCTCTCACTTTCTCGAGCCATGTGCTTGTTCAAAGGTAATGTTATCTCTATGTAAATATAGTAATAACAGTGTAGAGTCAGATGAAGCACTGACAGTCCATTAATGTGTAGTAACAGGACAAAGTTCTGGTCAGGAGTTACAACTCAAGGAGCATCACTCTCCTCCCGAGCAACTAAGTAGGAGGTTGCAGAGCTGTGAGCGGCTCAAGAGACCACTTGAAAATACTCTTTTTAAAGGAGTTGCCTTATCTATCTTCAGGAGTTCACCACTCTCCTGCTTCCTACCCTCACTGGCTTGGACTGTCTCAAGTGCTGAAATCAGACACAACTTTGCACCAGTGGCTTTCAACCTAGGTAGCGAGCAGTAAACTATATATAAAAAATTTTTTTTTAAATCTCTCTATTCCTGAAAACGGAGAAGATTTTAAATGAGTAGAAAATTGATAAATGTCTTGGTTTAACAAGCACTTTGCAAATTTACCTATTTCAGAAGATGAATGATCCCTTTAAGGAAAAAGCATGGGACATGTTTCAGTTCAACTGTCCTATCCTTTGTCTCCTCCGACATCTAGACATCTACCTAGCCCCGCACTACTATATGCATTATGTAAAATAGGTGGCAGGTCAGTGACGGTACAGTGAGCGGTCATAAGAGCATACAGATGAATATGTAAGCAGAGCTCCAGATACAGGCCGCCCCGGAGCACGAGCATATCATCATCTCCAAACTGATAGTAAACATTACACAAAAACCACAGGGCATATTTCATCATCAAAGCTATCATATTAATCAGTGTAATGTCACCCACCTGACAGTGTATGTAGTTTACTGAGCACAATCCTGCTGACTGGTGTGCTTTAATGTAATTTATGTGGCCAGCTTACTTTTGTCTATTGGCATTTTTGTGCTGATCTTGTGGAGAACAATATGTATACACACCACACCCAACCCAACCTATTTTCACCTATTTAATTGATTAGGAAAACAAAACTTCAAGGCACAACGTTCTCAATATTTGACCGTAGCGTGTGTAGTGACATCACAGTGGCGGTAGTTTTTGTTCATCTTTTTGTTTTATTTCTACCTTTTTCCTGTGTTTGCATAGCTACGCTGCAAGCAGATATGCAAGGTCAGGACAAGCAAATGGAAGTGTATAGTGACAGTACTAACCTACCTTGCCGCAATGGACATCTCAAGCCAGGTGGGTTTAGCTTTACTGATGCCATGTCTTGCTTGCAAATACCCTTTAGATAATTTATTTTTAGAATTTTGCAACTCAGTAATTCAGTATTGTGGATAAAATAAGTGACTAATTTGGTTGGCCATTCCAGGGCACAGGTGACATTATTTGAAGCAAAGCCAGGACAATTTTTATTTTTTTTGCATGTATTTTTGGGTAAAGATCATTTTTGCAATTGGTTTTATTTAAAAACTTTGCACCATGTGCCTTCTATAGTCTGTATTACATTTTCTATATTTGGCAATCAAGTACGGCTGGCAATTTGGGCAAAAATATAGTATTTTTTTTTTTTGTATTTTGTGTAGGGGGCATGGTCATCCCCAGCCCCATCAAATTTATTATAATCTATGCCAGAAAGTGTTGCAGATTATAGCAAAAATATACTCCAGTTTAAAAGGAACCTGACATGATCAAATCTGCTATTAATCTGACGCCATGCTTTTACAGGCAATTGCATGATATGTTTTTATTTTATATAGGGCACTGAAGTGATTAACCTGGGGTTGATCAGTAATGGACAACACCTTTTAAGGGAACCATTTGGCTACGCTAGCCCCTATAAACCACCATTATGGCTCTATTGTACCCAATTCCTACATTCTAACAAGTCCCTTTTTGTGACTTGGTGACTGGTGAATAACTATAAAATCAACTTTAAAACTGCTCTGGCAATATGCTAAGTAGTGGTTGATTAGTCAGTCTGCTGATTTCCCCCGACTAATCCTCCCACTCCTGTTATCGTGCCCCTGTGGGCATGAGTGACCTGATTAACCAGAGCAGTGTTGTCACTGTTTCTTTACAAATCTCGCATGGTGGTCCGGCTTCCTGGGAATGCGCAGTGAAGCCGGTGAGTGTACACAAAGCCTTACTTCTCATTCAACAGAACATTGCGCAAGATTTGTGAAGAGACAGTGATGGCGCAGTTGTGAAGTTGTTTTATAGTTATTCACCAATCACCAAGTCACAAAAGGGGCTTGTTAGAATGTAGAAATGGGGTGCAATAAAGTAATGGCGATTTAGTGGGGTTAGTGCAGCAGACAGGTTCCCTTAGTTTATTAACTTTTATTAACTATGACAAAACGACAAATGGTATAGTTAAGCCCGCCCACAACCCATCACTCGCGGTGAAATGCAGAAGTCACTCCCGGCTGCAGCCGGAACTTGACGTGACATCCAGGTCTGTGGAGTCGGTAAGCCAAACCTCCGACTCCTCAATTTCCATGACACCGACTCAAACTCTGACTCCGAATCCACCATACATGGCTCATGTTTAAGTGATAAATTTACTGTAGCACAGATTCATCTCAGCTAAAAGTCTAGACCCTTAGATCAGGAATAGGACAGACATTTCTAGGACATTTCATAACTTTCCCAAATTCTTATGAAAAAAATATTCCCCACAAACTGCATTGAACTTCTGTACCCAATTTATTGTATATTTTAGGAGTTGGAGTCGGTCCATTTTATACCGATTCCGACTCCACCGCCCTGGTGACGTCAGCGGATGTCCGAGCCGGCTGCAGCCGGGGGTCACGTGATGCCTGTGAGTTGTCAGTGATGGTGCCGCTCACAGGCAATACATACAAATAAAGGTGATTACAAAAACACTTATGGGCACATGCCAAATACATTGAGGCAATTGAAAAAAGTACTGGACAACTTTTAAAGTTATTCTGTCAGCAGGTTTTTACTATGTAATCTGAAGACACCATGAGGTAGGGGGTTAAAACACAGATTTGATGTCTTTTATCAAGCTCCAGGTTTTGTTTGCTTCCAATGATTGTTTTAGCACCAGTAGCTTATCATTACTGGGACACAGCAGCTATGCTTGGTAGTGATAAGCAGCTTACTGTGTATGGACATTGTACAGTGTATACAGAGCCTGGTGTGGGGGTCCTGGTTAGCTTCCTCAGCTCTGCTGCATTGCTAAATAGAATAAAGACTGTGTGACAATGGCTGCACCCAGTAATCTAAGTGATACATCATTGGATTCAGCTTCTCTTTGCCTCTCCTACATCAGGCTGCTCTTAGATGAGGTAGCAAAAACCTGCTGACAGAATTTCTTTCATAGCCAGGGGACATGGGATCAGATTAATCGTTTGCTTAGGATCATGCTGACAATATCATTCTACTTTTAAGTGTTAATAGGATTGGTCAAACAGGATAGTGACAGGCCAAGGGTCAGAAACAGTCTTAGAGCAGAGGTTAGCCCTTACCTCCCCCATGATCATCCCATTCTCCCCTTGTCTGGCCTGTGCAGGAAGGCCACAATTGGTTAACCTGTTGACACAGAAAAATAAGTTTCTGGTAGCACTAAGCTGCAGAGGAGATGCTGTAGAGAAGATTGTATGGACACAGAGAATACTGATTTTCTCTTCTTCCTGTATTGAATCTGCCATCTGGGCTGTGTGCTTACTGTTGGGTGGAGGAGGTTTGATGTGGACAGCAGATCCCAGCCGCTGCACTGCTCGCCTCCTGATACTTCTCTCCTGCTGCTCTATGGTTAATCATGGCGCTCAACAGCTCTGCTCTCCCTCCTACAGTGCCCTCTCCACCAATGACAAAAGAGGGGGCGGAGCAAAAATTGAACTTTTTGATTTTATTAAAACTAAAAATTGTGCTGATTTTCAATGGCAAATAAATTTGATTGATCGCCCAACCCTACTATCACATTGTTTTACCTGTGAATCAGACAGTGAGGTCGTTCTGATGTGAGTTAGTAACCCTTATCTGTTTTTGTTCTTTTTTTGGAGCTCCTCTCAGCTGATTTATGACCAATATAAAGTCTAGCTCAGCTTTCATGTCTGTGGCCATAAGTCGGCACAGAGGAGCTCAGAAAAAGGTTCCCAGGATGAGTATTTGGTGAGTGTTTGATGTTGCAGATTTTCTGTAAGCATTTCTGTTCCTGTTCCCTAAAATGGGTTACTTGAGTTTTTTACTTGTATTTTTATTACATTTTTGATGTTGCGGTTCCTCCTTTATCAGTATTACATGTTTTAAATTAAGCTGCTTTGCTATTGATGCCTACTGGCATTTGGCTTTGACACCTTGATAGTCATGTGTGTTTCGGCAGCAAAATTGCCTATGCGTTTTACCTGCAGATTTTTCACATTTAATGCAATTCAGCGTAGCTGCATGAGAAACTGACATGTTGCAGATTTCAATAACACCATTCAGGTTAGTTTACTGTGCAAAAAAAAATGCTCAGTGGGCATGAGATTTCTATGAATCCATTTCACTTTGCTGGAACGGTAAAGGCTGCGTTTTTTTCTTGTGCAGCTAAAATATGCAGGTCAAAAACTCACCTTGGGAACTTTCTATAATAGTTACAAACTCTCCCATCAGATTGACAGTTAACTCATTAATCAACCAGCAATGTGCATTGAGACAAGAAGCCTGTAAAAGCCTAATTGTGTAAAATTTTTTTTTTTTTTTTTTTAGCCAAAAATGCATACCTTTTAATAAAGAGAAAAATGGTTTGCCCCTGAACATATCCATATCTTTTACATTTTGCATATTTTTTTCATGTGGACTTCACTGTTCTATTAGCAGAGCGGCTCTCTTCTCAAATGTATCGGTTATGAATGGCGCTGGAATGGCTATTGTACGTACACTGCTGGTTTAGTACTGGACTTGCTAATTTTCTTTTGGTTTGGGCTTGAGAGAATGGAATGAGCTGAGATAGGAACTAAAGTGGCCAATTTAATGGAAGAATGTACAGAATACATATGAGGTGTAGGTTGTTACTCACAGGTTTAAATATGGGGTTTCTCCTTGTAGTCCTTTATCAGTTGTATAAATAATGAGTATTTTGGCCCCAATTCATCCAGACTGGCATGTTTGAAGCACAAGATGCACCAAATGTTTTAAAAGGCATGTTTCTCTTAATGAGTTTGGTGCATTTTTCAGCTACTGTGCACCCCTACAAGAAATGTGCTCGGGTGAGGGACTGGATTACATTTTTGTCATTTATGCCACCTTTTTTTTTTTTTAATGAATTTGTTGGCTGCCCTCGGCCATGCACCCTCTTGTAAAAACACCAAAAGTCACACTGTACAATTAGGATTTGCACAAAAAATTAGTTCCAGTAGATTTATCAAGCAGTTTTCTGGCTTCGTTTTTCTCTGCCAAATCCAATTTATCGGCTTAGAAGCTGAAAAACTAATTTCTTTAATTGTTAAAGACGCACTCCCATAAGTTTTTACCCTCTTAATATATTGCAGTCATCACATTATATAGCACGGTGTACTTACAATTGGTCATTTTGCCCTTCTACCCAGATAATTCTTCTCTTTTCTCTGGTCTATGTAGAAACAGGAAGTATCTTGTCCCTGGAGAAATCAGACCCTTCTTGAACTCCTGACCCAGTAACTCCTCGTCTTCCCCCGCCAGGGGCTTTTTCTGTGACTTATGACTCATACAGTGAAAATTGACCTCCAGTTTCTACATAAAGCATAGAAGGATTCGACTAGTCAGTTTTTAATCATGTGATGTCATAGACCTAATGGAAAAGAGAAGAATTAGCTGGGTAGAAAGACAAAATGAGCAATTGTAAGTACACAGTGCTATATAATATGATGATTGCAATATATCAATAGGACAAATTTTGTTGGGAGTGCTTCTTTAAGGTCTGGTTATGAGGTTTCTATTTGATATGAAGTCTGTTAATTATTGGAGCTGCAGTTAGATTGCAGTCACTGATATGTCATTTGATAGGTAAGTATTATTGCTCAAATCAATATTGACCTCAGAATTGTGCACTGTACATTAACAAGACTTCATGAGAGTACAGACTGGGCTAATAACATTTAGGCTATGTGCCCACGATGCAGAAATGCTTCGGATTTTTTCCTGAGCGTTTCTGCATCTCCCTGGCAGAAAAAAACGCATGCGGATTGTGCATGCGGATTGTGCATGCGGATGTGAAGCGTTCTTCACTTGCATTTCCGCATGCGGGTTGTCAAGCGCTTTCCAAGCGATTTTAGCATCACTTGGAAAGTGCTTAACAACTTGGTCACACTATATAAATCCCTGCAAACGTCATGGATTTATATAGTGTGACAGTAAAGAATGGTAAAAAAAATAAATAAATCTATACTTACCTTCTGATGGCCCCCGGAGTCTTTATTCGTTCCGTCCTGGCTTGCCGGCAGCTCGCAGTACACTGAAGGACCTGCCAACATCAGCGGTCACGTGACCCTTCACATGACTAATTGACCTCAGCGCAGGTCCTTCAGTCCACCGCGATATGCCGGCAAGTGAAGACGAGCACACCGGGGGCCATCAGAAGGCAAGTATAACATTTATTTTTTATTTTATTCTTTTTTTTACAGTTTCTATGGTACCCGGGTCCGGAGGAGAGTCTCCTGTCCTCTAGACCTGGGTACCATCCGCACATAGAAACGCTTGGATTCCGCATGTACAGATGCAGTGATGCGGAATCCATGCGTTCCAATGCAAGTCAATGGTGGCGAAAACGCGGCGCTTCCGCAAAATAATTGGTAGTGCTGCGTTTTTTTCCCCAATGATAATCCGCAGCGGAAATTTCCGCAGCATGTGCACAGCACATGCGGATTAACATTGGGGAACATGGCAGGCCTTCTACCATGCATTTTTTAAGTGTTTCTGCAGCGTTTTTGCCACTGCGGAAAAGCTTAAAAAAATGCATCGTGGGCACACAGCCTTAGGGGGTATACTATGTTTGACTTGTAAGTAGTCACACTATTTCACTTTATGTATCATTTCATCCATTTTTCTGTATAGAATGTGTAACTTCAGAATAAACAAATGTCACCTATTTTGTATTGTAGTTATCTATGGTGTATTTAAAATAAATAAATAAAACTGAGAATTTCTTGTTTAAAGCGGGGATCTGAAGGGTAAGGAAGAGGTTTCTCCTTGTTGAGAGCGTAAGGGGTCTTATAAACTATTACTGTTCTGGGAAATTAAACATGCATGCACATATCCTCTTCAGAGAATAGGTGGACTAGAACTCAAGTGCCACCTATCAAGATAGCAATCCTAAAAGTCAATATTGCCCCTTAACATGTCTTGCCACATGACATAGTGTAAAAAGCCAAACCACAGAAACTCCATTTGAAGTCACTTATTTTGAGGTGTTTGCCCCTTATCGCAAAGCAGGTTGTTTGAGTTGGCTAAGTGGCAGATCCATGGTTAGAGGCCTAAGGGAGATTTTCTCCTTCTGCAAAGCATGTGTAACTAGACTTATAGGCCATACAATACTCCTCTGAAATAAAAAACTTGCCCCCCTCAGTGTAAAGCACTCGCAACACACCGAAACACACGTCTGCAAATGGAGTGTTTTGATTTTTGTTTATCCTAAGTGATATATTTAAGGGCTGATATTGATTTCTAGGATTGCTACATCCAATAGATTGCACTAGTGTTTTAGTCCTCTTTCTCTTGGATATTTGCATTGTGTAATGCACATTTGTACCCTCAGTATTTTCCTCTGATAATTGTCTGATGTAAGATTTAACTATTTTTGTTTTAACTTTTACTTTCAGAAAAAGGTGCGGTTCCAAAAAAGAAAGACCCTGTCTCTGTTACCAGCAACCCTGTCCCACGGGCTAAAGTCACTCCCAAAGCTATGTCCCCTGGTATTTCCAGTGCACCTAGGATACCCAATTGTACCACTTCATCTTTTAATAGACAAACTGGTTTAAATCCTTCAGCTCCAAGGGTATGCCAAAGGCCAGCCTGTGTCTCGTATCATGTTGTGTTATTTGTCAGTGAATATTATGTTTTTGTATATTTTAGTTTTGAATACTTTTTGAAATAGTATTCATCTGACAGCACTTTCCATCGTAGCTGGTCGTTTCATTTTATGATATTAAATACCTAAGACAAGCACATAATGATGTTTGGTCTAGAAATGCACAACTGCCACATTTAATCTCTTGTAACTTGAACTCTTGCATTTATATACATACAAATTTTTTTTTTTTTCCCTAATTTAAGGGAGCTGGCGTGAAACCCACTAGACCGAACAATAAGCCAACAACGCCAACCACAGGTCTCAGGAAAAAGGATATGAAAAATTTAAAAAATGTGGACAGCAATCTTGCAAACCTGATTTTGAATGAAGTTGTAGACAGGTAAGTGATGTGCTTTGATAACTATGCGTGGACTGAATGAACGAGTTTCATGTACAGCCTCCCACTTCTATACACATTAGTCTAATGTTGGCCACACCGACCAATATCGACGGGTTGGGGTAGCTTGCGAACTGGCATGTTTGATTTCAGACAGCCAATTTAGGAATGCTGATTGCTTTGTTCTTCCATTGATAAGCCACCGGCAGAGATGACACTGGAGTGCTCCAGTTTATCGGAGAGATGGCCAAGATGGCTGTTGGCTGACAGCCATCTAATGTGTATGGGGGGCCTTAATTTCTCCTACCCACCTTGGAGCTATTTACTGTATCAAGCTGGAAGCATACTTGTGGTAGTATTGTGAGATCTGGACTGCTGCCATGTGAAGGTATTGTTTTGCATTATTGCTCACTGTTGGAGGAAATTGTAGTGGGTGGGAATTTGCAGGCGGTAGAAATCAATCCCATTGTAGTGCTCAGACAGTCACAGGCTCATGAATCAGAAGCGTTGGACAAGCGCGTACTCGTGTGTGCCTTGCCACAAATCCTACTCCAGATCCCGCTGGGTTAAGATTCAAACTCAGCAAACTCAGATGCTTGTCATGAATTTGACAAATGGTGGCGACCATGCCCCTGTCCTGTTCCAGCTCCGCCCCCCCCCCTTTTGGCGACTCTGGGAGAAACTGACTGCATGACTGCTGTGACCCAGTGACTATTCTACTTTACATGTCCGAGACAAGAGAACGTGTTATGAGTCAATGTAGACTGTTCACCATATCCTGCTTATACTGAAAATGTGTACGTATGTGGTCTGTCCCTTACACATAGATATATTAATTAGCTTTTTGGTAACCTATAATAACCTAAGAATTGCACTTTGTTTTTATTTAGTGGGCCATCTGTCAAGTTTGCTGACATTGCGGGACAAGGGCTCGCCAAACAAGCCTTGCAGGAAATTGTTATACTACCCTCTATTCGTCCAGAGGTATTTATTTATATGTATATAAACCATTCCTGATCAAAAATCAAAGAAAAAACTGTTCAGATAACGCCTATTGGTCTATAATACACGATTAGCCTGTCAGTGATGTTTCACACTGTGGACACATAGCTCTGACAGAAGACGCAAAGATCCTCCTGATTGATGCCGCCAACATAGGGCTGTGGTGTTAATGGAGCCTAACTTTTCCCACAAATTCATGAATAAATTGACACCTGTTATTAGTTGGGGTGAGTCCCTCCATACTCTGTCCAATCAGTGCTGACTGTATACAGACGCGTCTCTTTGACAAGAGGATTCATAACTCAAGTTTTATAAACTTTTAGGAGAAATAACAGATACAGTGCAGAATAATTTGAAAGATTATCTAGAATAATCTCCTAATGCCACCTAGTGGGGTACCATGTCTTGTTTTCAGCAAGGTCTCTATGGCATTCCAGCACCAAACTTAATATTGCTATTGAGATTAGCTAGTGTATTGAGACCCTGTGAAAGAGTAATTTTGTATATTTTTACATGTTTTTTTTTTTTTTTTTTGTATTATATTCCTTTGATATTTTTGAGGAAACTGACTTTGAGGCTGTGTGCCCACTATGCGTTTTTTAGGCGTTTCAGCAGCGGCAATTCTGCTGCAGAAATGCTTAAACGCTTGGTAGAAGTTCTGCCATGTTCCCCAATGATGATCTGCATGTGCTGCGCACATGCTGCGGATTATCATTGCAGAAAAATCCGCAGCACTACCAATTATTTTGCGGAATCGCAGCGTTTTTGCCGCCATTGACTTGCTTTGGACCGCATGACATCCGCATCACTAAATATGCACATGCGGATATCATGCGGTTCAATGTGCGGATGGTACCCGGGTTTGGAGAAGACGAGACTCCCCTCCAGACCCGGGTACCATGGTACCTGTAAAAAAAAAGAAAAAAAGAATAAAATAAATAAATATACATTATACTTGCCTTCTGATGGACCCTGGTGTCCTTATCCGATCCGTCCTGGCTTGCTCGCAATAGTCTAAAAGGACCTGCCATGACGTCATTTGACGGGTCACGCGACCGCTGACGGCGGTCGCGTGACCTGTCACATGATTAAATAACGTCATGGCAGGTCCTTTTAGACCACCGCGAGAGACCGGGGACACCGGATGGATTCGATAAGGACACCGGGGGCCATCAGAAGGTAAGTATATTTATTTTTTACCATTCTTTTACGGTCACACTATATAAATCCATGCCATATAGTGTGACCAAGTTGTCAAGCACTTTCCAAGTGATGCTAAAATCGCTTGGAAAGCGCTTGACAACCCCCATGCGGAAATGCATGTGAAGAACGCTTCACATCCGCATGTCCCTGGCAGGAAAAAAGCATGTACAATCCGCATGTACAATCCGCATGCGTTTTTTCTGCCAGGGAGATGCAGAAACGCTCAGGAAAAATTCGGAGCATTTCTGCATCGTGGGCACTTAGCCTGATACAGTTCTAAGTTAATATTAACTCCTTTTTAAAGGATTTGTCCACTTCCAAAAAATATCTTTTTATAGTTGTTCATAATATAAATATATTGTACTAATACTACATTTTTTTTACTTCCAAACTTGCATCTGTCTTGAGCTTCACTTAATCTCTTCTCAACTCAGCAGTGTTCCCAGTTTGTGACTTTCTCTGTGAGCCTGGGATATTGAGGGTTAATGAATCCATTCTATTTACAGATTTGTCATAAGAAAATTAATACCCAAATTTCTCACACCTTATTTCATTAAAAGGACTGTCAGCACAGAATGACTGTTCAAGCGAAGTCCCGCTGCTCAGTGCTTCATGGCGGGGCCAATCATTTATATACACCTTCACACCTGCTCTCTTTCCCTCTGTCTCCACCCTCCTCTTCTTTGACAGCTCTGGCTTCATAGGGCCAGAGAAGGGCAGAGACAGATGGAAAACAAGCATTCGGGAAGGTAGGTGTATGTAATTGATTGGTCCTGCCATGATGAACCAAGTTCCTGGACTTGGTTTGAACAGTCATTCTGTGCTGACGAGTTCCTTTAAGGAATTGTCCAGAACTTAATTGATGATCTGTCTGCTGATTGCGCAGGTTGAAATGAGTTTGGTGATGAAACATATTACTCGGCAGTGGCCATTAACCATTGCAGGCCTGCTGTGTTCCACCCATACATTGCTCCGTTATGGCTGTTGTGAAAGCAGTTATCAGCTGATTGTTTGGGTGCCAGGTGGTGGTACTGCGTTTTTGACACTGCAGTTTGTCTCTTGTTGGTAGGTTATGCTTTAAATAAAGCTGCTTTGTTTTTGACAAAACTTTGAGTCGTGTGCAGATTACTTGCTTTGTTTTTACCTTTGGATTTTCCGCATCTAATGCAATTCTGTGGGGAAAATCTGCACTAACGTCAATGTAGTTACAAGAGAAATTGATATGTTGCGGATTAGAAACGTGCACCGCAGGTCAGTTTACGCTGCTTAAAAAAACCCAAAAAACACACAAGTACGCAACTTCAAAAACTCTCCGTGGGAACACAGCCTAATAAAGTTAAAACTGCAGGACACCTCTCTGCTTTATCCAAACTATGAAGCATAATGACATAATCATTGGCACGGTTTACGGCATGGAACACTTGATGTTGGATTCATGTACCGCTATTCCTGTTTTGACTAGTGTTTGGATGTTAATGATTTCTTAGATTTACTTTTGATACTAAACTTATATTTTCAGTCTTGTGTATTTTTTTTTTTTTTTTGCCTGTAGACAGTCTGAGAGAGTATTTCTACCCAAAATGTTGCTTGACTAATAATTATATGCAATATTCAGTATCATATTTAGATCTGGATATATACTTAAATGAGTTAAAATCAGGGCTGTGGAGTTGGTAAGCCAAACCTCCGACTCTTCAATTTCCATGACTCCGACTCCACCATACATGGCTCATGTTTAAGTGATAAATTTACTGTAGCACAGATTAATCTCAGCTAAAAGTCTAGACCCTTAGATCAGGAATAGGACAGACATTTATAGGACATTTCATAACTTTCCCAAATTCTTATGAAAAAATATTCCCCACAAACTGCATTGAATTACTGTACCCAATTTATTATATATTTTAGGAGTCTGAGTTGGTCCATTTTATACCAACTCCAACTCCACCAAAATGGGCTCCGACTCCACGACTCCGACTCCACGACTCCGACTCCACAGCCCTGGTTAAAATAACATTGGGAATAACATTTATCCATTTGGAGTTGTGGGTAAAATTGCATCACACTACACATGGCAATCCACTCCTAGTCTATCGGCATCCGATGCAGTATGTGAGCGCCCGTAGGCGGCTCCAGCCAAACCTCTCTTCATGTCAACGTTTCTGTCCTCTAAAGTGCCCTCACTGCGTATACTATGTACAGCGGACAGTGGTGCTCATGAGAATAAAGAAAAAACAATGCTTTGAATTTTTACTTAATGCATTGTGTGTACATTAACATGTTTTTTTATTAAAAAATATATATTTTTTACATTAATAGTTTTTAAATTCTTTTTATCTGTATTTTTTATTACAAAATATATCTCCCTCCTCGTCCTGAGATCAAAAGAGATCTCTAGAAAACAATGTATTTATTTTTATCACTTTATAGATTAACGGAGCCCTTATATAGGAAAAGCCACCCAATGCAGTGATGACGGACCTAGATTTGAGCTGCTCTTGCTAGATTACGGAGCATTAAAGGAATATTGAGGAAAGAGAAATGGGTCCGGAAAACCCTATTTTAACAATTGTGTGACATATACGTTACGTGCAGGTTCTTAGTCCTAAATGTCATTACTTTATGGCTGCACTTTATTTGCTTGCAGTTGTTCACTGGGCTTCGAGCGCCTGCTCGTGGGCTACTACTGTTTGGTCCTCCAGGAAATGGAAAAACTATGTTGGTAAGATTCACTGCAGTAATGTTAGTTTCTGTATATTTTGATGATTGCACTTATTTGTTTTGTCCAATTATTTTACCTCACAGGCAAAAGCGGTAGCAGCTGAATCCAATGCAACCTTCTTTAATATAAGTGCAGCCAGTCTCACCTCTAAATATGTAAGTCACATATGCATGCTAATGGAAGGAAGATGTGTATAGTACTGTGCAAAAGTTTTAGGCACGTATAGAAAGTATGCTACCTAGAAGAGTTGAGAGCCAAAACCAGGTGAAGAACAATCAGAGAAAAGGTATAATAGAAACAAGTCACCAATTCTGCATTTATCACCCACTCCTGGTTTTGGCTCCCACTCCTGAGAAAAAATACTGACCAAATACTGATAGTGGCTGTGGCCGAAGGCTAAGGGTGGTCAAACCCAATATTGATTTGATTTATATTTCTCTTTTGTTCATTCACTTTGCATTTTTTTTCATTGATAAAAAGGAACTATTAACACATCTATTTTCTAAAGCATTTTTAGCGTGCTGCATTTTTTTACACCTGCCTAAAACTTTTGCACACAAGGGACAAATATGTTAAATTGCCGCTTGCTATATTCTTTTTACTTCATTCTGTGTGTGTCCTACATAGAACAAATTCATTACACAAATCCACAGATGTAAAATATGCTCCTCACTGTGTTGTGTGGCGTTTTTATGTTGTTGCTGTATACGCATGTACAAATGCTGCCTATACACTTCATATATTTTTTACTTTATTTTTTTTTGTCCTTAATTTCTAGGTAGGAGAAGGTGAAAAATTAGTGCGC
This sequence comes from Phyllobates terribilis, assembly GCF_046119375.1. Lineage (NCBI taxonomy): Eukaryota > Metazoa > Chordata > Amphibia > Anura > Dendrobatidae > Phyllobates > Phyllobates terribilis. The sequence goes on along the minus strand of NW_027362763.1, from coordinate 914,804,168 downwards.
GCCCTCTTTTCTGTGGCTAGAGAACTACAACCATCTATTATTTTTATAGGTAGGAAAAATTTGGCTGCTCTTTTTCGGAACTGTGAAATGGCTGTTTCAAACATGAATTTCTTTGCATTTTTACTTTTATGGTCGGTGTAAGAAAAAAAAATAAAACTGAGGAAATTGTGTGTATGATTGGACATATTACAGCTTAAACAAGGAAAAAAAACAAATCTACCGCATGCTGTAAAAACCTTACAATTTTCTGTTGCATTTTGTTAGCGTGTTCTTTCCAAATCTTATTCTCTGCAATACATTTGTGATATTATGGCAATACGGGCAAAGTACATTTAAGGTTGCGAGGAGTAAAAAAATTCATGGGACATGAAAGAATAAGTGAGGTGGAATCAGTATTATGTTGGCATCCCAGCACTCATGTAGGCAAAACATAGTAGATTGTGTGTTTTTAAAGTAATTTGTTTTGGGGGGTATGGAGAGATTTTTCTAAAGTTGCCAAATAGAAGTGACTTTATATACTGATAATAACTAAGAATTATTAACTGTACACTCCTACCCCCTATAACGAAGCCTCTGTGGTAGCACACCGTAATGCAAACCTCCCCACTGGATGCTGCTGCGATCACATGAGTGCTGGCCAGGTAGCCGTCCATCAGGACTGGTAGGGACTAATTTGGCATAGTGCTATTAAAGTGGTAAGTAACACTTGTTTGTTTCTTTTAGAACATTCTTTAGTTTGCCCACCTGAAAATCATGGAAAACCTTCTTGATCTATCACTATAGAATAATAATTTTTAGGCTGATAAACAAATTGGGGAAATGGCCTGAGATAAACATATGTATAAAAGATTAAGCTTGTGATGAAGGCTGGATATACTTCAGTTCGTAATAATTTGTCTTTTGCCTGCCAAGGACATGTCTCATTTGTCCTTGCAGGGTGTCAACTCGGTAGCCAAGGACAAGAGGGGAAACTGAGAGGCAGCAGGGACACAAGGGGGACGTATGATAGAACCTCATCCTGTGCATGCAATCAGCTAAGTCCTTTAGTGTGGGAACCTCAACTCCTCCCCCATAAGAGATTGATATTGTGCATTGCCTTATCTGTTATGACCCGAACTATAAAACTAGCTAGTGTCCTGGCCTTGTGATTGCCGTAAAAAAAGACTATTTTTAGTCACTTATTCTAAAAAAAAAATGTCTAAAAAGTGCTCCAAAACCTTACCAACTGAAACTCCAGTTCGTCAAGCAAAAAACAATCCCTCATACATCCCAGTCACTAAAAAAAATAAAGTAATGGGTCTTAGAATATGGTGACTCCAATTTTTGAATTCTTATTTTTTTTAAACCATATGTTATTGACAGCAAAAAATAAAGTATGAATAAATTATAAACATTTGGCATCAGCGTGCCTCTAATGACTCAAACTATTATAAAAAAAATAAATAAATAAAAAGCAGTCCTCCTCCTGAACCGTAAATTGGTACCAATAGAAAATACAGTTCAGTGCCAAAAAATAACTCCGTACAGATCGATCGATGAAAAAATTAAACCGGTACAGAACGCTGACGTGATTCTTTAAAACTTTGACACTTGGAGTCAAAAATGGTCTCTATATCCTTTAATGACTGAAAGAGTTTTCAAAATGGGATCACTTCTGGAGGCTTTACTGTAGTAACACCTCTGATCTGCAGATGAAGTATGGCAAAAACATTCCAGCAAAATTTGCACCCCAAATTGAGCTCCTTTCCTTCCGAATCCTGCCATGTGCCTAATCAGTTGTGTACAACCACATGGAGGGTATTGCTGTACTTCCGAAAAGTTGCGTACATTTTTTTTTCAAAATTCCTCTTGCAAAAATAGTAAAAAAAAAAAAAAAAAAAATGTAATCTACATAATGCTGTAACCAGCATAAGTTTTTAATTTTAACAGTCCAATCGTAAATAAATCTGTGACTGCCTGTGGGGTAACAATGTTAACTATATCTGCAGTTGAATTCCTTGAGTGTTTACTAAATTGGTCACTTCTTATTGGCTACCACCATACTGGTATCTCGGGGGTTCTGCAAAGCCGATGTGGCCACCAAAAACAATTCTAGCAAAATTTGCACTTAAAAGCCAAATGGTGTTCCTTCCCTTCTAAGACATGCTGTGCACCCAAACAGTAGGATGCACGAGCTGCCATGTTTGGGAGAAATTGCATACAAATTGCAGTGTAACTTTTCTTGTATTACCTCTTCAGAAAATTTTAAATAAATGACTAAAGTAAAATATTTTCATTTTCACACCCCTGTATTCTTAAAAGCGATGAATACCTGTTAGAGTAAAGTGCTCGCTACACTTCTAGGTAAATTCCCTGAGTGCTGTGGTTTCCAAAATGGGTTCAAGTGTCTGGGCAGTTTCTGCATCTTTCTTTCAGACTAATCCAGTAACATGGCGCTCCTTCCCTGTTGAACCCTGCTGTGTGCAATAACAACGGTATAATAACTCATACAGTGGGTGTAAAAAGCCTACACACCCCTGTTAAAATTCCAGCTTTTTGTCATGTTAAAAGCATAGCAATAAGAATTATTTCTGATGTATTTTCACCTTTGTCTCCAATAATCTGTGCAATTCTATTGAAAATTAAACCGAAATCTTTTTTGGGTGGAAAAAGAAAAAATATTTAAAATAATGTGGTTACATAAATATGCACACGCTTAAACTAATAATTTGTTGAATTAGCCTTTGAATTTATGGCAGCATTCAGTCTTTTTGGGTAGGAGTCTATCTGCATTGCACATCTAGAAATGGCAATCTATGCCCACTCTTCCTTGCAGTAGTCCCTTATGTACAGCGCCCTCTTCAGGTCACCTACAGATTTTCAGTTAGATCCAGGTCTGGGCTCTGGCTGTAAATTGTTAAATAAATTCAGAACATATTGCCCTGGCCTCATTTATTAAAACGGTCTTAATGAAAAGTCTGTTCTTGCCCAGCGTGGCTTTCATTTAGGCAGAGCACTTTACAGAATTAAAGCTGAGCTCTACTTGCTATGAGCTAGAACGATTAGCTTTTCTTTTAGACCGTTTTCATAAATGAGGCCCAAATGTGTCGCAAAAAATACAAATTCTGAATGACTAGTTTACCTGCATGCATTCCAAAATTTCTACGTACCGTGCTACGTACCGACTTTGAATTTTTCAGCCTAAAACCAGATTTTTGGTCTCTTCAGTTGTGGTGATTTATGTAAAAATAAGGTTAAGGATAAAGCCTAGGTGATGTGTATGGACTCGTGCTAAACCTTTATTTTAAGGCGGAATGGTAGATCTAATTTTCTGTTTTGGGTCACAATTTAGCAAAGAACATCCATTTATTTGTGCAATATATTTTACAAAAAAAAAATTCACTGACGCAAGATTGCATGAAGATGCCTCCGTGTATAAAGTGCTGCTTGATTTTATTTTGATTATGTACCAGGTGACTGCTTTCAGAAAATGCATAAGAATGGGGCTATATATGTCATTTATATCTATATAGATGTATATTTATCTATAAACTAAATATAACTAAATGTAACATAAAATATAATTATTCTTTATCCTACTATACACGTTAAAAGTTTGAAAATTGTCTTGACTCAAAGTGTAAAAACAAAAAATCTTGACCACGAAAGGGTTAATAAAGATCTGACTTTCCGGTTTGTGTGCATATTCAATTCTGCCTGTCTTTCCTTTCTTTAAAGATGAGGTGGATAGCCTTCTATGTGAAAGGCGAGAAGGAGAGCATGATGCAAGCAGACGATTAAAAACAGAATTTTTAATAGAGTTTGATGGTGTAAGTACTGATTACAGAAGTAAGGCAATAGAAGTGTAAAGTGTTCATATGCTTATTTGAGCTAGAAATTGTTACTGTTCAGATATAAAAAAAAAAAAAAAAAAAATTTAGCTGTTATTGTCCTCACTAGTCGTTCATAAGAAGGTTCTACTCATTAACACTCTAACCCCTAAGATAACTCTTGCTGTGACATACAGGTGCATCTCACAAAATTAGAATATCATCAAAAAGTTAATTTATTTCAGTTCTTCAATTCAAAAAGTGAAACTCATATTATATAGAGTCATTACAGAGTAATCTATTTCAAGTGTTTATTTCTGTTAATATTGATGATTATGGCTTACAGCCAATGAAAACACAAAAGTCACTATCTCAGTAAATTAGAATACTTTTATAACAGCTTGAAAAAAAAAATGTTTTTAAAATCCAAAATGTTGGCCTACTGAAATGTATGTTCAGAAAATTCACTCAATACTTGGTCGGGGCTCCTTTTGATATCAATTACTGCATCAATGTGGCGTGGCATGGAGGCGATCAGCCTGTGGCACTGCTGAGGTGTTATGGAAGCCCAGGTTGCTTTGATAGCAGCCTTCAGCTCGTCTACATTGTTGGGTCTGATGTCTCTCATCTTCCTCTTGACAATACCCCATAGATTCTCTATGGGGTTAAGGTCAGGTGAGTTTGCTGCCAATCAAGCACAGTGATACTGTTGTTTTTAAACCAGGTATTGGTACTTTTGGCAGTGTGGACAGGGGCCAAGTCCTGCTGGAGAATGAAATTTCCATCTCCAAAAAGCTTGTCAGCAGAGGGAAGTATGAAGGGCTGTAAAATTTCCTGGTAGGTGGCTGCGCGGACTTTGGTCTTGATAAAACACAGTGGACCTACACCACCAGATGACATGGCTCCCCAAACCATCACTGATTGTGGAAACTTCACACTAGACCTCAAGCAGCTTGGATTGTGGCCTCTCCACTCTTCCTCCAGACTCTGGGACCTTGATTTCCAAATGAAAATTGGAACTCTTGGACCTTGAGGAGTGGGTCAATGACTGCCTTCTGGACATCTGTCAAGTCAGCAGTCTTCCCCATAACTGTGGAGCCTACTGAAACAGGCTAATGGACCTTTTTAAATGCTTAGGAGGCCTTTGCAGGTGTTTTTTGTTAATTTCAATTTACTGAGATAATGACTTTTGTGTTTTCATTGGCTGTAAGCCATAATCATCAACATTAACAGAAATAAACACTTGAAATAGATCACTCTGTTTGTAATGACTCTATATAATATGAGTTTTACTTCTTATATTGAAGAACTGAAAGTAACTTTTTGATATTTTATTTTTATGATATGCACCTGTACTTATTTACAGTTTTTCAAGTGTATAATATTAATGGCCCATCCCTTTGATGTTCCAAAAAAAACAGACACGTACAAAAGATCATTGCATTTACAAAATGTGTACAATATAAATCTTTATTATGCAACACAAATAAAAACAAAAAAATTGTTCACACTGTGCCAGAACCTGTTTCCTAGGCCATAATCTGACACTGGGATACAACCCATATGACCGGCATGATATCCATTATATATAAATTGCTCTATTGGTGAAGACACTCCAATAATTTATATATAATGCAATATCAAAAGAATATAAAAGAGGTAATCAGTAATACTGCAAATAAAGTGCCATGTGCCTAGTCACCCAGGTAAATTGGCTCATATGCAAATGAGGACCTCGCATGTATCGCCACAGGAGGTGGCTTCCTCTGGGATACCCCATCAATATCTAATGATGAACTGAGACATGGCCTTTTGTCTTCTCCTTGGCTCAGGCTATTGCTCTCTCCATCCGCCAATCACCGGCATAGCAAGTCAGTGCATGGAGAGCAGATTCTTCTGCTATAGGGCAGATGGATTATACAGTACAGATTACTAAACCAGCAGTCCTAAATAGATGATTAGCATGTAATTGCTTAACATATACTGGGGCAAGTGAAAATTGGGGTAGGGGTTTGGAGCTGTTGCTTTAACATGCATGTGATTTAAGCCATTTAATTATATTTCTAAATATTTAATACTGGAATTTCTTCTACAATCATTTTCTATAATGTAGACGATTATGAATTATTTAATACTTTAACACTTTTTAAGACCAGGCATATTTTGACCTATGCATTCAAGGAGCTACATTATTGTTGGCTTTTTTGTCAGCATAGCTGTATGAAGGGTTTTTTTTTTTTTTTTTTGCGGGTTGTCGGTGGCACCATTTTGGGACACGCCTATCTAAACTTTTAATAAACAAATCACTGAAAAAATCATTCACATACTACCAATATTAGATCGCTCACTGACAAAGGGATAAAACTTGACTTTTAATACCAACTTTGACTATAAAATGTATACAGACAGTGCACTCAGTATTCACAGGCTGATGGTTAGTTAGAGAGTGACAAATAGACCAACATAACCCCCCCGCCCCTACATATAGGAGGAGCTGCAAAGTGTCACTTCATTATCATAAGTCCTTTGTCTCTTCCAGTTTCTTTGTCCACAAAAATAACGACTCATCAGGAGACTAAGACCTATATTGTACTTAACAAGACTAGACAGTGAACCCCTAAAAACAATAAAAATTAACGTTACAATGCACTGTGGTTTGGAATCTCACCTAGAGAATGTCCCAAAGTCTACGATCTCCCCATACTAGCACTGAGCAGTATGTTACACCATTAGAGCAACCACGTAAAGATCTACAGCGTGTCCAAAGGACAGATCTTTACGCGTCAGATTTTCAATTAATAGTATTCGCTAGCTGTACTGTTTATTGCAGCTTCTTCAATTCACATAGACAGCTATTTCTTATAGTGTAATTAGTTGATTGAGGATGCCTATGACACTCCTATACTTCCACAAGAATACTGAACCGATTTATTCCTGTATAAAGATCTCCTTATATCATCTTGCCCAACAGCTCAGGATTATATTATTGCACATATGTGTTCATTCGACACCTCTTTCTCATAAAAATCACCTATATTCTTATCCTTTATAATTCCACGTATTCCCATTTTAGATATTAGAGAACTGTCTCTCATATATATCACTAAATTCATATTTTTCTTATTGTATATAGTCCCAAACCAGTATAAATTATGAGGCCACTTTACAGAGATTCTAGTGGATGGCCTGGAGTATATCACAATTGAATGCAATGATACACCATACCAAGGTACACTTCATTCTATGTATAAGACACATTATTGTTATAGCTAGAGTTGTCTTTAACACTTTATTCTTTGTACAGGACACTAGTTAGTTGGGAGCTAGGGGTGATCCCTCAGTGAGGTGTTAGGAGCTCTGTGATCAAATGTATAATTAAAGTAATGTAGAGATGGGTGTGAAGTCTACATTTGTCTATTTGTCACAGAGACAAACCATCAGGGTGTGAATAGTGAGTGCACTGTCTGTATATATTGTATAGTCAAAATTGGTATTAAAGGTTAAGTTTTATAACTTTTAATAAAGTTGTGTGTTTTTTTGTTTTGTTTAAATTTTACTCTATTTACAAACTCTGCAAATAAAGTCCAAACTTTATTGTTTGGATCAGTGTTGTTTTGGCGCTATACATTTTATAGAGCTTTGAATGCTTATTTTTCTTCTTACGACAAACTGTACATTACATTGGTGGCGCATACAACTTTTAGATCCCTTGTTTTTGCACTTGTTTGGGAACCAGAATGAGCATGGTAGGATTTTTATTTATTATTCACTTAATCATTGTTCACCTTATTGTGAGTACCAGTGAGGTTATGACCAGTCTAAACGTGTGTGTGTGTATTTATTTTTTAAAATACATCCTTTGCATGTGAAACCAAAACTTTAAATAAAAAAATAAAAAAACTTGGATTTTTTTAAAGGCAATAAAAAATGATAGTTTTAGAGTACAAGTAGATTCAATTATAGAATACACAATTCCTAAAAAAATGCATAAGAAAATCTATTCCAATGCAGTGGGAGCTTTACTGCATATTACAGTTGATGCCTGCTGTGTCTTCGCCACCCCTGGGATGAATACATACATCCTGAGGTAGAAACTTACTCCCCATCAGGACGTATATGTGTGTCCATTTGCTGTAAATGGTTAAATTCCTCCATATTTTTAGAGTGCGTGTTTTTTTTTTTTTGTTTTTTTTCTTTTAAATCCATAAGTATCAATACTTTTTATTATTACTGACATGTCCTGGTTGTTTAACAGGTACAGTCTGGAGGTGACGACAGAGTTCTTGTTATGGGGGCAACTAACAGACCTCAGGAGCTGGATGAGGCAGTTCTCAGGTATAATGCAAACTCATTTTTTTGTAACGGGAAGTACTACTATGTATAATATGCATGGTGGCTATAGTGGGGTGTCATAATGGGTAAGAAGGGATTGTTTAGACTGGCTCTCATATTTACTGTTACAAAGTCATAAATGTGCTGCCTTTTAAGTCGCTCTGTTAAGCTTGATATGAAGGTATACATTCCCCCATATGGTGAACAGTGAAGTTAGTTTCAGGTTGCAATCTTCATGCCTTGATTCATTTTCAGACCCGACAAACCAATTTCTGACCATAATCCAGCAATCCAATCAAGCGTTTTGCTCGTTTGTCAGATTGGCTGCATGTTTGCGAATGCCCATGATTGGGAATTAAAGTTCTCATTAACACTTTTTTGGCAAGGATCCGCATTTGTAATTCGGCCTTAAGTTTGCAATCTGCTTTCAGTTGTCATTTCCAGTAATAAATGCTGTATGTGAGTTTTGTAGGCCAGATGCTGCAGTCTTCACTAGCGCTCGTGTGTGCATGGCTTCAGTCTTGGAGGGATTTCTCCTTCAGCCAATGAATGATTTCCTCTCCTTTTTGTCTTCTGCAGATAAGTTTTATAATAATTATTCTGCTATGCATATATTTCTTACTAAATCATTCTGTTTGCAGGAGATTTACTAAAAGAGTTTATGTCTCCTTACCAAATGAAGAGGTATGAATTTTTCTTTTTCTATTTACTTGTCAGAATTAGTTTCTTTGTGCCCAATTCTTTATGCGCTGCAACTGTGCGATTCCCTGAGCCAGACAGAAAAATGTTATGCTAATCGGAGTATGCAAAAATCGATGCAGTGTGATCCTTAACCGCTTCCCGTCTATGAATGTAACAATGTACAGATTGCAAGTAGTTTACCGGAATGTGACAGCAAGATCGTTCCCTCTGTTAGTCTATTGGCACCTCAGTGCGATCATGCTGATAAGGAAGTCTAACCTCCATGTTGGTCATACACCACAGATTCAGCCAGAGGCAGTGTGCAATGGGCTATCTCTGTCAAACACTAGCAGGTTAGATAATTCACAACAATACATAAGTAGTACAGCTTATTAGCCATGTGATCAAAGGATCAGATGTTTAAGTCTCCTTGTGGGATTAATAAGCATTGAAGAAAAAAAAATAACATTTTATATTTTGTCTTTAGGATTTAAAAAACCCAGAACCCAGCTTTACAACATACATTTGGTATTTCCGTGTTCGTAAGGACCCGTACTATAAAATTATATTAATCCCTCTTGGTGAACGTTGTTGGAAAATATATGAAACTATGCCAGAAGTATAACAAAATAAAATGTAATCAAAATGTCCTATGTACAGTGGCTTGCTAAAGTATTCAACCCCCCCTTGGCATTTTTCATGTTTTGGTACCTCACAACCTGGAGTTTCACTTTTTTTTTTTTTTTTTGAGGGTTTGCATCAGTTCATGCAAAGATCATGCCTACAACTGTGAACATTTGGTCTTTTTATTGTAAAGCCGCAACAAATAGGACAAAATAACTGAAAAGTTCAGTGTGCATAACTATTCACCCCCTAAAGTCATTACTTTGTAGAGCCTCCCTTTTGTGGCAATTACAGCTGCAGGTCGCTTTGGATAAGTCTCTGAACTTTTGTAATACCCCAGAATTAGGTATTACTATAACTGTGTACTATTATTTATATTATTGAAGTTTAGTGCTATTTCATGTAGGAAGTTGTATTCTAGTCACTGGATGTCAGCACTTGTTGCAGCATCCCAGGTAGAAAGCAGTTGGGCTCCTCACTGAGGCAGGTGAATGGTTTGGTGGGTGGAGCCTCTGGGTGTACAAAAAATAGCTGTAACAATTATTCCAGTCAGATTTCCAGTGAGCACCTCGGAGTACAGTTGGGGACCAGCTAGTGAAGCAGCCAGAAAACATGTGAGGGGAATATTTTTTCCCCTTCCAGTGGGCCGAAAAGAGATGGACTGACCAGAAGAAACCTGAAGACTAGGACCCTTGAGGCAGATGGCATTCCTTGGTCTGCACAGCACCCTAAGCCTACCAGAATGTGCTGCGCTGTGGACTCAGGAGGAGTATGGGTCTGAAGGGTTGTCCCCCATAATGCAGATGGGAAAACAGGAATCCTACAACATAATGAAGGTCAGAGGAAGCCGGGAAATAGGGGTCTGCTTGGTTATGTCACCCAAGTGGGATAGAAGACTCTAGTCAGCGTGGCTAACAGGATAGGCTTTGTTTACACTAAGGGTATATGCACACAATCCAGACAGGCAGCGCTTTGGACGTAGTATACTTTATGCTGCGTTATATGAACGCAGATGGATCCGCATGTGTTCATTGAACCATGTGGATTCACTGTATTCAATACATTGTAGTTATCTAATTTCTCTTGCGGAGACTAGCGACTCCGCAAGAGAAATTGACATGCTGCGGTCTGGAAAGACGCGTCGCATGACCGCGGGTGATCCACAGGTGCATGGAGACGCATAGTGGATATGGGATTTCTACAAATCCCATCCACTGTGCTGTAACATCTGGCCCCTGAGTGTTTGACGCTGCATAACACGCAGCGTCTCCAGATCGTGTGCACATATCCTTACTGGTTATCACACCTCATATATGCAATTTCCTATATCTGTCGCTTAATGCCTGTCTGAGGAACTTTGTCATGTGCACGTTATGTTGTACCATTTATAGCTGTGATCCTTTTTGGCTGTTACAAGTAAAAGTTTCATCTGTTTTACGTTTGTCTGTCTCCTGACTCTCCTGTCACCCTCCATATCAACATCATGGGGAACACCACCATTACTGCCACAAGAAGAGGGAACAATAAAAGCAGTTTTAAATCTATCCCCCTCCTCTCCCCACACAGCCGTGTGCCCATGTTCACTGTGCACCAGAGTGCTTGGCACGGCCACCAAACTCCATGACAGCAAGAAAGGATCCGACCCATGCCCCATGTACTGTGCACCTTGCGCTCATGGTGTCACATTTTTGGTGTAACAAACTGCTGCTGAAAAACATCCCCACAGCACGATGCTGCCACCACCATGTTTAACTGTGGGAATCACATTTTTGGGGTGATGAGGTGGGTTGGTTTGGGGCCAGATATAGCGTTTACCTTGGTGACCAAAAAGTTAAATTTTGGTGTCATCTGACCACAGCACCTTCTTCCATACATTTGGGGAGTCTACCACATGCTTTTTCGCAACCTCAAAATGAGCTTTACAAGGTTTGTGTGTAAGTAAAGCCTTTTTTTATTCGGTCGCCCATGACAGCACCACGTGAGAGAGAGGATCCGCCCATCAAGGACAGGAAACCTACAGGTTAAAAAGGATGGCCCTCTCCTCCCGCCTCAGTTTAGGTTTCCTGTCCATGATGGGGGACCTTGCAGGCTTACCTGCAGAAGATGGACTCCTGTCCCAGAGAGGGCCACAGCAGGTGGTTGGAGCCGGCCCGTCCCGGTCCTCTGGAGACGCCACGGCAGGGCTCATGGGGGCGCCTCCGTGAGCGTTGCGGCAGGCGCGACATCGCCTCACGGGAGGTAGATGTCCGCCAGGTGTGGGGCCGCTAGCGGGCTTCCTCCCCCCCCCACCGCTACAGCTTGCAGGAGATCCAGGTCGCGCTGGCGGCGCACGTGACGGGCGCGACCTTTTGACGTGACTTCCGGTGCGCCGGGCAGGAAGCCCTGTGACGTCACCGGAAGGGGCGGGGCTCGTTTGAATTTTTGGCGCGAGCAGCTGAACGCCGGGGGATTGAGGACCTGGCGGCGAGGAGCCCACCTGGATCCCACCTGGACCTGGGGAGGAAGACCAAGGAGCAGGTAACGCCCTCCTGGGTTAAAAAAAAAAGAGAGGAGCACACACCCACACATGGTACCGGTATGGCCAGTATATAAAGTGTCTGGTAACATACAGAGGTGCTTCCCAGCCAATTCTTACATTGTAAGCTATGGAAGATTCACAGGAGCTGTCACCTAGTCAACAACATCTGCTGCAGGAGCAGCCCTCTGGGGAGCCCTCACAACTAGTGGCGCAGCGCCATTCCCGGCTAGGGTTTGGTCGTACAGCTAGAAGAGCTACCACTAAGAGCAGGAAGGACGGTCCGGTGCGGCGTGATTCCTCGCCATGCATGCTGGATTCTTCTGCTTCTATGGTACCGAAGGTTCTGTGGGGTGAGTGGAATCTTCGTGAAAGTTCTACTAATGTTTCCTCCTTCTTTCTATCTATGACTTTCTTTTAGAGCAAGAAATGTTCCTCGAAGTCCAAGCACAGAGAGTGTGCCTTATGCAGCTGTCCGCTCCCTGATTCATATAGCAAAAGGTTATGTCGGCTTTGTATCAGCAAAATGATATCGGAGGAGACCACAGATTTTTCCCTAGGCCTAAGAACTTTAATAAGGGAAGAAATAGGCAAAGCATTGCAAGGTTCAGAGTCTGGGCATATTCCTCAAGAAACCCAGCTGGGTTCAGACTCTGAGCTATCGGTCGCTTCCTCCTCCGCCTTCTCTTCCTCTGATAGTGAGCCAGATAGACAGTGCTTCCCCCTGAAGGAGGTCGATGCCCTAGTAAAAGCCGTCCGATCTACAATTGGGATAGTGGACTCGAGGGTAGAGAAGTCAGCTGAGGATGTTATGTTTGGTGGTCTGGGGCTAAAGAAGAGAAGGATCTTTCCAGTAAATTCAAAGGTGAAAGACCTCATTGATAAGGAGTGGAGAAAGCCTGACAAGAAGAGTAGTGTTCCTCCATCCTTTAAAAGGAAATATCCGTTTGAGGATGCTATGTGTTCCTCCTGGTTAAAAAAACCCAAGCTGGATGTTGCTGTTACCAAAGCAGCGAAAAGAACTTCCCTCCCGTTCGATGATATGGGTGCATTGAGAGATCCCCTAGACAGACGGGCTGATACTTTCCTGAAAGGGGCATGGGAGACAGCTGCAGGAGCACTGAGACCAACAGTAGCAGCTACCTGTACGTCCAGAGCCCTGATGGTGTGGCTTGAACAGCTAGACAGTCAGTTGAAGGATGGGACTTCTAGGAAAGACATTATTTCTTCCCTTCCACTGGTTTAAGGGGTGGCAGCTTTTCTTGCTGATGCATCTGTGGACTTGGTGAGGTTGGCAGCAAAGTCAGCAGCACTATCAAATGCGGCTCGGCGAGCCTTGTGGATTAAAAGCTGGCCAGGGGATTTACAGACTAAGTCCAGACTGTGTACAATTCCGTGTGAAGGGGAATACCTCTTTGGTCAGACCATGGACGACTTATTGGAGAAAGCGGGGGACCCTAAGAAGGGGTTTCCATCAGTACCTCTACCCTCCTTTAAGAGATCGTTCTGGAAGAGGAGATATTTCAGGGAGCAAGACAAGTCTGATGAAAGAGGTCGAAAAGGTAGAGGTCTACGCTTTGGTCCGTCTCCAAAAATAGAGCAGAAGCCAGGGGATACACAATCAGCCCAGGTGGGAGGGAGATTGTCATTTTTTGTCCCAGCTTGGGAACAGATTTCTCATAGTAATTGCCTCACAAAAGGTTCATGATTGTTCCCTCCAGTTCTTCCCCAGAATGCCAGGCTGCCCTCGTTTCGGAAGTACAAACCCTAATAAGAAAGCACGTCCTAATTGAGGTTCCGGAGGCTGAAAAGGGTCTTGGTTTCTACTCCCCGCTCTTCTTGATTCCAAAACCGGATGGAAGTTTCAGGACAATTATAAATCTGAAATCCCTGAATAATTTCCTTAAAATACACACCTTTAAAATGGAGTCTTTAAAATCTGTAATAAAGTTACTTTTTCCCCACTGCTATATGGTAGTGCTCGATCTCAAAGATGCGTATTACCATATCCCAATTCATAGTGATTACCAGAAATACTTGAGGCTGGCCATTGAAATAGACGGGGTGGTTAAACACTTCCAATACACTGCACTCCTCTTCGGTTTAGCTATAGCCCCACGGGTTTTTACTAAAGTCATGGCAGAAGTTATGGCCCATATAAGAGAAAGGGACATTCTAATTATCCCTTACCTGGATGATCTCCTGATAGTGGGGAATTCGTTGGTTCAGTGCGAGACCCACCTGCAGGAGACCATGTCGGTCTTAAAAAGTTTGGGGTGGTTTCTAAATTTAGAAAAGTCTAGACTATCTCCACTCAAGGTACAACAATATCTGGGGGTCATATTAGATTCCAGGAAACAGCTATGTTGTCTTCCAGAAGAAAAAATTGATAGAATCCGGGAGTTGGTAGAACAATGTATACGTAAACCTTCTATGTCACTTCGTAAGGCCATGTCACTATTGGGAACCTTCACCTCCACTTTTCCTGCGGTTCGTTGGTCACAATTGCATTCAAGAGCCTTTCAGTGGGATGTGTTGTACAATAACGCAGCTTTAGAGGGGCATCTAGACCGTAAGTTTACGCTAGGTCCTCGTGCCATATGGTCCCTTCTTTGGTGGTTACGACAAGACAATCTTGCTAAAGGGGTTCCCTGGGAATGTAGTCCAACTGCAGTCTTGTCCACTGATGCAAGTGCTACAGGTTGGGGAGCTCACTTTGAATGGAAATTAGTGCAGGGAACCTGGTCAAGCAGTGAGCGACAGCTGTCATCAAATGTTAAGGAGCTTCTGGCAGTGCAGCATGCGTTCAACAAGTTCCTTATATATTTACAGGGCCAGCATGTCCGTGTACTCTCGGACAATCAAGTCACGGTAGCTTACATAAACCACCAAGGGGGAACCCGCTCAAGAAACTTGATGAGGGTAGCGAACGCACTTCTGCTGAAAGCCGAAGATCACTGTCTCTCTCTTTCGGCTACTCATCTAAAAGGGAAGGAAAACATCACAGCGGATTTCCTCAGCCGTACTTCTGTAAAAGGGAGAGTGGTCCCTAAATGCACAAATATTCTCCAGAATCGTAGAAATGTGGGGTCTTCCGACTGTGGACTTATTCGCAACAAGAGCCAATCGGAAAGTGGGAAATTTTTGTTCCTTAAACCCCAGAGAAGGACCCCTGGCAGTGGACGCCTTCATGGTTCCCTGGAGATTTCCTCTGGCATATGCCTTCCCTCCCATGATCCTGCTCCCAGCGGTGATAAGAAAGATCAGGGCAGACCAGGCCAGAGTGATACTCATATGCCCCTTTTGGCCCAAAAGACCGTGGTTCCCTTGTCTCCGGAAGATGTCCATATCAGATCCCTGGGTTCTTCCGGAGATTCCGGACCTCCTCACTCAAGGGCCACTTTCCCATCCTCCATCCCCGAGTCTACATTTGACGGCGTGGAATTTGAAAGGGTGTTATTGACCAACAAAGGATTCCCCGCAAATGTAGTGAATACTCTCCTGGCTAGCAGAAAACCTGTTACCACTCGTATTTATGCCAGGACCTGGAGAAAGTTTCTGTCTTTTGCAGAAGTTAACGTGGAGGAGGGGCCCCCTATTGGGAAAATTCTGGAATTTCTGCAGCGGGGCTTAGAATTGGGTCTCACTACCAGTACCTTGAAAGTACAGGTGTCGGCGTTGGGAGCTTTATTTTCTTCCAATATTGCAGATAACTATTGAATAGCCCGTTTTATAAAAACTTCCTTTAGGTGTAGACCCATTACCAAAGTAAAGATGTCTCCCTGGGATTTGAATTTTGTCTTAGATGCCTTGACCAGTCCTCCTTTTGAGCCACTAGATTTAGTCTCCCCCAAAATTATTTTCCTAAAGACGGTCCTGTTAGTAGCCCTAACTTCAGCCAGGAGAGTTAGTGACCTACAGGCCCTTTCAATATGCCCTCCTTTTACGCAAATTCTGGACGATAGAATTATATTAAAACCTGATCCAGCCTTTCTTCCTAAAGTGGCCACTCTATTCCATAGAACCCAGGAAATGGTTCTCCCGACTTTTTGCTTTCCTCCCAAAAATTAAAAGGAGGAGAGACTTCACACTTTAGACGTTAGGAGGTGTGTACTAAAGTACTTAGAAGTATCACGTGGCTTTAGAAAAGATAAGTCCCTATTTATATGCTATCAGGGGGCTAGAAAGGGTTGTAAGGCCTCAAAGGCTACAATCGCTAGATGGATCAAGGAGGCCATTTCCCTCGCATACTCCTCAGGGGATAAAGAGATACCGGAGGGATTGAGGGCGCATTCTACCAGAGCGGTATCAACCTCCTGGACGGAGAAGACAGGGCTTTCCATTGAGGAAATTTGTAAGGCTGCCACTTGGTCTTCTCCCTCTACTTTCTATAGGCACTATAGATTGGATCTGGATGGCTCTGCAGATCTCACTTTCGGGAGAAGGGTGCTTCAAGCTGTGGTCCCTCCCTAATTTCCTTCGTCTCTGTAATTCTCTCACGTGGTGCTGTCATGGGCGACCGAATAAAGCCTTAGTTACTTACCGGTAACGGGATTTTTCGAAGCCCATGACAGCACCTTTATATTCCCTCCCTTCACTGGTGTTGTGCACTCCCGTAGATTTGATTTCTTTTTGTGCACCCTTGCGGGAAATTGATGAAAAGTAATGTATTTAATGTGATTATGTTTTGTCATAACTAACCTTGGCGGTACTCTCATGCTCTGTTAACTAAACTGAGGTGGGAGGAGAGGGCCGCCCTTTTTAACCTGTAGGTTTCCTGTCCTTGATGAGCGGATCCTCTCTCTCACGTGGTGCTGTCATGGGCTCCGAAAAATCCCGTTACCGGTAAGTAACTAAGGCTTTCTGCCCACTCTTCCATAAAGGTCACCTCTGGAGTGTATGGTCATATGGACAGATACTCCACTCTCTGCTTGGGAATTCTGCAGTTCCTTCAAGGTTACCTTTGGTCTCTGTGCTGCCTCTCTCATTAATGTCCTCCTTGTCTGGGCTGAGCTTTTTGGTGGGCGACACTCTTGGCTGGTTTGTTGTGGTACCATGTTTTTTCCATTTGATTATGGTGGATTTTATGGTGCTCCGGGGGGATCATCAGAGATTGGGATAATTTTTTTATAACCCAACCCTGCCTTGTACTTCGCAACAACTTTGTCCCTGACTTGTTTGGAGATCTCCTTGGTCTTCATGGTGTTGTTTGGTTAGTGGTGCCTCTTACTTAATGCTGTTGCAGCCTCTGTGGCCTTTCAGAAAAGGTGTGTATATACTGACAGACCATGTGGCACTTAGATTTCACACAGGTGGACTAACTTTCACTGAGCATGTGACTTATGAAGGTAATTGATTGCACCAGAATTTTTGGGGGGCTTAAGGTGTGAATACATATGTACATGCCAATTTTTAGATTTGATCCCATAAATTTAACTTGTGCCTATATTTTTCTCACTTCCCTTCACCAACTTAAACTATTCAGTGCTGATGCATCACACACAAATCGGATTTCAAAAACATTTAAACACAGGTTGTAATGTAACAAAATGGGGTGAATACTTTTGCAAGCCGCTGTATCCCAAAATAGCCGTCATACAGTTTTGCAAACAGAAAAATTAAAATGTTAAAGCTCTCACAATTTTACAACCCAACCAAGGTATTTCCTTGTGCAAATTAAAAAAACATAAAGCACAATATAAATTGCGGAAGTACCCAATCGTATCAATCTGCAGAATAAAATGAACATGTCAACTGTTGGGCACGATTTACTCCATATGAAGTAAAGTGAAAAAAAATGTATTTTTCTTATTATGCCTCCTAAAAGAAATTACTTTAAAAAGTGATCATAAAGATATGTATCCCCAAAAAATGGTATCCGTAAAAACTACAGCTTCCTATGAAAAAAGCAGAGCCCCCACACTGCTCCATCTACAGAAAAATAAGAGTGGTTTATCACACTATGGTAAACAAAAATAATTTTTTATTTTACTGCAAAACTTTAAGAATACAATATAATGAATCACATTGACCTGCATAATAAAGAACACCGCAATTGTACATAAAGGTGAATGATGATAAAAAAAAAATATATGTATGTATGTATGTATGTGTGTGTATATATAAAAAGATCTAGAATCTAGTTTTTAGGTTCATGCTGCCTCCCAAAGTGTGTGATAAAAAGTTGGTTGCATGTTCTACAAAATGGCCCCAACGAAAACCGCTTGTCATTCAGAAATAAGCTGATACCGCTCTGCTGCCGGAAGACTGAAGAGCACAAAAGCGCTTGTTTTTGGATCACCGTGTTCGAAGAGCAATACAAAGTGTCTATTGTAGAGAAAGCAGCCAGAGAAATTTGGTATTGTCGTTATCTTACTGACGTACAACCTAAAATGAACGCTTTTTGTGCAACACTGAATTGACTAAAATTTAAAACTAAAAATGCCATAATTGCTATCTTGTTTGTATTCCTCCCAATAAACGGTTAATAAGTTTGTTATAAGTACTGCAAAACCATATGGACAACGCATACTGATGAAAAAAAAAAAGCTCTCATATGACCACGTACCACCAAAAAATGACTAGGACACTTATGGTTGGTCATAAAGACCACACTCTTTCATGGCTGGAAACTGTTTATGAATATGGTGCAGATCTGCATAAAAAGGCATACGCTCATGTGACCTTGATGTGGTTTTTATTTCCTATAGTGAATCTGCCCCCAGGGCAGTATAAAGTAGTGATAAAAACACGGATTTCAGCCTTTCGGTTGTTATATGCCTGTGGTGGCAGATTGTCTTGGATATGTGTTGCTGTGTTTTTGTTTTGTTTTGTTTGTTTTTTTTATTTATTTTTGTGTGAAGATATAATTTTTATTTCACAGACGAGATTACTGCTTTTGCAAAATCTTTTAAGTAAGCAAGGAAACCCACTGACACAGAAAGAACTGACACAGTTGGCAAGGTAAGTCCTAGTCCAGAATTTCTAGTTCTTTGCACCTCATACCTGTAACTTCTCGCACTAGTTATTATTTGTGATCTCCTTGAGAGACTATGAAATGTCAGGGTTAAAAGGTTCCTTATTCCAACAGGCTGACCGAAGGATATTCTGGGAGTGATATAACTGCATTGGCCAAGGATGCAGCTCTTGGGCCAATAAGAGGTAATTGTGGATATGTTCCCTTTGTGTAATATATGTTTTGCCTTTTGGACCTATAAATATTGCATTTATTAAGGGATGATTCATTTCTATCTTGGCTTGTATCCACTTTGCCTGTTAGCGGCACTGATGTACTGTGCACAGCCCCTTAGTATATAGACTATGTAAGGTGTATATATACAGTACAGACCAAAAGTTTGGACACACCTTCTCATTTAAAGATTTTTCTGTATTTTCATGACTATGAAAATTGTACATTCACACTGAAGGCATCAAAACTATGAATTAACACATGTGGAATTATATACTTAACAAAAAAGTGTGAAACAACTGAAAATGTCTTATATTCTAGGCTCTTCAAAGTAGCCACCTTTTGCTTTGATGACTGCTTTGCACACTCTTGGCATTCTCTTGATGAGCTTCAAGAGGTAGTCACCGGAAATGGTCTTCCAACAATCTTGAAGGAGTTCCCAGAGATGCTTGGCACTTGTTGGCCCTTTTGCCTTCACTCTGTGGTCCAGCTCACCCCAAACCATCTCGATTGGGTTCAGGTCTGGTGACTGTGGAGACCAGGTCATCTGGCGTAGCACCCCATCACTCTCCTTCTTGGTCAAATAGCCCTTACACAGCCTGGAGGTGTGTTTGGGGTCATTGTCCTGTTGAAAAATAAATGATGGTCCAACTAAATGCAAACCGGATGGAATAGCATGCCGCTGCAAGATGCTGTGGTAGCCGTGCTGGTTCAGTATGCCTTCAATTTTGAATAAATCCCCAACAGTGTCATCAGCAAAGCACCCCCACACCATCACACCTCCTCCTCCATGCTTCACGGTGGGAACCAGGCATGTAGAGTCCATCCGTTCACCTTTTCTTCGTCGCACAAAGACACGGTGCTTGGAACCAAAGATCTCAAATTTGGACTCATCAGACCAAAGCACAGATTTCCACTGGTCTAATGTCCATTCCTTGTGTTCTTTAGCCCAAACAAGTCTCTTCTGTTTGTTGCCTGTCCTTAGCAGTGGTTTCCTAGCAGCTATCTTACCCTGAAGGCCTGCTGCACAAAGTCTCCTCTTAACAGTTGTTGTAGAGATGTGTCTGCTGCTAGAACTCTGTGTGGCATTGACCTGGTCTCTAATCTGAGCTGCTGTTAGCCTGCGATTTCTGAGGCTGGTGACTCGGATAAACTTATCCTCAGAAGCAGAGGTGACTCTTGGTCTTCCTTTCCTGGGGCGGTCCTCATGTGAGCCAGTTTTTTTGTAGCGCTTGATGGTTTTTGCAACTACACTTGGGGACACATTCAAAGTTTTCCCAATTTTTCGCACTGACTGACCTTCATTTCTTAAAGTAATGATGGCCACTTGTTTTTCTTTACTTAACTGCTTTTTTCTTGCCATAATACAAATTCTAACAGTCTATTCAGTAGGACTATCAGCTGTGTATCCACCAGACTTCTGCACAACACAACTGATGGTCCCAACCCCATTTATAAGGCAAGAAATCCCACTTATTAAACCTGACAGGGCACACCTGTGAAGTGAAAACCATTTCCGGTGACTACCTCTTGAAGCTCATCAAGAGAATGCCAAGAGTGTGCAAAGCAGTCATCAAAGCAAAAGGTGGCTACTTTGAAGAACCCAGAATATAAGACATATTTTCAGTTGTTTCACACTTTTTTGTTAAGTATATAATTCCACATGTGTTAATTCATAGTTTTGATGCCTTCAGTGTGAATGTACAATTTTCAAAATCATGAAAATACAGAAAAATCTTTAAATGAGAGGGTATGTCCAAACTTTTGGTCTGTACTGTAGGTCCGCAGCTTTTGGTAGAGTATTAGAAATAACAAATTTTATAGCATAAAGAAGAAAATATCCCACAGTTACTTCTCTACTTACACTGCAATGTTTGCATTTTGTGTAAGGAACTCCTATACTATTAATGTTGCATAATTATGGGGACACTGTAGCTATAACAAAAGAATTTTGCACTATGATTTTGTGCATCAGTGATATATGTGCAAAGAGTCATTTCTTATTGTAGAGCGAGAACTTGTTAACGTATTCATTTGTTTTCTGCAGTAGTTTCAGGCTAATTTTTTTTTTTTGTTTTGATGATAGAGCTAAAACCTGAGGAAGTGAAAAATATGTCAGCAAGTGAGGTAAGGCAACCTTATGTGTAGCAGATCTTTTATCTGATCTATTTATCAACCGTTTTTGTGGACAAAAGTATTGGTTCACACATCTCAGTCATTGATAATGACAACGGGGCTCAATGAAGACCAAAGTTGTATAAATTCCAGCACCTACCCTTGAGGTCTGCCCTGACAAAAAGAATGGCTTTTTCTGAAGAGCTCATGGAATCCATATGTGGTACTCTAATAGGATGCCACTGTTAAAACTATTCAGTTCCTGAAATTTCTCCCACATTCCCCCCAATCACCCCCACCATACACATGCACGCACGCATGCACTCTCTAAAAAAAAATTATGCAAACCTCAGACTAGGATTATTCAAAAGTGGAATTGTTTAAGCACCATAGCTACTCGGCTACAACGTGTTAGACCACATAAAGATTGAGGTCACTGAGGTGCTTGGTGCATGTCGTAAATGCTCTGCTTACTCAATAACTGCAGAGTATCAAACCTCCTCTATCAAAAGCAAGCGTAAAAACTGTGCTCTTGCAGCTTCATAGCATAGGTTTCCTTGGCTGAGCTTAAATCACCAAGCAAATGTGCAGCATCGGAGTGGTGCCGGCTTGGGTGCACGCCTCCGGTGGACTCTCAAGCAGTGAAAACGTATTTTGAGAACTGACAGATCATGCTTCTCTATATGGCAGTCTCATAAATGAGGCTGTGTTTGGCAAATGCCAGGAAGCGTTACCTGCCTGATTGCATTGTGCCAACTGTAAAGTTTGGTGGCCTGAAATATTTCTATGGGGTTGTTTATCGGGTGTTGACCTAGGCCCCTTAGTACCAGTGAAGGGATATCTTAATGCTTCAGCATACCCAGACATTTTGGACAATTGTTTTCTTCGAACTTTGTGCAATAAGGCACAGTCCTCCTAGAACATAAGAGGCCTTTTTAACTGTTCCTACAAAGTGAGGCCCATAAAGGCATGCTTGGAGGACTTGGGTGTGGAAGAACTTTACTGGCCTGCCGAGCCATCGAGTATCTTTTGGGCCAAGCTAGAATAAAGCTTTCTTGTCTAACATCAGTGGCTCATCTCACAAATGCTCTTCTGGACTAATGGGAAAAAATTCCCACAGACGCACTCCAAAATCTTGTAGAAAGAATTCCCAGAAGAGTGGAAGCTGTAAAGTGGGGCCAATTTCATGTTGATGTCTATTGATTTAGGATTGAGTGGGATGTCCTAAAAGCTCCCGTGTGTGTCCCAATACTTTTGGGTTTCTTTCTACCAATTGATCTATGTGAAACATAATTAAATTAGCTCTAAAGTTTGTACATAATAGAGTTCTGATTGTCCTCTACAAGACATATAATAGACATTAAATGCGAGCAATACACAGTCTATGTAACTTGGTTATTCCTGGATTAAAAATTTAAAACAAGTCAAGGATGTTTTAAAGTGAATCAGTCAGACTGTTTTTATGTAATCTGAGGACAGCATGAGATAGGGGTTTAATCACTGAATTAAATGATGTCACTTATTAGGCTGTGTGCTGTTTACTTACAATGAAGGTTTTATCACTAGGACATTATCATTGGTGGGTCTAGCTGCTTCATGTCAAGTCCGACCACATCCCTCCTCTGATAAGCAGCTTACTGTTAGTAGACCATGTACACAGAGCTGTGAAGTGAACTGGGTTAGCTTTTTCAGCTCTGCTGCAGTCTACATCGAAGAGCTCTGATTGTGTCACAACTGCTGCACCCAGTAAACGAAGCGCTACATCGCTGGAATCGGGGTCTTTTTCTTACATTATGCTGCTCTCAAATGATGTAGCAAAACATGCTGACATATTCCCTTTAAAGAGAAACTGTCAGCAGGTTTTTTGCTATGCAATCTGATAGCCGAATGAGGTAGGGATGGAGACCGATTCCAACGATGTATCACTTATTTTACTGGGTGCAGCAATTAGGATGGGCACAGTTTTCTCTGCTGCAGATATCAGAGCTCAGTTGTTGAGCGGTGTATAACCCCGTCCACACCACAGCTTTCTGTGTACATTCTATAGTGACAGCTGCTAATCCGTGCTGGGGGCATTGTTGGACTAGCAGGCACGAGGCAGCTTGTCCTGCAGTGATAATCTCCTTCTGATAAAACATTGATTTTTATTGAAATGGCAAAATGTAGCCCATTAAGTGACATATTGCTATAATCAGGATCTCTGCCCTTACTTCATGGTGCTTTAAGGTTACGTAGCAAAAACCTGGTGACAGATTCCCTTGAACACTAGTTACCTGTCATGTCTTGCCATGGAGTATACTAATAAATATTTCTTTTTGCATTTTCCAGATGCGGAACATCAAATTTTCTGACTTTCAGAATTCTTTAAAGAAGATAAAGTGCAGTGTGAGTGCTGCAACACTGGAGTCTTACATCCGATGGAACAAAGAATTTGGTGATACCACTGTATGAAAGGCAGAACTACTGTGCTGGTTTGTCAAGCTCCAGACTGCAAGCCTATGACAAGTCTGTACATTTCCAAAAGGAAACTTAAAGCGAAGAATTAAAAAAAGTAAACCCTGAAACGCGTGCACTAAGTCTCTAGAAGTCTAACGATGAAACCGATCTCTTTGTGAATGGGAATCTTAACAAAACATTTTTACCTGTAGATTGCAGTTAACTCTTTGGTATTTCTTGTTGGACAAGTTGAGCTGAAAGAAGAAATCTCCATGTGCTCAAAAGTGATATTTAAGTTGGGTAATGGCAAACTTCCAGTGAAATGATGAGCCTCTGTGCGCAGAGGAGCTACATCAAGGAAGACCTGTGCCTTGAGTTCATGTTCTTCTGTGCCTGCCCTTCTTTTTAATATTCTGACTCCTTATACACTCCTAGTTGTTTACTAACTGACTTTTTTTTGTAAATGTACATTAGATTCTGTTGGGGCAGAAAAGACACTGGGTCAAGCTTTGGATTACAACAGTAGCACTGGGTTCTTTCATGTGCCAAAAGGAACATTTTTGGTGACACAACATACAAAGATGATTAAAAGCACATGAAAAAAAATATCTGAAGCAGCTGGCTTGCTTTAACATCACTAGGCGGTGTAGTCCTCTTTTGTAATGTATTAAAAAAAATAATTTGGTAAAGTGCGGCAGTTGCTCTAGCATCTCCAAAACCTATTTTGAGAATGTTTCCACCAATATTTGAAACATGGCGGTAGATCAGTTCCACAAACCTCTCTCTTAACCTTTATTTCTTCTGGTTCCCAAATGCTTCCCATGAAGCCTTGTATCTACCCTGCAGGATCTTCTACAATTTTAACTTTAAGCAGCAGGAGGATGCCAAGACTATTTTTTTCCATTTGCAATATACTTCTATTTAATGTCTAAGTCTTAAAATGTGTATTAGAAAGCAATGCTCTAAACGGCTGGCTTATAATGGCTGATGCAAATGATTTTGTGTTTTCAGATTGTGTATATTGAATTGCAAAAGTACTTAGAAATATTTTTCTTTCATATCCCTATTGACATCCAGCCATGTTCAAGAAGGACAAACACAATGGGCCCCCCCTTCCCTTTCGCGCCATTGGAATCCATTTAGATTATTTTTATTTGTTCTTTTTTTTGTTTTGTTTTTGCCTTGAGGGTTTTTCTTGTCTGTTTAAATTAATATATGGAAACTATGGTAAAAACTAATGTTTGTCTATTGTGCTCAGTGATCTGCTCAGGAGTTTGAATGTTATATTTAGAGGATTCCCAATAAAACAGATGGGCCAATTTTGTGTTTTCTGTATTCCACTAGACTGCAGAAGTGTACGCAAACCTTTTCCCTTGCACTATTTTTTTTTTGCCACTGTTGTTATGTAAAGCGCCTTTTTTCAGCAAAGGGTTCTGGGAACTCTACCTTGACATTACCTTGATTTGTACCAGTATTGGAGCATCAATAATACCAGATAACTACATGAAAGGGAAATGCACAGCCAGCATAAATTGGAAAAAACATTTAAAAGATTGTTGGCAATCATGCTGCTTGGGTAACTTATCAAAGAGGCTGTTCTCCAGACGTCCTACCCTTCCCCACTGAAAGGTGTCTCCCTACATGTGTGTTTAGGAAGGGTGCGGAGCGGGGAGAAGCCGGTGGGAATTAGTCTCTTGGACGAGTCACTCGAGCGGCATGATTCTTGGTTGGCTAATGTGAGTTTTTTCAGAATAAAACATACCTGGCTGAAATGGCGGAGACTGTCTAATTCATGCTAGTCATAGTTTGAGCAGCATGAATACTTTCTCATTTTAAATTATTGTGGCAGCCCCCCAAAACATGTGAAAGTACCCCAATATCTTTACTAGTGTGTTCCCTCAAATGCTGAGCAGCTGCTTAGACAGGAAATGTGCACCCCCCCCCCCCCCAACAGCCTCCCAAAAAGCCACAAGTCTGCATATTTTTAATTGTGTTTTTTTATTTGCCATTCAGTAGCAATTTTTACTATGACTTTGAACAACTTTTTCAACAAAATGTTGCATGTTTATATACCCAATAAGAAAAGCAACGTCCTACTTGGAGACACAAACCTAGTATAAATACAAATTCTTAATTGGCAATAAAGAATGTTTAATTAACTGTGCATTCACAGAGTATTTCTGTTGTATTTAAGGGATTGTACACTATTATATTGATGAGCTATCCTTGGGATATGTCACCAATATCGGAACGTTGAGTGTATGACACTTTTCATCCCCACTGATGAGCTTGAAAATGGCTCGGGAAATGGCTGGATGTAAACCTTGTGGGGTAGCGGAACACCACAGATATTAATTTGACTAGGAGCTGATCTGCAGCACTCCAGAGCGACCACTACGGGGATGGAACAATGATGTCCTACTCTGTTCACTGTTTACATCCGGCTGGAGCTGGTAACAGCTGCTTAGTGGGAGTGCTGGGTGACCAACTCCCAATTATCTGATATTCATGACCTATTCTAATAGGTCCCCAACAGCGTTCTAGTGGGAAAACCCCTTGTGCACTTTTGGTAACCGTTCACTATTGCATGCATGAATTTAAAGTAAAGCACTTACTAAAATCCTTCCATTTGATAACCAGATCTGTTTAATGGTCATTTTATATCAGTCCTTATATTATACTGAGGTAGCAGCCAGTGCAACGAAGTAAAGAAAATTCCCCATTATTGAAGAGGTTGTTTTCTTGTAAGAGCAATTCACGCCATGGAGCCCACTAAAAATTTGATAGTTTAATCATTGAGTTTCAACTGGACCTGTCGCCTGATCTCTAAGTAGACTCCAAACCTCAGAAAGATTTCTTAGAGCTAATGAGGCTGGTGTTTAATCTGTACATTCATATAACATGGCTGCATTATCCTCAAATTAATAGAGCATTGTATGAACTCATAGATGCACATTTTAATATCAGGCTGGAACATTTGGAGGCCGTATTATACAGCCATTTTTTAGAGAAAGTATCAGATTTATTTAACTATGTATGCCGTCTGTATTGTGACATATGGTGACAGATCGGCTTTAAAATATATACTACAGCATTCTGTACGTGCTAGATTATGGGGAATCGGTCATAAATACAAGGAGTCAATCTGATTTTGATTCAGACTTCTCATTTGCAATCTGGAAGATATTTCTTTCTCTTTAGAATAAAGATCTGTTTTTGATAGAAAAAATTTGTGTTACTACACCAGTCATCTGAATGGTGTTTTAAGAAATAAATGTCAAGCTGCAAAATCACAAAGGATGAATTGAACTGATAATTCAGTTGCAGAACGTGCATGTTAGTTGCAGTTAACATCGTTTCGGTCAAGGAAAGTGCAGATTATAATCCTAAGAAAGGTCTTGATTAGTGCTGTAGTTGGAAATCTGTTCTGAATGAGGTTATTTTTGTAGCATGAATTTTTGCATGTCTCCTTTAGATATAATGCAGTACATATCTGTTGCGTGTGAACTAAACCTGTATAGAAAGGTCTGTTCACACTGGTCACCTATTCATATTTTTTAGTTTCTATAGTCAATCTACATATATATATATTACAGAGGCAGCAAATATTGCTGAATAGAACCATGACTGCATATACATTTTGTTTCTTCTGGGATAGTTAGAGGATGTAACCATCATTTAATGATTTTGTTTTGTTTTTTCTTAAATGTTATTTAGAATGTAAATCTGCTTTCCTATAGCTGTCGGAAGCACAACCTATGGAGAATCTCTACCCTGTCATCTAATGTGTGGATATTTTAATATAGTGTTGGTGTAACGTTCCTCAAACTCTGCCCCTTTGTGCACTTTAAGCTTTTATTAGCAGACTGAATATGATACGGAGGGAGCATTGTGCTGCTGATGGGACTAACTGAAAACAGATTTAGCTTCCTAAACCATCACTTACCTTATGTCCTTTTATAGTAGCATAACAGATCATGTAACAAAAAATAAATCCAATGAGGAGATCCTACTGCACAAATGCTCTGATCTGTAGATCTTTAACAAAGTCTTACAATGAGTGAAGAAAAATATTGAGTGGCTGAGAAGCCACATTAAGGGACTCTTGAGAATTGGACTCTTTAGGGCTCCTACCCATCACCGTGTAAAAAAAATAAATAAATAAAAAAAAATGCAATTTTCAAGGAGGTCTCCCTGACAGCACCATGGAGGATGTCCTTATCCTTTCAGGGACAGGAAAACAGATGTGTTAAAAACCCTTCAGTGTTTTTCCTGTCTGTGAGGATAGGAACAGAAAAGAAGGATCCGTACCTGTTGGCGGACTCAGGGGATTAGGGAGCCCAGCTCAGCACACACGCTATTTGAAACCTTAACGGGGCAGTCCATGATGCGTTCCAGGATGGATTGCAGGAAGCAAGGAAGGTGTCTGACAGGTAAGTATAAAATCATTACCTGTGTCTGATTCCCCTGCTGTGCTGGAGACTGCTTTGGATGGAGAAATCTGGGAAGGCAGAGACCCCATCAGAGTCACCCATGGTACACCCCGGTGAGGGTTGTTTTATAGGACAGGGGCCCCACTAACCCACCAACCGTCATTAAAAAGTATAACAAGAAAGCTGCGGGAAAAACGAAAAGATGTCCCATATGCGACAACAAGCTACCCAAAGCATGGGGGAAGCAGTTGTGCGAAGGCTGTATTTCCAAAATAATCAGGAATGAGCAGCCTACTATTCTCATGGACACGAGATCCATTATTAGGGAAGAAGTCCAGGCTTCCATCTCTGGTCTAATTTCCCCCCAGACATCTCAGCCAGGGCCCTGGGCGAAGAGGCCAAGGTGGGAAATGGAGCTGTCTTCAGAGGAAAAGCTACAGTCCTTCAGATCTGAAGAAGATGAGGAAGAGGTATTTTTGGATCTGCCAGAGGAAGGGAAAAGATATGTCTTCTCATCAGCGGATACAGATGACCTCTTAAGATCAGTCAGGAACACCATGCAGGTGGAGGAGGCCCAGAAATCTCGTTCCATACTGGATGAGATGTTCGGGAGCCTAAGATCTGAGGTGTAGAATTTTGCCTGTAAACCACCACATCCGAGCCATGATCCTTGAAGAGTGGGAGGAGGCCGAGAAAAGGCTGGTGATACCACGAAAATTTAGGCTCAGTCTGCTCTTTGAACCAGAGGACATTAAACCCTTGGAGGAGGTTCCGAAGATTGATATCCCCGTGGCAAAGGTAGTCAAGAAGACTTTGATCCCTTTTGAGGATTCATCCAGCATAAAGGATCCCATGGATGGGAAGACTTATGGCCTTCTAAAAAGAACCTGGGAGACGTCAGCAGCCATTATTACAACTAACATTGCTCGGTCGCTAGGTCAATGCACTTATGGATCAAGGATCTCGAGGAACAATTGAGAACAAAGACTCCTAGGGAATCTATTCTATTCTCAGGGCCCTTCCCCTTCTCAAAATGGTGACTGGATTCATGGCATATGCGCAGCCAGGAATAGTGGTCTGTCTAATGCAACTAGGCGTGCTATCTGGTTAAAGACATGGTCCGGGGACAGATAATCAAAAAATAAGCTCTGTTCCATTCTCTTCTCAGGAGCTAGAGTGTGCAGGCCTGTGTTAGATGATATTCTAGAAAAAGCTTCGGATAAAAAGAAGGGGGTCCCGGAGGGTAGGCCTCATAAATATCAGCCCTTTTGTAGAGACCGTCCCTCCCGCAAACCAGATTATAAAGGGAGGGGAAAATCTTGTAGATGGAGTTACCCCAAAGGAGGCAGAGGCACCCTTTTTGGGTCTGGTTCAGGAAGGCAATGATGCCATACGCGTGGGGGGGCACCTGAGTTCATTCATCAGGGGCTGGCAGGAGATCTGGCAGGAGATCTCGTGAGATCAGTGGGTGCTAAGAACTATAGCTTCAGGGTACAGGATACAGTTCTCCCAGTTCCCACAAGAAAGATTTATTCCAATCAATGCCCAGCCTGCGGCTGATATCTCTCCCATGTGGGCGGAAGTTTAGGATCTATTAAAAATAGGAGGCATAGTTCCGGGTTCCTGGGAGGAAACTTGCAAGGGGCACTACTCAAGGCTCTTTTCTATCAGGAAGCCCTCCGGGGAAACCCGTATGATAATAAACCTAAAACCATTAAATCATTGGGTAAGGTACAAACGGTTCAAAATGGAGTCAATCCGGTCAACCATCCCCCTGATTGACAAAGGTGCCATGATGTGTACGCTAGATCTGAAAAAGGCATACTACCATGTTCCCATTCATCAGCGCTATAAAAAATTTTATTTAAGGTTTGCAATAAAATTCCGAGATCGAATCCATCATTTCCAGTTCCGTTGTCTTCCCTTTGGTCTAGCCTTGACTCTGCCGGTTTTCACAAAACTGGTAGCAGAGATGGTAGCCTCACCAGTGATTTATAAAGGGGTAACAATACGTTGGGAGCACAAGATTTTGTTTCTCTTTTTTATACACCCTAAAATCTTGTTTGCTTTTGCGGCAGCTGCTTGACATTGAGTACTGACAATGTACACTGCTCAAAAAAATAAAGGGAACACTTAAACAGCAGAATATAACTCCAAGTAAATCAAACTCCTGTGAAATCAAACTGTCCACTTAGGAAGCAACACTGATTGACAATCAATTTCACATGCTGTTGTGCAAATTGAATAGACAATAGATGGAAATTATTAGCAATTATCAAGACACACTCAATAAAGAAGTGGTTCTGCAGGTGGGGACCACATCTCAGTACCAATGCTTTCTGGCTGATGTTTTGGTCACTTTTGAATGTTAGTTGTGCTTTCACACTCATGGTAGCATGAGACGGACTCTACAATAGTGTTGAGCCACCCCCGTAGTGTTCGGGTTCGGTTCGGTTCGTCGAACACCGGGATGTTCGAGGAACTGTTCGTCGAACACCTTAGAACACCGTCGAACACCGTTAAAACCAATGGCAGGCAAACAAAAACACATAGGAACACATAGAAAACACCTTCAAAGGTGTCCAAAAGCTGACAAACTGCTCAGAAGACGCTTTCTTTAAAAAAGCCGGCCGGCAATTCAGCGGCATACACCGGTACCCGACAATTTAGACATGAAGGAATAGAGCATCACACATAGATTAGATAGATAGATAGAAACATGTCAGTCACATATATATGAAGTACAGTGACAGTGTTGCTTACTGTACTTGTCATTTAGTGTAAAGGATTTATTAAAAAATATAATAGTGTTTTCGTGCACCGTCTCTTTAAAAAAAGCCGGCCGGCAATTCAGCAGCGGTACCCGACAATTTATAACAGACAGAATAGAGCTTCACACATAGATTAGATAGATAGAAACATGTCAGTCACATATATATGAAGTACTGTGACAGTGTTGCTTACTGTACTTGTCATTTAGTGTAAAGGATTTATTAAAAAATATAATAGTGTTTTCGTGCACCGTCTCTTTAAAAAAAGCCGGCCGGCAATTCAGCAGCGGTACCCGACAATTTATAACAGACAGAATAGAGCTTCACACATAGATTAGATAGATAGAAACATGTCAGTCACATATATATGAAGTACAGTGACAGTGTTGCTTACTGTACTTGTCATTTAGTGTAAAGGATTTATTAAAAAATATAATAGTGTTTTCGTGCACCGTCTCTTTAAAAAAAGCCGGCCGGCAATTCAGCAGCGGTACCCGACAATTTATAACAGACAGAATAGAGCTTCACACATAGATTAGATAGATAGAAACATGTCAGTCACATATATATGAAGTACAGTGACAGTGTTGCTTACTGTACTTGTCATTTAGTGTAAAGGATTTATTAAAAAATATAATAGTGTTTTCGTGCACCGTCTCTTTAAAAAAAGCCGGCCGGCAATTCAGCAGCGGTACCCGACAATTTATAACAGACAGAATAGAGCTTCACACATAGATTAGATAGATAGAAACATGTCAGTCACATATATATGAAGTACTGTGACAGTGTTGCTTACTGTACTTGTCATTTAGTGTAAAGGATTTATCAAAAAAAATAAGTGTTTTCATGCACCGTCTCTTTAAAAAAGCCGGCCGGCAATTCAGCATCTGTACCCGACAATTTAGAATAGAAGGAATAGAGAATCACACATAGATTAGATAGATAGAAACATGTCAGCCACATATATACGAAGCACAGTGACAGTGTTGCTTACTGTAATTGTCATTTAGTGTAAAGGATTTATCAAAAAAAATAATAGTGTTTTCATGCACCGTCTCTTTAAAAAAGCCGGCCGGCAATTCAGCATCTGTACCCGACAATTTATAACAGACAGAATAGAGCTTCACACATAGATTAGATAGATAGAAACATGTCAGTCACATATATATGAAGTACAGTGACAGTGTTGGTTACTGTACTTGTCATTTAGTATTAAAATAAAGGATTTATTAAAAAAAATTGGCGTGGGGTTCCCCGTAATTTTAGTCTCTAGCGGAGGTTAAGCAGACGGCTGGGGCAGATGTTTGAAGCCTGGGAAGGGGGTAATACCCACGGAGCTTCCCAGGCTACTAATATCAGCCCCCAGCTGAATACCTAGCCTTTACTAGCTATTAAAATGGAGGACCCCCCCAAAAAAAAATGACGTGGGGTCCCCCCTAATTTAATAGCTAGCAAAGGCTAGGCAGACAGCTGGGGGCTGATATTAATAGCCCAGGAAGGGAGCCATGAATATTGGCCCCCTCCCAGGCTAGAAACACCAGCCGTCAGCCGCCCCAGAAATGGCGCATCCATAGGATGCGCCAATTCTGGCACTTAGCCTCGCTCTTCCCACTGCCCTGTAGCGGTGGCAGTGGGGTAATAGGGTTGGGGTTGATGTCAGCTTATAATGCCAGCTGACATCAAGCCCAGGTTAGTAATGGAGAGGCGTCTATAAGACACCCCCATTACTAACCCCATAGTCAAAGTTAAAAGAAAACACAAACACCCAGAATAAAGTCCTTTAATTGAAATAAAGACACAATTCTTTATTGTTCTAAATTAAACCATACTTACCACCACGCCCATTCCAGCTGAAGCCAACGATCTCCTGCAATAAAAGAAAAATAATAAAGCAACCTCATCCTTACCTTTCCATGGTTCCCAGGACAGCTTCAGCTCTGCTACATCGAGATGACAGGCTGGACCGCAGCAGAACGCTGCCATCCAGCCTGTCATCCCACAGACACTGAGAAGTGCAGGCATGCTTGCGCTCCTCAGTGTCTGACTGTGACGGCATCCAGATGAGCCGACAATGAACTCGGCTCACCTCATGTACGTCACTGACAGCGTGGGAAAATTCTCCTGCACTCAGCGCTTCAGCGTGAGAATTTTCCCACGCTGTCAGTGACGTGCATGAGGTGAGCCGAGTTCATTGGACATGACCTCGGCTCATCTGGATGCCGTCACAGCCAGACACTGAGTAGCGCAAGCAAGCCTGTGCTTCTCAGTGTCTGCGGGATGACAGGCTGGATGGAGCGTTCTGCTGCGGTCCAGCCTGTCATCTCGATGTAGCAGAGCTGAAGCTGTCGTGGGAGCCATGGAAAGGTAAGGATGAGGTTGCTTTATTATTTTACTTTTATTGCAGGAGATCATTGGCTTCAGCTGGAATGGGCGTGACGGTAAGTATGGTTTAATTTAGAACAATAAAGAATTGTGTGTTTATTTCAATTAATGGACTTTTTTCTGGGTGTTTGTGTTTTTTTTAAATACTTTACTAGAAATTCATGGTGGTCATGTCTAATATTGGCGTGACCCCATGAATTTCGGGCTTAGGGCCAGCTGATAATGCCAAGCTGGCCTTAACCCCTTTATTACCCAGTGAGCCACCGCACCAGGGCCCTGGATGAGTTGGGTACAGCGCCAGAAGATGGCGCTTCTATGAACGCGCCATTTTCCGGGGCGGCTGCGGACTGCAATTTGCACCGGGGGGGGGGCAGAAAGCTTGGGCCTCCCTGCGCTGCAGATTCCAGCCCCCAGCTGCCTAGTTGTACCTGGCTGGACACAAAAATAGGGCGAAGCTCCACGTATTTTTTTTTTAAATTCATGAAATTCATGGAATAATTAAGAAAAAAAGGGCTTCCCTATATTGTTGTGTCCGGCCAGGTACAAATAGGCAGCTGGTGGTTGGGAGCAGCCCGTTCCTGCCTGCTGTACCTGACTGGACACAAATATAGGGCGAAGCCCCACATCAATTTTTTTTTCATTATTTCATGAATTTCCTGAAATAATTTAAAAAAAATTGACGTGGGGCTTCGCCCTATATTTGTGTCCAGTCAGGTACAGCAGGCAGGAACGGGCTGCCCCCAACCACCAGCTGCCTATTTGTACCTAGTTGGACACAACAATATAGGGAAGCCCTTTTTTTCTTAATTATTCCATGAATTTCATGAAATAATTTTAAAAAAAAATGCGTGGGGCTTCGCCCTATTTTTGTGCCCAGCCAGGTACAGCTAGGCAGCTGGGAGCTGGAATCTGCAGCGCAGGGAGGCCCAAGCTTTCTGGGCCCCACCCGCTGCAAATTGCTGTCCGCAGCCGCCCCAGAAAATGGCGCGTTCATAGAAGCGCCATCTTCTGGCGCTGTACCCAACTCATCCAGGGCCCTGGTGCGGTGGCTCACTGGGTAATAAAGGGGTTAAGGCCAGCTTGGCATTATCAGCTGGCCCTAAGCCCGAAATTCATGGGGTCACGCCAATATTAGACATGACCACCATGAATTTCTAGTAAAGTATTTAAAAAAACACAACACCCAGAATAAAGTCCTTTAATTGAAATAAAGACACAATTCTTTATTGTTCTAAATTAAACCATACTTACCGTCACGCCCATTCCAGCTGAAGCCAACGATCTCCTGCAATAAAAGAAAAATAATAAAGCAACCTCATCCTTACCTTTCCATGGTTCCCACGACAGCTTCAGCTCTGCTACATCGAGATGACAGGCTGGACCGCAGCAGAACGCTGCCATCCAGCCTGTCATCCCGCGGACACTCAGAAGCGCAGGCATGCTTGCGCTCCTCAGTGTCTCGCTGTGACGGCATAAAGATGAGACAAGCTCATGTCCAATGAACTCGGCGCACCTCATGCACGTCACTGACAGCGTGGGAGAATTCTCCTGCACTCAGCACTTCAGCGTGAAAATTCTCCCACGCTGTCAGTGACGTACATGAGGTCAGCTGAGTTCATTGGACATGAATGAGCTCACCTCATGCACGTCACTGACAGCGTGGGAAAATTCTCGCGCTGAGTGCAGGAGAATTTTCCCACGCTGTCAGTGACGTGCATGAGGTGAGCTCATTCATGTCCAATGATCTCAGCTCACCTCATGCACGTCACTGACAGCGTGGGAAAATTCTCCTGCACTCAGCGCTACAGCGTGAGAATTCTCCCACGCTGTCAGTGACGTGCATGAGGTGAGCTCATTCATGTCCAATGAACTCAGCTGACCTCATGTACGTCACTGACAGCGTGGGAGAATTTTCACGCTGAAGTGCTGAGTGCAGGAGAATTCTCCCACGCTGTCAGTGACGTGCATGAGGTGAGCCGAGTTCATTGGACATGACCTCGGCTCATCTTTATGCCGTCACAGCCAGACACTGCAGAGCGCAAGCATGCCTGCGCTTCTCAGTGTCTGCGGGATGACAGGCTGGATGGCAGCGTTCTGCTGCGGTCCAGCCTGTCATCTCGATGTAGCAGAGCTGAAGCTGTCGTGGGAACCATGGAAAGGTAAGGATGAGGTTGCTTTATTATTTTTCTTTTATTGCAGGAGATCGTTGGCTTCAGCTGGAATGGGCGTGACGGTAAGTATGGTTTAATTTAGAACAATAAAGGAATGTCTTTATTTCAATTAAAGGACTTTATTCTGGGTGTTTGTGTTTTTTTTAACTTTGACTATGGGGTTAGTAATGGGGGTGTCTTATAGACGCCTCTCCATTACTAACCTGGGCTTGATGTCAGCTGGCATTATAAGCTGACATCAACCCCAGCCCTATTACCCCCTGCCACCGCTACAGGGAAGTGGGAAGAGCGAGGCTAAGTGCCAGAATTGGCGCATCCTATGAATGCGCCATTTCTGGGGCGGCTGACGGCTGGTGTTTCTAGCCTGGGAGGGGGCCAATATTCATGGCACCCTTCCTGGGCTATTAATATCAGCCCCCAGCTGTCTGCCTAGCCTTTGCTAGCTATTAAATTAGGGGGGACCCCACGTCATTTTTTGGGGGGGTCCCCCATTTTAATAGCTAGTAAAGGCTATGTATTCAGCTGGGGGCTCATATTAGTAGCCTGGGAAGCTCCGTGGGTATTACCCCCTTCCCAGGCTTCAAACATCTGCCCCAGCTGTCTGCTTAACCTCCGCTAGAGCCTAAAATTAAGGGGAACCCCACGCCAATTTTTTTAATAATAAATCCTTTATTTTAATACTAAATGACAAGTACAGTAACCAACACTATCACTGTACTTCATATATATGTGACTGACATGTTTCTATCTATCTAATCTATGTGTGAAGCTCTATTCTGTCTGTTATAAATTGTCGGGTACAGATGCTGAATTGCCGGCCGGCTTTTTTAAAGAGACGGTGCATGAAAACACTATTATTTTTTTTGATAAATCCTTTACACTAAATGACAAGTACAGTAAGCAGCACTTTCACTGTACTTCGTATATATGTGACTGACCTGTTTCTATCTATCTAATCTATGTGTGAAGCTCTATTCTTTCGGTTCTAAATTGTCGGGTACCGGTGTATGCCGCTGCTGAATTGCCGGCTTTTCATGTTTCACTGTTGGCACTGTTCCCATCGATTTGGGCAATCACTGTAATGCCACAACCACCATGGCTGTGGCATTACAGTGAGTAGCAGACAATCCCTGCATGATTGGTGCTCTAAATAGCGCCAGACATGCAGGACACGCTTTTGGTGCACGAACAGTTATCGAACATAACCTCGAACAGCCGAATTTTTTGCAAATCGTTCGGGTTCGTCGAACAACTCGAACACCGCCCAAAACAGCTCGAATTTGAGATTGGCGAACAGTTCTAGTCAAACACCGCTCATCTCTACTCTACAACCCACAGAAGTTGCTCAGATAGTGCAGCTCATCCAGGAAGGCACATCAATGCGAGTTGTGGCAAAAAGGTTTGCTGTGTCTGTCAGCGAAGTGTCCAGAGGCTGGAGGCGCTACCAAGAGACAGGCCAGTACACCCGGAGACGTGGAGGGGGCCGTAGGAGGGCAACAACCCAGCAGCAGGACCGCTACCTCCGCCTTTGTGCAAGGAGGAACAGTAGGCGCACTGCCCGAGCCCCCCAAAATGATCTCCAGCAGGCCACAAATGTGCATGTGTCTGCACAAACGGTTAGAAACCGACTCTATGAGGGCCCGACGTCCACAGATGGGGGTTGTGCTCACAGCCCGACACCGTGCAGGACACTTAGCATTTGCCACAGAACACCAGGATTGGCAAAGTCTCCGTGTATATGTAGCAATAGGATTACTCCGTCCTAGGTGCATTACTCTACATTTATCTACATTAAATCTTATCTGCCAAATGTTTGCCCATTCAGTCATCTTTTCCAGATCGTTCTTAAATATCGTAATGTCAAGATCAAATTTTAATATCCTACATAGTTTGGTATCGTTAGCAAAAACTGACACTTTACTCACAATCCCAACCACAAGGTCATTAATAAAGAGGTTAAAGAGAATTGGTCCTAGCACAGATCCCTGCGGCACTCCACTGCTGACTGTCCCATTTCAAGAATGTACCATTTATGACGACCCTTTGTTTCCTATTATTTAGCTATTTCCTTACCCATCTACACATAGTTCCCCCAAGTCCTTGCTTCTGTAGCTTCAGTATAAGGCTGTTATGTGGTACAGTATCAAATGCCTTCGCAAAGTCCAGATAAATCACATCAGCTGCATTACCAACATCCAGATTTGCACTTACCTCCTCATAGAACCCCAACATGTTGGTTAAACACTACCTATTCTTTATGAATCCGTGCTGATTATCATTTATTATATTATTCTCTGCAATATAACTCTGCAGGTCATCCCTTATGATGCCCTCAAAAACTTTGCACACTACTGATGTCAGACTTACCGGACGGTATCCGTGGATAAATACCATCTGGTCCAGGGGATTTGTCAACATTTAGTTTGTTCAGACGCAGGCTTTTTTTGTGTTAACCTAGTTATATCAGGTGGTGAACTGTGATTTTTGCCCTGTTGAAAGATCCCTGGAACAGACTTTGTTGGTGAACACAGATGAAAAGTGTCTGTTTAATATCTCAGCCTTTTCTTTGTCCTCTATAATTATCTTATTATTATCGTCTTTTAAACTTTGTGCTGTCTTATTTATCCATAATGGTTTCTTTTTATTCCCAGACCTTTTATTACCAAAGGGTATAAATTTTCTACAAGATTCTAGTAGAATTTCCTTAAACATGCCCCATTTACGTTCGGTATCCCCAGTTGCCATGACTAGTGTTGAGCCACCCCCGTAGTGTTCGAGTTCGGTTCGGTTCATCGAACACCCGTGTGTTCGCCGAACTGTTCGTCGAACTGTTCGTCGAACACCTTCGAACACCGTTAAAACCAATGGCAGGCAAGCAAAAACACATAGAAACACATAGAAAACACCTTCAAAGGTGTCCAAAAGCTGACAAACTGCTCAGAAGACACAACTAACACATGGAAAAGTGACAAGTACATATAGTCATGCGAAAAGAAAAGAGGTGGAGGAGTAAAAGGAGGGGGAGACACAGATATAGGCATGTCATGCCCTTCTAAAATCCAAAAAGTGAGAAGCCGAGACGGCCAGTCCGCTCCTGCCCGTGCCACCTCCATGTCGCCGGGTTTGTGCCAGAGCCGCGGTGAACCCTGACGGCCAGCCCCCCTCTCCCAATACTGGTGCCTGTCCGCTGGTGGGTCGAGAGAGCCCCCCTGTGGTGGAGGCAGCTCTAAGCTTTTTAATTTAAATTGTCCCTCTAATTTGAATGAATACACTTTAAATCCATTTACAAGGATCTATTGGAGGGCAAGTCTCATGCCAGCAGCCGCGTAATTCCAGCTCCAGTAGCGTCCACTAAAGCTGCTGCAGTTAAAAAGCTTTTATAAGGATCGAGCTAAGCTGTCCACCGCAAGGCATCCTAGTGCCAGTCCCAGCCCCTATGCCTTGGGGTGCCTCCTGATGCTCTTCACTAAGTATCCCGTGGTCCCGAAGCATTTCCTTTGAAAAAATTAAGTGTCCAAACTACAGGTGGTGTAGCTTGCTTAACAGCCGGGATAATCCGCTGACTAGCAGACACTGCTACTAGGCACAAAGTATTTCCTGGGCTAGATGCAGTTAAAAATTTGTAAGTAGATACTCTCGTTGGATGCTGAGAAAGCATTCCATAGAGTCTCCTGGCACGCCATATATGATTCTCTTAAAAAGCTTGGGGTAGGGGTCTAGGGGACCCTTTTATAGCCAAAATCACGGCCCTGTATCACAATACGTCACCTAGGCTGAAGATAAATGGAACTGTAGCACCGAGGGCTCGGTTGCTACAGACGTATTGCACCTCACCCAGAGGTGTGATATCTCACTCTCAGATAAGGATGGAGTGTGGATCAGGACCCGACACCTGCATGCATTACACCACATTGCCGTGGGGCAGGGCGACCAATATGCCCCTGAGATGGGCACGACAGTCCCTGTCCCTGGCTGGAGTGGGGGGAGGGAACACTGAGGAAGGGGAACCCTGCAGTGCAGGAGCAGGGAGGAAGCAGTTCCTGGGTGCATTGAGAAGGGAGTATAAAAGGTGGGCACCATCTTAGTTCAGTGCAGAGAAGTCTGAGCAGAAGTGGCAGGGAGCAGGGGCTCTGCATGAGCTCTGCTCCGGAGGCGGGCCTAGTAACAGAGGCCCAGGCCTGCAAGAGGGAGAAGGAAGGAAGAGGAGCGGAGAAGGCTCCAGGAACGAGGAATGAAGGGATCCCAGGGGTGCGGACGGGCGAGTCGCCAC
The DNA here is from genome assembly GCF_046119375.1 of Phyllobates terribilis. Taxonomy (NCBI): domain Eukaryota; kingdom Metazoa; phylum Chordata; class Amphibia; order Anura; family Dendrobatidae; genus Phyllobates; species Phyllobates terribilis. The sequence continues at coordinate 914,764,440 of NW_027362763.1, read as the reverse complement.
CGCACGCCCGAATCCACCTGCGTGGAGGGGTCAGGCCAAAGGGGGAGACCGGTCCCCGAACTAGTGGAGGCAGGAAACGACCCTCAGCTAGAAACCGGAGGCTCTGACATTTTATGTGGCGCAGCCCCTTGCTCCACCCGCTAGGAAGGCACCACATAGGGTCAGGGAAACTGGCGCCAAGTTTACCAAGAGGAGGCCCGAGGCAGCCGGACAGAAGTGTTGGTAAGAAAGGCCAGACAAAGGACACACAAAGGGGGTCCTGTGAAGCGCTCCAAAGTTATCTGGGAGTTGTCTGAGCCCCTCACCTGGTGAGCACAGTACGACGTGGGCAGCCGTTACCTGCAGACGTGGTCTGGATAATAAGAACTGTGAGTAAAGGCCCTGAACTGCATCACTGACTCCGTGTCGTTACTGCTGCTGCCCTGCACCATCACCCCCATCCTCCGCATACACTGCCCTGAGGCTATACTCCTCCCGTGGGGAGTTATGCTACGCTCTGCTGCACCCACAACACCAGCCTTAGCGGTCTGCCCTGTAGCGGCGGTTCACTCTGACCGCAATCCACGGGTGGCGTAGTCGGACATTTAAACATCAAAACCACATAAATAGTTCCGCCACTGGTTTGACCGCCCTGAGCCACGGAACCGGATCGCCGCCACGAAGACTACAACCACCAGCATCCACCAAAAAGGGTCCGGCTCCGGGTGTCCCAAGGCCCAGGGGGTGCGTCAGAACATTTTCATCACCTTTCACAATCACCAATGGGACAAGGCAGGGATGTCCTCTGTCCCCTCTCTTATACATCCTAGTGACGGAGCACCTGCTCTCATCAATTCGCCATAACCCCAATATTAGGTGGATTGAGGTGGGAGGCACCGAGTACAAGTGCTCTCTATTTGGTGATGATGTCCTAGTATATATCACTCAATCACATATATCCATCCCTGCTGTTATGGCTGAAATAGATCACTTTGTTACATGGTAAAATTTTAAAATCAATGCAGCGAAGTCTGAGGCCCTCGATGTCTCCCTCCCTAAATCCATATAGGATTCCATCCAGTCCAACTTTCCCTTTGCCTGGCCCTCACAGGGTATCAAATACTTAGGAATTCCTATTCATAGAGACCTCTCCCATCTATGTTATCTTAATTTTGGGCCCTTTATTGAACAATTCCATACAGACCACGGTTGGCAAGTTGGAACTGTGAGATTCACTACGTGCACCACTGGTATTTTGTGGAAAAGCACATGTAAGATTCTGCAACAGTCTCTGCTGATACTCCTGCATGCGTGCATCCCTTTCTATGGCAGGAATAATTTCTGCAAATTTACTTTTGTACCGGGGATCTAACAGTGTGGCAACCCAGTAGTCAGGATTATTTCTAATTCTCACAATTCGAGGGTCATGTTGCAGGTAGTGCAGCAAGAAGGCACTCATGTGTGTTGCGCATCCAGGAGCACCAAGTCCCTGTTGTGTTGGTGGCGAGGTAACAATCATGCTTCCTTCCTCTGTCCTCTCCCCCCAACCTCGCACAACAGAAATGTGATCAAGGTCTCCCTCATCTGATGAGTCTTCCATCAGTTCGTCCTCTACTTCTTCCTGGGCTCCTGCACCTTCCTCACTAGTTTGGCTGCTACCATGCGCCCTGGTAAAATCATCTCCCCCACCCTCACATGCCTGCCGCCCTGGTGCTGCCGACCGTCTGGACCTTGCAGATGTTAGCCCTTCCGCATACAACTCCTCCTCCTCTACTTCCTCCACCTCCTCTTGTGCCACCACCTGACTCCGAATTCTGTTTAACATGTGCTCCAGCATGTAAATCACCGGAATAGTCATGCTGATAATGGCATCGTCAGCACTAAACATCTTCGTCGCCATTTCAAAACTGTGCAGAAGGGTGCATAGGTCCCTGATCTGAGACCACTCCTCCAGCGTGATTTGCCCCACCTCTGAATCTCGTTGGCCCAGGCTATACGTCAGAACGTATTGCACCAGGGCTTGTCGGTGCTGCCACAGTCGCTGCAACATGTGCAGAGTTGAATTCCACCGGGTAGGCACATCGCATTTTAGCCGGTGAAGTGGCAGGCCCAACGACTTCTGTAGAGATGTAAGTCGCTGAGCTGCGGGATGCGAACGGCGGAAGTGAGCACACAGCGACCGTGCCCTCTGCAGAAGGCCATCTAGTCTCGGATAGTGGGCTAAAAATTGCTGGACAACCAGGTTCAACACGTGAGCCATACAAGGCACGTGTGTGACATTGCCCCGGCGAAGGGCCGCACCCAGGTTTGCAGCATTGTCGCACACGGCCTTCCCTGGTTTCAGGTCCAGTGGAGACAACCATTCATGAAATTGGTTCTCCAGAGCTGACCACAACTCCTCAGCTGTGTGACTCACATTTCCCAGACATTTCAATGTAAAAACCGCCTGATGACGTTGAGCCCTACTGCCAGCATAGTAAGGAGGTGTGCAGGATCCCTTCTGCGCAGTTAGAAAGCTTGTGGCATGACCAGACAGGCTTTGGGTGCAGGTGGAAGACCGAGAGGAGGTTGAGGAGGCAGAAGCAGTGGAGGAAAAATGACATAAAGAGGATTGACGCACAACTCGTGGGGACGGCAAGACTTGGACAGCAGCCCCTTGTCCTGCTGTCACCATAGTTACCCAGTGCCCAGTCAGCGACATGTAACGCCCCTGTCCATGCCTACTCGTCCAAGTGTCTGTGGTGAAATGCACCCTGTCACACACAGAGTTTCTCAAAGAAGCGGTGATGTTGTGTGCGACATGCTGGTGGAGCGCAGGCACACCTTTCTTTGAGAAGTAGTGCCGACTGGGCATCTGGTACTGGGGCACTGCGACGGACATAAGGTCTCGAAAATCCTCTGTGTCCACCAGGCGGAAAGGCAGCATTTCTGTAGCCAAGAGCTTGCAGATGGTGAAATTCAACCTCTTAGCTTTCTCATGGCTAGGAGGAAATGGTCTTTTACTTGTCCACATCTGAGGGACCGAGGGCTGGCTATTGTGCTTAGACGGGGTTGATAAGGGTGTCCCCGGCAAACTGCCGGTCTGTGAGGAAGATGCAGGCGGACATGTTAGGTTGCCTTGATCCAAAGGTGGTGCTATCGATGTCGGACAGCGCTCAAGACCAGCTGGTGTTACCACCTCCAAAGAAAATGATGACCTGCCAATCACGCTGGCTGTTGCGGGTAAAGAGGTGGCAGGTCTGCGCCCCAAAACAGGTGTGACTGCTGTCCCCCCAGTCACAGAGGATGAAGAGGCCGCGGATCCACAAGATATGGCAGACGGTGGTTGGCCCGGCCGGCTAGACCGCATTGTAGCACACTGAGCTTCCCACTGCAACTTATGCTTCATGTCCATGTGCCGGTTCATGCATGAAGTACTCAAACTATGTATTTTTTGGCCTCTACTTAGCTTTTGCTGACAAATGTTACAGATAACACGAGTTGGGTCATCTTTATCGATCTGAAAAAATGCCCAGGCTATGCAAGGCTTAGCACCCATGCGACCTGAAGAGCCACCACGACTTGTGGTGAGAGGCAGAGTTGTGTTTGAGGATGCAGTTGTTGACGTGCTTCCAGTACTACGTCTCTGTCCAGGAAGGCGCAACCTGACCTCGTCGTCACTAGCATCTTCCTCCACCTCCTCTGCTGACCTCATCTCTTGGCTGACTGTGGGTTGACAGTAAGTGGGATCTCCGACCTCATCATCATCACCCTGTGCGTTATCACACCCGTCGTCCTCAGAGCCAACCTGTTCCTGCCCTGACAAAAAACTAAAGTTGTCGCTCCAATCAGGTATTTGAGTCTTATCATCGTCTTCCTCATTGTCTCCACCAACAGGAGTTACAGTTTGGGAATGAGGGTCTACATTAAGGTCAGAACCTTCTGCGTCTGGTCCTGGATCCGACTCATAAAGATTCTGGGCATCAGTGCAGATCATTTCCTCGTCTGGATTCACAGAAGCGCTGGAGTCGACCTCTGATTCCCAGGCTATAGTATGAGTAAACAGCTCTGCAGACTCAACCATCTGTTCTACCTCATACTCAGACGGGCAGCTGGAGATTTGGGAGCTGTGAGGAAGCAAGTGCGATTTGGGTGACACCTTTGAGGACTGGAGTATTTGTGATGTTGAAGTTGATGTGGAGGAGAGCCCACTTAAAGGAGCACTTGATATCCGTTGAAGCACCTGCTGTTTTTGTGCCTCATCTGGAATTTGTAGCGATTGGCGTGGCCGTAAGAAAGGGATCTTATCACATTGTCCGCTAAAAGAAGTAGACATTTTAGTTTGGCTGGAAGATGGTCTTTCTTCTGCACCTACCCCACGGACACAACCTTTTTTCCCCTTCCCAACACGCCTATTCCCCTTTCCACCAGCAGCAGGCCTTTTTCCACTCATTTTGGTGGTTAACTAATTCACAACTCTGGAGTTGTTTGCACAAAAAAACAATGGATGGTAACCGAGCAGAGCTGAGTGGCCAAACTGTGGTATTAGGCCAAAACTATTGGCTGGGTTAGATGCAGAAAAAAATTATTTTTAATTTGCAACCTGATGGAGGTCAGTATAGATGGACTAATAGACCAAGTCCCACACACCGCTAGAAGCCCAAATATTTTTTCAGAGCTAGATGCAGAAATTTTTTTTATTCAATTTGCAACCTGATGGAGGTCAGTATAGATGGACTAATAGACCAAGTCCCACACACTGCTAGAAGCCCAAATATTTTTTCAGAGCTAGATGCAGAAAAAAATTATTTTTAATTTGCAACCTGATGGAGGTCAGTATAGATGGACTAATAGACCAAGTCCCACACACTGCTAGAAGCCCAAATATTTTTTCAGAGCTAGATGCAGAAAAAAATTATTTTTAATTTGCAACCTGATGGAGGTCAGTATAGATGGACTAATAGAACAAGTCCCACACGCTGCTAGAAGCCCAAATATTTTTTCAGAGATAAATGAAGAAAAAAAATATTTTTAATTTGCAACCTGATGGAGGTCAGTATAGATGGACTAATAGACCAAGTCCCACACACTGCTAGAAGCCCAAATATTTTTTCAGAGCTAGATGCAGAAAAAAATTATTTTTAATTTGCAACCTGATGGAGGTCAGTATAGATGGACTAATAGACCAAGTCCCACACACTGCTAGAAGCCCAAATATTTTTTCAGAGCTAGATGCAGAAAAAAATTATTTTTAATTTGCAACCTGATGGAGGTCAGTATAGATGGACTAATAGAACAAGTCCCACACGCTGCTAGAAGCCCAAATATTTTTTCAGAGATAAATGAAGAAAAAAATTATTTTTAATTTGCAACCTGATGGAGGTCAGTATAGATGGACTAATAGACCAAGTCCCACACACTGCTAGAAGCCCAAATATTTTTTCAGAGCTAGATGCAGAAAAAAATTATTTTTAATTTGCAACCTGATGGAGGTCAGTATAGATGGACTAATAGACCAAGTCCCACACACTGCTAGAAGCCCAAATATTTTTTCAGAGCTAGATGCAGAAAAAAATTATATTCAATTTGCAACCTGCTGGAGGTCAGTATAGAAGGACTAATAGAACAAGTCCCACACACTGCTAGAAGCCCAAATATTTTTTCAGAGCTAAATGAAGAAAAAAATTATTTTTAATTTGCAACCTGATGGAGGTCAGTATAGATGGACTAATAGACCAAGTCCCACACACTGCTAGAAGCCCAAATATTTTTTCAGAGCTAGATGCAGAAAAAAATTATATTCAGTTTGCAACCTGATGGAGGTCAGTATAGATGGACTAATAGAATGATGCTATGCCCAAAAGATTTTACTTCACTAGGTGCAGTAAAAAAATTGGTATTCTATACACAGGTGGTATATCTTGCAACACAGATAGGCTACTCCACTGACTAACACACTCTGCAATAGGCCAAAAAGGATTAGCTTTGCTAGATTCAGCCAAATGCTGTGAAAAAACCTTGCACAGCACTGGCACAGACCTGCCTGGCAAAAACTGATAGGAACTGATGTAACCTAGTCCTGAAAAGGACTCCAATTACAATTAGTCTTTACTCCCACAATCTATCTATTTAAGAGCACAGACCTGCCTGATAAAAGTCGTAGGAAATGCTGTAACCTAGTCCTTAAAAGGACTGCAATCACAACTATTCCCTACTCCCAAGCTATCTGTATATTTGTGCGAAAACTGGCTTGAAATTAACAAGGTATAGCGCACACAGCAACAGCGGTGCCGTCTAACACGCAGCTGCAGCAGTGAGAAAATGGTGGCGACGGGGAAAATGGCTTGGTCTTATAGGGCAAGGACATGTGACATACACTGCCAATCACACATGCCCTTGCTTGTGTGAAAAAAAGCACTTCGCTCCGTGTGTGCGCTGCTGATAGGCTGACAGATTGCACCTCCCCACTGCAAATGCGGGAAAGAGAAAAAAAAATGGAGATCTTCATTATTTCTGCAGAGATCCATCCCCTGCCCCTCCCCCCGCCCCGCTGTACACTCAAACTGCGTATTAACATTAATTTTCATCATTACTGAGAAAAAATCCAGTTATGATTTTTGTGCACGAACAGTTATCGAACATAACCTCGAACAGCCGAATTTTTCTCAAATTGTTCGTGTTCGCCGACCGGCTCGAACACCGCCCAAAACAGCTCGAATTTGAGATTGGCGAACAGTTCGAGTAGAACAACGCTCATCTCTAGCCATGACATGGTCCCAGTCTACACGATTAAGCTCTTCCCTTTAATTTGCTGAAATCAGCTTTCCTAAAGTTCCAGGTTTTTGCATTTCATTTTTGAAATGTTTTATTAAATATTACATTGAAACTTAACATATTATGGTCGCTGTTTGCCAAATGCTCCCAGACCTGTAGATCTGAAATTGTATCTGGTCTATTTGACAGCACCAGATCCAGCAATTACCTCCCCTGGTTGGTTCATCTACCAGCTGAGAGAGGTAATTGTCCTGATTCTGAACTGTAGATAAGAATTTGCAGCTTTTAGCACAACTGGAACTGGATATGTCACTGACATCTCTATATCTATTCTATGTATTGTGACAGTCACTGGCAAAGTAATGGAGGGGAGAGTTGTAGCACTGAGATTGTTTGCTCCCGTAATATAAACATAGAAAAATTTGTTTCAGCACACAAAGTGATGACAGGAGTTAATCAGCCATGTTTAGTGCTAAGGTGATTAAACACCTATAGAGAGGGAGGAGTTCAGAGGATAAATTCCCTGACTTTTAGATCATTTGGTGTGGGGTGGGTCTAGAGGCACAAGCTCTGGAGCTGTTTTGTCATGTGAAGTAAAGCTAAACCTTGGGTTTTGTTCCTGAAGCAAGCGGTTACCCGTAGCAACAAGGACACTGCCATATGTTATGTTTTGCTTTTCCTGTTAGGCCGGGAAGGATGTTTGTTTTGCTAACATTGCTGTGGTTTATGCAGTGCTCTTAATAAACCATCGGAAGATTTAAAGAGACAATGTTCCTCTGTCTACCTCTATGCAGAGCCGATCTACCACAGTGTATATGTCTATTCTTCCTATTCTAACTTGTCACGCTGTGATTTTACTGTACACGGCAGATGAAATGTTGGGTTTCCAAGGAGATGGATGCGTAAAAATCGGACAGCACTCGCATGGTCCAAGTGCTGTGCAATTTTTTTTCTCGCGCCCATTGACTTGCGTTGGCGAGTCTTGTCCGTTATACGAGGATAATTGCAACATGCTGCGATTTTTTTTTTCTATATATATATATATTTTTTTTTTTTTCTCCATCCAATCTGAGGTGAGAAAAAAAAAATCACAGATGAGCAGGGACTCTTCGATTGCACTTTATATCAGATTGCACTTGTACGTTTTTCTTGCAGTTGTATATGAGCCCTTAGTAAGATTCTTTAAAATTAAAGGGGTATTCCCATCTCCAAGATCCTATCTCAATATGTAGTAGGTGTAATAATATTAACAAATACCTTCAATTAGAAATGTATAGTATTTTTGATTCGCTATGTCTCTTTCCTCATGTGCAGGTATTGCAGGACCTTAGGTATCCATGGATACGACCACTGATAGTCACAGTTAGCTAGTTGCTAGTGGTTGTAACCATAGATACCTAAGGTTCAGCAATGCCTGCACATTAGGAAAGAGTATTTTTAATTCACTATGCTACATTTCTAATTTGATGTATTTGCTAATAATATTATTATTACTACATATTGGGATGTTTGCACCACCCTGCTTCACTGTCTTCTGTACTGTGGCTTGACTGCAGAGTTTAGGGATCGCCTGACGAACTGGCTGCGGCCCTTGGTGCCAAAAAGGCACTTGCATTAGTCCACAAAATGTTTCTCCATTTCTCTTTAGGCCAGTTGATGTGTTCTTTGGCAAATTGTATCCTCTTCACTACATGTCGTTTTTTTTTAACAGTGGGTTGTTGCGGGGACTTTTTGCTAAGAGCTTAGCTTCACACAGACGTCTTCTAACTGTCACAGTACTCACAGGTAACTTGAGACTGTCTTTGATCATCCTGGAGCTGATCATTGGCTGAGCCTTTGCCATTCTGGCTATTCTTCGATCTATTTGGTAGTCTTACGTTTTCTTCCACGTCTCTCTTGCTTTCCATTTTAAAGCATTGGAGATCATTTTAGCTGAACAGCCTATTATTGTCTGCACTTCTTTATAAGTTTTACCCTCTCCATTCAACTTTTTAATCAGAGTACGCTGTTTTTCTGAACAATGTCACGAACGACCCATACTTCTCAGGTTTTCAAGGAGAAATGCATGTACAACATGTGCTGGCTTCACCCTTAAATAAGGGCCACCTGATTCACACCTGTTTCTTCACAGAATAATTGACCTCACTAATTTAACTCCACACTATTATTTTGAACACACCTCCTTTCAATTAATTATTCAAATACACAGACTCAAAAACATGCAGATCATGAATGCTGAGTCTGTAGGTTTTCTTAGAATTTACTGGACCAACTGGTAAATTGTTTGACGTGATAATATAATTTATACCAAAAACGGTGATTAATCTGGTTAGTCATATTGGACTGTTATTATTTTGAACACTACTGTACTTGCACGATAAAGATGAAATGAGGGTGGACATTTCAGCAAGACAATCATCCCAAACACACAGCCAAGGAACCTCTTGGTTTCAGAGAAAGGAAAATACAGCGGCCCAAACAATCACGTGACCTAAATCCAATAGAAAATTTATGGAAGGAACTAAAGCTCAGAGTTCATAGAAGGAGCCCATGGAACCTTCATGATTTGAAGAGTGTTTTGTGGAAGAATGGTCCAAAATCACACCTAAGCAGTGCATGTGACTAGTTTCTCCATACAGGAGGTGTCTTAAAGCTCTCCTCAACAAAGGCTTTTGTCCGAAGTATTAAATTGCAGTAAGCGTGTTCAATATTCTTTCCCTGTGTCATTTCTCATTGTTACACAACTTAAATTTATTGACTTCTATGGTTTGATTTCTTTGCATGTGTGGGTTGGATGGGTTGTTGCCAACATCTGGTGAGAATTTCATGTCAATAGCACCTTTAGAAGTATATTTACTTTGAAAATTGGTGACATGTTCAATACTTATTTCACTAACTGTATATGGCTTTGATCGTACAGCCAGTGGTTGATGCATGCTGCCAACGGTTTGTACAGCATGCATCGCCTGTCATGTTCTCTTTAAAGAAAAATCTCCTGAATTCAGAAGTTTAAAAACAAGTTTTTACCTGCCAATGTGTGGGCATCATCTTAAATTAACCCCTTAGTGATGGAGCCACTTTTCACCTTCATGACCAGGCCAATTTTTTTTAAATCTGCCCAGTGTCACTTTATGTGATAATAACTCTGAAACGCTTTAACGGATCCAAGTGATTCTGAGTGTCTTTTTTGTGACATATTGTACTTCATGATGGTTGTAAAATTTGTTAGATACGACTTGCGTTTATTTGTGAAAATATCAGAAATTTTGCGAAAATTTTGAAACTTTTGCAATTTTCAAACTTTTAATTCTTATGCCCTTAAACCAGAGTTATGTCACACAAACTAGTTAATAACATTTCCCACATATCTACTTTACATCTGCATCCTTTTTGAAACATAATTTTTTTTGTTAGGAAGTTAGAAGGGTTAAAAGTTGATTAGCATTTTCTCATTTTTCCAACTAAATTTACAAAACCATTTTATAGGGACCACATCACATTTGAAGTGACTTTTGGGTATTTTCTATCATACAGGCTCCCCAAAGTGACACCATTCTAAAAACTGTACCACTCAAAGTCCTCAAAACCACATTCAAGAACTTTATTAAACATTCAGGTGCTTCACAGGAACTAAAGCAATGTCGAAGGGATAAATTAACATTTTACTTTTTCCCACAAAAATGTATTTTAGCCACAAATTTTTAAAAGTGAAGCACGAGAAAATGTACCCCAACATTGGTTGTTCAATTTTTCCTGAGTATGCCAATACCCAATATGTAGGGGAAAACTATTTTTTTGGGCGCACAGCAGGGCTCGGAAGGGAAGAAGTACCATTTGACTTTTTGAATGCAAAAATGGCTGGAATTGAGAGCTTGCGTCATGTCGCATTTGGAGAGACCCTGATGTGCCTAAACAATGGAAACCCCCGACAAGTTTGGAAACTAGACCCCTTAAGGAATGTATCTAGATGTGTAGTGAGCACCTTGCACCCCTAGGTGCTTCACAGAAGTTTATAACGTAGAGCCTTGAAAATAAAAAAAAATCTAATTTTTCCCATAAAAATGTACTTTTAGCACCAATTTTTTATTTTCACAAGGGTAAAATGAACCCAAAAATGTATTGTAAAATTTCTCCTGAGTACTCAGATACCCCATATGTGGGGGAAAACTACTGTTTGGGCACACTGCAGGACTCGGAAAGGAAGGAGTGATGTTTTGGAGCGCAGACTTTGATGGAATGGTCTGTGGGCGTTCTGTCACATTTGGAGAACCATTGATGTGCCTAAACAGTGGAAACCCCCCACAAGTGACCCCATTTTGGAAACTAAATCCCTCAAGAATTTTATCCTGAGGTATAGTGAGTTCAAAATGCTCACTATACCTCAAGTACTACACAAAATTTGATAACATTAGGTTGTCATATGGAAATTTTCATTTTTTTCACGAAAATGTTTTAGCTCTAAATTTGTAATTTTCACAATGGACAATAAGTGAAAACAGACCCTATAATTTGTTATGCAATTTCTCCCAAATGCGATGATACCCCATTTGTGGTCAAAAACTTCTGTTTGGGCAAATGGCAGGGCTATGAAAGGAAAGAGTGCTATTTGTCTGGAATAAATTGGGAATGCCATGTCGCATTTGGAGAGCCCCTGACATGTGAAAACAGCAGAAACCCCTCCTCAAGTGACCCCATTTTGGAAACTAGACCCCACTTAGGGGTGTTCAGAGCATTCTTAACCTACCGGTGATTCACAAAATTTTATAACATTTAGATGTGAGCAAAAAATATTTTTTTTTCCACTAAAATACTGTTTTAGCACCAAATTTATAATGTACATGAGGGGTAATGGGAGAAATTGGATCCCACAATTTTTTATGCAATTTCTCCTGAATTTGGCAGTGCCCCATATGTGGTTGTACACTACTGTTTGAGTACATGACAGGGATTGGATGGGAAGGAATGCTGCTTGGCTTTTAGAATGCAGATTCCGTTTGAATAGATTTTGGGCTCCATTAGCTGAGGTGCTAGAACAGCAGAACCTCCCCAGGTGACCCCATATTGTAAACTTCACTGCAGATGAAATTCATCTTGAGGGTGAGTATTTTCAACCCATAGGTGCCTCACAGAATTTTAGAACATTGAGACATGGAACTATGACATTTTAGTTGTAAAAATTTTATTATTGTTGCTGCAAATTTTTCAGGTACACAAGGGTTAATAGGTGAAACTAGACCCCATAATTTATTGCTCAATTTCTCCCGAACACAGTCATGCCCCATATGTTGTCAGAAATTACTGTTAGGCTACACATCAGGGCTGAGAAGTAAGGAGCACAGATTTTGCTAGAATAGTTTGTGGGCAACATTTGTGGAGCCCTGAAGGTGCCAGAACAGCAGAAAAAAAAGCAAAGTGACCCCATTGTAGAAATTGCACTTCTCAATGAATTCATCTGCAGCTCAGTGACTATTTTGTAACATCCACGCCAGGCTTTTTTTTCTGGAGAATTGCAAATATTCCAGTTTAGTGAACATACATTGTGCCCCCATACAGTGTAGAGCCTCCATATATTGTAGCGCCACTATACATTGTACCCAGCTTGTGCTTATGGCAATATGCACCCTGTACATTATTAAGTGCTCTCACCCCATTACAATAATGCCATACATGTGGCTGCTTACTGCTTTTTATGCATAGAGGGGCTCATAAAGGGGGCATTTGGATTTGGGAGCTCAGAATTCACTGGATTTTATTTGAGGGGGCGAGAGCCATGTCACTTTTCCTGTCTTTGTTCTGCCAATAAAGTGGATTTCCCCCTATAGTTCTAGTGACAGGTGACAGACCTGAGTGGGGGCTGTTTTTTTTGCGGGGTAATTAGGGTTTCCATTGGTAACATTTTTGGGTACATAATATTTTTCAATTGCTTCCAGAATAAGGCTGGGATTACAATATTGTGCTCAATGCTGAGCACTTACGTTGGGGTTTCCGTGTAAATCCCACAAAAATGTGATTCAGACGACACCCTGATGGAACCACCCACGATAATGAGGGAGATGGGAGATGGAGACACTTTGGAGTCCGTTTGGCGTCTGCTCCGGTGGTATCAATCTTTTTAGGTGTGCACAGATCTGTTATCGCCAAGACTTGTGCACTAAAAAAAACACCATAAGTGATGGGACACCGCCGAAACACAGACCAGTCCAAAGTGACTCCATCTGCCTCATAATTGAGTGGTTCTGTCAGGGGTTTTGTCTGAATCGCGGTTTTGGTGAATTTACATGCAAATCCCGTAAACGTAAGCACACAGTGGAGAGCGCAGGATTAATGTGAGCCAAGCCTAATTCTGATTTTTGGGAGGTAAAATGAACAATTAAACAGTACAAAAATAGTTCTTATTTTTATTTTTGTGCAGTTCACAGTGTGGTAGAAGTTGGGTTGGTGCGATTACAGCAATATCAGATTTATATTGTTTTTTTTAGGTTTTGCTGCTGTCACACAGTAAAAATGTTTTTTTTTTAAAAAAGTAGTTTTTTTCATCACCATATTCTGAGAGCTGTAACTCTTATTTTTTGGCGAACAGAGCTGTATGACGGCTTATTTTTTGCGGGACGAGTTGCAAATTGTTTTGGTACCATTTTGGGGTACATAATAATTTTTGATCGCTTTTTATTCAGATTTTTCAGACACTGAACAAAAACCAGCAATTCAGTTATCGTTTTTGTTTTTTGCGCTGTTCATGCAGTAAAAGTGAGAAGACTGATTAGTCCGTAGTGTTATTATGATTACAGCGATACCAGATTTATATATTTTTTTATGCTTTGCTATTTTTACACGCTAAAAACAATATTTTACAACAATGAATTTGTCTTTGTATCGCCATATTCCGAGAGCTGTAACTTTTTTTTTTTTTGCCGAATGAGCCATATTAGGACTTGTTTTTTTCCTGGATGGCTTGGCTTTTTCATTTATACATTTTTTTATATATATTATAGTTTTGATCGCTTATTATTCACTTTTTTCAGTCAGTATGTTGAAAAAGCAACATTTTTAAAAAATTTTTTACAGCGTTCGCCATATGGAATAGTTTTATAGAGCGGGTTGCTTCGGACGCGGCGATACCCATTTTTTTTTGTTGACTTTCGTTTTATTACAAATGCTGCGTTTTGAGTGGCAATACTGCCTCTTGTGATTTGTGTGCGCTAGTGATGGGCGAGCACTAAAATGCTCGGGTGCTCGATGCTCGGGTCAAGCAAATTGGAATGCTCGAGTGCTCGACCGAGCAACGAGCCCAATGTAAGTCTATGTGAAATTAAAGCATTTTTCTGTCAGTGCCCTGCAGCGGTCTGCAGAGGGTCTAAAAATTGCCCAAATCGATGGGGACAGTGCTCAAATGACATGGGAACAGCATGTGGAAGACCCCTGGAAGCATTTCTGACTCCCAGGTCACTGCTGTCAACAACGTTATCAGAGGTATTATGCCACTTTTACGGACTCACAATAAAACATACAAAAACGAAACCAAAATGGATTTTCCTGGGAAATATGTTAAGGAACATCCTTTCCAGGGTAATGACTTGTATATAAGGCAAAAATAAATAATCAAAACCAAAAATACTCCTCCACACCTTGGGCTATGTTCACACGTAGCGTTTTTGATGCGGTTTTGCACTTTTGCATTGCTTTCAAACGTGACAAATGCATTCACTGGGAGATGTCATTTTAACATTTTACAACCTTATCGGGCCATGTGGTGTGTGAGACATGATCAGACACATCTTGCTTCATTTATGAAGGAGGGACTCTGAAAGTCACAAAACCTATTTTTATAGGGCCAGCAGTCGGCTGTCACTATTGTTAGAGAGCCATCAAGCGGCTATGCTTTGTTGTTCCCATTACTAAACAGTGTGTCTCCTATTCTGTTATTGCGTATGCAGTGAGTGGCAGGCTGGCCAAAATTTGGACGCACCCCAATACCCCTTTGAAAATTTGGATGCACCCCAATACCCCTTTCAAGAGACTTAGAGGAGGGCCTCCTGAAAACAATGTTCCCATTAATTAGGAAGTGTGTCTCCTATACTGTTTGCCTATGCAGTGAAGCAACGGCTGCTAAAAATTTGGAGGAACTCCAATGCCCCTTGCAAGAGACGTAGAGGAGGGCCTCCTGCAAAAAAATGTTCCCATTATTAGAAAGTTGGTCTCCCATTGTGTTTGCCTATGCAATGAATGCAAGGGTTGCCAAAAATTTGGAGGCACTCCAATGCCCCTTGGAAGAGACGTGGAGGTCAGAGGGCCTCCTGAAAACAATGTTCCCATTATTAGGAAGAGGGTCTCCCATTGTGTTTGCCTATGCAGTGAATGCAAGGGTTACCAAAAATTGGGAGGCACTCCAATGCTCCTTGGAAAAGACGTGGAGGAGGGCCTCATAAAAAAATGTTCCCATTAGAAAGGAGTGGGTCTCCTATTCTTGTAATGCCCATGCACTAAGTGTATGTGCTGACAAACATTTACCCTGGGGGTATACAGGAACACACTGTATACATTTTTTTATTTTACGGACATCATAAACACCCTTTAAAAAAATTATGTGGGTGTTGCATCATGGACCACGGTCACCCTGGTGATTTGGTGGTGGAGGATGAGGATGAGGAGAAGGAGGAGGACAAGAGCAAATAGCCAAAATCAGGAAGCGTATACCCATGAGTGAGTGTGAAAAGGTGCATGGGAATACGCCTCCCAAAAAAAGACACTGGATTTGAGTTTATGTTACGCTGCAATCATTTGGTGGTGTTGAGCAGTCTGGCCCAATCAAGCCCTTGTTCATTTTCATAAGAGTCAGCCTGTCAGCATTTTCAGGTGACAGGCAGATGCGCTTATCAGTTATAATTCTACCAGTGGCACTAAAAACCCACTCTGATGAAACGCTAGCCTCAGGGCAGGCCAGGACCTCAAGGTGTAGAGAACCAGTTCATTCAACGTATCCAGCTTGGATACCTAATAATTATAAGGCACAGAGGAATCACGGAGGACGTTGGTACGGTCGGCAAGGTACTCCCTCAGCATCTTCCCAAACTTTGCACTCCTTGTGAGAGTACCCCGCGCCTCAGGGCCTGTGCGATGGGAGGGGCTGAGAAAACTCTCCCAGAACTTTGACAGTGTTCCCCTGCCTCTGCTGGATTGGAGTTGTCTCTCTCGCCTGTACTTCTTGGTTGTCCAACGAACTGTGACCTCTGCAGCCAGCGTTTTCAGATGGGAATTTTTTTAATAGTTCTGCAACAAGGGCCTTCTTGTACTGCCCTATTTTTGTAGACCTGTCCGCCTCAGGAATAAGAGATATAAAGTTCTCCTTGTAGCGTGGGTCTAGAAGTGTCACCAACCAGTAATGACTGTCACCCAAAGTTTTGAGAACGCGAGGGTCATGGGAAAGGCAGCGTAACATAAACTCAGCCATGCGTGCTAGACTGCTAACAGGATTTCTGTGTCCTCACCAAAAGGATGACTGACTCTCCTCCTCTTCCTCCTCCCTGTCCTCAGGCCATCCACGCTGAACAGACTGTATGACAGTTGTGCAGGTAGTACCGTCTATAGCACATGAAACTAACTCCTGTTCTTCCTCCTCCTCTACCTCATTGTCACCCAATCCACGTTGGGATGAGATGAGGCTAGGCTGTGTGTAATCACCATTCATGGTTTCTTGCTCCATCTCATCGTGCTCTGCCTGCAATGCATCCTCTTTGACTGTGAGCAGAGAGCGTTTCAGAAGATAGAGAAGCGGGATGGTGACGCTAATTATGGCCTCATCACCGCTCACCATCTTGTTGGAGTCCTCAAAGTTTTGGAGGATGGTACAGATGTCTGACATTCATGTTCACTCCTGAGGTCTTGTGTGGAATCTGAACTGAATACCGACGGCCTTGTTGAGGCTGGTAGTCAACAACTGCCCTCTTCTGCTCACAAATCCTTCCCAACATCTGCAGTGTAGAGTTCCAATGCGTGGGGACATCACACACCAATCGGTGTGCCGGAAGCTGCAAACACTGCTGAAGCACGGCAAGGGCGGCGGAAGCTGTAGCTGACTTTCTAAAATGGGCACACAGGTGGCGTATTTTGATGAGCAGATCTGGTAGCTCTGGGTAGCTTTTGAGAAACCGCTGAACCGCGAGGTTAAGCACATGGGCCAGGCATGGTACATGTGTGAGCTCGCCTCACGTCAGAGCCACCACCAGGTTCGGGCCATTGTCACACACGACCATGCCTGGCTGTAGGTTCAGCGGTGTCAGCCACAGATCTGCCTGCTCTTTCAGTGCTGTCCACAACTCTTCAGCATTGTGCGGTTTGTCACCTAAGCATATTAGCTTCAGAACAGCCTGTTGCCGCTTGGCCGAGACAGTGCTGCAGTGCTTCTAGCTTGTGACTGATGTGGTCATTTCGGAGATGGAGGCTGAGGAGGAGGAGGCTGAGGAGGATGAGGTGCAGGAGCTGTAGACTGTGGGGGCAACCCTGATTGACCTAGGGCCCGCAATCCTCGGCGTCGGGAGGATGTGTTCTGTCCCAAGGTCCGACTGGGTCCCGGCTTCCACTATGTTAACCCAGTGTGCCGTCAGCGAGATGTACCATCCCTGCCCACAAGCACTTGTCCACGTGTCCGTGGTTAGGTGGACTTTCCCTGTAACTGCATTGTCGAGGGCATGACTAATGTTGTGGGATACTTGCTTGTGTAATGCGGGGATGGCACACCGGGAGAAATAGTGGCGGCTGGGGACCGAGGGACGGCCGTCGCCATCAGGTTGCGGAAAGCTTCCGTCTCCACGAGCCTAAAAGGCAACATTTCAGGCGCAAGCAGTCACAAAATGTGTGCATTTATGGTGTGGCCTGTGGGGCATTGGCTGCGTATTTGCATTTGCGTTCCAAGGACTGGGGTATGGACAACTGAATGCTGTGCTGGGACAAGGACGTGCTTACAGATGGTTCTAGTTGAGAGTGTGCAATGACAGGTGCAGGGCAGGAGGCATCTTCGCATGCACTATGGACAGGGGATTGGCTTGCACTCACAACAGCGGAAGAAGCAGTGGTGTCACCCACAGACACTGTTCCTGGACCCTAGGGTTCGGCCCACAAAGTCGGGTGCTTTGCTGCCATGTGCCTGGTCATGCTGGTGGTGGTCAGGCTGGTAGTTTTGCTGCCCCTGGTGATGCTGGCCTGGCAGGTGGTGCAAATGGCCTTTTTGGGGTTATCGGCAGAGTCTTTAAAAAACTACCAGACTCGGGAAGACCTAACAGTTGTACTGGCAACTTCCGCCGTGTTGTTGTTACGGGGAATGGTTGCCCGCCTTCTGTCTGCAGTCACCACACTGCTTCTTCCTGTCTGTTGGGGTGCTCTGTCTCCCTCCCCCTGTGTACTGCTGTCCTCGCTCTGCATGTCCTCCTGCCAGGTTGGGTCAGTTACTATATCATCCACCACCTCGTCTTCCACTTCCGCACCCTTGTCCTCCTCCTGACTTTCTGGCATTTGTGTCTCATCATCGTCCACCTCTTGTGACACTTTCCCACCGTCGCCTTTGTATGACCGTGGCTGCTCAAATATTTGGGCATCGCTACATGCGATCTCATCTTGCCCCGCTTCAAGTGGACCAGGTGAGAGGCCCAATTCTATAAATGGAAAAGTGAACAGCTCTTCGGAGTGTCCAAGTGTGGGATCAGTTGTCTCTGGGCACACGGCATGGTGGGAGGAAGGAGGATCAGGGTGAGGAATATGCAGTCCAGACTCACGGCTGCTGAGACTTGACCATGTGGAAACAGGGGTGGTGGTGGTGGCGGCTAAGCTTTTGGAAGCATTATCTGCTATACAAGCAATAACCTTTTCACACTGCTCTGTGTTCAATGGTGGTATTCTGCTGTCCCCTATTAATTGGGACAGAAAGGTTGAGCGAGAAGATGTGGTGTTTGTTGTGGCACAATTTCAGCCTGCCCACGGCCTCTGCATGCACCATCACCCTCACCATCACGTCCAGTTCCCCGTCCCTTGCCACATGCCTTGCCCATTTTAAATGAAGGACAATATCTTCCACGCTTCCTAAAAATGGCTGAATTTGGAGCGAACTTATATGTGATCCGTGTGACGGACAAACCACAGTTTTAAATAGCTGGCCTGTATGTAACTATTTTTAACAGCACCGACCTCGTGTCAATCAGTTCACTGACACACTGCAACAAAATTTAAATGGAGGCTAGAAATGGCAATATTTTCAGCGCAATTATATGTGATCCGAGTGACGGACAAACCACATTTTAAAATAGCTGGCCTGTAGGTAACTATTTTAACAGCAAACTGGTGTCAATAGCTTCACTGACACACTGAAACAAAATTTTAATAGAGGCCAGAAATTGCACAATTTTCAGCGCAATTATGTGTGATCCATGTGACGGACAAACCACAGTTTTAAATAGCTGGCCTGTAGGTAACTATTTTTAACAGCGCCGACCTCGTGTCAATAAGTTCACTGACACACTGCAACAAAATTTCAATGGAGGCCAGAAATGGCAATATTTTCAGCGCAATTATATGTGATCTGTGTGATGGACAAACCACAGTTTTAAATAGCTGGATTTTTAGCACTGTAATATGGAATGGACCTGGCTGTATTCTGCAGTGCCAACAAGCAAATGGCGCAGATAAATGGTGTTCTCTGGATTGCTTTTTAAGCAAATAATCAGGATTAATATAAAAAAAATTATTCCTGGCCCCTGATGCCTATTTCTACAAATATCTAAAGGCACCAGCAGACAGTACTGGAATGGACCCTCTTGCTATGTGCACTGCAGTCTGCTATATACCCTGCCTGCCTGCCTAGCACTGATATCTCTACAGCTGGATTAGTCCTCAGAAGGACTGTTAGTTGAGATGGATATGTGTCACTAATACTGTCTGGTATACCTACGCTAACTAGAAACAAGCAAATCTCTCCCTTGCTCAGCAGCAGCTCTCCCTACACTGTCTGATTCCGGAATGACTGTGACGAGCAATGCGACGCCAGGTCTGATATAGACCCGATGACGCTGTGTGGCCAGCCAATCACTGTAATGCCACAACCAACTTGGCTGCGGCATTACAGTGTGTGGCAGACAATCCCTGCATGTTGATTGGCGCTCTAAAGTGCGCCAAACATGGAGGGTGGGGACCCGAGTTCCCACCCGAGCAACCGGGAAACACTTGCAGAGCGCCGAGGTTGTCAAGCACTGTGATGCTCGGGCAAGTACCGAGCAGTGGCGAGCACATTCGCTCATCACTACATACAACCTAAACCACACAACAGTCTTAGCTGAAATCCTCCAAACGCCTTCTCAAACAAACAACTCTCCATCACACTCCTAGCACCGTGCAGCATAAGCTACCTCTGGCAATGACTCCAAGCCAAAGTCCAGAATATATAGGAGCGGGTAGTTGCTAACACTGGACAGCTGAGAGTCTTAATGGAAGTAAGCTTCCAGAAGCTCACAACTGAGCAGATTAACCTCGGTTATGCTGAAAGAAACCTGCATCATTTAATATGAAGGTAGAAGGCTTCTAGTGAGTTCAGGAGTGGGAGAAATCAGATGCTGTCATCTTCTGGCTCCTCTCTGTCGTGGTAAACACGTGACATGCCCCCAAATTAGCCCTCAAAGTGTATAATTGCCCCTACATTAGCTCCCAAACTGTATAATGGCCCCATACTTTACAAGGGTCCCCACAGTAATCCCTATAATGTATGAAACCCCCCACTTTTTCAGGGTGTATATGATGCCCCCCAAGTTTTAATCAAATTAAAAAACATCATATACTCATCTAATCCAGCATCCTGACGAGTCCTCTGGCTAGGCCTGGGCGGACCAACAGCCCTCAGGCACAGGACGTCAGAGTCCCGGCGTGATGATGTCACCAGGCCAGGACTCTGATTTCCTGCACGTATGTCGACGCCTCAGCCGTTCTGTAGACCGCAGACTTAAAGCGGCCTGCGCTCTACAGAATGGAAATTGTTAGGGCAGGGAGATTGTGCATGCGCCAATAGATTTAAGGGTAGCTTAGCTCTGGGTTGGCCCATCTGAGTGCAGGGCCAAGGACAACTTCCCCTTTCAATAGCTACACTACTGGCTGCAAAGCAACATTGCTAACCACTGAACCACCATTCTGATATATTGAGTACTTCTGCTGCTGGGGCTTCCGTTGCTGGCTCTGCACTGCCACACATATTCCTGCCTGCTCCATCATAAATTTCTACCATGTAGTTTTGGCCGCAGCCACACATCATCACCTCCTGACTTTCCACTGTATTTCACAGTGCTAGACTTTACTGATGCTGCTAGAGCTGCCATTGCTGGCTCCAAGCTGCCAAGCATCTCCTTGCCTGATGTGATTACACAGAATATAATCTTAATTATCCAGACGTCTATTTTCAGTAGGTCAGGAGAATTTATCATATTGTCTGAATGTTGACACTTGAGTTGATATTTACTGCAACTTATTGTATGATAATTTTTTAAGACAGAGACACGTGATCTTTGACCAATGGATGTTTGCTAATTTTGCTAAATATGTTGATTAACCATTGTGTGGGCCTTGTGGCTTGTTGACTTGCAGAAGCCATGGGATACAAACTAAGTAAATTGATTAAAAATGCTCAAACAATGAGACATAGCCACTGTCACCTTCCCCCCTGACCTGTGAATGATAACCTGAACCACAAATGTAAATATTAAAAGGTATTTCTATGGTACTGGACACATGGCTCTATGAAGAGGGATACAGATTTGACTTCACAGGATGTCACCTTAGGGTACCCCTGCCCCAGCTGAAGGGATACAGTTTTACTCCATTGACCATCACTGACCCTATAGAGACATTTGGGAAAGCCAGGATTGTGACCCTCCGGTCACCTGGTCTCATGGATATGTTCGGAGAAGCCAGGTAGGGACCATCCGGCCATCTGGGCCCATGGAGATGTTTGGGGAAGCCAGGATTGTGACCCTCCAGTCGCCTGGTCCCATGGATATGCTCGGAGAAACCAGGGTGGGACCCTCGGGTCTCTTGGCCACGTACCACAATGGACTATCAGCTTCCTAAGCTTGCCGCTACCTCCTCTTTGTGGGTGTCCACCCAAAGCAAGGTGCTACTGGTTGAGGTAGTTGGCCCTGGAAGTCCCGAAATTCCAGCTGCTCTATTCCCGGCGAGCCAGCGGAAGGTTGAGACTGTGTAATTTTGCATCATCTTGGGTATTTTGCTGGGACTGTTCTATATGTTTATTGTCTGTTTGGTGGTTCAATAAAGTATTGCCACACTGTTTTACCTTCGCCCTGTGTTGTCTGAGTAGTATTATGCCCACGGAAGACCCTGTGTATTCACACCTGATTCTTCCTAGTGCTCTACTGTGCTGCTCCTACCGCAGCCACATCACTACCATACCAATCATACATCTCCTTGCTTCCCACTGTGTTTTATAGTGCTGTGCTGTACTACTGATACTGGGAAACATAATTTTATGTTTTTGTACCCTCAAGAGACAGCTCTCAAAACAGTGCTAATTTTTTTATAAGGCTAGCGGAAAACAAGCCATATCTGCCTCGCATTCAAAACAGTACTCCTGTTTTGTCTCCAGAAAAAAGGGGATAATTTTTGGATGGCTTGATAAAAAGCCTTTGTAATTGCCTAATCATTGTTTTTGTGCAATTGGCAAACCAGTTGCTTATCCCAAAAAATTAATATTGTTTTCACTTCTTGTTGAGAGGCCATTGCTTCTTCACATTCAAAACAGTATAGTAAATCTATTTTGACTTCCTAATTAAAGAAATAATTTTTGTATGGCTCATGAAAAAGCTATAATTTCTTCATTTAGCATAGTATATAGTTCTTTATATTTCCCAAACACGAATAATTGTGATACAACTCTGTTAAAATGCCATGGCTTCATCCATTTGCACCACCTGCCTATAAACAACAGCAATGCTTTCATTTGCCCCCCAAAAATGATATATTTTTAGACTGTTTATACAATTTAGGTAGCCTAAAAAGTCTGATACTGGAGTATGTTGTTAAATATGCTGTTGGTTACCTTTGGTTAATATCTGTTTTTCCCTTACCAGATTGATTGAAGTCATTTCTACATTAAAAATGATGTGTTTGCATTTGCATATGATAAGTTCATCGGTTCATCTCTTGTAGTAACTTACAGAAGACGTTCTTTCTGATTTTGCTATTCACTTTTCCTGACTATTTCATGTGGCTGAGAGCATTCCATTATGACGGTCTCTGTCACATTTTGGTTACTGAGTTTACAAAAAACACATTTGACCACCAGTCTTCATTGCATCTGCATATACTGTAGTTAAAGTGGACCATTCTTTCTTGTATTTTATTCCCACTGCCCCGAGTATTCCTTTTTTTAAAATCTGTAGTTCCAGAGATATGGATCTTTTTATCTAGGGCGTCGCTTACAGGTAATAATGCAGAGCAGTCTAAAGACCCAACGGAGAGAATTCTGGAACCACACATACCGTGGTAAAGATCAGCAAAATTAGCTCTAAATAAAAAGGCCTCTGTCTCTTGTTAATTGGCTGCAATGCTGAAGTCATCACTGGAGTTGATCAATACAGCCCGGGGCAGCAGCGAAGTAGCAGCACTGGACCCAGGAGGTTAAGTAAAGCACATTATTTTATTTCACACAGTACTGACCCTGTGGGCTTAAAATGGGTGAAAGGGAACAACTTTTTTAACTATGTGTAGTTAAGAATATACAGGTTAGAGTGGCGGTCAACCGGCGATCCTACTACTGGGATGAGGTATTTTCTTTTCAGTTCACCCTTCAATATTGTTGTATGGACAATACAAAACTTTTTTTTTTTTTTACCTTTTATGCAGATTTTTTTTCCTAAAGCTTTTTCTGTCGAACATGCTAGGCTGAGATATGCACTAGAGGGCACCCTACCTCTGCTTATGGATGCAGCACATCATTTCCTTGTCTATAGGACAGAAGAGGGATTGCAAAGGAAAGACAGATGAAAAGGGGAAAGGCTGAGACAACTTCTGGATGTGTTAGTTAGAAGTAGTGTCTGAAGTTGTACCACAGAAGGATTTTCTTGCATCCTGTATGTAGGTCTATTTCTTGGTGTTTTCTCTTTTCCTGCCTCCATTCTTCCTACCTGCTTTGTCTTGGTGGTTTATGTCTAGGATGGCTC
Source organism: Phyllobates terribilis (assembly GCF_046119375.1). Classification (NCBI taxonomy): domain Eukaryota; kingdom Metazoa; phylum Chordata; class Amphibia; order Anura; family Dendrobatidae; genus Phyllobates; species Phyllobates terribilis. The sequence goes on along the minus strand of NW_027362763.1, from coordinate 914,740,507 downwards.
CAAGGAGTAGGACCAGCCAAATGCCTGCTTTCTTGTCTATCCTGGCTTTTTTGCTGCTGACCCTTCTAGAATCATCAGCTGCAGTAACAGGTATGACATGGGGACTCTAACTTGTTTTGATTGTTGAAGATTTTATGAACTCTTCTGTCTGTAACATATATTGTTGTCTACAAATAATTTTGCCTTTAGGGTGCCAGAAGAAATCTAAAGATGTGTAAGGTATGGTTAGTTTTGCAGTGTATTTAGGACATTAGGGGTCATTAGGCCAGATTGATCCATCATTGATTCACATATACATTGTAGAGTAGTGAAAATGTATTTTTATCCTAAATAAAACATGTATTTTTGATCCATAGATGGACCACGACTGGTCACAACTTTGGCAGTGATATAATTGACTGCCAATACCTAATTAAGAGATTATAAAATATGTGACACACCTTCATTTTTATTTAATTGAAGGTAATTTTTTGTATGACTACTGATTTTTTTGATGACCTGTCCTAACCTGTATAATTTTTTGAACTTCACTATATAATATTATTCAGTATATCTGATGAAGTCTCCCCTTAGACTTTAGCATATATATATGTATATCATTTTTTTTTATTTAGCGTTTATTATCTTTGTGCTAATTCCACAAAAAGTGAGGTATATTAAAGTACTGAGTGTGAACCCAATATACTTGTAACTTTGTTGGTCAGCTCATCATCTAATGTTAAAAAGATATTAGCTTCTCTACCAGTTTTAAGAAATTGCTAAAATCTTAGGCCAACAAATTTATAAGTCTACAGTATGTTGTAAAATATCCTGGAGAGAGGACAAGCTATACTGTAGGTTGCCTTCCATTAAACAACTGTTTTATATTGAATGAACTTTTAAAAAGCTCTGGTCATCTTACTGCTGTGCAGTTCTCATTAAAGGTTCACTCCGGAGAATTTTTGTTTATTTCTTCCTTTGGTAGCAATGATGTGTATGTGTAATGAGTCCTGTAGCATACTCGCTGGTCACCATCTTCTACCTTTTCCACTGGTGCTCCAGGCTGTTCAGTAACCTGCCAGATCGCACAGTGTCAAAAGCGACCTCCGCTCCACAAAGCGGACATTGTATGCTGTGGCAGGACAAAAGTAGGGTCAACTGGATCAGTGGAAGATGGTGACCGGTGAGTATATCACTGCATTTATTACACATACATACACAATTGCTACTTATGGGAGAAATAAAAAAATTCACTGAAGTCGTCCTTTAAGTGTGCAAGTTATATATTTTCCATAAATTACAGTTCATCACTTATAGTAGAAATTGCTTAGCAGGTGCCTACAGCTATCTTCTTCTACCCCTATTTGGATGGTCATGCTATAAAGCTGAATAAACAAAATTGTGGAGACGATTGGTCTACCTTATGTCTTGTCACTAAGCCACAGCATAAAGCTATCCAGGCTTCTGTTTATATCACGGGAGAGATCAAAATTAATTCATCAGGAAATCTGAAATTTCTCTAGCTTCTTTGTGGAGCCAGGTTGGAATGAGTAGTCTATATCTATCTGTAGGCTTTAAGAAAAGAAAAGCAGATTAACAATTTGGGTGATGTTGGAAACTTTGGGTGAATCTCTGCAGCACTGATTTTTTACAAGGATTACATGGTCCCTCTTTAGGGTTTCCGCCTGAGCCTGCTGAAACAAGAGCTGTCACTTTTACAGCAGGAGTGGCAAACTATAAGGGGTTGGCGGTGTGCAACAATCTGATGACCGAACCATAAGATAGGTCTGACACCTGGCCCCACCACTGATCAGCTGTTATTTGCTCTAGGCTCTGCTGGTTGTAAAAACTGTGCAGCTGAAATTAATGTTTGAGAGCTGCTGATGAGTCCTGCAGAACAGCTCTGGTTCTCTTGAATAGGAGCTGCTCTGCAATACATGGCAGTGGGTGCTACATATTGAATGGAGCTTCACAGTGCAACACAGTTCAAAGTGTTTACATCTGACAGCCACTGAAGCAAATAATAGCTGATCAATAGGGATCCCAAATGTCAGACTTCCACTGATCTGATATTAATATCCTAGCCAATGATAGGTCATCAATATGCTGTGACCGGACAACCCCTTTAACTTCCTCATAGATAATTGCCAAATTAGATGCTTTTCCTTCACTACACCAAGTGTTTATGAAGTAGTAGTAATAGAATAAAACAATTTTCAGGGGTTCATGCATAGTTAGGTTAGAGATCACTGTTCTCATCAAGATTATGCTGTGAAATATTATTCCTAGAACAAGAATGGACCGCAGTATTTAGTAAGATTATTGAAAGTATTGTGTGAAGAAAAGACAGCTGCGTGTCAAAGCAATCGCTGTGTAAAAATATATGAAGGGTAAAGCATGGTCTTTTTCTAATATGACTTTAACAAGGGGGCATCCAGTTCATCTAGAGCTGTCTTCCAGCCTGGATTCCCATCAACCTTAGAGTTTTTTGGAACTTGATCAGACATTCCCTAGAACAGTGGTCTCCAACGTTTCTGACCTACAGAGTCACATTCAGCTCTGTGAGGGATTATTTTCTGCTTCTTGAGCTGATGTTTAATTGATACCATTTGGGTTAAATACAATGATTTTATCACCACTTATTGCAGTGTTGCTTTGGCCGAAAAAACGCAATTCTGGCATTTTGATTTTTTTCTCATTACACCGTTTACCAATTGGGTTAATTAATTTTTTATTTTGATAGATCGGACTTTTGCGGAAGTAGCAATATGTGGATTTTTCATTTTTTTTATTTTTTTATTTTTAATGGGGGAAAATGGGGAAAAATGGTGAGTTGAACTTTTAAGACTTTTTATTCTTTTCATAATTTTTAAAACATTTTTTCACTTTCCGCTATATTTATTAGATCACTTAGGGGACTTGAACCTACGATCAACTAAATGCTTGTGCTATACACACTATACTACAGTACTTCTATGTATAGCAAAAATCACAGTCTCCTATGAACACCAGCTACAGGCTGGCTTTCACAATAAATATTCTTTAAAAGACCCCCTGCCATCATGGCGACCCATGGTCGCCTTGTGATTGCGTAACAGAGGTGACAATGGACTTATGGAATGATGCGCCCCCCCCGCCTGTGCACTTTAAATGCCACTGTAAGAGATTGACAGCGGCATTTAACAGGTTAGCGGCAGATGATGGCTAAGTAATACAGCCATCATCTGCTGGGAAAGATGCGGGTTCGGCTTGCGAGCCTGCATCAAATGTACCTCACATGTTGGTAAAGGGACGGAAAAGCTCTCTTTTTATATTACCAATAAAGTCATAACTGTTTAAGGCTGCATTTACATGTTTGTGCCACAATTGCTTTAAAACCACAATGTTTTTGTAGCAATTTTTAAAAATCATGGAAAATGGTGCATTTCTTTTGCCACAAAAAATTATACTTTGCCTGCAATGTGTGAATGCAGCCTAAGGGTCCCCCTCTCAATCTTCACTAAAGCCTGTAAGTGTGAGGGTGCTGTGGGAGGGGGGCGATCATTCATATAACCCTGATGTTGTTGAAAGATGGCCTTCAGTTTCCCCTTACTGACTCGGGACATTCTCCACAACCACATCACTCACATCACTCCTAATTAAATGTGGCTCCTGCTACCCCAACAGTCATATCAACCCCAAATGACTGAAGGCCCCAAAGAACATTTTGTTCACTTTGGCTAAGTGACGCAGCAGGGAGCCATGTCATCAATCTCGCCTGAGGAAGAGCAAAGCAAAAACATTCTGGTCGACACCCAAAGAGCGAAGGCTGCAGCATAGCCGTTTTAATAATAGCAGCACTCTTCTGCTACAGCCGTCGCAATCAACATGTTAACGGCCTGCAAACCACAAGAGGCTTGCGAGCTACAGGTTGGGAATCTCTGCCCTGGAAGACAGGAGCTACAAGTCTTGTCACATTTACAGTAGAGAAATTGATTTGAAATGCTTACTAAAACATTTAACATATCACAGCCAAAATGTAGACCAGAATTGTAGAATGTTTTACACATTCCTTTACCAAATGGGTTTTCTTCAAGACTTTCAGAATGATAGTAGGGTTGGAAGTCATTGGTCCAAAGGAAGCAGTTTTCTTACTGTAAGAGTAAAAAGACTATGGAATTTTCTGTCACTGAATGTTAGAATCAAAGATCATTCATTTTTACAAAAGGAATCCAGACTGCCTTTATGATATTACAAGTTATATGTGTTAGACTACAGGAGAGGGGTAGCTGACATAATCTGCTTGCCTCCAAGGTTATTTTGCCTTCTGGGTCAATTCTACTAGATGTGTGAATGTCCGAATGGACAAGTTATAATTTTATGTTACATTGCAATATTTCTGTACAACGTATTTCTTATTTGTAAATCCTGCACCACTTGGTGATTCCATTGGTGTGATGTGCCCAGACAATCAATAACATATCATATTGTTTGTGTAGGAAGGGAAGGAAAGAATATAAATGTGGAGCAGGTGTTCAATGTGGCTGTTTAGTGTTTCCAGCTGTTGGCACATTATTGGTTTTCCATAGGTAGTAAAGACACCAAGAACTTGCTGTACAGTTAAAAATAAATTAATTTTCATTAACAAAATGGAAATAGAGACTTCAGGAAAATGGAGCAAGATGTTTGGAAAAAATACAAAATGAAGCACAAGTTTTTAGATCAAGCCAGTTGGTTCCGTTCCAAACTTTGCATTATTACTATGAGGACATTAGGAAAACTTAACATTAAACTTGCTTTAAAGACAGGGCACCTCTGTAAACAATGTATGCCATTTTTTTTGCTTACCAAAATGGTAAGCATACATTAAAAGTCTTCAGTCAATGAGGACAATACTTAAAGGGAACCTGTCACCAGTTTTGTTACATAGCAGCTAAAAATATCACCTTATTCAGCGTCTGCACTGCTTTCCCTAAATCCCCTCCCCTCTTATGCTGCTTGCCATCCTTGACGTGGATGACACCTCCTGCGTCATCCTCATGGCTGTGAGAAATCTCACGCCTGCGCAGAAAAGTCGTGTCTCATGCCTCCGCTGCTTTGCCCAACTGCAGACTGGGCAAAGCATACTGCGCAGGCGCAAGATGCAATTTGTCTGCGCAGGCATGAGATTTCTCACGGCGATGAGGGTGATGCAGGAGGCATCATCCGCATCAAGGATGGCAAGCAGCAGCCGGGGTAGGGATGGAGAGCCCTGAAGCCACGCCCATCGCACCAGACGGACCCAATTAGCATACAGCACGGGAAAAATTAATAAGTTTTTTGGGGCCATACAAGGGGAGTCAGGGGGTTATATAAGGATTTAGGGAAAGCAGCACAGATGCTGAATAAGGTGTTATTTTTAGATGTTGTGTGACAAAACTGTTGACAGTTTCCCTTTAACTGAGAAGGAGACTATTTACTATATTTAAAAAAATGCAAGGGTTTTTGAAACAAAACTAATAAAACAATACATGTTCTGACACCTAAAGGCATATTCTCACCTCAGACATTTTTTTATGTCCATAAATGTCTCATTGTAGAAGGTCCTACATCTGGCAATTTGTGAACTGGGGTCCTCTGAGTGTCCTCTTCTATAGGTCCTAGCACTGTCAGTGGAGATGTGGCCATGCTACAATACTATACTCAGCTTTTTCCTGCAGTGTCATAGACAATTGTTTCTCAACTTCAGTCCATAAGGCCCCCCAGCAGGTCATGACTTCATAATATACTATAAAGAGAACCTTTGTTGAGGGTCCGTGAGGACTGGACTTGAGAAACACTTCCATAGACAATGAATGAAGCAGAGGTTGAGCATCTGCTCCTCAGGGCTTTGCAAAAGAAGGTTACTGGGATCCTTCATGTGTTTTTGAGCAAACTCTATGCGGGCTTTCATATTTCTTGCACTGAGGAGAGGCTTCCGTCGGGCCACTTTGCCTTAAAGGCCCGACTGGTGGAGGGCTGCAGTGATAGTTGACTTGTGGAACTTTCTCCCATCTCCCTACTGCATCTCTGGAGCTCAGCCACAGCGATCTTGGGGTTCTTCTTTACCTCTCTCACCAAGGCTCTATCCCCACGATTGTTCAGTTTGGCTGGACGGCCAGGCTTAAGAGAACTTTTGGTGGTCCCAAACTTCTTCCATTTAAGAATTATGGAGGCCACTGTGCTCTTAAGAACCTTGAGTACTGCAGAAATTATTTTGTAACCTTGGCCAGATCTGTGCCTTGCCACAATTCTGTTCAGTTTTTCTTTTTTAATAAAATTGCAAAAATTTCTACATTTCTGTTTTTTTTTTCAGTCAAGATGGGGTGCAGAGTGTACTTTAATGAGAAAAAAAAGAACTTTTTAGAATTTACCAAATGGCTGCAATGAAACGAACCCACTATATATAAGGCACTGTTTACATTATGTTCAGGCCACATATTCAGGACCAAGTTGACTGTTCCATATGAATCCCCCAAAAGCATGATTTGGACAAGCCCCTCACAGTAATGAATTAAGAAGGGAGAGGTAATGTGGACGCTATGGTGAAGTAGAGGATGGTTCCAGGTTAAAAAGATTTATTGCGTTTCAGAGACAGTTTGTACCCTTCATCAGGTATGACAAACAGGAAAAAACACCCAACACTTACACTGACGAGAAAAGGGTAAAAATGTTTTGACTTTCAGGCTCCATATCTCACCATCCACTACTGCTTCAAACGTGATACTAGCATCATTTTATAGACAATTATCTTGGCTATCTCATACATAAATTTGACTTGCAAACATTTAGCATATGATTAGTTTTGCAGATTCTTCTCATGTCACTGCATTGTTACTGTTTTGATCCAAAAAGTCAAAATTTTAAGTTTTAGTATTTTGGAAAGCCACTTTAAGCTTTTAACATTGCCTGAATCCTTCTGGGCATGCTCTCAAACTGATTCATGCATGTCTCAACCAAAATCTGATCCCAGGTCTCTTCTACATGTTCCCAAAGCTGGTGTATACTAGTCGACTCACTTGGGTATGTATACAGCTATTTCTTCCACTCTACCCACAAGTGTTTCATTGGGTTGAGGTCTCGGGACTGTGGGAGCCAATCCAGCACCTCTACTTCATTGTCATTGAACTATTTCTTTGCCAATCTCGATGTATGATTTGGGTCGTTGTTCTGCAGGAACACTATCATTCTTTTCATATCCATAGTACTCAAGTGTGCAAAGTAATTCGTCTTGTAGGATGCTTACATAAAGCTCAGCATTGAGACCATCATCGATTCTGGTCAAGTATCCAACACCTTTGACCAGTTCCTTCAATTTCTCAATCCATTAGCCCCTTTTTCCCTTTTTTCTTCCAGACACATTTGCACCCATCAGAGCCTAGTGTATTGACTTTCATCTCATCACTCCAAATCACCTTTTTCCAATCTTCTACTGTCCACTTTTCATACTTTTTTGCAAACTCAAGGCAACGCGTCTTATGACGATATTAAAGTTGAGGCTTCTTCACCATTTTTCGGGCCACCATTTCCAGAGTTGTATAATGTGCATCTCACGGTACTTGCATGGACGTCTGTGATCTCCCTATTATGAAGAATACGAGCCACCTCCACTGCCGTGTTTGTCGCACCAGAATTGATAGACCTTGTGATGAGCCGAATTGTTGACTCCGATATTTTGCCTGGACATCCACTTCTTGGCTTTTGAATGGATGGATGGACTTCATTTTGTATTCTTCCAACTGTCATGGCAGTCGCATGATGCAATTTGGCAATTTTCTTGGCTGAGAGACTGCTATCGATGAGCTGGATGATGCTGTTTCTCTTTTCTTGGGAAATCTTCTTCATGGCTGCTCCTCAATTCGAACCAGTGACTTTTCGCTTGGGAATCAACTTAATAACACACTGAGCTGACCGTCAGGAATTTAATCCCCAAAAAAATAAAGGTGATTGGCACATCCACAAAATAGATAAACTCGTCAGAGTGTTTTTTCCATCTGCGATATGTTGTTTTTAATTGTTTGATACTTACGGAATAAAATTTAAAGATTTTATCTATTTTTTGGATGTGCCAATCAACTTTATTTCTCTTGGACAGTGAGGATTATCACTGAATGACTGCAAGCAAAAATCTTGAAAACTGTGAATAATTTACAGAGAATGTATATTTAAAAATTGTGTAACTTTTCATTATACAATGAATAAACTTTGCTTGCAGAACTATAATACCCATAGCTTGCAATCTGACTTTTTGAGATATCAGGACCACTAAAACATAACATTTGAGTAGAGATCAGTATCAAACAGGTGAAGTGTGGCCAGGGCTGCCAGGAATTGCAGGGCCCCATACTGGCAAAATTTTTGGGCCCCCTTGAGACCTGGCCAAGGTTCCACCCCAGCTCTGTCTCCACCTCTCAAACCTTCCAAAGTCCCATCGCCCACTCTTAGAAAAACTCCACTTCTGCACCACATCCTAACCAATCACACATTAACAGTTCCCACCGAACACCATATCACATACATAGCCATCAGCTTTTGTCTTGGCCAAAAGATTTTTTTAAGCCTTCCACCATGACAAGATAGATTTTGTCCAGGCCCTACTCTAACCTATTAAAAATTTGTTAAAATATCCAATATTCTTTTTAGGTATATTTTTCTTTATTTTTCTTTAAGGGAATGTGTCACATACATTTTTAAAATGACCAATAATACCAGGTAGAAGGGACAAAAGGACAAATACTGTCACACTATGGCTGGACTACATATTACCACCACATAGTGACCGAATAAGACCACATAAAAGTGATAAATACCACCACACCATGACCTGATCACATATTGCCACCACATAGTGATCAAATAAGGAACAAATACCACCGCATCATGACCAGATCACATATTATCACCACATAGTGACCAAATAATATCGCATACAAGGGACAAATACTGTCACATCATGGCCAGATCACATATTACCACCACATAGTGACCGAATACTACAATACTGATCATTAATAAAAAAAAACACAATACTAATATTACCATAAGTGCCATTATACACAGGCGCTCTGTACATAGTATACAGTGTATAGTGTAAGTGTACCGGTAATACAGTGACATTATACACAGGAGATCTGTATATAATATACAGTGTACAGCATAAGAATACAGGTAATACAGGGATCACCAGTGACATTAAACACAGGAGCTCTGTATATAGTGTCAGTGTACAGGTAATACAGTGACTCACCAGTGACTTTATCCACAGGAGCTCTATATATAGTTTCTAATATGCAGGTAATACAGGGATCACCAGTGACATCATACACAGGAGCTCTGTACATATTATACAGTGTATAGTGTAAGTGTGCAGGTAATACACTGACTAACCAGTGATGTCTCTAGTTGAAGATATTCATCTTCACTTTTATTCTTTATCCAGCGCAGACCACCACCACTTCTTCCAGCCAGAACTCGTCTCTGCAGAAAATAACAATTATCTAGAGTACATTCCCCAATTTTACCCCAACTTCTACACTGCACCAGATGAAGAAAAAAAGCAACATAGTGTCACCCTGCACAGTAACAGGACCTCCCCACTGAAAAAAGTGTCCTCAAAAATAACATACATCCCATCAGTAATAATATCCCTTAATTGGCCCCTACGGTAATAATGTCCCACATCCTTGCCCCTTCCTGTAATAACATCCCCCATCCTGGCCCCATGTGTCTCCATCCAGGCCCCATATGTCCTTCCATCCTGCCTCTAGATGTCCTTCCATCCTGGCCAAATGTGTCTCCATCCTGCCCCCATTTGTCCTCCCATCCTGCCTCCATGTGTCCTCCCATCCTGCCTCCATGTGTCCTCCCATCCTGGCCCCATGTGTCTCCATCCTGGCCCCAGGTGTCTCCATCCTGGCCCCAGGTGCCTACATCCTGGCCCCAGGTGCCTCCATCCTGACTCCAGGGGTCTCCATCCTGTCTCCAGGGGTCTCCATCCTGTCTCCAGGGGTCTCCATCCTGTCTCCAGGTGCCTCCATCCTGTCTCCAGGGGTCTCCACCCTGGCCCCAGGGGTCTCCATCCTGCCCCAGGTGTCTTCATCCTGGCCCCAGGCGTCTCCATCCTGTCCCATATGATCTCCCATCCTGTCCCATATGATCTCCCATCCTGTCCCATGAGTCTCCATCCTGCCCCATGTGTTTTCATCCTGCCCCATGTGTTTTCATCCTGCCCCATGTGATCTCCCATCCTGGCCCATGTGTTTCCATCCTGCCCCCATATTGCGGCTTTCAGTACAAAAAGAAAAAAAACAAAGCTTTCTCCTTACCTGACTGCGCTCCAGTGGCATCCTCTTTCTCATTCATTCGAGGTGCGGACGTGTCAACACATGGCAATGACGTCGTATGCCAGAGACGTGCGAGCCAACGTCAGCTGCCGGTCTCTCACTGACTGTCTGCTGTTAACTGTTGCCGCGTAGGAAACCAGTGGCTTCCTGCATGGCAATATATTTGAACTGAATGTACATCTGAGGACACACATTCAGTTACTGAACTGGCGGAAACCTGCTCCTGGTGCCCGGTGAGCAGAAACAAAACTTTTGCTCACTGGGCCGCATAAAGGCAGTAATCCCCTGATGGCAGCCCTGAATGTGGCTACATTTTAACTTCTGTACTACACAGACCCTTGCCGTTCTCCTAAGCCAAACTTAGATTAAAATTTAGAACCGCAGGGTGTCTACATCTTGCATTTGTAATACAGATGTTAAAATGCTTCCACATTCTTTTGTGACTCTCCCAACTGAAGGATGAGGTAATGTCCTTTAAGAATGATGGCAGTTCAGTGGAAGGCTAAACATGTCCCATTTACAAGCAAGGTATATAGTTTCAGGACTAAAATCACTTCCTTGTAGAATTCTATTAAGCACTGAAATATTTTTACCATGTATTCAAGTGTCTTTATACATATTAGTTGCAAATTAATTACATTCTGTCACCTCCTGAAGAAACCAGTAGTAACATAAGCATGAGCACAAGTCATTCTCAAGAGAGGACACACCTAATCACATGTTCTTATGCTTGTTACTATGTCTAGGAGGATGCATAGCTTATTTTCCTTGGCGCGAACATCCAGCTGGCCAGTCCTTGATCAACCCAATTCCTGACATCTAAAGCTTGCTAGATAATGAAATGTTTTTCTATGACATGGCAGATGATTTTGGAACCTCAGCATGGTTCGTCTTTTCACTGTATTTCTGAGAGTTCATGTCAAAAATCTTCATGAAGTCAAACATGTGACTATGAGAAAATGTAAACTTGTATTAATTTTCTTGGAAGAATTTCATGGGATTTTGATTCTTTCGTTTTGAGATTTACTACTGCTCTTTAGTAGTGATGCAATTCAACTGAAAGATTAGTTGTTGAAATAGGGTAATTGGCTCAGGGGGAGTCCAAAACATTTGGGGAGATTTTAAGTAGAACAAGGAAAAAGTAGTAGGATTAAGTTGTTGCTTTCATCCTCCTGAATAATTGCTGTGATCTGAGTGATGGCCTAATTCTGAATCATTAATATACTTGTTAAAAGTTGGTTTCCAGCCTTCCAAAAATATAGTTAAATATGCCACCCATCGTCCCCAACCTAAAGGCTAATTTGCATGTGGCATGGGCAAGAGGGTAGACACACGCACAATCTAATCTTGAAGAAATGTAATGTCTTACCCATTTAAATTGTTGGAAAAATCAAATATTTTTGTATGCATGTTTCTTGGATTCTGAAGTGCTGTCAAATATCAAAATTCTGCTAGGACTGCATTTAATTTTCTTTTTCCGCTAACCTTTCATTTTCTGGCATAATAGGGAATTAGTATGTGGGGATATTGGTTCCTGAAGTTGAAAGTCTGCTAAAGATTTTGCTCATTTTCAGACTTGGCATCTTGAGAATTACAAAAATTGAAACTACAAAAACTACAGAAGTAGTAATGACTTATAGAAAACCTGCAATCAGATTTTTATACCCCAAACTATTGCTATCTATGTAAAAGCAGTGTAATACTGAGTACATCCATGCCTTAATTTTAGAAATCTGGGTTTATGTTTTAGAGAAAATCATTGAATTTCTATGCAAATGAAGTAGTCAGGCACTCCACTTCCAGCTCTGCTTCCTCTCTTCCCTATTCCCCACCTGCCGCTTGTTTCCTGTCGGTGATTGACAGGTCACTGTTTTTACAGTGACCTGCCTCTTCTGCCTGAGATCTCCTGCAAGCACCATCATTCACCAGGGAAATACAAGCACAATAAGGTCTTGATGAAGAAGACTGTGAGTGTCCGCTGCCATCTGCATTGTGCCAGACATTGACCGTCCTCTTCATTAGGATGACCGTTGTGAGGAGTAGCAGGAGTAAAGAAGACAGCCAGGGCCTGGTGCAATCTGCAAACTATGCAAATGGTGCCAAACACTGAAAGTCTTCTTCATCAGGACTGTACTATGCATGGATGACCTGGTGAATAACGGCTCTTGTACTAGCTCTTTGGCGGGATAGTTAGGTCACTGAAAGAAGAGTAACATTTCCATCACTGATGGAGGTGCCAGCCCACTGCAGTTGTGAGTCATTTGCATAACAATTCAGCAATAAATTTCTTTAAAATGTGAAAGCAAACTTCTAAAATAAAGGTATGGATGAAATGAGCATTACAATGTCTTTACATAAAGGACATCAGTTTGGGGTATAAAAAATCTTGTGATAGGTTTTCATTAAGGTCACGTTCACACGTTCAGTATTTGGTCAGTATTTTACCTCAGTATTTATAAGCCAAAACCAGGAGTGGGTGATAAATACAGAAGTGGTGACGTGTTTCTATTATACTTTTCCTCTGATTGTTCCACTTCTGGTTTTGGCTTACAAATACTGAGGTCAAATACTGACCAAATACTGAACGTGTGAACATTGCCTAAGAGTTGGAAGCAAATTTAAATTCTTAAATTCAGACATGATATATCTGAAAATTCACATCCTGCTCTGTTTCCTCATTTTTGAACAGCTTGAAAAGGATTCTATTCTGGTTGTATAAACACTTGACCTCTGTAGCCAATCACTGCCCACAGCGAGCATGTCACCCACCAGAGAAAGGAAGCAAAGATACCAGTGATGGGGGATGGGGGGGCTGAGCCAGCACTAGACTAGCACCAGGGATTGGAACGTTATTACTTCCCCTCTGCTTTCCTGACAGTCCCAGAAGACTAATCATTGTTAGAGCTCATTCACATGCCAGTTTTTCACGTTTGAGTGCAATCCATGTTATTCATGCATAGCTCTCGTACCTATGAGTCTAGGGGCTGTTCACATGTCCATGATGTATTGCACACAGAGTTTTCCATGCAAATTCACAGAGATATGTCCAACGTTGAGAGGCAGACACAGACAATGTTCACCTAAAATACCAACAGCACTTTAAATCTTATTCATCTCCAACGTCTTTTGTTGTCTGGGAAGTGTTAGGTATAAGCTAGAGGTTCAATAACCGACTTGTGGGTATCCCTAGCTGTTAAGAGTCCCTGAGTAGTTTACACATTTGCCCTCCCTACTATCTGGCCTCGGTTAACACATTTCTAATGTAAAATAATCCTAAACTGAGGAATGAACCCAAATGTTTTATTTAGATATAAATATTGTATTTGCTGGTGTGGGTGGCAGGCCATCGGTTTACACCATAAAGCTCTCTACCTAATGGCTTTAATTAAACTGTTAGTGTGCCTTACGCAGCAATAGATTTTATAAAGCTTTATATTTGTTTAGGTGCCCAGTGTACGCTCCAGCCTGTCTATCTGCGATGGCGCCAGTCACTTGGTTGTTTTCATCATTTCAGACATTTAACTTTCCTCATCACAAACACCCTGAGAAGCTATTTTAGCCAGAGTATCACATTTAATAACTAACATTCCTTTTTGTGTCTTATATGACTGAATTGCTCAGCTTTATTCTGTCCCTCTCTGAACTGAAGTAGTATTATATAAGGATAGACATTTACATTGCTTCGGGTGGAAATTCCAGTTAGCTTCATTGGTTCTTCAATGTGGTATTACTTCCTACAGACTGAAGACTTGCAGCCGCAATAAACTTCCTCACGTTGCTAATAGATTTCTGGAAGCTTGTTTGAGGTTTTAAATAGCGTTGGCAAATGCAATCAATACTTTATTGTAACCAAAAGTATACATGCCATTCCAGATTCTACCATTACAGACTAAAGCGGAAAATAAAATCTGTCAAAACCAATTGTTGATATTTATTTCCACAACATGTGACCGCAAGGCCACAATTATTCAGCCTATTTTCCATAGCAGTAGAAAATATCCCTTATATTTCATGGCTGATCCACAATAATGCTATAATTTGATGCACAACAGGCCAGGATACAGCATGAACAGACTTCTAAATTTTTTTATTGGTAGCCCTACTGAATAAAGGGGCTTCTCACCATAGGATTTTTTTTAACTAGCTGATTCATTCCTTCACTGCCACACTTCTCCCTAATGTGAATGGTCACCTACCTACCATGCAAGACACATGATCACCAAGTGCTGTACTCTTACTACTAGGTATGGCAGAACTTAAAGGTTAACCGTTATTTTCATTTTTATTTCATAAGTTAATAGTACTCATGAAATTAAGCAACTTTGTAATATATTTTTTCAGAGAAATCTGCTTCTTTCTCCTCCTGGGTTGATCTTTCATTCTCAATTTAAGGGTAAAATTGAGGTTCCCATTAGTGAGATATGAGATGGCAGATGGTGCTTCTAAAACCTTATGGAGAAGGGAAGATGGAGGGTGAGGGAGCAGCTTGGGGTAGGCACAGACATTCTGCTGCAAGTTCTGAAACAATTACAGTTCTCCATAGAAGTTTATGAGTACCAACTGGCAACTCCTATCTCTGTAATGGATAAGTTTGTCTTCACTGAGCACAGATTTTAACCATGAATTGAAAATTTTGATCATGGATGATTTGAAATAGAAAGAAGCTGATTTCTCTGACAAAGTTTCTTATTTTAACTTGTACTATTGATTTACGAAAAGACATTCAAACGATGGTTACTATGATAAAACGCCAGTAAGATTACACCCTGCATTTACACACAGAGGTCATTTTGCAGCTTTTAACCAGAGCAGCCCCGTGCCGCTGTGGTCATTTAAGGGTATGTGCCCACATTGCGGAAATGAAGCGGAAAATTTGCGCTTCATTTCCACATGTCATTTCCCGGAAAAACGCATGCGGAATTTCGCAAGCGTTTATCGCGCGTTTTCGACATGCGGAATTGCCTTGCTTTTTTTATTGCATTGAAAAGGCAATTCCGCATGCGGAAACGCAAAATGAATGAACATGCTGTGGATTTTTGTGTGCATCAAAAACGCTGCGGAAAAATCCGCAGCATGGACATAGAACTTGCGGATTCTCATTGGGGACCATGGGGTGCGGATTACCAAGCGTTTTACAAGTGTTTCCGCTGCGGAAATTCCGCATCAAATACACTTGTAAAACGCTACGTGGGCACATACCCTTACTGTATCCTTGCACAATCAATTGAACATGAAGGGATAGTTGTTTTCCAGCAAGATTCAGTAATTGTGCAGGGAAACAGTAGAAAGTCAGCAGCGGCACAGGGCTGCTGCAGTTTAAAGCTGTAGGATGACCGCTGTGTCTAAACGCAGCCTTAAGAAAAATAGACTTGAAACATGAATGCATCCCTATTTCTCTGCGCTGCCCACAAGCATGCACTTTCCAACTCTACATGACTGCAGTGTTACAAGTTTGCTTCAGCACATTATGAATATAAGAGGACATTTAACACAGAGAAACCACAGATTGCCCACATACATCAGACACAGATATGAGGATACCTTATGCAGCTTTTTAATACGGAATGTGAATGAAAGTTGTGCAGTTTTAACAGACCCTATGTATAGTCAGATAGGATTTGTGCATAAGGTTCTCCTGTGGGCTCTAAGCTCAATACCTTTAAGGGAGCACCAGATGAAGTCCACGGCATTGGCCTGGAACATGTTGTATAGTAAATAAAAATGTGCTTTTTTTCATCGTTATCAACTAGCTTTGACTAATGGGCAGGAACTGGGACAATGGTGCACTCACTGTCTCTATTTGATGACTACCTTAGAAAGGACTCTTTTGCCTTTTTACCTTTCTTCCTTTATTGTGACTAAATTCTAAGATTCTAAGAAAGAAAGAAAAACTATTTTTTTACATGTCGATCGCACTAATGGCTCATACACATAACCATTTGCATTATAGTGTAAACTAAATACAAAATTTCATAAGCTTAGCTTTATATGATATCAGGATTCCAGAAGCCACTGCCTTGCCTCCCTAACCTTTATCCCATCTCTAGGATGAGTTAAAGGGGTTGTCCGGTCAAAACTGATAAATCTGCAGTCGCTCTGTCTGACTACAGACTTATGAATCCCATCAGCGCATGCACCGTACGCTGCGGGGATTTTCCGGTTGCAGACCCAGGAACGGAGGGTATGTGACAGTTAGGGTGATTAATGAGTGGAACAGGCTGCCACGAGAGGTGGTGAGTTCCCCTTCAATGGACGTCTTCAAACAGAGGCTGGACAGACATCTGTCTGAGATGATCTAGTGAATCCTGCTTTGAGCAGGGGGTTGGACCAGATGACCCAGGAGGTCCCTTCCAACTCTACCATTCTATGATTCTATGATTCTATATGTTATACATACCCCCAGGCAGTGGGCGCGGCCTCACTTCATTCACTTGTATTGAGCAGAGGTCACGCCCCAACCAGCAATGCGGATGGCCAGGGTATTTATAACTCATACATACCTGTTATGATCTGCTACAAGAACTAAGGAAAGATAGGAAAACTGTCCCTACAATAGAACTAAGCTGATTCCCTACGATGCAGCGGGCAACCTGTTCCTTGTGAACAGACCCGCCTTCGTCCTCAGCTAGTCTGAACGCAGACCTATAGATATAAGGAAGGGGTCCCTAAAAGTACTAAGGACTGGGACAAAATTGGACACCTCCTAGCAGAAGTTGTAGCGGAGCAAAAAGACAAACAGACAAAAATACTTAGAGGTCCAAGGACCAAGCAAACTATAGAGATAGGTACAAAGCACCTGGCTAGATTAAGAGTCAAAGTAACACTGAAGTCCAGCAAAGCCAGAAGGGCGGAGCTGGAAAAAATAGGCAGCAGGTCACGTGACCACAAAATAGAAAAAAACTAACAGGAGGGTTCTAACAGTACCCCCTCTTCTATGAGGATCCTCCGGATCCTCCAGGCCCAGGCCTGTCGGGAAACCTCCTGTGAAACGCTCTGATAAGTCTAGGAGCAGAGACATCATCTGCCCTTACAAAGGAGTTATCCTCAGGACCGAAACCTTTCCAAGCGACGAGATACTGCAATCTCCCTCTATGCCTTCTGGAATTCAGGATACGAGAAATTTCATACTCACCGTCTTCCACCACCGGAGGAACTGTGACAGTGGCATCCCTATCCGATACATCAGCTTTTTTCAACAAGGAAACATGAAACACCGGATTAATTTTCCAGGAGGAGGGAACCTCCAACCTAACAGCAGACTGGTTAACCACCTGAAGCACCTTAAATGGTCCCACAAACTTCGGACCCAATTTCTTAGAAGGAATCCTCAACCGCAGATTCTTTGAGGACAACCAAACCATGTCACCAACAGCAAAACAAAACCTCTTGACGTTTCCTGTTAAAATACTTCTTAGACTTGTTAGCCTCTTGAAGGTTACAACGTACATCAGTCCAATCTCTCTCCAAATCACCGAAAAAATTCTCCTCCTCCGGCACAGTGGACACCAATTTGGAGAACGAACCAAACGACGGATGTCTCTCAGTACAACAAAAAACCGGAGAACACCCAGCAGAAGAGGATGTATGGTTGTTAAGAGCGAATTCAGCAAGTGGCAAAAACTCAGACCACCCCTCTTGATTGTCTGCCACAAAACAACGCAAAAACTGTTCAACATCCTGGTTCTTTCTTTCTGTCTGTCCATTAGACTCAGGATGATACCCAGATGAAAATGACAAATGGACTCCCAACCTGTCACAAAAGGCTCGCCAAAAACGAGCCACAAACTGAGGTCCCCTATCAGAAACAATGTCGGTGGGAACGCCATGGAGTCTGACAATTTCCTTGACAAAAGCCTTAGCGAGTGTCTTAGCGCAGGGTAGTTTAATGAAAGGAACCAAGTGACACATCTTGCTAAAACGGTCCACGACCACCCAGATGACAGTGAAACCCTCGGACACAGGAAGGTCAGTAATAAAATGCATTGCAAGATGCGTCCAAGGTGCACTAGGAACCTCCAGAGGACAAAGCAACACCGCAGCAGGAGCATGTGAAGCCTTTGACCTGGCACACACAGTACATTGACGCACCCATTTATTGATTTCCTTCTGCCACCCAGGCCACCAAAAACTGCGACCTACCAGTCTCTTAGTCTCAGAAACTCCTGGATGACCTGCCAACCGAGACTCATGATACTCCACAAACAACTCTCTCCTAAAGGTTCTAGGTACAAACAACCTCCCATGGGGAGTGTTAGATGGGGCATCCTCCTGGGCTTTCAGAATCCCATCTTCCAAAACGGAGTCCAATGCTACTCCTCCCTGTAAAATGCTCTCCTCCTCCTCGGTACCAACCATGGGAGAAAAACTGCGAGATAAAGCATCAGCTTTAACATTCTTAGTACCCGGGATGTAAGTAACAGAAAAATTAAACCGCGAAAAAAACAGTGCCCACCTAGCCTGACGGGCATTCAAGCGCTTGGCAGCATCTAGATAGATCAGATTCTTATGATCAGTGAAAACCTGAATGGGAAATTTAGCACCTTCCAAGAAATGACGCCAATGTTCAAATGCGAGTTTGATAGCCAGCAATTCCCGATTACCAACATCGTAATTAAGTTCGGTTTCAGAATTTTTTTTCGATAAAAAAGCACAGGGATGAACCCCATCCTTTTTCTCCTGAGACAAAACGGCACCGACCCCCACCGAAGAAGCATCAACCTCGACCAAAAAAGGCTTGGTCTCATCAGGCTGCATAAGGATGGGCGCAGAACTGAACCTCTCCTTGAGATACACAAAAGCTTCAATGGCCTCAGTAGTCCACTGGACCATATTCGCACCTTTCCTGGTGAGATCGGTCAGCGGCTTAACAATTATAGAAAAATTCTTAATGAATTTTCTGTAATAATTGGCGAAACCCAAAAATCTCTGTATCGATTTTAAACCAATAGGCCATTCCTGAACAGCCTGAACCTTCACCGGGTCCATCTCAAAGCCCTCGCTGGAGATAACGTAGCCCAAAAAAACTAATTCTCTGCACAGCGAACTCGCATTTCTCCAGCTTAGCAAAAAGTGAATTGTCTCTTAATAACTGCAATACCTCACGTACGCTCTGCCAATGAGAATCCAGATCTGGCGAATAAATCAAAATGTCATCCAAATACACCACCACATTCTTACCAATCAAAGGTCTCAAGATGTCTTTAATAAGGTTTTGAAAAAACACGGGTGCATTGGTAAGACCAAAAGGCATAACCAGATTCTCAAAATGACCCACCGGAGTGTTAAAAGCAGTCTTCCATTCATCACCCTCCTTCATTCGCAACAGATTGTATGCCCCCCAGAGATCAATTTTAGAGAACCACTTGGCCCCCACTAACTGGTTAAACAAGTCAGGAATTAACGTCAGTGGGTAGGAATTGTGTACTGTAATTTTATTAATTTCGCGAAAGTCCAGACATGGACGTAAACCACCGTCTTTTTATTTAACAAAAAAAAATCTAACAGCCACAGGTGACTTAGAAGGTCTAATGTGACCAGCAGCCAAGCTCGTCTGTATGTATTCCTCCAAGGCTTTTCTTTCAGGGATAGTAAGATTAAATAAGCGACTCTTGGGAAGAGTAGCTCCAGGAACAAACTCAATGGTGCAATCATAGTCCCTATGAGGAGGTAGAATTTGTGACTCCTCCCCTGAAAAAACCTTCCAAAAATCCTGAATAGGTACAGGTAATTCCCCTCTTTCCACAGCAGCAATGCGACCGTTACAACATTTATCATAACACTTAGGACTCCAAGATTTAATCTCATTAGTAGACCAGTCCATTAAAGGATTGTGCAGTTTTAACCAAGGAAAACCTAACACTACTGGAGAAGATAAATTATTTAATACCACTAAATCCAACTTCTCTTGGTGAATACCATTAATAGTGAGGGGAAATTCAAAAACCTTGTGAGTAACACATTTCAAAGGAGTGTTATCAACAGCAACCACAGAAATAGGAGATGACAAAGGTTTAGGTTCCAATTTAAGTTTTTCCAAAAATCCCTTATCAATCACATTTAGTGTAGAACCACAATCCACAAAAACCTGAAATTCAATCAACTCCTCCTGCAATGAGGTACTCCCGGAAAGAAATACTCCCTTAGAGTTTAAACAAGCAATACGGGCGTAACTGACCTTTTTTTTTCTTTGTTTAACAGAAGCTCACAGTTCTTAACAAAATGGTCAGATTTACCACAGTAAAAACACAATCCCTTGGAAAACCTGCGGTCTTTTTCCTGAGAGCGGAGTGGCATCACCCCAATCTCCATCGGTTCTCGTCATCCGAGCAGACCCTCTGATGACTAGGAGCTGCCATAGCAGGAGTTTTCTCCTCATTAACCCTGGCACGCAGTCTCCTGTCCACCCGTATAGCTAATTGCATGGCTTCTTGCAAGTTTCCAGGTGCAGGGAAAGCAATCAGCAGATCCTTAACCCTACCACTTAGACCAGCAAGAAACAAACATTTTAACGCCGAATCATTCCATCTCACTTCAGAAGACCACCTTCTGAAGTGTGTACAATAATTTTCAACATCACCTGACCCCTGCTTTAAACGTCTCAGTTGTGTCTCAGCAGAAGAGACTCGATCAGGATCGTCATACAACAACCCCATAGCAGAAAAAAATCCTCCACTGAAGTAAAACACGGATCATTAGGTTGGAGAGAAAAGGCCCATCCCTGTGGTTCCTTGCGCAAAAGTGACATGATAAACCCAATGCGCTGTGATTCATTCCCAGAGGACCTGGGTCTCAAACAAAAATATAATAAACAAGCATTTTTAAAGGAAAAAAAATCTTGTTTACCATAAAAAAAATCAGGCAGTCCTACCTTCGGTTCAACAAAATGCGCTCCATGACAGCTACTCACGTGTTGCTGGAGCTCGGCCACCTCAAGAGACAATCCCTGCAGGCGTTGAGCCAATTCCTGAACAGACACCATGCTGATCTCCGGATCTCGTTCCTTAGGATTTTTTTTTTTCTTTTGATTTTGGGCTGGACTCACTGTTATGATCTGCTACAAGAACTAAGGAAAGATAGGAAAACTGTCCCTACAATAGAACTAAGCTGATTCCCTACGATGCAGCGGGCAACCTGTTCCTTGTGAACAGACCCGCCTTCGTCCTCAGCTAGTCTGAACGCAGACCTATAGATATAAGGAAGGGGTCCCTAAAAGTACTAAGGACTGGGACAAAATTGGACACCTCCTAGCAGAAGTTGTAGCGGAGCAAAAAGACAAACAGACAAAAATACTTAGAGGTCCAAGGACCAAGCAAACTATAGAGATAGGTACAAAGCACCTGGCTAGATTAAGAGTCAAAGTAACACTGAAGTCCAGCAAAGCCAGAAGGGCGGAGCTGGAAAAAATAGGCAGCAGGTCACGTGACTAACAGGAGGGTTCTAACAATACCCTCCATTCCCGGGACTGAAACTGGCGAATCCCCGCAGCGCACTGTGCTGAGGGGATTCATGAGTCTGCAGTCACACAGAGTAACTGCAGACTTATCGTTTTTGACTGGACAACCCTTTTAAGGGTGGTATTTGCTTAAAATATGCCCTAAGATCAGCCACAGTGTTGGTTTCTCATGAGAGCTGTATAAGACAAATTATATCCATAGGCAAAATTAAACATGACATAAAAAAACAAGAGGTGTGGTGAGGAAGTACAGTAGTGTCCCATAGGATTTTATTCTGGCTCTGTGGAAGTCATAGCTTGTAAAGCTATAGCATGAGCCCTAACAGTCTGCCAGGGTTTCTTCAAGTTTTTATATCAGTGGTTGAAGTCCATGACAAAATTAACTTAATTTTATTATTTATTATTGTCACCCAAACCCAGTAAGACATTAAAGGAAATCTGTCAGCAGGTTTTTGCTATCTCATCTGAGAGCTGCATGATGTAGGCAAAGAGACCCTGAATCCAGTGATGTATCACTTAGGTTACTGGGTGCAGCCATTCTGACACAATCAGAGCTTTTAGATTTAGAATGAAGCAGAGCTAAAAAATGTAAAAAAGAGGCAGGTTACTGAATAATCAGTGAACTGCACAAGAAACAGAGGAGGCTGGTGCAGGGTGGGTGGGGGTTGGAGAACGAGAAGAAGACCCTGTCCCTCAGCTGATCATTTTTCAACTTTACATTTTTCTTTATTTTTCTTAACCTGAAGGTTAGAATCATGGATTTATTTATTAATTTATCTGACATGAATGAACAATGTGATTAATTTCTCTACCCTGAGATGGTTAAACAATTTGTTTCTCTCCTATTTGTCCTATTCTGGATTTAGTGCCTTTGTGCAAGTTAAATTTTGCTAATACACTTGACAAATATTTACTTTAGCATTAAATTATTTTTAAGTATGTTCCAGGCTAATGCACATCCTTTGCCAGCTGAAATGTTTCTTTTTCATTATCCTGATGCTTGTGCGAATGACTAATTTGGGTATTTTTAACAAAAGGGCAGTTAATTTTGGAGTTTTGGTGATATGAATAGATTAGTAATTTATAAAAGGGCCAAAACCTGGACTCCCATGCAATAGTGGAGTAGTGGTCTCCTTCATCACATCCCGGTACAGTACCTGCTTTGAAACTATACTTTTCAGAATGAACACCACAGATTAAAGGGAATCTGTCGGCAGGTTATTTTCTATGGAATCTGAGGACAGCATGAGGTAAGGGTTAAAACACAGATTTCAGCGATGCCCTCCTTATCAAGCAACATGGTTTTGTTTACTTTCAATAATTGTTTTAGCACCAGTAGTTTATCATTGTTGGGACACAGTAGTGCAGCCTCCTGGTCTGGCTCCGCCCCCTCCTGGAATAAGTAGCTCTGGGTCTATAGCCATTGTATATACAGAGCATGGTATGGGCGGGGTTAGCTTTCTCAGCTCTGCTGCATACTAAATCTAAAAACTCTGATTTGCGTCAAAACCGCTGCACTCAGTATTCTTAGTGATACATCGTTGGATTCAGTTTCTCTTTGCCTAAATCAGGCTGCTCACAGATGAGGTAGCAAAAACCTGCTGTCAGATTCCCTTTAAACTTTGTTCACACATTGTGCCAGCAAGAAATAATGAAGCGTTTTACCTGCAGGATTGTGAATGAAGCTCTAGGCAGACAAATGTCTGTTGTCCTTGTGTTTATCTGTCTGTTGGTCCTGTAGCTATCAAATTAAGCAAAAACATACAATTATGTTAGGCTGTAATTTGTACAATATATATGTCTACTTTTCCTTGATTTATTTTGTATCTTTTAAGAAGTTAAAGTGTACAAATGATGCCAAAAGCTATAAAATGATCTAATTCATAACATAATAATAGTTGCTTAGTTCCCAGCAAAGGTTTTTGGTATCCAAAATCCCTTTTGGATTTCATCCTGTCTGCAAATGCCACTTGTATACAGATGTAAAGTTTAAGCAAATGTCCTATTTAGGGAGACTACACATTAGCTATTTCTATTCTAAATTTTGAAAAAACTTTACACATTCTTTAATCTAGAACACGTTTTTGTGATGCATAATATAATAAATTAAACGATACACACATCAGTAGCTTTTCTTCATGTATTCTAGATTATGTTGCTGTAGAGCAGGGAATCTAAGTCTGAGTTCACAAATTTGTATTATACGGTCTGTGCTCAAGCCGCAGTATCCCCCCTGACTGTGGCTTTCCTGTGACTAGCTAACAGCCTCTTATATGAGGATATGAATTAAGCCCAATAAATATATTTTATCAATACAAACTATTTAGACTCTGTTCACATTGTCATCATGTCTTTCATTTCTAACACATTTTTCAGTAGTGAAAAAGTAGAATTTTATTAGTCTTCAAGCCATGGGATCTCTAATTTAAAGGGAATCTGCCACTAGTTTATACTTGTTAATTTGATAAAAGCGTAAAACAGGGATAGAGGTCATGATGTTAGAGCTGTGCCACTTACTACATTTTTATCTGCTAGTCCTCTCAATGGGGAAATCTTTATAACCCCACCCACACCATTGATTGACAGTAGTGATGATCGAGCGTGCTTGGTTAACCCTTTCACCGAGCACACTCGGGTGCTGCCCTAGTAACTATGTTCGAGCTGCCGCGGCTGCATGTGTCGCGGCTGCTAAACCGCTGCAACACAAGCAGGGATTGCCTCTTTGTTAGACAGCTGCGACACATGCAGGGATTGCCTATCAGATGTGACACATGCAGCTGTGGCAGCTCGAACATAGTTGTCAAGCACGCAGAAAATACTGGGGCAGCAACCGAGCATGCTCGGTGAAAGGGTTAAGCGAGCGCTCTCGATCTTCACTAATTGACAGCTTTCTGCCTACACTATGCATAGGCTGAAAGTGGGCAATCATTGGAAGGGGTAGCAGAGTTGAATTTAGGTTTTCCTACACCCAGACAAAAGTTAAGTTTGGCGCCTCCACCTATACACAGCTTAACAGGTTTGAGTGGTTGTCATATGAGCGCTCATATGCGATTTGAATTCTTACAGTCACCTGCTTATTAGCTGCTCTTACTAATTCTCTCAATGTTCAGCTAAAAATCATATACCCAGCTTCATTGAGAGAAGCAGAAAGAGAAGGTAGTCGGCACATGACCATCAGAATGAAAATCACATATGAGTGGTCATGTGATGACCGCTGTAATTGGCAAGCAAAGCTGAATAAAGACAGTGAGTATATTACATGCTGTTAGGATTTGGCAATACAATACCAGAACCACCATCAGTACAGAAAAACTGCATCACAACCATCATAGGTACAGGAATACATCACAAGAAATACAATCAGTACATCAGTGTATCACTAAAACCATCAAATTGCAAAAATGCAGCATTACAACCATTATCAGTACATAAATACATGACCACTTCAACGATCAGTACAGCAGTACATCAACAGAACCATTATTAGTACATGAATACATCACCAAGATTAGTACAGCAATCAATTGCAGTGTCAGTATCGCTTTTATCTCCTCTTATGTCCTTAACAATGGTAAGAAGATACTGGGAGTTAACTGTCAACATCAGAATGCTGTCCCTATAGGAAACATGTACTGGTGAGACGTAATCAGTATCACAAATAAACATTTACATCCAGGTATCTTATAGATGACATTTTCTCTGATTAGACTAGTTCTCTTTCTTTTCTTCTCCATCTTGTCCAGATGCAATGATGTGATGACTTTTCACATCCACAGCCCCAGTCCCAGTGTGCTGAGGGGGGGGAGGGTGCATCACACTCACTTGTGGGCTGTAGGTCTCTGCTTCCTCCAGGCTTCTGTCTTCGAGAGCCGCCACACACAATGCATCGGACACCAAGTTCTTTGCAACATTCAAACTTTTACTTAACAATCCAAGTTCATCAGGTAGATACAGGTGGGATAGGGCATAGCAATGCAGATTTTCTCCCTCCTTAGCACAACTCCTCTTCTTTTCTGTCACACGCTCATTCTGGACTAACTTAACCCCGCTAACTCCATCAGCCTCAGTGATTCGCTGTCCATTCTGGCAGTGCACCCGGGACCAGCCACCTGCTCCCCATGTAATTCCATGTTCACCGACCTCGAGATGTCAGAAGACCAGGCCCGCTGCTTGGTACCTGGCCCAAGCCGTAGGCTACAGATGTTACAGGAATACCCATTATAGATTTAAATTTGCCTCCCACTGCCTCACATGACTGACGCATGCTGTTCTAGCAGCCCACTGCAGCTGAATTTGGACGTCACACTAGTCACTTCACTACCTCTGACTGAACTGACTGAAACAAGGACGTGCCCTCTCCCTTATCTTAACTATGCCCCTCCCAACTGGGAAATCCCCTAAACACATTAACTAAGCCCCTCCCACACTGGAGCTAGACCAATCATCCTTCTGTTGCTGGCCAAACTTCACCCACTTAACATCAGTCACTACCTCTAACAGCATGAATTGAACTTCTTATTTCTATTGTGCCCACACCCTTACACATGGGCTCCACTCTGTACTCTCCTATAAAATATTGCCTCCCCACTATCCACCCTTATGAGCTATAACCAATGCTGTCTGCCAAATCCTGCTCCTGTGGGGTCGCAAAATGCTGCCCCCTCGGAGACACCTCGAGCTGCCGCATGAGGCAGCACAACAATGCACCCCTGCTGGCTTCAAATGCCCTGCCTGATGAGGGCCAACAGCCCGAAGTACCGTGTCTGCAAATTGAGATTCTGATTTGGCTATTATCCTAAGTCATATTGCACAACTCGTTAAAGGGTTGATTGTAACGTGTAGGATTGCTGCTTCCAATAGGTGGCGCCATAGAGTTCAAGTCCTGTTTTTCTCTGAAGAGGCAATTTGCATATAACATTTCCTAGACGAGCATTGCACCGCAAATAAGCCTCCTTAGCTTGACATGCCAGAGCCGGTATTTCACTCTCCACAAGGAGAAACGTTACCCCTTAGACGTCGGTCTAGAGCCTCTCACCTAGCCAAATCAGTTCTCATACTTTGTACTGACGAGGGCCAACAGCCCGAAACACCGTGTCTGCAAATTGAGATTCTGATTTGGCTATTATCCTAAGTCATATTGCGCGACTTGTTAAAGAGTTGATTGTGACTTGTAGGATTGCTGCTTCCAATAGGTGTCACTATAGAGTTCAAGTCCTCTTATTCTCTGAAGAGGCAATTTGCATTTTAAATTTCCCAGAGGAGCATTGCACTGTGAATAAGCCTTCTTACCTTGACATGCCAGTGCTGGTATGTCACTCTCCACCAGTAGAAACGTTACCCCTTAGACCTCAGTCCAGAGCCTCTCACCTAGCCAAATCAGTTCTCATACTTTGCACTGATGAGGGCCAACAGCCCGAAACACCGCGTCTGCAAATAGAGATTCTGATTTGGCTATTATCCTAAGTCATTTTGCACAACTTGTAAAAGGGTTGATTGTGACTTGTAGGATTGCTGCTTCCAAT
The DNA here is from genome assembly GCF_046119375.1 of Phyllobates terribilis. Lineage (NCBI taxonomy): Eukaryota > Metazoa > Chordata > Amphibia > Anura > Dendrobatidae > Phyllobates > Phyllobates terribilis. The sequence goes on along the minus strand of NW_027362763.1, from coordinate 914,713,214 downwards.
AGGTGGCGCTATAGAGGCAATTTGCATATTAAGTTTCCCAGAGGAGCATTGCATGGCGAATAAGCCTCCTTACCTTGACATGTCAGTGCTGGTATGTCACTCTCCACTTGTAATAGTGGTGTCAATACATTGACCTAAAGTGTTTTTTTATTGAATATTATTCTCTTGCATTTTTTACATCATCTATAGTGTCTCCTGATGAGTCGTCTAGGTAATAGGGATGATGAAACATGTTGAGATCAATTACGTCAGACACCTATTCTAGTCTAGATCTCCTATTTTGGAGACTGATCTGTTTTTATTCTATTAGTCATTTCCTGGATGTCACACTGGGTTTTGAGATACACAGTGCACTTTTGTAGTAATATTTGGGGTTATTTGAATGTAATAATAAAAGTTTTCGTGTTATCCCTTCTCCGTGAGTTGACCGGAACCTAAAACTTATATTGACAAATACATCAAGTTTATGTAAAAACTCGATATTTACAGTATTGACCCTTATTTTTAAAGACTTCTGCAATTCTCCCTTGAACTCCCTTGCATGAAAAGCAACCCCACACATGAATTGTCTGAGGATGCTTTACTGTTGACATGACACAGGGACTCATGCTAGCTGTCATTTTTTCTTCTCCTGACAATCATTCTTCCAGATGTCCCAAACAGTCTGAAGGGGGCTTCATCAGAGAAAATAACTTTACTCCAGTCTTCTGCAGTCCATTCTCTATACTTCGTGCCGAATAACATTGTCTTTGATGTTTTTCTTGGAGAAAAGTGGCTTCTTTACTGCCCTTCTTAACATCAGGCCAGCCTCCAAACGTGTTTATCTCACTTTGCCTGAAGATGCGCGGACACCTGCCTGCTGACATTTTTTCTGAGCAACATCTGCCCCGGTGTTGAACCGATCTCATAGCTGAATCCTCTTTACAGCAAATGCATCTCTCTCTTTGAACTTCTTGATGATGCAATAAATAATTGTTTTAGGGGCAATCTTGCAAGCAGCAAGGTCCTTGCCTGTAAAGCCCTTTTGATGCAAAGCAATGATCACTGCACTAGTTTCCTTAGAGATAACCATGGTTAACAGAAGAAGAATATGGTTTCAAGCACCAGCCCCCTTTTAAAGTAACCACTCTGCTCTTACAATTCAATCAGCATGACAGATTAATATTAGATGCCTTGTCCTAGTTAACACTTTTTCCCAAGCTAACGAGAAGATCACTGAAACGATGTAAGCAGGGCTAAAAATCAGTGGAAATTGAGTTTTTGTGAGTGTTGATTTTCCAGGCAAGGAATGACTTTACATTTTTTGCAAATTATCTGATCACTCGTCATAAAAATCTGGAAGTAAATGTAAATTGCCAATATAAAAAGTGAAGCAGCAAACTTTGTGAAAAGCAGAATTTAAGTCCGTATCAAAAGTTTTGGCCACGATTGTATAACTCATGCGTCATGAAACATTTTATGCGCAAACAGTGCATGACCGAAATGATTTGTAGACATTTTTCCACATGGCTCTCATTGTTCTGTAGGTACTGTATTTGTCTGTAACATGTTGACTGAGATTACACATTGTCCTTTGCTCTTGCATAAACTGACAATATGCCCAGAGAAAGTCCTGAGCATATTTCCTTAATCTAAGAAAATACATGTTTCTATTTTTAATTCATTTTTTGTGCTGAAGTCCATTATATTTGAAATTGTAAAATGTTACCACTTACAATATTTCTATTGCTGCAGGGCACATTTCTGAGCAGTAGTATTAGAAGTAATCCTTTACATGTGGCAAGATATAGTCTCATCTGTGGATGATTTAGATTGAAATGAAAAAGAAGCAGGGAATAGTTATCTATAAACTTTGGGTGCATGAGAGGTGTATCAGGCAATGATGGCCATATGGTATAAAACTCAGTTTTACAAATATGGATACATACTTTAGTTTTTCATTGTCTGCTAACAGATAATGTTAACTAATTGAGATATGTTGTACTATGTTCATGCTGCAACGGAGCACTACAATGCGGATACTGGAAAATTTTCCTATGCACATATTCACATGCAAACAGACATCTCACAAACATATACAAATGAATAACTTTTCATACATTAGTTATTTTTTTTAAAGATCCGTGTTTCCACTCCAGTAAAGGGAATCTGTCACCAAGTTTTTGCTACCTAAAATGAGAACAGAATGATCTAGGGTCAGAAAACCTGATTCCAGTGATGTGTCACTTACAGGGCTGCTTTTTGTAGTTTTGATAAGATCACTGTTTATAAGCAGGAGATTATCACTAGAGGGCTAGTAATCATGCTGGCACGTAGTTCTCCATATTCATGAGCTCTGTATAACCTCACAACTGATTGGCAGCTTTCTGCCTTTACACAATGTAGATAGAAATCTGCCAATCAGTGATGTGGGTGGTGTTATAAAGAGCTCAGAATTCAGAGAACTGGTAGATATACATCAGATAACACAGTGATTTTATCAAAAGTGCAGAAAGCAGCCCAGTGATTGACACATTGCTGGAATCATGTATAACAACAAAGATTAGAGGGCACCATCAGGTAAGTGGAATCAATCTGCAGCATTCAAAAAAACGAGCAAATGATATGAAACACAAAGAAACATGCTGTAAACCAGGGACCACCACGAGCAATACTTTATTGGTACACAAAGAACCACACGCTATATAATTTAAAAACATTTAAAAATCACAAAAATCACATCAATCCACAATAGAACTGTACCTTCCCTTTCGTCATCCCACAAAATATGTAGATGAGAATTATATACTAGAGCAACTTATCATAAGAATAATGTGCTAACAATGTGAACAGCACCATGTGTGACAACTATCTAAATAGCTCTATCTATCACATTCCCTTTACATAGGACCTGTAATCAGTGTTTTATGGTCACAAACAAAAGGTAGTTATGTATAGGTCATTGTTCAGCAATTAAAATGATGGCTGTATCTTACTGATTTGTTTCTTCATTGCACAGAAATCCTTTTTTTATTCATATTTTAAATGTTGAACAATGACCAATACATCACTACCTCTGGTTGCCTCCCTAAACACTGCTGACAGGTTCCCTTTAAACTCAGCACTTGTTCTATTTTGGTATGTTCTTGCAGTGTTTGAGGCTCTGGTAAAAGTGGGTGGCACACAGAAGTCATCTAAGGCTATGTGCACACTATGCATTTTTGATGCGTTTTCGCTGTGTTTTTTCCACGCAGAAATGCACCAGAAATGCAAGGTAATCCATATGCCAGCTAATGCAATGACAATCCTGATGTGCTGTGCACATGATCAGGAATTTTCCACTCTGGATTGTCATTGCGTTTAAATCTGCAGCAAGTCCATTCTTTGTAGCGTTTCTGCAGCGTTTCCTGCACATTGAGGTCAACTGAACCGCAGCAAACCCTCAGGTATAAATATATCTGCGAATTTGCTGCGGATATTTGCTGCGTATTTGACTGACTCAATTCAAGTCAATGAGTCAAATACGCCACAAAAACGCAGCAAAAATGCACAAAAGAATGGTTCCCGGGCCAGGCAAGAAGACTACTCCTCCCATCATCCGACTGCTGCTGATAACGGCAAGAGTGACGCAGGGGAGTGTTAAAAAATAAAAAAAGTAAAAATCTACATTAAAATAACAGACACCTTATTCTCACCTGTCCGGCGACCCATTCACCCAGCGGCTGGCGGTACACTGATGGGAGCACACTCGCTGCCGTCAGTGTACATCACTGCGCTGCTGGCTGAGTTCACCAGAGTTCATCAGCCGGAGATCAGCTGAGAGCTCCGAGACCTCACTTTACGGCATGGGTGCTGTGTGGGAATATTCCCCACAACACTGATGCAGTAAATGGGGTCACCAGAACTGATCAGCTGATCTTCAGCTGATGAACTCAGGCGAACTCAGCCAGCAGAGCAGCAATGTACACTGACAGGAGTGATTGATGTAGCTGCTGTAGAAGTGACGCGGATCGCCGTGGAACACTGGGACAACGTCATGACGGCGGACAGGTGAGGGATATGGTTGGTTTTTATTTTTGTTTTTTTACAGGAGACGAGGTATTTGGGGATTAGGCGAATAATAAATAAATTATTAAAACCATGTGTAATTCATTTTATTTCAATAAAAGACTTTATTCTGGCTGTGTCTTTATTGAAAAACTGTCGAAAATCTTACTACGGAGTTAGTAATGGGGGCGTCTTATAGACGCCTCTCCATTACTAACCTGGGCTTCATGTCAGCCGCCAATACAAGGCTGACATGAACCCCAAGCCTATTACCCCACTCGCCACCGCTACAAGGCAGTGGGAAGTGCGGAGGCTAAACGCCAGATTTGGTGCATCTTATGGATGTGCCATTTCTGGGACTGCTGAGAGCTGATATTATTAGCTGCAGAGGGGGCCAGGATCCATGGCCCCTTCCCTAGCTATTAATATCAGCCAGTAGCTGTCTGTTTAGCCTTTGCTGGTTAGTTTTTCTAGGGGGACCCTACGTCAATTTTTTTCTGGGGTCCCCCTGTAATCTAGCCAGTAAAGCTAAGCAAACAGCTGTGGGCTGTTATTGATAGCCAGAGAACATTTTTGGCTTATGGCCCCTTCCCCGGCTACTAATATCAGCTCCCAGCGGTCGGCTTTCCCTCTGCTGGTTATGAAAATGATGTGGGAGCCCACGCCATTTTTTTAAAATTTTAGGCTATGTGCTCACTATCCGGACGTAGCAGTACTTTGAATGCAGCATATTTTTGCTCCCTCCGAAACGCTGCATTCTATTGAATGCAGGTAAATTTGCATGTGTTCACTGGACCATTCGGATTTACCGCATTCAAAACATTCTAGTGGTCAAATTTCTGTTGCGGAGACTAGCGACTCCGCAAGTAAAAATTGACATGCTGCGGTCCTGAAAGACGTGTCTCATGTCAGTGTCCACAGGTGATCTGCAGCCTCAGATGCACGCATAGTGAACATGGGATTTCTAGAAATCCCATCCACTATGCTATAACATCTGGATGCTGCTGTTTGACTCTGCATAAACACGCAGCTTCAAACCCACAGCGGCTTCTGATTGTGGGCATGTACCCAAACTCACCCGCAGCAGACTCCGCTGCAGATTTTGACCAATTGAAGTGTCATTACATGCCGTGGATCTGCATGTATTCACAACAAAAGTGCGGCATTAGAACACAGCATTATGGACGCAGATAAAATATGCTGCATACAAAGCAATGCTGGTTTCTGATCGTCAGGATGTAGTGGCTAAACAAACAGCTGTGAGCTGTTATTAATATCCAGGGAGCATGTTCGCCTAATGGCACTTTCCTAGGCTAGAAATAGCTCTGAGCTTCCTCAGAAATTACATGAATGGGAATGCTAATGAGATTGGGTTTAGCTGACACCTAGCCCTTTTGTTTAGTGATGACAAGGTGTTAATCAGACCCTTTCATTACTAAACCTAATTAAAGAGTTAAATAAGCACACACAGAGGAAAACACTTTATTTGAAATACAACAGACACATTCTTTATTTATTTAAATTAACCAATATATACTCACCCCAGATCTGATGGTAATTCAAGGGTTAAAGCGATGTATCACGTTTCTTTTTTCAAATATCTTTATTTAGCTCCAAAACGCATTTATTTATGCACAAAAATTAATCAAAAAATGCATCAAAAACGCATCAAAAAAGTGTCAAAAACGCATCAAAATCGCGGCAAGACGCGTGTGTTTTCTACAGCGTTTTTCCTGCCAAGAGGTGCAGAAACCTTAAGGAATTTTCTGCATTCAAATCCTGAACGTGCGCACATAGCCTAAATCTAATTAATTTGTTTTTGAGACCACAGCCAACTGAATACGCCCACAACATTTTCAATAGTTACATTTATGCCACAAAACTATCCTTTTTTACATATTTGAGCGGTATATATCATATCTTTGTACTGTATTGAATACATAGCATAGACTATGTATATAGACTACGTTTAGGCTATGTATAGACTACGTTTTTCACTGTATACCATACATTTTCACTGTATAAACTATGTTTCATTGTATAGACTACGTTTTTCAATACATATGCAGTAACCATTGTAATTTTTCAGTGGTGGATATATCCAATTTCATAAATGTTGGGTTTTTATGTTCGGCAGCACAGTTTAAATATTCCTGCCATTCATAATGCCTGAATGCAGTATGAACCTAGCCTTAGAGAATTCCAGAGTCATGGGTCCTAACAATGTGTTACAAGAAATGTTATCAAACGTAAGTAATGTATGAAACGGTAACCTACAAACTATGACATGTTGTGCACACCCTCTACTGTTACTCTGTGCTGAAATAAATTTTGAGATGGGGTGTTCTTTTTAACCTTAAACTTAAAAAGTGCTCTTCTTAAAGGGGATGTTCAGGTTTGGGATGAAAGTCTGCATTCACTGAAAGTCTGAAAGCGCTGCATGCTGTTAGGATTTTCTGGTGTTGACAGAGAGAGGGGCCAGTCTTGTTACTGCAAGTCACGTACCGATCAGATGTGCTCAGCCATGCATGTCTAGTTGGAATGGGGCCAAAAGTATGTAAATCGCTTAATTGCTTCGACACAGTGGACCATTCCCTCTTAGTACAGATTCTCTCATCTCTTGGCATCACAGACTTAGCCCTATCTTGGATCTCCTCATACTTAACAGACAGGACATTCAGCGTCTCCCACTCACACACCACCTCCTCATCTCGCCCCCTATCTGTCGGTGTCCCCCAAGGTTCAGTCCTAGGACCCCTGCTCTTCTCCATCTACACCTTTGGCCTGGGACAACTCGTAGAGTCTCATAGCTTTCAGTACCAACTTTATGCTGACGACACTCAGATCTACCTCTCTGGCCCCGATATCTCCTCCCTACTAACCAAAATCCCACAATGTTTGTCTGCTATCTCACCATTCTTCTCTGATAGATTTCTAAAACTTAACATGGATAAAACAGAACTCATCGTCTTGCCACCATCTCATTCATCCCCCCCCACCTGACTTATCTATCAACGTCAATGGCTGTTCACTCTCCCCAGTCCCACAAGCTCGCTGCCTTAGGGTAACCCTGGATTCTGATCTCTCCTTCAAACCACATATCCAAGCCCTTTCTACTTCCTGCCAACTCCATCTCAAAAATATCTCCCAGATCCGCACATTCCTCAACCACGAATCTGCAAAAACAATAGTGCACGCCCTCATCATCTCCTGCCACGACTACTGCAACCTCCTGCTCTGTGGCCTCCCCTCTAATACTCTCGCACCCCTCCAATCTATCCTAAACTCTGCTGCCCGACTAATCCACCTGTCCTCATGCTATTCCCCGGCCTTTGCTCTCTGTCAATTCCTTCACTGGCTTCCCATTGCCCAGAGACTCCAGTTCAAAACCCTAACCATGGCATATAAAGCCATCCACAACCTGTCTCCTTCTTATATCTGTGATCTAGTCTCCCGGTACATACCTGCACACAACCTCCGATCCTCACAAGATCTCCTGCTCTACTCCTCTCTTATCTCTTCTTCCCACAATCGCATACAAGATTTCACCCGTTCACCCCCCCTACTCTGGAACTCTCTACCCCAGCATATTAGACTCTCGCCTACCATGGAAACCTTCAAAAGGAACCTGAAGACTCACCTCTTCCGACAAGCCTACATCCTGCAGTAACCATTGCTCCATTGCTCCACCATACTGTTACATGCACGACCAGCTCTACCCCCACCTACTGTATTCTCACCCATCCCTTGCAGACTGTGAGCCCTCGTGTGCAGGGTCCTTGCTCCTCCTGTACCAGTCGCCGTCACGTTTTGTTAAAGATCATTGTAATTGTTCATGTATGTATACCCTTTTTTTCACATGTAAAGCACCATGGAATAAATGGCGCTATAATAATAAATAATAATAATAATTACTGTCACATGACCGCCCGCTTTTGCCATCAGTACTGGAGAGTGGCCAGCACAGTGGATCAGTGCTTAGCACTGTTATCTTGCTGCGCTGGGGTGCTGAGTTCAAATCCCACCAAGGACACCACCTGCATCTACAAGTACTTTGTATGATTTTCTGGTGTTTGCGTGGGTTTCCTTTGGGTACTCTGGATTCCGCCCACACTCCAAAGACATACTGATAGGGAATTTAGAATTGTGAGCCCCAATGGGGACAATGATGACGATGTCTGTAAAGTGCTGTGGAATTAATGGTGCTATATAAGTAATCATAATAAATACTGCAGACAACATTATTCTGTTTGGGGATGAAACAATCATATAAAATTATTTTATTCTCTTCAATTTTTGTCGTCCCATGTAAACAGAACAGTAAGTAAGCAATGATAGACTTTTATTTTCTAGTCAATCAACACTTGAAATTGTCCCATCTAAATTTGCTTTATGTAAAGTAAGGAAGGGTATAATAATGTTTATGAATTCTGGGCAATGTGCATGGCTATGCAAGCTCCGGAGAAATCCTCGAGGATGGACTAAAGGTGAAAGAAGCTTGGTTGTGAATAAAAGATTTTTCCTCTATATACAGTTAGGTCCATATATATTTGGACAGAGACAATATTTTTCTAATTTTGGTTCTAGACATTACCACAATGAATTTTAAACAAAACAATTCAGATGCAGTTGAAGTTCAGACTTTCAGCTTTCATTTGAGGGTATCCACATTAAAATTGGATGAAGGGTTTAGGAGTTTCAGCTCCTTAACATGTGCCACCCTGTTTTTAAAGGGACCAAAAGTAATTGGACAGATTAAATATTTGTAAATAAAATGTTCATTTCTAGTACTTGGTTGAAAACCCTCTGTTGGCAATGACTGCATGAAGTCTTGAACTCATGGACATCACCAGACGCTGTGTTTCCTCCTTTTTGATGCTCTGCCAGGCTTTCACTGCGGTGGTTTTCAGTTGCTGTTTGTTTGTAGGCCTTTCTGTCTGAAGTTTAGTCTTTAACAAGTGAAATGCATGCTCAATTGGGTTGAGATCAGGTGACTGACTTGGCCATTCAAGAATATTCCACTTCTTTGCTTTAATAAACTCCTGGGTTGTTTTGGCTTTATGTTTTGGGTCATTGTCCATCTGTAGTATGAAACGACGACCAATCAGTTTGGCTACATTTGGCTGGATCTGAGCACACAGTATGGCTCTGAATACATCAGAATTCATTCGGCTGCTTCTGTCCTGTGTCACATCATCAATAAACACTAGTGACCCAGTGCCACTGGCAGCCATGCATGCCCAAGCCATCACACTGCCTCCGCCGTGTTTTACAGATGATGTGGTATGCTTTGGATCATGAGCTGTACCACGCCTTCGCCATACTTTTCTCTTTCCATCATTCTGGTAGAGGTTGATCTTGGTTTCATCTGTCCAAAGAATGTTCTTCCAGAACTGTGCTGGCTTTTTTAGATGTTTTTTAGCAAAGTCCAGTCTAGCCTTTTTATTCTTGATGCTTATGAGTGGCTTGCACTGTGCACTGAACCCTCTGTATTTACTTTCATGCAGTCTAATCTCTTTATGGTAGATTTAGATATTGATGCGCCTACCTCCTGGAGAGTGTTGTTCACTTGGTTGGCTGTTGTGAAGGGGTTTCTCTTCACCATGGAGATTATTCTGCGATCATCCACCACTGTTGTCTTCCGTGGGCGCCCAGGTCTTTTTGCATTGATGAGTTCACCAGTGCTTTCTTTCTTTCTCAGGATGTACCAAACTGTAGATTTTGCCACTCCTAATATTGTAGCAATTTCTCGGATGGGTTTTTTCTGTTTTTGCAGCTTAAGGATGGCTTGTTTCACCTGCATGAAGAGTTCCTTTGACCGCATGTTTACTTTACAGCAAAACCTTCCAAATGCAAGCACCATACCTCAAATCAACTCCAGGCCTTTTATCTGCTTAATTGAGAATGACATAACGAACGGATTGCCCACACCTGTCCATGAAATAGCCTTGGAGTCAATTGTCCAATTACTTTTGGTCCCTTTAAAAACAGGGTGGCACATGTTAAGGAGCTGAAACTCCTAAACCCTTCATCCAATTTTAATGTGGATACCTCAAATGAAAGCTGAAAGTCTGAACTTCAACTGCATCTGAATTGTTTTGTTTAAAATTCATTGTGGTAATGTCTAGAACCAAAATTAGAAAAATGTTGTCTCTGTCCAAATATATATGGACCTAACTGTATTGTGTATAGGTTTGTGATTTGTGTGTTATAAAACCACCCATTTTTGAATGGCTGGGAGAGACCAAATGCAAAGCAGTCAGCACCTTTGTCCTAAGAAGTCACTAAATGTGTATGAAAAAGTGATATTTTGATTTGGTATAGCCCCTGTTTAGTACTTTGGTGGAGGTGTAGGTCCTAGACATCCACCAACCTGAATGTGAAAAGAGCGGTGTATGACCCCAATAGAAGTTTATGGGTCCATACAACTCTCTGCTTATGCTTTAGCAAAGTCTGAAGACTTCTGCTTCTTAGGTTTAGTGATTGTGGGGTCTCAGATCTTAGATCCCAACTCGGCACAGGTACAGAAACGAGGCTACAACTGTGATCTTGCTCTTGTTTTAAAGGTCAAAATTTATCTTTAAAACAAGACTAGTGCTACCGCTCTAGATGCATCCATTTGAACTGACCTCCTTCTTCTGAGACTCTCACCTCAGCCAGCCTGGAGATAAGGAGGGGAGGCAACAGGCTGCATTGAGAGGAAGAGGATTTGCGATTAAAGATCCTCCTCTTTTCTCTGTACAAACCTGAGTATTCACTAAATGTTTTTTATTGTAATTTTTAAATTTTTTTGTCTGTTTGTTAAACATGTAAATTTAAAAACACGTGGAAAACATGCAACACGGTTTTTACAGATAACTCATATTCATACAGGCTAATGAAAAGGCTTCACAACTACGGCTATTTGAAATATAAACTAATGTGGTCTTAAAAGGCATTTTTCTGTACTTTGTGCACATAAAAAACGTTCTTACTGTAGCTGATCCCTAGGTTGGGAAGGGGGCAACATAGAAAACTGTTTCTGTAATCATTCCTCTTTTCAGTCAGAGAGCATAGGGTTAGAGTTTTTGCAAAGTGAAAATTATGGATATTAATAATTATATACTTGTATAATTTCCAAACGTTGTAAAAATGGGCTTGTGCATTTTTGCATTTTTGGCAATTTTTTACACACACCTGTGAATGCATTCATGTGTGATATGTATAAGCTCCTCACAATTTCCTGCAAAGTAAAATAACAATAAAACAACCATTGTAGATATCTATTTAGACAACAAAATTATTCCCATAGCTGCAAAGCAGTAGAAACTGAAGTGTTTCCTTTACTTTATTAAAGCCATAGGTGTCTCCAGGATCTCACAGCCCCCCATTGTTATTTCCTCTTTGGTATTCATACTTTGATCTCTGAGCTTCACTGTCACTCTAAAATTCATAATGCAGAGAAGGCATGGTTTTCTTTATGTCAAAGTACTGTACGATCACTTGGTCAGGCTCAATGCCTTCCATTTTACTCCATTGATTGCCATAGGATAGTATTGGTGCAGTGTGATGGGAAAGGAAGAAGGGGCAAACAAGTGGAAGAAGGGGCAAACAAGTGGAAGTTGCTGTTCACATGTAACAAGTAGAACTGCACAGAAGAAATGATCTATAGGTAAGTATTGTAAAGGTCAAAAGAGAGGCAGAAAAGCTGACTCTGGGGAGCATTGTGGCTAGTGTTTAATGGCACTGTGAATTACCCTTTATAAAGAGCACCTGTATGGAGATTTGGCACTTTAGTGAAAATCATAAAACTGTAGCTTTTTCTACAGAAAAAAAGTCCTGCAAGTGCTTTAGAGAGCACTTTTGAAAAAAAAAAGTTTAGGAACATTATATGTTTCAAACATGCCGCAATCACACCCATCCTCAAAAAGCCCTCCCTTGACCCATCCTCTCTGACTAGCTACCGCCCCATATCACTTCTCCCCTTTGCTTCAAAACTACTAGAACAACATGTCCACCTTGAACTGTCCTCCCACCTCTCCTCCTGTTCCCTCTTCGACCGCCTGCAATCTGGCTTCCGACCGCACCACTCGACTGAAACTGCCCTGACCAAAGTCACCAACGACCTACTAAACGCCAAATCCAAGCGACACTACTCCATCCTTCTGGACCTGTCATCTGCCTTCGACACAGTGGACCATTCCCTCTTACTACAGATTCTCTCATCCCTTGGCATCACAGACTTAGCCCTATCTTGGATCTCCTCATACTTAACAGACAGGACATTCAGCGTCTCCCACTCACGCACCACCTCCTCATCTCACCCCCTATCTGTCGGTGTCCCCCAAGGTTCAGTTCTAGGACCCCTGCTCTTCTCCATCTACACCTTCGGTCTGGGACAGCTCATAGAGTCTCACGGCTTTCAGTATCACCTCTATGCTGATGACACACAGATCTACCTCTCTGGACCCGATATCTCCTCCCTACTAACCAAAATCCCACAATGTCTGTCCGCCATCTCATCCTTCTTCTCTGCCAGATTTCTAAAACTCAACATGGATAAAACAGAGTTCATCATCTTTCCACCCTCTCATTCATATCCCCCATCTGACCTATCCATCAACGTCAATGGCTGTTCACTCTCCCCAGTCCCACAAGCTCGCTGCTTTGGGGTAACCCTGGACTCTGATCTTTCCTTCAAACCACATATCCAAGCCGTTTCCACTTCCTGCTGACTCCAACTCAAAAATATCTCCCGGATCCGTGCATTCCTCAGCAAAGACTCTGCAAAAACACTAGTGCATGCCCTCATCATCTCCCGCCTCGACTACTGCAACCTCCTGCTCTATGGCCTCCCTTCCAACACTCTTGCGCCCCTCCAATCTATCCTAAACTCTGCTGCTCGACTAACCCACCTGTCCCCCCGCTATTCCCCAGCCTCCCCCCTCTGTCAATCCCTTCACTGGCTCCCCATTGCCCAGAGACTCCAGTTCAAAACCCTAACCATGGCATACAAAGCCATCCACAACCTGTCTCCTCCATACATCTGTGACCTAGTCTCCCGGTACTTACCTGCACGCAACCTCCGATCCTCACAAGATCTCCTTCTCTACTCCCCTCTTATCTCCTCTTCCCACAATCGCATACAAGATTTCTCCCGCACATCCCCTCTACTCTGGAATTCTCTACCCCAACACATCAGACTCTCGTCTACCATGGAAGCCTTCAAAAGAAACCTGAAGACCTACCTCTTCCGACAAGCCTACAACCTGCAGTAACCACCGCTCCACCACATTACTGCATGACCTCCTCTACCCCCACCTACTGTATCCTCACCCATCCCTTGTATACTGTGAGCCCTCGCGGGCAGGGTCCTCGCTCCTCCTGTACCCGTCGCTGACTCGTTTTGTTAAAACTATGTAAATGTTTTTGCTATGTATACCCCTATCACATGTGAAGCGCCATGGAATAAATGCCGCTATAATAATAAATAATAATAATAATATTAATTTGGAGTTCCGTGACCCATATAAAAGCACAAAGCTAATAGCCTTGTACTTTTATGTAGAGCTCCATAGTTGGGAGAAATGTATATATTATTATCAATACGTAGCATTTTCGGGACTGTTCACACTGTGTTTTGCAATGTCTTTATATCTGTCTGAAGCTTCAGATCCCTGTAACTGATTTTGCTCTTGTGTCTGTCAAAAAAAGACAGACACTTTCAGAAAGGTTTGTAAGTGGAGTCGAAAGAATCCAAATGGAAGCATGAACACAGCGCAAGATGATATGTGAACAGCCTGTGTAGCATATTCATGGCTATAAAAATCTACTTTGTAAGGCCTCATTCACACGATTGTGTCTAAACACCTACGTGAAAAAATAGTACCAGTGTCATCAGTTTTGGATCAGTGTGTCATCAGTATATGGTTTGTGTGTTCCTTTCTACCATCAGTGTGTCCTCAGGGTTTTTAATGGATGTATAAGAAAATAAATTACAAACTTCTCTTATCCTTTTCAGTGTTAAATACGGACAGCACACAGATGGTACACGGAGGCCATCCATGTGCTATACATGTACCGTATTTCATGCATCCATAGACTTGTATTGGTCTCTTTTATCAACGATATTGGAGAAAATGGATATGTCTCCGTGAGTTTTGCATGGACACACGGTCCACAAAAAAACATGTGAAAAGCCCCATAGATTATGATGGGTATGTGTTCTATCCGTGAAAAAAAATTGATACAACACATACGTGCAGCAAGGATGTCTGAATGAGGCCTAAAGCATATTATCTGTCTTCATTTGGCATGCTCCTTTTTACATTGGTAGCAGCCCTAGCCCTATATGCTTACTACTGGCTTACATTTGTCAGCATAGAATCAAATCAATCATACAGTAGTCACCATCAGACAATATAATGAGCATACGTACAATATAGTATATATACTTACATAAAGTAATACACTTTAATATATTGGTACTTAGCTAATTCACTCTTCAGAACTTATAACCTATATTATTATCATATTACTATGAGAAAACAATACAACCCATCATATGAACAATACTTGGCATATTGATCAGGACTCCCATTCCCAGTGCCACAATATATTTATCACCCTCGCTTGTGCAAGTATGTTGTATTTATTATATGCTATAGTTTAATTCACGTTCGTTTTGCCATAATCATTTTATGCAGGTATTTCATGGTTCAAAATTCTTAATAAAGGCATCCAAGATCACTGTGTTTGAGACTTACCAGACATATGGTGCATGTCTGCAGCCTGCCATCCAAAAACGATTTGACAACTTACATAAAAAGACATGGTTATATGAAAAAAAAAATTGTGTGGAAGGAAAGTCATATTATCTCTGTCTTTCCAGAAATGATTTTGACTTTAATCATACACAGATGTACCACATATCTATATCAATAATATAGCATGTATAATAACCTTTTACTTTCACTGATAGTTCCTAAGGAAATACACTACATGGAAAAAAATATTAGGACACGCGGCTTAAAAGAGTTTTCCCATAAACAAAAGTAATTTTTAATTAATGGCTGTGTCTGACCGTGTACAGAACATGGTCTGATCATACCACATCTCCTGGGCAGGGGAGGAACCAAGAGAGTGTACAGACATTACAGCCAGGATCACAGAGGATTCATTTTGCGAGGAAAAATGTTGTTTAAGAACAGGCAGTGAAATGTTTTACCTCACAAAAAGAATCAGCTGTGATCCCCTGCTGTCCTGTCTGTATACTCTTTTGCGTCCTCTCCTGCCCAGGAGATGTGGTATGATCAGACCAGGTTCTGTACACGGTCAGACACAGCCATTGATTTTAATGAACTTTTGTTTGTGGGAAAACCCTTTTAATTATTGAATTCAAATTTTTAATTCAGTCCCATAGTGACAGATGTATAAAATCCAGCCCCTGGCCATGCATTCTGCCTTTACAAACATTAATGAAAGAACGGCTCCTTGTAAAGAGCTCCCTGAATTCAAGTGTAGACCTGTCCTAGGATGTCACTGTTGTAACAATTTGTGAAATTTCTGTCCTCATAAGGGTATATGCACACAGCACTGCAAAAAACTAACATGGTGCAGAGCAATATCAGAACAACATTGATGTGTACATGTTCCGTCCTATATCACATCTTTTAACTGCTTCAGGGTTCGGAAACCTTGAAGTGGTTAAAAGACTTAACATGTTCATTTTTCAAGAAGCTTCCTACTCTGTATACTTGAAAGTATAGACCAATGACATTGGTGGTGGAGCCACCATAAAGACTAAGACAAAACTGCCAGCAAAGACTGCCAGTTTTTTCCTGAAGCAGTTTAGACTTGGAAAACCTGACGGTTCTGCCAGCGTCTTAAAAAGCTGTGTGCACATACTCTAAATATTCCACTGTCAACTGCAAGTGTCTGAAACCTGCTCTGGAAATAGCATCAGTGCAAAAGCGGGTCTCTGGGAGCTTGATTGCATCTGTTTCCAAGGTTATGCAGCTGCATCACCAAGCACAATGCGAAGCATTGGATCGTGTTCACACTGTAGTTGTTTTTAAGGGTTTGGCGAAGGCCCCTTCATTCCAATAAAGGGAAATTAAAATGCCTAAGCATAACAAGAAATTTTAAACCATTGTATGATCTGAACTTTGTGAGAACAGTCTTTTTCTGTCCTCATGACTGTGCACAACTCAAAGTTCATAAAGGCAGGTTGGGTGACTTTGAGGTGAAAGAACTTTACTGGCCCACACAAAGTCCTGACGTCAACCTCATCAAACATTTTTGAGATGAACTAAAATGGAGATTACGAGCTCTCTCGTCTAACATCAGTGTTTCACCTCACAAATGCTCTTTTCGATGAATGGGTAACCATCCTCATCCTCCAAAATCTTGTAGAAGGCTTTCCAAAAAGAGTGGATTGCATCTATGGACAGACATGTCTTTAGGCTGCTCAGCCTTATTACCCTGTGAGTTATGCCTCCTTGGTAAAGGTCATAAAAATCAGTGCGAAATGAAAAGGCCCATATCTCTGGAACTATGTGAAGGGTAAAAAAAATAAAAAATAAAGCACAAACTCACCACTTTTAACGTGGTGACAGGTCTCTTTAAAGCTGTCTATGAAAAAGTTTAAAGCCATCTGATAATTAAGGTTTAAAATGTTGGTATGTAGAGATTTCTTTGCTAAGAGATACTAGTACATAACAAACATAAATTCACTTTGTGCTGTGTTATGGGAATGAACATAAAATAAAGATATTTGCCAAAAATATTATAAAGCATTAGTGATGAGCGAGTATGTTTTTGTTAACCCTTTCGCCGAGTATACTAGGGCGAGTACTGAGTATTTACAGCGTGCTCGGGCTTTAAGTTTGCTGGAAAAACAGACCTTCCTCACATGTATTAAATCTGTCAAACAGTTGCAAATCATGTTCACGAGAGCGACGAAAAGTTAAAGCCCGAGCATTCTATAAATACTCGGTGCTCGCCCGCCCGAGTATACTCAGCGAAAGGGTTAACAAAACATACTTGCTCATCACTACAAAGCATGCAAAAGTGTAAAGTTGGGGAATGTGTAAAATCAGGAGATATTTCTGACACCCGGAGCCCTTTAACAACAATTATAGAACTTTATGGCTAGAATGATATTTGAACGATATATGTCCACATTTACAGTACAGACCAAAAGTTTGGACACACCTTCTCATTTAAAGATTTTTCTGTATTTTCATGACTTTGAAAATTGTACATTCACATTGAAGGCATCAAAAGTATGAATTAACACATGTGGAATTATATACTTAACAAAAAAGTGTGAAACAACTGAAAATATGTCTTATATTCTAGGTTCTTCAAAGTAGCCACCTTTTGCTTTGATGACTGCTTTGCACACTCTTGGCATTCTCTTGATGAGCTTCAAGAGGTAGTCATCGGAAATGGTTTTCACATCACAGGTGTGCCCTGTCAGGTTTAATAAGTGGGATTTCTTGCCTTATAAATGGGGTAGGGACCATCAGTTGTGTTGTGCAGAAGTCTGGTGGATAGACAGCTGATAGTCCTACTGAATAGACTGTTAGAATTTGTATTATGGCAAGAAAAAAGCAGCTAAGTAAAGAAAAACGAGTGGCCATCATTACTTTAAGAAATAAAGGTCAGTCAGTGTGAAAAATTGGGAAAACTTTGAATGTGTCCCCAAGTGCAGTTGTAAAAGCCATCAAGCGCTACAAAGAAACTGGCTCACATGAGGACCGCCCCAGGAAAGGAAGACCAAGAGTCACCTCTGCTTCTGAGGATAAGTTTATACGAGTCACCAGCCTCAGAAATCGCAGCTCAGATTAGAGACCAGGTCAATGCCACACAGAGTTCTAGCAGCAGACACATCTCTTCAACAACTGTTAAGAGGAGACTTTGTGCAGCAGGCCTTCGTGGTAAAATAGCTGCTAGGAAACCACTGCTAAGGACAGGCAACAAGCAGAAGAGACTTGTTTGGGCTAAAGAACCCAAGGAATGGACATTAGACCAGTGGAAATCTATGCTTTGGTCTGATGAGTCCAAATTTGAGATCTTTGGTTCCAACCACCGTGTCTTTGTGCGACGCAGAAAAGGTGAACGGATGGACTCTACATGCCTGGTTCCCACCGTGAAGCATGGAGGAGGTGTGATGGTGTGGGGGTGCTTTGCTGGTGACACTGTTGGGGATTTATTCAAAATTGAAGGCATACTGAACCAGCATGGCCTCCACAGCATCTTGCAGCGGCATGCTATTCCATCCGGTTTGCGTTTAGTTGGACCATCATTTATTTTTCAACAGGACAATGACCCCAAATACACCTCCAGGCTGTGTAAGGGCTATTTGACCAAGAAGGAGAGTGATGGGTTGCTACGCCAGATGACCTGGCCTCCACAGTCACCAGACCTGAACCCAATCGAGATGGTTTGGGGTGAGCTGGACCGCAGAGTGAAGGCAAAGGGGCAAACAAGTGCTAAGCATCTCTGGAAACTCCTTCAAGATTGTTGGAAGACCATTTCCGATGACTACCTCTTGAAGCTCATTAAGAGAATGCCAAGAGTGTGCAAAGCAAAAGGTGGCTACTTTGAAGAACCTAGAATATAAGACATATTTTCAGTTGTTTCACACTTTTTTGTTAAGTATATAATTCCACATGTGTTAATTCATAGTTTTGATGCCTACAGTGTGAATGTACAATTTTCATAGTCATGAAAATACAGAAAAATCTTTAAATGAGGTGTGTCCAAACTTTTGGTCTCTGCTGTATGTAGGTTGTATTTCATGGATTATCATTACTTTGGAATGTGGATTGTGAATAATTGACTCTTGTTCGTTCTCACAGTGAAACTGACAGTAATTACAGTATATGGGTATTCAGCTTGGCACAAACCATAGATCTGTCAACATGAAATATGTAGAAGAGTTTGATTAGATTAAAGATGCTTCATTTAGCAGAGCGTGCTCCAAAAACAATTTTACTAAGCAGCTGGCAAACAGTGACTATGAGGAAAAGGAGCCATATCATTACATACTAAATATTCATATAGGTTTCAATAATAATAATATGTCACTCTGCATAAAAATATTAAAACATTTTATAATACAACTCTTTGAGGCCATTTTGATTACCAGAATTATGTTCTTTCAGACCCTCAGTCTGCGATTCATCAAAACCAGCGTGAACATCTTTGGTCTTGATGAGGGGGCGTGTTGGATTCAGACGCTCCTGATTCATGAGGAAGCACACACCTCTGAATGAATCAGGATTAAGTTGCAAGTGCAATGTGCCTCTGTGTGCCTCACCACACATCCTATTCCAGTCAGGGACTGGAGTAAGATTTCTAGCATATGACGCGCCCCTGGGCCTGTGTCGCGCTGCGTTGCGCACGCGGGAGCTTACCCGGAGCCGGATCTGTTTAGGGTTGTAGTCTCGTGGCGGTGACCCGGTCCGTGCCCAGGGAGTCAAACTGGACGGCAGTCTGTTAGCGGTAGAAAATGGTTGATGACTACGCCACCCGTTGAATGCAGCCAGGGGGCTGCTGCTGCAGGGCAGACCGCTGAGGCCGGTGGAAGGATGGTGCAGCGTGATAGTATAACCCCCAACGGGAGGGGTATGGCCTCAGGGCAGCCGACGTGGATGATGGGGGTAGCAGGAACCACTCAGAGACGGTATGGTAGCGTTCAGGGTCTTTACTGGTAACAACGATAGACCCTCCCGGAGTACTTGCTAGCGAACGGGGCCTGGTCAGTCCTTGAGCAGATGGGATCTCCCCTGGCCAGGCGTAGTTGTAGGCCTCCCAAGCTGACTGTACTCTTCTGGCTACCTTGCTAGAAGCTGATGTAAGTAGCCCACGTCCCTGAGTGTACCGTGTGGTGCTCACCCGTATGGCCGGTGACTCGGGGCCTTCTAATGGCTTCCGCTCCACGATGGCGGTGCTGGTCCCACGCGTGTGACCGGGCCTTCGGGCTTCTGGGCCAGGGGACCTGAAATCCCCTGCCTGACGGACTCTACTGCTGGGTAGAAGTTAGTCCCCACAGCCTCGGACTCCAGGTCCGGTAAAGAATCTTCTTAGTCAGGGCGAGCTCTTTAGCTGCCAGCCCCTGACTCCTTGTGACTCTGCTGCTTCCTATGCTGCTCTTGTCTCTACTCTTCCTGGACTCACTAACCCTGCCTCAGCCCCGGGTTTATACAGGGGAAGTCCTTCCCCTCCCAAGACTGGGCAGGAGGTGTGGCATGCACAGGATCCCTGACCAAAGGACCTCCCACCTGCTCTCAGACGTAATATCTCTATCACTGTGACAACCAGACCCCTGGGGTGTCACACTCCCCCCTAGTGAAATTTAGTACTCCGGGACTAAACACTTTTTAGAAAAATATAACAAGGTATATCAAAGAACAATAAAATACAATAAGGAAACACAATAAGATGGTCACGGATGTCCGCAACCGGGTGCAGTCTTTGAAGAAAAGCAAAGGTGTCCATTTCACCAACACAGGGAGACGTAACCAGGTAGGGGTCTGTCCTACCCCGAGTCCTTAACAGTCTCTAGTCCTTCCTGGGTTACGCTCCAACTATATACAAAGGATTCCCGGCAAATCCACCGAAGACTCCTAAAAACAACTAGAAACACAAAATTACACACAAGCAACAATAAACAGGTAAACATTGTAAAACAACTTAAACATTTAGATCCTCCAACGTGCGGGTAACTGGCCTCTAGTGGCCCTAGTGGACCTACGGAGCTGACTGTCTGGCCCTGAACTACAGGGTGTAGGAGCTGTCAAGGGTAAACTGGGCAGCTGTCTACCGGCTCTTTGTCTCACTAGGGGTACGGCAGGCTCACTATAAGCAGAGGGTGGATTCTCCTGTTCCGCTTGGGTGGAGTCTTCTGCCTCCTGGACCGGCTGCTCTTCCAGCTCTACCCGTTGCTCCGTAGGTTCTTGGGATGATGGTTGGAGGAAGGTGAGTACGGGTACCACAACTGCACCATTGACTTGAGTCCAAGACCGAGGGAAGTCCCCGAGCACGGTACTAACCATATCTTCCCTTTCTTCCACGGGTCGATGGTCTTCCTGTTCCTCCTCAGGGTTCCTCAGTTGTTCGGGGCACTTCTTCAGGTGGTCCCGGGATACAATGGCTGTGGTTTCCCCTCCGTCTTTACTGATGGTACAGACCTTCGGGTTCTCGTGGCTTGAGGGCAGTACGGTGTACGGGTCCTTCTCCCACTGGTCGTCCAACTTGTGGAGCCGTCTCTTCCTCTTCAAGACCTGCTCTCCGGGTACCAGGGGAACAGCGGGAGCATACTGGTTGTAAGTCTTCTCTTGTCTTTCCCTAGCCTGACAGAGACTTCGCTCCACGCTCTCCTGTACTTTCCGGTACTGCTGCTGCCTCTCTGTGTCCCAGTCTGTTTCTGGTGAAGTGTCCTCGGGCGTCAGGACTCCCATTTCCAGGTCAACAGGTAACTTACCAGGTCTTGCCCTCATTAGGTAAGCCGGGGTACAGTTGGTGGAACCTACCGGGATGTGGTTGTATAGGTCCACCAGATCGGGCAACTTCTCAGGCCACAGACTGCGTTCTTCCAGGGGCAACGTTTTTAGAAGATCCATTACCACCTGGTTCATTTTCTCACAAAGTCCATTAGTTTGCGGATGGTAGGGTGTCGTCCTTATCTTCCGGCAGCCATACAGATTGCAGAATTCCTGGAAGACCTCCGCTTCAAAGGCAGGTCCCTGGTCCGTCAGCACTTGGTCCGGGTACCCGTGTGGACGGCAAAAGTGCTGCTGGAAGGCTCTAGCTGCTGTTCGAGCCGTTAAGTCCTTGACGGGGACGACAACCAGAAACCGGGAGTAATGATCCACGATGGTTAACGCGTAGACGTAGCCACTTCTGCTGGGGGTCAGTTTTACATGATCCAAGGCTACCAGTTCCAACGGTTGCCGGGTGACGATGGACTGCAGGGGAGTCTTCTGGCTGGCCCGGTCCTTCCTTCTCAGATTGCACGGGCCACAGTCTCTGCACCACTTCTCGATGGTTCCCCTCATGCCTACCCAGTGGAACCGCTCGCGCAGCAGGAACTCCAGCTTTTTCCACCCGAAGTGTCCAGCTCCGTCATGGTATGCCTCCATCACCATGGCTGCGTCTCTTCGTGGCACCACTACTTGCCAGAGTAGTTCATGCGTCCTGGAGTTAACCATTCTGCGGCACAACTTCCCCTTGTAAAGGAACAGTCGACTCTTCTCTGCCCATAGTTGTTTGGCTTCCTCTGGAGCGTCTGATTCCAGGCTAGCCTCCGGGCGAGTCAGCATCTCCTTCACCAGTCGGACGGCAGGGTCGCTGTCTTGCGTTTCCGCCCAGTTGTAGTGAGGTAAGGGGTTCAACGTAGCAGCCTGCTTACTCCTTACCCGGTGGGAATACTGGATAGTCCCATGACGGTGGAACGCAGGGAGTTCAACTTCTTCCAGTCCCTCCGGATCTTCTCCTCCGTCCGGCAGGTTGGGCATCCTGGACAGGGCGTCCGCGTTGGTATTGGAGCGCCCTGCCCGGTATTTAATTGTGAACTCGTAGTTGGACAGACGGGCCATCCACCTCTGCTCCAGGGCACCGAGTCTTGCCGTGTCCAGGTGTGTCAGCGGGTTGTTATCCGTGTATACGGTGAACCGGGAAGAAGCGAGGTAATGCTTAAAGCGCTCGGTGACTGCCCATACCACGGCCAGGAACTCTAGCTTGAATGAGCTATAATTCTCGGGATTCCTTTCGGTGGGTCGCAGTTTTCGGCTGGCATAGGCGATTACTCGCTCTTTCCCCTGCTGAATCTGGGACAGTACGGCTCCTAGCCCGACGTTACTGGCGTCGGTGTAGAGGATGAAGGGCTGGCTATAGTCCGGATACGCCAAGATTTCATCCCCCGTGAGGGCCATCTTCAGCTGGCGGAAGGACTCTTCCTCTAGCTCTTCCCATTTGAAGGGCGGCTTCTGGTTCTTGGCCTTCCGGGACTGGCCTATCAGGAGGTCCTGCATAGGCGCCGCCTTTTTGGTGAAACCGGGAATAAACCTTCGGTAGTAGCCTACCAACCCTAGGAACTGCCGCACTTCTTTTACGCTGGAAGGGCTTGGCCATCCTTTGATTGCGGTGATCTTATCGGGGTCGGGAGCCACTCCATCAGCGCTCACCACGTGTCCCAGGTATTGCACCTTTGGTTTCAGGAGGTGACACTTGGAGGGTTTCACCTTTAGGCCGTAACTCGCCAGAGCTTCGAACACCTCCGCCAGGTGTTTCAGGTGGTCCTCATAAGTTTTGGAGTATACGATGACATCGTCCAGGTACAACAGGACCGTCTCGAAGTTTCTGTGGCCCAGACAGCACTCCATTAATCGTTGGAAGGTTCCTGGGGCGTTGCAGAGTCCGAACGGCATGCAGGTGAACTCGCTAAGTCCCATCGGGGTGGTGAATGCGGTCTTCTCCCGGTCCGCCTCTGCTACAGGAACCTGCCAGTACCCGCTAGTGAGATCCAAGGTAGAGAAGAAGTTAGCAGATCTTAAAGCAGCCAATGACTCCTCTATCCTTGGTAAGGGGTACGCATCCTTGTGTGTGATACGGTTGATTTTCCGGTAATCTACACACATCCTCATGGTGTTGTCTTTCTTTTTGACTAAAACTAGTGGGGCTGCCCAGGGGCTACAGCTATCCCGGATTACCCCAGCCTCCTTCATGTCTCTAAGCATCCCCTTGGCGTGTTGGTAATGTGCAGGGGGTACGGGTCGATACCTCTCTTTTATGGGAGGATGATCTCCCGTGGGGATGCGGTGTTCTACCCCCTTGACTCGCCCGAAGTCTAACGGGTGTTTACTAAACACTCTCTCATACTCTTGAACCACCCGATAGACTCCTTGTTTCTGGTGTGAGGGAGTGGAGTCAGTACCCAGATGTAGTTGCTGACACCAGTCCTCCATGTCTTTCTTAGAGCCGTTACCTTCCTCCGGGTGAGATGGAGGCAAGGGTTCCACAGATTGTATAGAATTTTGATTAGTGGTATATAATTTGGCTAGCGTGGCATACCGGGGCAGGTACACTTCCCTCTCCCCGATATTTATTATGCGAACGGGCACCCTCCCATGGCGTACATTGACCACCCCCCGTGCTGTCAAAATGGTGGGCCTACTGTCTGAGTAAACTGGTTCTACCATTGCCTGGTAATCTCTACCTCTCAGACCAATAGCTGCCCGGCACCAAATCATCATTTCACTTTTTGGGGGCATGGCAATAGGAAAAGGGTCACACATTCTTACGCTACCAATCTCACCGCCGGAGAGTTCCACTTGTTGCCGTTGCATCAGTGCCCGGATCTCTTTCTGGAGCACCCGCTGCTCGCCGGAGCTGGCATTCTTGGCAACCTGCTGTAAAAGGAAAATCACCTCTGCAAGACAATTTTCAATTACATTAGTTCCTAGAGTTATTTTTGGGTGACTCTCATGTTTGTCAATATCTACAATGATCAGTCCCTGTGCGGCCAGTTCGACTCTACCAATTTTGATGGTCACCTCTTTAAATCCGATCTGTGGCACGGGCTGACCATTGCTGGCGATGATACTCAAGTCGTCGTCAGGGTAGCGGGTAATATCCGAGTCATTCCAGTACTGCTTGAAGAGCACGTACGGGATGGTGGTGACCTGTGACCCGGTGTCCAGTAGGGCACTCATGGGAATGCCATCCAGTACCACAGGCAAGACTGGACGTCCTCCCACATATCTGTCGCGCCAGTTCGATGGGCCTGGTGATCTTTTTCCTGGGGGTTGGCCCTCTACCCCAGGTTGTGCCCGTTTAAAGAACAGTACCTTTCCATATGTCCGGGTTGATTGCAGCGGCGGCAGATGGGTCGTCCGTCCTCGCTGTATCGGTCACTGGGTCTTCCTCTAGCTGGTGGGGTCCTCCTTGGTCGACGCCACGGGATGTCCTCCGGTCCGGATGCCAGCTGGATCTTCCCTGGAGTGGAAACCTGTAAAGACTGCACAGTTCGGGTTAGCGCAGCAACGCTTTTAGCTAGCTCTTGGACCTGATGGTGTAGGTCTGGAGCCGGGTCATTGTCCAAAGCCTGCGCATCAGCTCCCACAGGCCCTGCTGACAAGGGCGCCGCCTCCTGGTAGTAAGTGGTAGTGGGGCGTCTGTGGGTCACAACGCCACCTGGTGCCGGTTCTCGGAGCACCCGGATGGCTCTGTCCTTGAACTGTGCAAATTCTAGATGAGGGTCCTGTAAGGCCATTGCCCGCAACTGGGTGCGGTGGGCATTGCAATATAAACCCTCTATAAATTGTTCGGTCAACAGCCTGTCCTCGTTTCCCACTCCATTAGGGTCGGTCTGCTTAATGGCCCTCAGGGCCTCTTGTAGGTTGAGTGCATAGTCCCTTATACTCTCATGCGCTCGCTGCTTGCACCCGTAGAATCTAAGTTTAATCTCGGCTGAGGTGCGGGTATCAAAGGTGTCCTTCAGCCGGGTTAGTATCCCTGCGACAGTCTTCCTCCCAGGTGGCCAGGATTTTACTTCCCTTTTGGCTGCCCCAGTTAGTTGGGCCACCAGGATGCTCACTTTTTGCTCTTCTGTGAGGGGGTACACCTGGAAGAGGCTATCCAGCTTTTCTCTAAAGTCATGCAGGGTATGTGACTCCCCTGAGTACTGGGGTAGCCAAGCTGCTCCCGGGATATAGGGCATGGTGAAGGGCATAACTGCAACAGCGGTAGCGCTGGCGGGGGTTGAGGCAGTGGAGCTCTCCTCCGTATCCGACATCTTCCTCCCCCCTAGTGGACCGTGGCCTACCTTGCGATGATCCTGTTCCGTAGGCCGCGGCTCCGCAGTGGATCGTCAGGGTTGAGGACCTTCCGTCGCACTCCTGTGACGTCGGCGTCTGCTGGGCTCCTTCCAGGACCTTACGCAACGTCCGGACGTGAGGCGGGGCTTCAGTTCTCGCGCGCTTTCGGAGTCCACGCCCCTCTTCTTCCCGCGCGGCGTCCTCAAGATGGCGTCCAATGGCGGGAAAACTCCACGGATGGCGGGAAGAAGGTCGAAGATGGCGCCGGATGGCGGGAAAACTTCGCGGATGGCGGGAAGAAGGTAGAAGATGGCGCCGGATGGCGAGAAACCTTCACCACTGGTAAGTTTGAACAGTCTTTGCTTTTCAGGCACGCAGTACCCGGTGGTTGCGGGCACGAAATCCTGCCGACTACGCCAAAGTTGACGCGCCCCTGGGCCTGTGTCGCGCTGCGTTGCGCACGCGGGAGCTTACCCGGAGCCGGATCTGTTTAGGGTTGTAGTCTCGTGGCGGTGACCCGGTCCGTGCCCAGGGAGTCAAACTGGACGGCAGTCTGTTAGCGGTAGAAAATGGTTGATGACTACGCCACCCGTTGAATGCAGCCAGGGGGCTGCTGCTGCAGGGCAGACCGCTGAGGCCGGTGGAAGGATGGTGCAGCGTGATAGTATAACCCCCAACGGGAGGGGTATGGCCTCAGGGCAGCCGACGTGGATGATGGGGGTAGCAGGAACCACTCAGAGACGGTATGGTAGCGTTCAGGGTCTTTACTGGTAACAACGATAGACCCTCCCGGAGTACTTGCTAGCGAACGGGGCCTGGTCAGTCCTTGAGCAGATGGGATCTCCCCTGGCCAGGCGTAGTTGTAGGCCTCCCAAGCTGACTGTACTCTTCTGGCTACCTTGCTAGAAGCTGATGTAAGTAGCCCACGTCCCTGAGTGTACCGTGTGGTGCTCACCCGTATGGCCGGTGACTCGGGGCCTTCTAATGGCTTCCGCTCCACGATGGCGGTGCTGGTCCCACGCGTGTGACCGGGCCTTCGGGCTTCTGGGCCAGGGGACCTGAAATCCCCTGCCTGACGGACTCTACTGCTGGGTAGAAGTTAGTCCCCACAGCCTCGGACTCCGGGTCCGGTAAAGAATCTTCTTAGTCAGGGCGAGCTCTTTAGCTGCCAGCCCCTGACTCCTTGTGACTCTGCTGCTTCCTATGCTGCTCTTGTCTCTACTCTTCCTGGACTCACTAACCCTGCCTCAGCCCCGGGTTTATACAGGGGAAGTCCTTCCCCTCCCAAGACTGGGCAGGAGGTGTGGCATGCACAGGATCCCTGACCAAAGGACCTCCCACCTGCTCTCAGACGTAATATCTCTATCACTGTGACAACCAGACCCCTGGGGTGTCACACATAAGTTACACCCCAGCTCGTCCTTGTCATGAATTTTATGAGTTGAGGAGTCATGTCCCTGTTCTGCCCCAACACCGCCTATTTTGGCAGAGCTAGGAGAAACTGGTGTGAAAACGCTTAAAATCGCAACATTTTTGTGACTTTTCCAGGCAATTTGTGCCAGAATTCTAGTGCAATTGCTTTGATGAATCAGGGACCCAGTGCTTACTTGCAGTCCAGAAAGCAGAAGGAAGACTAATGCTTACATTAATTTGTACTCTGTAAATGTAATACATTTAGGCCCAGGTTCATTATTGTCTTTGGCCTTATTTCTGGAGTACAATTGGTTCTAATTCATTAACCTGTGTGCACCATTTTGAAAATTTGTCCCCCAAAAAACATAGCAATGAATACCACAATACAAAGAAAGAAAAGACACCTACATCAGCACCTTCCCCCATACCTCACACCCTCACAGATTATGGATTCGAGACTTGTAGCACGAAGCCGTCACCCAGTTTTTCACCCAACTAGTGTCAGCGCAGGAAGTTTGCACAGAATACGCTCTCGTGCTGCCCAAGCAAGGCTGAACTTGATTCTAATAACACTTCCATGTCCAGTATCCTGTTGTCCTTTGGTCACTTACCGATAGGCTGGAGCATCATGATGTAGAAACAACAGATATCCTCTAGTCACTTGTCACTTCTGCTTCCATCTTGGTGAGATTGGGGTAATAAAGTTGAAGTTACTCATTATGTGACATCTTACCACCATGCTATACAGTGTCATGTCTAGATTTTGATTGGCTGATGTACAGTATTTCATTCATGGATCTACTTGAGCTGTTTGAGCCATTGACAGAATTACACAATTGAAGACATCTGAGATGGACATATTAATATTTTTGTGACGATCATACAATTTAGACTGTTTTCTATTAACATCTAATATATTGTACTCAAGCTGTGGTTTAGCGGGTTATTACAGCTTGTACAATATATGGTTATTAACAGAGCTAGTGGTATCTGACATTCTGTCTGGCTTGAGTATATTTGCTTTGTGATTAATTCAAATTTACTTCCAAGATAGAATTCTTTCCTAAACGCAGAAAGCTAAACATTTATCATCATTTATGAGACTGGATTGTGAGAACCAGATTACTCTTAACAGTCAATGGCTTATTAAGCAGAGGTCCGTAGTATTACCTGTAGAAACCAATCTCCCGCAGTTAGAAGTAATTAAAAAATTGCAGCTTAATATTTTATGATTCCGATGGACATAATACATTTTTGACAGTTTGCTGCTTCTGTGTTGGGGAAAGGAAAACATAATCCATGTGGGCAGTGGCATAACTTGAAGCTTGTGGTTCCCACTGCAAAATCTCCAACAGGGCCCTAAACTATCATGGGTCTTCATTAGTATTGGTCTTCTGGGCCAAAAGAAGCTTCGTGGCTCCCCTTGGCTCTGCAACACAGGTGATACTGCAACTGATGCACCAGGAGGGAGCACAGAAAGTGGAGGACTCCTACCCAATGCAAGTACCACATATGGACACCTTCTTATCTACAAGCTCATACTAAAGTGCCTAATTTTTTACCTATAACAATCTGCCAGTAATTATTAGCTACAAAGTTTCTTAGCTCATTCCCTTATGTGCACTCTAATTGATAGTAGAAATCTGCTTTTCAGATGACAATAGGCTCCCTAACAAAGTGTGCCCCCATACAGCAGCATAGATTGTCCGCCCCTGCTGTGCACCCTCTACCCTTCCTGAGCGTTACAAAAAATAGTGTTCAGTGAATTTGGCACTACTATATAATGATCTGTTTTTACATAAATAAATTGATAGCTATTCTAGTAATATTGTGCAAGCAACTGTATGGCCCATAGTGGAGCCAGTAACCTATTGGATGCTGAGAACTAGGACTAGGGGCCTATTATTCTTGGTTATAGTGGTGGTAACAAAGGTCAGCAACTTTATTGAGCAGTTCTAAAAGTATAGATATGTAGAATATACTTTTCTGTCTTGTACTAGTGTGTCACGTTTATCTGATATATTTATTCATTGATTGGCCGCCAGTAATCACGTTCCCTATTGACACATGATTGCTGCAACTAATCACTGACTTCAGTGGTCCTGTGTGATGTCATGTGCTTACTACCATCAGAAGTAGCAAGACAATTATGCGTTCTTTTTGTTATCTAGTATCAATCTATTTTCTGGTGGCTTGGACTACTACTATCGTCATATGTAATATGTAATGCCGATAGTCTACCATAAAACAGGTTGTACTGCTTTAAAATTTGTGCTTACTATTTCCCAAATTTCCCTTGACATTACTTTGTTTGGTTATACCTAATTTAATTAGTTTACCTCAGTGTTCTATATAACTACATTGCTTTTTTGGAGAAAAAAAAACTGTGCGAACATACCCTAAGGCCAAGGTCACACGGTCGTTGATTCTCTCATGCAAGAGAATCAAGCCGATTATGCTAATGACACTTAGATCAAACTCTGTCAGAGTTTGATCTAAGTGTCATTTTACTGTGATATGATTCTCTTGATATGATTCTCTTGTATGAGAGAATCGCATCACAGGTGAAGAGAAGTCAGAGAACTTACCGTATTTTTTCGGACTATAAGACGCACCGGACCATAAGACGCACCCCAAATATTGGGGTGGAATATAAAAAAAATATCTATTTTAATAAGATGGGGTCCATCTTATAGTCTTAATAGGTACAGTATCTTACCTGGGGGTCGGTGGAGCGAGGGTCACGGGAGGCAGGGTCCTTCAGGAATCCGGTGCTCCAGCAGCGGGGAGTTACGGTGGAGCTGGATTGCAGGGCCCTCCGTTCCCTCCCTCAGGATCCTGGTGGCTGCAGCAGAAGAGATGGCTGGGGCCCGATGCCAGGCTGGGGGCCGGGGCCTGGCTAAGGCCCAGTGCATGGATGAGGGCCTGGCTGAGGCCTGGTGCATGGATGGTGGGCCGGGCCCTGGGCCTGGCTGAGGGCCGAGGCCAGTGTTTGGAGATAGGGGCCTGCCTGCGTGCCACTGAGGCATGTCTGGGAACCAGGACCGGTGGTGGTGGCGGAAGAGGCAACAGCAAAGGAGGGTGAGGTGGTGCGGGTGACTGGCTGGGGGCCGTGGGTGTCTGGCTGGGGTTAGACTGGATGCGGGCAGTGTCTGACTGCGGGCCTTGGCGGTGAGTGGAGGAGGAGGTGAGATGCTGCGGGTGTCGGGCTGGGGGTCAGCGCGGGTTGAACTGAATGCAGGCAGTATCTGGCTGCGGGCCGGGGTGGTGAGCGGCGCAGGTTTCCGGTGTGGCAGCCATCTTCCTGAAGCTGTGATCTACCTCCTCCTCCTTTGCTGCCGCCGCCGCCGCCAAGGAGGGAGATCCCGCTCCACCACCACCGCAGGTACGCAACTTTCGGACCATAAGACGCACTCCCCATTTTCCTCCCAAATTTGGGGGGAAAAAAAGTGTGTCTTATGGTCCGAAAAATATGGTAATTTATCCATTTTCTCCATTCCCTGTGTCCATGGTAATCGGACATCCGAGTGCAGTCCAAAGTTTCACACGCACCCATAGACTTGTATGGATGCGCATGATCCGATCATCAGATGCACCTGAAGAATGCTGAGATTGTTTTCTCAAGCTGAATCAACATGAGAAAAACAATGCAGATCTGTACAGCCCCATAGTATAACAATGGGCCGAGTGCTACCCGATAAAACATCGGATAGCACTCGGCCGTGTCATAAGACCATTTGACTGCGTCCTTAGTATTATTATATTTGGTAAATGCAAAGTAAGTTTTACATTCACAGACATTTTCTACAGCAAATAGGCAAGTACCTATTAGTCAAAATAATTTGTAGTGATGTATCCCCAAAACAACAACTACTTTTGACCTTGAGCTGAATTGTCATGCAGTGTGCAACCAATGGTGCCACACATTGCTTAGTTAGTTTTCTTATATATTTTGCTCACTTTTTACACCCTGGTATAGTTCAAATAATGTTATAATTCAATTGCTCTATAAAGTTCTTAATTACACAAGTGCACATTTTTATTATAGTGGTACCTTTCCTCTATGACCATTTTAAGGTACTGTTCATTCCTACTGAGCCTTTAGGCTATATACATACTACAAAATATCAAGTAATCATGGTAGAAAGATGACATGGACATATACAGTTATGGCCAAAAGTGTTGGCACCCTTGAAATTTCCAGGAAATGAAGCAT
This sequence comes from Phyllobates terribilis, assembly GCF_046119375.1. Taxonomy (NCBI): domain Eukaryota; kingdom Metazoa; phylum Chordata; class Amphibia; order Anura; family Dendrobatidae; genus Phyllobates; species Phyllobates terribilis. The sequence goes on along the minus strand of NW_027362763.1, from coordinate 914,681,753 downwards.
TTCTACCAAAAAATTATTTAATTACACATGTATTGTTATACACACTTATTTCCTTTGTATGTATTGGAACAACAAAAAAAAGAGAAAAACAGTCAAATTGGACATAATTTCACAATACACCCCAAAAATTGGCCTTTCTATAATTGTGAGCAAACAACTTTGTTTCAAGCATTTGATTCTCATTCAAACTCACCTGTGGCAAGTAACAGGTGTGAGCAATATGAAAATCACACCTGAAACAGGATAAAAACTGGAGAAGTTGAATCAATCTTTGCATTTTGTGCCTGTGTTTGCCACACTAAGCATGGAGAACAGAAAGAGAAGAGAACTGTCTGAGGAGTTGAGAACCAAAATTGTTGAACAATATCAACAATCTCAAGGTTACAAGTCCTTTTCCAGAGATCTTGATGTTCCATTGTCCATGTTGTTCAACATAAATTAAGAAGTTTACATCCCTGGATGTGGACGGCAGAGAAAAATTGATAAAAGGTTGCAATGCAGGAATAGTCCAGATAGTGGATAAGCAGCCCCAATCAAGTTTCAGAGAAATTCAAGTTGCCCTGCAGGCTCAGGGTGCAAAAGTGTCAGCGTGAACTATCCATCAACATTTGAATGGAATGAAACGTTATCGCAGGAGACCCAGGGGGACGCCACTTCATTTTCTGGAACAATTTCAAGGGTGTAAACACTTTTAGCCATGACTGTTAATAGTCCTGCTATAGGTCCCTGGCTGAAGAAATATATATTTTAATATTAATATATCGTAAGTGGGGATGAACAAATCAATCCTCTACAAAGCAACTTTAAGTTTAATTGCATGAAATTTACAGGTTCCAGCGAATCTGAACAATTTGCGATTCGATTTCACACATCATTGAGGTTTGCATCAGCCAGAGAGCAGGCTCGTATAACGTCAAGCACGGTCATGCGGGCTTCCCCATAATGATTTGCAGCTGCCACTTTACATGGTGTAGTGAAGTCAATCGGAGGAACTATCACAGTCACTATAAAAAAATGAGGGCAGGGAAAGCAGTGGTCATTTTGGTGTTTTACAGCCTAGGAATAAGAGATCAGTGTGCACAGTTCACCATTGCCGGTTGGAATAGAAAGGCCTAAATCAGAGTGTGGTGTACTACTGCGGCACTGGAGAACATAGAAAATGGGCGTGGTAGTCTGAGTCTATTAATAATAATACATACGTTCAAGTGATAGGGAAGTTTAAGACTTGCTGAGTCTTTATGACTGTGAATTGATTGGTCAGTGAAATACTGCATTTCAGGACCTAGCTTTTCTTTTCCTGTTCTATTTGATGTTCATGAGTAGTTGTTTTTTAATGTTTAAAAAGACAGATACTTTTTTACTTTTTGCATATGTGTTTCACTAGTCTAATTTAGCAACTGTACACCACATGACAATACTGCCTGGGAACCAGATAGAGGTGCCAAGGAGATGATATCATCAGAGGAAGAGGATATAGACCTCAATGATAGCCAGTGGTAGTGATCTGCAGCCATGAGATCCTTTGGGGGAAAATCATCTTCTCCTGCGTTTGACCCTGGAACAGGTGTTTCCACTGACAGGCCATGGTTATCTTTCTCCTCCTACACCTCCTTTGCATCCTACTCAACAAACATGACCTCATCACCTACAAAAACAGGGCACTAGCAAATAGTTTTACAGCTTGAAAACATCGGGGACAAAAGCCATACTACCGCTATGCGTCAGTTGGCAAATTGCACGCTGGATACTCTCTGTAAACTGCAGTTGGGAATTGATGTGAGAGAGAATGCATGCAACATTCTGTCTGCCTTATGTTTGGACAAAATAACTCACATTCCCTGCCTAAATGTAATTGTGCAAAAGAAATATACCTGCTTGAGGAACGTGGTGGATATGGCCAGTAAAGTGTCAGCTCATTTCAACTATTCTTACATAGCTGGTCCTACATTGCCAGACATCTCCTTGCCTGACCCATTCTATTCTATACTGTGTGGTCAATGCAGCTGCCACTGCTGTTAGACACCCACATACATCTCCTGCACTTGTTCAATGTATTATATAGCTATATTGTCCTGTTGCTGGGAAGCCTACCCTCTTCAGGGTATACAAGCATGAAACTCCTCCCAAATTAAGGATGCTATTTCACAGATTCTTGATAAACCATTGCTTCTTCACTTTGAATACAGTTAACATGTTCCTGCGCCTTAAATAAAGGGATAATTTTTGACGGCTTGATAAAAAGTTATTGTATTTGTTTAGTCATTTTGAGAATAGCAAACCTGTTGCGGATTCCAAAAAAGGATAATTCTTTCACTACAAGCTGAGAAGCTATTGCTTCTTCACTTTTATAACAGCACATCTTTTTCTGCTCCCTGAGTAAAGGGATAATTTTTGGATGGCTACTGAAAAAGCTATTGCTGCCTTACTTAGGAAAGAAAAAAGCTGTTGGTACTTGCAAACACAGGGATAATTCTTGCACTAGCCCTTGTAATATAGCCATGGCTTTTTATATTTGTGCATAAACACCAGCAAAACAGGCATCTGCTCCCCAAAACAGATAATTTTTTAACCATATTTACAATTTAAGAAACCTAAAAAGTTTATTAGTGCAGTATGTTGTTAGTTACCATTGGTTATTATCTATTTTTCCCTAGCCAGATATGTTGAGGTCACTTGGACATTTCTAAGAGTGCCTTAGAGACTTTGCAGTATTGTAATTTATGGCAAATCAAACTTTTTGGATGAATTCATTGAAGCTTACGATTTAAAATTGTAAAATATGTGATCATCTATAAGACACAATACTCATTTAGCAGATTAAATTGTCAGAAATTGTCATCAAGGTACAATAACTTAAAAGCTTAGATAGTCATATGCTTTTACTCAATTGCTATATGGTAAATGTGATTTTTTTTTGTTACCAAATAGAATTTATATTTCTGAATATTTCTTTTAAACTCGATGTTTGTCCAGCACTTTCGGAGACACGGTGTCTTATGTGTTCTTTATTAGCTGTTATGGTATAAAACCAGAATTATTACCTGCTTTGTTCTTAGAAGCTTTGGGAACTCTTAGTCATTAGTTTGGATCCTTTTTAAAAATAGCGAGCCATTAAAAATACTAAGTGAGTCTTAACAGATCTCATTCCCATCTGGTTCTTATTGGTAGTAGATTGGAATATTTCTTCTATAACGGTTTGCAAGAGGCTATCAGGTAGATACAAATCTCACTAAATGGTTGGAAACAAAAACTATTGTTACTGGGCATCAGGTTCAATATATACAGTATGTGCAAGTTTAGAGACTTTTGTAGACATCTTCAAATTTCCCTGGAGCCAAGTCTAATATTGAGAGACTTTTAACTGTAATAATGCCAAGATACATATGTTGCTACATTTTCATATGGTTTGCTGTACAGAGCTGATTTGGAATCCTCTCTCTACCTCTGATTAGTTTTGCACAAAAGGTAACACATTATCTACTGTCACAGAAGGAACTAAACTTGTGCACAATGTTGAATACTTTAATGTTTTTCTCAAAAAACGACATCTCACTTCACACTTTTGTCTTGTTTTGTCTTTGCAATGGAATACCTGGTTTGGCTTCTTATCCTTCGGGTCCATTTTCATTTACGACCAGCAGCACAATACGACTACCAATCAGTAAACTTTCCCTGATTGTCACTTGTTTAAATGGTTGTTTACAGAAGCAGAGCGCTATAAATAATGCTCACTAGGGGATATGTAATAGATCAGTGCGATTCCTTTTACAAATTTTTGAGGATCATTTCACTGGATGAGTGAGAGATTCGCTCATTCGCTGGATGATCGGCAGTTTTTTTATACAGCAATATATTCGTAAAACGAGCATTTTGATGAACAGTCGTTCACAATTATCTTTCAGTGTAAATGGTGCTTAAGTCATGTGACAAGGTCTGTTAACCCCTTCACGATCTTTGACGTAAGTTTACTTCATGGTCGGATAGGGGTTCACCGGGAGCTCCACGTAAGTGATAGCTGAGCTCCCGCTGTCACGGCCAGGAGCGGTGCCCGCACTGCCCAGGGCATTTAACCCCCTAAATGCTGCAGTCAATATTGATAGCATTTAGGAGGCTGGGAGAGGGAGGGGGCTCCTCCTCCCTACAGATCGGCGCCCCTGCGATGTCATTGCGAGTGCCCGATCATTGCCATGGCAATGGTCATCATGGCGACATCTGGGTCACCCAGCTAAAGAAGCTGTTACTGATGCTAAGAAATGACGCATGGTCTAGGAGGCTTCTGTCAGTGCAGCACTGACAGGTATAATGCATTGCAATACATTATACCAGTGATCAGAGCAATGAAAGTTAGGGCTTAGCACTTGTTGGCCCTTTTGCCATCACTCTGCAGTCCAGCTCACCCCAAACCATCTCGATTGGGTTCAGGTCTGGTGACTGTGGAGGCCAGGTCATCTGGCGTAGCACCCCATCACTCTCCCTCTTGGTCAAATAGCCCTTACACAGCCTGGAGGTGTGTTTGGGGTCATTGTCCTGTTGAACAATAAATGATGGTCCAACTAAATGCAAACCGGATGGAATAGCATTTCGCTGCAAGATGCTGTGGTAGCTATGCTGGTTCAGTATGCCTTCAATTTTGAATAAATCCCCAACAGTGTCACCAGCAAAGCACCCCCACACCATCACACCTCCTCCTCCATGCTTCACTGTGGGAACCAGGCATGTAGAGTCCATCCGTTCGCCTTTTCTTCGTTGCACAAAGACACGGTGGTTGGATCCAAAGATCTCAAATTTGGACTCATCAGACCAAAGCACAGATTTGCACTGGTCTAATGTCCTAGCAGCTATTTTACCATGAAGGCCTGCTGCACAAAGTCTCCTCTTAACAATTGTTGTAGAGATGTGTATTCTGCTAGCAATGTGTGTGGCATTGACCTGGTCTCTAATCTGAGCTGCTGTTAACCTGTGATTTCTGAGGCTGGTGAATCGGATAAATTTATCCTCAGAAGCAGAGGTGACTCTTGGTCTTCCTTTCCTGGGGCGGTCCTCATGTGAGCCAGTTTCTTTGTAGCGCTTGATGGTTTTTGCAACTGCACTTGGGGAAACTTTCAAAGTTTTCCCAATTTTTCACACTGACTGACCTTCATTTCTTAAAGTAATCATGGCCACTCGTTTTTCTTTACTTAGAATTTGTATTATGGCAAGAAAAAAGCAGCTAACAGTCTATTCAGTAGGACTATCAGCTGTGTATCCACCAGACTTCTGCACAACACAACTGATGGTCCCAACCCCATTTATAAGGCAAGAAATCCCACTTATTAAACCTGACAGGGCACACCTGTTAAGTGAAAACCATTTCCAGTGACTACCTCTTGAAGCTCATCAAGAGAATGCCAAGAGTGTGCAAAGCAGTCATCAAAGCAAAAGGTGGCTACTTTGAAGAACCTAGAATATAAGACATATTTTCAGTTGTTTCACACTTTTTTGTTAAGTATATAATTCTACATGTGTTAAGTCATAGTTTTGATGCCTTCAGTGTGAATGTACAATTTTCATAGTCATGAAAATACAGAAAAATCTTTAAATGAGAAGGTGTGTCCAAACTTTTGGTCTGTACTGTGTATATATATATATATATATATATATATATATATATATATACTTCAGTATGGTCATTGACAGTCTCCAGAATAACCAAAGAAAAAACTAGCTGCCCCCATCAATCTTTTATTACAGGTCGGTTGGACATCCATTACTGGTAACATTGAACCTCAAGAGGCTTCAGGGGTGCGGTTTATAGAGCAAGAGGAATGAAGTTATTAAATTTTATGTAATTAATCCAACAATTAGTCAGTGTTTATAAAAATATACAAAAGATGTTACAAACATAAACATGGTCAAATCATCGCCCTGGACTCTCCTGAGGAGCTGCGACAGGTGCCCCAGGTGGGACTGAAGATGAGAATGTCATTCAAGTAAGGGGCAGTAAACTCATCTAGTTCCTCAAGCAGCTGGTTGACCAATTGCTGGAAAGTGGCAGGAGCATTCCTCGTGCCGAAGGGCATGATGAGGGATTTGTACAATCCGAATGGGGTGATGAAGGTGGATCTTTCCTGTGCCTCATTGGACATGGGAATCTGCAAGTACCCCCGACTCAAGTCCATGATGGTTAAATAAAGGGCACTGGCTAAGCAATCCAGCAGTTTATCGGTGTGTGGCATTGAGTATGCATAAGGGGCTGTGATGGTATTTAGCCTCATGTAGTCCACACAGAACCAAGTCGTCCGGTCATTTTTCAGGACCAGGACTACAGGTGAGGCCCACGCACTTCTGGACTCTTGGATTACCACCAGGTGCAGCATTTCGTCTATCTCCCTTTTGTTGACTTTTTGCACTTCTGGTGAGGGACAATATGGCTGGGTCATGAGTCAGTGTAGTGTTATTTTTCCTGTTAGTAGAGGTCTCACAGCATAGACATACCAAATGGAGGATGTACACAAGCACCATTTGGTGGCTAGCAGTGACATATGTGTGCCATAGTAAAGTTGAAAAGTGCTCCAGCCTGAACTGTTGTGTGTGAGGTCTGTCCCAGTTGGAGGAGATCAGGCCATATGTATCAGAGTGTGCAGTACTGCTATTCCTGACACAGCAGAGCAGAACATTAGAGATAAGTGGATGTTTTGATATTCGAATACAACTACTTAACCAAATTTTTACCCTGAAATTTGTGTGAACCTTAATATTGGAAAGCTCGTGATTACTTGGAAAATACACATGGAGGAGAGTAGAGAGAGAGAGAGAACCCCATTGATCATGAGAGCTTACACTCTATAGGAGAGAGAGAACCCCGCTGACCATAAGAGCTAGACACAGTTAGTAGACTGATGCCTATGTTTGTTGGACTATAAAGCAGTAACTCTAAAGTATAGGCCGCCACAATGAGAAAAGTTCCAGAAAAGCTACTGTAGAAAATTGGTGCCATAGTGAGGTGACCATGAGTGGCGTTGTGACCAGAATTAAAGCATTGTGTGCTGAATTCCTGAGATAGAGAATCATAGGGAATGATTCATCAAGTAATTTTAGCTAGAATACTGTCATAGAAAAGTCATAATTGCCGCACAAAATTCAGAAAATGTTGCCTTTTTTATGCCACCTTCAGTACTAGATATGGGGGAATTCACAGGGCCCACAGATTACTGACCTGGGGTCCTGCAAATCGATTCTCCCATGTCTATTCGGCACCTTTTTAAACCCCTTAACGACCTTGGGTTTTTCCGTTTTTGCGTTATCATTTTTTGCTGCCCTTCTTCCCAGAGCCATAGCCTTTTTATTTTTCTTTCAATATGGCCATGTGAGGGCTTCTTTTTTTGTGGTATAAGTTGTACATATTAAAACGCCATCACTGGTTTTACCATATCGTGTACTGGAAAACGGGACAAAAATTCCAAGTGCGGTGAAATTGCAAAAAAAATGCAATTCCACAGATGTATTTTTTTTATTTTTTTTTTTTAGCACGTTCACTGAATGTTAAAACTGACCTGCCATTATTATTCTCCAGGTCATTACGAATTCGTAGACACCAAACATGTATAGGTTCTTTTTTATTCATGTGGTGAAAAAAAAATCCAAAATGCCCCATTTTCCAAGAGCCGTAGCGTCTCCATTTTTTGGGACCTGGGGACGGGTGGGGCTTATTTTTTGCGTGTCGAGCTGACCTTTTTATTGATACTATTTTGGGGCAGATGTGATGTTTTGATCGCCCGTTATTGCATTTAATTTCAATGTTGCGACGACCAAAAAAACGTAATTATGGCATTTAGAATTTTTTTCTCGTTACGCTGTTTACCGATCGGATTAATTTTTTTTATATTGATAGATCGGGCGATTCTGAACGCGGTGATACCAAATATGTGTATGTGGGATTTTTTTTTAATTATTTTATTTTGAATGAGGCGAAAGGGGGGTGATTTAAATTTTTATATTTTTTTATATTTTTAAAAACATTTTTTTTCCACTTTCTGCATGCTTTAATAGTCTCCATATGAGACTAGAAGCTGCAGTTATCTGATCGGCTCTGCTGCATACGGGCCATGGGTGGTGCTCATAGCAAGCGAGCTATGACAACCACAGGGGTCTGCTGCAGACCCCGGGTTGTCATGCCCACCCATCGGTGACCCACAATCACGTGACGGGGTCACCGATGGGCGGGGCTAATGCCGCTCTTCCGGTGCGGCGCTATTAAATGCCGCTGTCAGAGATTGACAGCGGCATTTAACAGGTTAACAGCTGCTTATGGATCGCAATTCCACCCACGGCTGTTGCGGGTACATGTCAGCTGTAAGAATCAGCTGACATGTGCCCGGTTCAGCACATGCTCAGCGCCGGAGCTGAATCGGGGGTGATGGACTTGGGCGTACTGGTACGCCCTAGGCCATTAAGGGGTTAAAACAATGTGTGCAGCTTACCACAAGGGAGCCTGGTGGCCTAGTCCTGCCCAACAGATTTATTCAAATAAAGTTGCTATGAATTATAACAGAAATTTACTCTGGTCCATGACTGGAGTACTTTTTATGCACCTCTTAGTGAATTTTATTTTAGTCCTGTAAATCCTTGAACAATGCTGACATATCGATAATGTATGTAAAGCGCTGCGGAATATGCTAGCGCTATATAAAAATAAAAAGATTATTATTATTATTATATCAAACCCCAGTCTTGATGAGTTCCACCCATAGATTGTTTCACAGATACAGAGGTGCCACTGACGAGAGTGCCTGCCGTCTGTCACAGCAGAAACTATGCAGAGAATCAAAGATGCTGTTAAAGGAAGCGCCAGCAGACTGTCACAGATGTGAGAAATTTGTTGTAAGTGTAAACCAAGTGTTGCAGTTGTCAGCTATCTACCTCTGTTTAAGTCAACCTCTTGTCTGCGGAAAGCAGTGGAAAGGAAACCATCAAGCTTGTGGTATCATGTAAGACTGTTTACAATACAGCTTGTTGCGTCACTGTAACTAAAGTCTTTGAACCCACATCTGTGTACGACTGATTCTTTTCACCTTTTCAAATATCAAAAGACTGACCGTCACTTCCAAACAGAAAGACAAATGTGAACAGGTGCAAGCTAAGAGCCACTCTATATGTAACTAAAATCTTTGAAATGACATCTGTGTACGGCTGATTCTTTCCACCTTTTCACCATCATATCCTTTGCTGTTGTTATGGATTAACATTGACACACCACCTGGTTGTGTTTTTGCTTTGCAGTTGCCAAATGTATGCATATTCAGTGCTATGTTTTATATTACTTGATGTTGTATATTTTCCTGATAGTTTTTAAATACATCAGATAGGGACTGCTTTGATCTGGGTTACCTTGACGTTGGCAGAGAGGCTTAGCATACATTTTTTGCAAAAAACATGTCAACTAAATACCCCGTTTTTTATCACCTTTTTACTAGAACTTGCTGTTTACTGTTACTTTTTTACAACAGAGTATTTTTATACGTTTGTTTTACTGTGTCCTTGTGTGTTTCATATTTTCCTGATAGGTAGCATTGGGCAAACCTTATACTGGACACTGTAAACACTGTAAAGTTAATATAAAATAATATATAATTGTGTTTTTACTGCCATTTTTAAGCATTGTTCTGCAACTGAAGTGTGACACATGTGCAACATAGTGGATAGTGTCCAACAAGATGCTACTCATAGTGATTAATGGGTTTGAGATGCTGTTTATTAGGAGCGAGGGTTGTACTCTGTCCTTTAACAGTTAAGGCACTGTTTAGCTTATAACATGGGACCACGTCAGAGGGCAATGGGGTTTCGGCATTAGCATACATGCAGATTCCTTAGTCTCTGACTAGTAGAGGTCGGACATATGGAGATAGAACAGGTGCAAGACGCAATGACTGCACAACATAAACTGCATTGTTGCTAAATACAATGTACTTACAAAAATGAAGGTTCCTTGCGCATAAATTGGCCAATTCATATATGGCCATCAACAGCAGCAAGGTGACCTATCTCTGATGGGTACCTAAGCCAATACTCATCAAACCTGCCTACAGGCATGCTTGAATTGGCCAATTTATGCGCTAAGAACCTTCATTTTTGTAAGTACATTGTATTTAGCAACAATACAGTTTATATCTCATTTATTCAGTGTTTGCATATATCTTGGCCCTTATAGAGTGCTGATGTGTTCTTTTTTTGCATATGCAGATAGACAGTCTGGCAGAAAACAAGAGATGTGGCGCACAGCAGAGGTGTTTTCATCATACCAATCCTGAGTATTGTGGGGAGTAGCATAAATAGTACAAATGGTGTACCAATTCCAGAATATAGTTAGGGCCACATAGGAGTAAAGTAGGTAGCTCCATGTAGTTTATTTCAGGTAAGGCTTACTATACCACCAAAAAAAGAATGTTTTTATTAATGAAGCACTCCCACTAAGTTTTTTATACATTAAATGTGTGTGTATGTGCATGTAATGTAGTGAGTATATTAATATACTCACCTACTGCTGCTTTCTCTCCGGTGTCCAGCGCCGCTCTTGTCATCTTCTCAGTGACGTCACCCCTCTGCAGACTCTGTAGGTCACACTGTGCTCTGCGTGACCCAGAAGAGACTTTTGCAATGTAAGCCTATGAAGGGTCAGAACAAGGTTTTACATTGTAAAAGAGACTACCAGCTCATGCATAGAGTATAGAGTGAGCCGGCTAGCCGCAATTGTGGTAACATCACTGAGAAGCAGAGAAGAACAGCTTGGACAACGGACAGAAGGGCGTTAGGTGAGTATATTAATACACTCACACTACATTACATACATGTATACACACATTCAGAGTTATGAAATACTAAACTTAACGGGAGTGCTTCTTTAATGAGTGAAAGGGGATTTCCTCCACAGTCAGGGGCATAAAGGCTTTTGCCTGTGAGTGAAAAGTGCATCCACTATATAGTGGAGATATAGCCCCAACAAGACTGAAAATTAGGAAAAGAAGAGATTTTTACCTAACAACAAGGACTGACACACTATAGCAGTCTTTCTGTTGATTGTGAAAGGTACTGCCACACTAGAGAAGGCTATAGAACGGTAACTGAGAGTGATGGACTAATACAGGGGAATTGGAAGTGTTGGCTGAAGGAAGATGCTCTATAGCAGCGCATTGCTGTCAAGACAGTTAATCAGAAGATGAATGCAGAACTAAGAAATTTTGAGCGTGACACTCATATAAAAGTGACGTTGCTGTGGAAAGTGCCAGCAATCTTCTGACTCAGTTACATCTATTGCCTCTTGCAATAACCTGTGTAACCACCAAGCACGTTGCCCCTTGAGCGACTCTGAATCCATGAAACATGTTGCTTCTTCAAGAGTAGAGGCTATTTTTGAACTGTCTCCTATTTAATTCTACATTCCTTTCACCACCCCAGAGTCAGGAGACCACTACATTTGAAGGAGCACAAAACCATCTACATCCAAAAAAACAGTTACATCATACACAGCAGTGTTGTGTTGTTCAGTGCTGGATGAGGCTCTGTATTAGTCCCATCTTGACATTGTTTCAAACACTTTTGTATCAACTACCTATAGTAATTTATACTTCAAATTTAAATAATCTGACACTATAGTAAAAATGTAAAGGTAAAAGGTAAAAGTACATACTGTGTACATGGTGTAAGTAGGGCCGAGGTCCATTCTCATTTCCATGCAAACTTTAGTAAAAATCAATATATCTGCCTTCTGGATAGCTATGTTAAGTAAAAACAGGGTATTGTACATATATTTGGCATATCAAGTTAAAAGCAAGACATTTTATTGACTGATACATGCATTTTATTACACTACATAGCATACAAGAATGTATTATGAGATTAGTATTAAATCACAATATTATATTTAAATGTGGTATCAGTGGGACTTTGGGGCTATGGAGCAATGGGTTGATCGGAAACACATGGTTTTATAGTTTGGGATGAAACTTTCTGATCTATTTTACTTGATGGCTGTGCCTTGAAATAAGAACTGGCTCATATATCAATAGACCATTATAACCAGGAAACATCTCTAAGCGAAGCATTGCAGATAGAAAGTGTATTAGAATATAATACAACCCTGCATTCTGGTTGTATAGTAGTAGTAAAATGCTCTATAATTTTTTTCATATGGTTAATATTATCCTTACTTTCAAAATCATACGGCATAACGTTCATACCGGAAAATCATGCTTATATTTAATGCAAACATAAATGTATTCCAAAATGTGAATATTTTGCTTAGTACTTCCCAGTGTAGAATTCACCATCATGGTAACGTGCCGACACAAGAGTTCTGTCCACTCAACCATAGTGAATACCAGCAGCATATAATGGCATGCTGTGGATGTCAAGCTCTAGTCAATTTATACTACAGATTTTCTCTGCAGCATATGGATAAAACTTCAAGAAATCTCATTCACAATACTGATACTGTAAAAGTCCATATTCAACCCATGTGAGCAAGCCCCGCTTGGATATTTTGTAATTTACTAGAGAAATCTTAATTTTTAGAATTTGTTACAATAGTACATTTATTTACCATACTTTGCTACATTGTACATAGCCTAGGGCAGTTTTAATAAATGATAATACTTTAGTTTTCATCCAATTTCTGTAAGTAGCTATAAATTGCAGTTTGACATTTGGATTACAATCCTAAAATACCTTTTATTACAATTATTTTGAATACCACCATGTACCTAAAAAATAGAATCATAGAATCATAGAATGGTAGAGTTGGAAGGGACCTCCTGGGTCATCTGGTCCAACCCCCTGCTCAAAGCAGGATTCACTAAATCATCTCAGACAGATGTCTGTCCAGCCTCTGTTTGAAGACGTCCATTGAAGGGGAACTCACCACCTCTCGTGGCAGCCTGTTCCACTCATTAATCACCCTAACTGTCAAAAAGTTTTTTCTAATATCTAATCTGTGTCTCCTCCCATTTAGTTTCATCCCATTGCTTCTAGTCTTTCCTTGTGCAAATGAGAATAAAGATGATCCTTCTACAATGTGACAGCCCTTGACATATTTGTAGACAGCTATTAAGTCTCCTCTCAGTCTTCTTTTTTGCAAGCTAAACATTCCCAAATCCTGCAACCGTTCCTCATAGGACATGGTTTGCAGACCAGTCACCATTCTGGTCGCTCTTCTCTGAACTTGCTCCAGTTTGTCGATGTCTTTTTTAAAATGTGGTGCCCAAAACTGTACACAGTATTCCAGATGAGGTCTGACCAAAGAGGAGTAAAGACCGATAATGACTTCACGTGATCTAGACTGTATGCTTCTGTTAATACATCCCAGAATTGTATTTGCCTTTTTTGCTGCTGCATCACACTGTTGACTCATGTTCAGTCTATGATCTATTAGTATACCTAAGTCTTTTTCACATGTACTGTTGCTTAGCTCTATTCCTCCCATTCTGTATATGCTTTTTTCATTTACATATATATACAATAGTCTGAAGGCAGTTGATTGCCAGATTAAATATTAAGGGGTCTGTATACACATGGTGCACTTTCACACAAGTTATGTTCTTACCAAGTTTCTTACCATGTGGAATAATTTCTGTTTGTTAGTTTTTGAACTGAAAAAGAAGTTGTGTTTTTCCCTCTACAGTCCATTATCTAACGTGCAGAAACTAATTCATAGAACTAAGGGCACATTTAGACGTCAGTGATTTTTCTTTCACAAAAAATGGTTTCATCGCTGTTTTTGATCACAGTTTAATCACAGTTTTATTAGTTTTTCTTGAATGAAAAAAAAACAAAAACTGATGGAAGTTTCTCAAGATTTTCCTACCAAACAGTCTCTGAAAAACAGACAGCAACATGGATGACGTCCGAATTTTTGTCTTATTATTTCCCATAGAATTGCATTGGTGAGTTTGATCCTAGACTCGCATCAAAATCCGATATATGTCCGTGATTTTGTGCAGACCACTCAGTCCAAAAAAATACACGGACATGTAAACAGCTCCATACACTCCATATACTATAATAGGTATTATATCCATGAAAAATATTGTTAGAACTTGTATAAGAAAAACTGACATCTAAATGAGTCCTTAGTAAGATTAGACCCTGTTTTCCTTAGGTGAATTCAACCAGTTTATTGTCTCAAGTAATACATGAAAATTTGTGCTCTTAGAAACACTATAAAACACAAGACTACAGCTGTATAGTAACATAGAAGCTCCATAACTGAAGACACGTGTGCCATTGCTATAAAACTAGCCAGTCGACAGGTAGTTGTTGTATTTTACAGAAAGTCTTCTTTTGAATATTTCACATTGTAAATCTTGATAAAATGTCGTAGAATGTAGTAAATACTTTGACCCTGATTCACCATTGTTGTTTCTCCTTATTTCTTAAGTAATTTGCTCCTTTTTAGTGGCTTTAGTATTTGCACCTTATTCTTTATACGTTTTGCACCACATTTTAAGTTGTTTTTCTTTTTTAAGTTGTTTTTAATATTTCCGTGACAACTTTGCTTATCCAGTTGTTTTAGACAGACTCATGAAATGAAACTTTTACTGGTGTATTTTTGAGACATCATTAAATTCCACAACACAAAAAAAGAAAAGTGACTTCAAAACAATCACAAATGATAAATTGGTGGCCTTTATCTTTACTTTCCTTGAACTGATGCTGACTTAGGTCCTATTCAGATGATTTTTCTCTTCTGCAATAAACTGACTGATTTGGATCATATTTGATCCGACCATCATTTTCATCACATATTTTTTTTGTTCAACAAGTTTTCTCAACATCTCCTATCAAACAAACATGGAAATCGGACAATATATGGATGGCACAAGGATAGCATCCAATTGCTGTTTGATTTTTTTCATGGACTCTAGACTTGTATTGGCTACTTTAATCTGTGACATGGATCAAAAGTGGAAATGTCTCCATGTGTTCGCATGGACCACTCGGTTCGCAAAAATGCATAGACATAGGAACAGCTTCATAGATTATAATAGTATGTGAAAAACTAACATCTGAATGATCTCTTACATGAAGTTTTCCATTATAATCATATCTTTATATTCATGCCATCCCAGTCACAGACAGCAAACGATAGACATTCATTAGAATAAACTATATTTTACTCTTTACTCTGTGGCATTTAAGAGAGAATGGAAATTTAAACAAAGCCAGGTATGGGGAAAAATGTCCACTGAGCCATTCTCCTCCTGCTTCTTTGTGACTAACTTGGCTTGATTGACAAGGCCTCTTTCTATTTGCATATATGGATTGTCCATTTCAGGCATTGGATGCCATTCTTATTTGTAGAACATCACTATTTAGTGATGGGCAGTCTGGCTCTTTTTGGTCCTTTTTGGAGGTAGATGTAGATGAGGCCTTAAATTGCCACACATCTCCTTGGCTGACCTGTCCCAACTCTCTATTGTGCTCCTCCTGCCACAGCCACTGCACAGTCACATATCTTCTGGCTGTCCACTGTGTTTCATAGTGCTAGACTGCTGCCAGGGCTGCCGTTGCTGGCTTTAAATAGTTATACATATCCATGCTTGCCACATCTTAGCTTTCTACCATTCTGCTCCTGCCACAGCCATGCCAGCCTCAAATTTCCTAGCTGTCCACTGTGTTTCTTAATGGTAGACAATACCATTACTGCTTGGTCTTCCGTTGCTGACCCTAAACTGCCACACATCAGCCACTGCAAAGCCACATAAACCACACATCTCCTGGCTACCCACTGTGTTTCAAGTGGTAGACATTACTACTGATGCTGGGAAATATACTCTCTTGAGGGCACACAAACATGAAACAACTCTCAAAATAGGGCTCATTTTTTTAAAAGGCTTGGTGATAACAAGTCTTAGTTTCTGCACTTTGAGAACAGTAGCAAACCAGTTGTGAACTCCAAACCAGTTGTAAACTCAAAAAAATGAATAATTTTTCAATCCTAGTTGAGAAATAATAACTTCTTCATGTTCAAAACAGTATATCTGCTTTGTCAACCTAATCAAAAGGATCAATTTTGGATGGCTCATGCAAAATGCCTCCATTTCCATTACCTTTGTATAAAAGTAAAAACAAGGGCATTGTTGCTCCTGACGATTTTGAGTTGCAGTTCATGGGGAGTCAGCCTGCAAGTAAGTTGCCACTTGATATACAGCAGCAACTCTTCCTCTGTATGACTTTTACTCCCCTAGGCTTTAAAGCTGTAAAACTACTTGCATGAGTTAAAATAAAGTGGTTGAAGTGTGGAATCAATGATGTTGTGCCCATGGCTGTTAGGGATGGGGTCTTGTTACTTGAACAGGATCAAAAGGGGGTGAAGGAGGAGACAGATAACTACTGCATGGTGGTGGAAACATACATAGATCCCTATTGCAGAGGCCCCACCATCTGTCCCAGAAGTTGAGGTGCATCACTGCCACTGAAAACATGCACCATTTTGGTGGCACTAGAGTTCAAGTCCTCTTCATCTCTGAAGAAACAATTTGCATATTTAATTTCCCAGAGAAGCATGCAAAGTGCTTAAGTCTCCTCATACTGGCATGTCACTCTCCACAAGGAGAAACCTTACCCCTTAGATCCCAGTCTTAGCCTCTCACCCAGCCAAATCAGCCTTAACTTTTATACTGGCTGTGATAGCCCTCCATGATTGACTGGGATAGACCATGTGATCTAATTGATGCTGGGCATTATGGGCCAAACCATGCAGCTGCTGCTGACGCCATTAACACACTCACTGAGTCTTCAGCAGTGAGTGAAATGGCGGGGGCATTTTTTTTCCGATTGTTGTGAATAAAATTGCAGATTGTTTGAAAGAGAGAGGGTCGTAGCACATGCCTTTCAATAAATTTGGAATCTTTGAAAATCAAACCATTAAAGTTACATAGAAGTTGTAATATCTCTGGAGGCCATAAAGAGGGTTTCCCTACAAAGAGGGCAACCATTTCGACTGAACACTGAGCGCTCCTGCAACATAAATAAGTGTCCATATGGTATCTGATCACTGGAGGTCAGTGAAGATGAGACAACCCTAATAAGACATATTGTATATAAAAATGGCATGAACTACAAATGGTAATATACTTCTGAAAGCACCATTGTTACTTTTTTAATGCAACTTATGCTACATTATTAAATATTAAAAAATATGTTGTCAACATGAGTTGCTTTGTTTATATGTATTTTATTTAAAATGTATATCACTAAATTTCATGGCTATATATATATTTTTATATATATAATGTATATCGCTTGATTTTTAATACAGTAAAATGTTTTCCATTTTACTAACCATTTTGGATATTCTTGGATTTCAAATTTCTTTTCTATAGACATCAAGTATTATAAATATGTGATGGTGGTCTTTTAGAAAACCTTGGAAACATTCCATTGTCATAAATCTTTTAGCTCTTCACCTGAGCTACAGCTTAAAAAAGATGAAAATCATTCCTGGTTGGTTGTATCCAGCCAACCATAGAACTGGGCTCAACCATCTGTGAAAGAATGTAGCTTGAGGTTTAGACTGTTCTGGACTGAGAGACATGCAAAGGCTTGCTCTCAAATCCACATATATTCTGTCTGCGAGGCTGGTAGCTTAGAGCTAAGAACTGGTAGAATAAACATGGAGAGACCTAACTTTGCCCTTGTTTTTATTTCAGATATTTGAGGGATGAAAATGTTTCAAATTTATTATAACTGTGGTATTTTCATTTCTTTTGAGGTAGCTAAGAAAACATTAATTTCTCATATTGGCAGCAAATATGCTCAGCAAATCCAGCTTGTGGCTTGGTTTAAAAAAATGCTGAGTTGACGACTATCTTGAGAATTTTGGAACTAAGACTATTGTCTTATGACCTGAAGTTACAGAGAGATGATGTATTTACCTCACTTGACCACATGAAGGAATGATCATGGTTTTTCTCTGCGGAAGCTATACCCTTGAAGACTCCTTATAAAACTGTTGGAGCTTTGTGTTATACTGAAGGCAATTTCTTGTTACATAGGTGTTGCATTTTGAGTAGATAAAATCTGTTCTATAATTTATGGAGATCATTTTTTTTGTAATGTCAAAACATAGTCAGGACGTAGAGTCAATCATAAACTTATGAAAAAAAACAATATGCGCTGAAAATAACTGGTAATCATTAGAAGCCTGCCTGTGCTTCTGTGGGTCTGTTCCGTGCTGAGTGATGTGTCTTTGCCAGGAAGTTTCTTATTTCTTTGCCTGGAAAATTCAAGATGCGGTATATCACATGTCCCAAGTTCGTGAAAAGCACCAGACAAACAGTGTAGGCAGCGTTCTGGCCGGACATATCTGCTCTGACACGCGTTTGAATAATCTGCTGCCCTATGCCTGTGTGACGTCACCAACCTACGGGCTCTCCTTCTAGAAAAAAGAGTACCGACTGTCCAACCAACGCGTTTCTGAGGCTCCGACCTCCTTCGTCAGGGATTACATTCACAGTACATGGCAGATCTTATATAGATGGGTGTCCAACTACATTGGTTCAAAATACAACTTATGTTAGAATTATTCGCATCCTATTTCACTGTTTAGACCAAATAGTCCTAATATGTTTATGTTTAGCATGAAGATCCATTTGCTCTCTGCAAAGTTTCCTCCTCTCCAATGTTCCTTCACATTTTTCATACCCCAAAAAATGCTACCTGTTATTTTACCATTATGTACCATTTTATAGTGATATGACAATGGGTGTCCAGTAAATTGTTTTATATTATATATATGCTCCTTCATTCTAAATTTTAGTTTGTGTTTCATGCTGCCTGTATAATATTTATGACATGGACACTATGCAATATACTGTATAATTCCTTTAGTGTAACATGATATATGTATTTGTATTTTAAATGACTCCTCTGACGTTCCAAATATGAATACTGGGTTATGTTTTTTTGTTACTTTACACATCACACATTTTTTGCAAAGAAAAAAACCTTTATTAAGCACTAGGGTCTTATTTTTAATCATGGGTTATTTCTAACCACTGTTGAAATATTTTCAGCGCATATTGTGCTGTTTCATATATTTGTCAGTTGATCTATCAAACACGTGGGCATAAAGTGTGTCGGTATACAGCTCTAAATAACAGTAAAGTCTGGTAGCGCTAGTGCGTATAACCTCAAGTATTCAATCATAAGCTAGTTCTTTATCATTGGTCATTCAGGCATAATTTAGCATTTTGGATCATTTTCAGATTAAGGGCTCATTCATATGTCAGTGATTTTCTCGTGTGACAGTTTCATCAGTGTTTTTTTAAATCAAAATTTAATCGGAATTTGGTTAGTGTGTCTGTTTTTACCATTACAATTTGGTCCGAGTTTCATAAGTTTTCTCTTCAACATATTGTAGATTGGGTAGACAGATTACTGGTAGGGGCTGGTGAGGACCCAGTGGTCATGGTGCCCATTCATTGGCATCAATGAGAAAGTTAAGGGTTAGTGTAAGGTCCTTATAATGCTCTCAGGGAATTAGGCTGTAAGCTTAAGGCAATGAGCTTGAAGGAAGTATTTTCTGAAATACTACCTGTACCATGTGCCATGCCAGAGGGGCTGCGGGAGGATGCGGAGGTGAATAAGTGGCTCAGAAATTGGTGTAGAAAGAAAGGTTTTGGGTTCCTGGAGAACTGGGCCAACTTCTCTTTTGGCTACAGGCTCTATGCTAGGGATGAGCTGCAGCTCAATGGGGAGGGTTCGTAAGGAAAAATGACTAGTACGTTGCCCGAGTATTTAAGCTAGGAACTTAAGGGGAGGAGGGAAGATAGTGTAGATAGTGACTTGGACCAAGGTAATGAAGGTGGGGGTGGCATGCGGCGGGAGGCTTGGGTTAAGAAATGGCAATTAAAGTTCAATGTAGATAAATGGAAGGTCACTCACTCAGGTAGAGGAAATAAAATGTATAATTATGTACTAAATGGTAAAACACTGGGTAGAACTGTCAATGAAAAAGACGTGTGTATGGGTGGACAGCAAACTCAGCATTAGTGACCAGTGCCAGGCAGCTACTGCCAAAACAAAATCATGGGATGCATTAGAAAAGGCATAGATACTCTTGACAAGAACTTCATTTTGCATCTATACGAGTCACTAGTGCGACCACACTTAGAATACTGTGTACAGTTTTGGGTTCAATGTATAAGAAGTACATTGCTGAACTAGAGCGGGTGCAGAGAAGAACGACAAAGATTATTAAGGGAATGGATGAACTGAAGATACCAAGACAGGTTTTCAAATTTGGGGTTTTTCAGTTTGGAAAAACGAAGGCTTAGGGACGATCTTATTATAATGTATGAATACATGAAGGGATAGTACAGAGATTTTTTTTACACCTAGGCTTTGCAACGGTGACAAGAAGGCATCCTTTACGTCTAGAGGAAAGAAGGTTTACTCATAATCACAGATGAAGATTCTTTACTGTAAAAGCAGTGAGATTATGAAACACTACCACATGATGGTGTAATGGTTGATTCAATAAAAAAGTTTAAGGAGGGCCTGGATGCCTTTCTTGAAAAACAATGTTACTGGTTACGTGTGCTATATTTTGTATAGCGATGTAGATCCAGGGAACTAGTCTGATTGCCTTATGTGGAATCAGGAAGGAATTTTTCCCATAATGCAGAATTTGAAAAGTAATGTGCCCCTTCAAATGAGTTCTATCTAAAGGGCTTTCGGAGTCATTTTGACAGATTGGAACTGGAATGAATTGCTGTTGATCCAACTATTCTCCATTTAAAAAATATGCTTCTCGCTGTGGATCATTACAGTCTTGGAAGGCTCTTTATAATCTTTTTCAGACTGATATATTTTTCATTTTTCTTATCAATTTCCTTCGTTAAATATTGTTTTAAAATGATTTTTGGTATTGACTCTCATGGAAAAGTTTAATACATTGTGAATCATAGGTACAATTCCCATATAGAAGACTAATTTTAGTTCTTGAATCTGTTTGGTTGTAAGGTATTGCAAATAAAAGTTTCACCATATATGAAATAATGGCATTTACTTCAGCTCTCTAGGCACATCAGCTGTTCTAGTGGATGGCTTACAGTAAATTATCAGTTAGCTTTATCTATGTAAGAAATTTAAAGATCCCCATGAGATTCATATGAGAATTAAAGTCATGTCTACTATGAAAATATATGAAATTAATCAGCAGAAAGTATTTGACCTATTTATGTAAAAAAAACAAACCCAAACGGTAAGTTTAAAGATCATTGTGATAATTATTAGTGATGATCGAGCATGCTCGTTGCTCGAGATTTACGAACATGCTCGAGCGAGCACCTATTATCTTCAGCATGTTCGGGCTTTAAGTTTTCGTCGCTCCGTGAACATGATTTGCATCTGTTAGACAGCTTTAATACACGTGAGGAATGCTGGAAAAACAGGCATTCCTCACATGTATTAAAGCTGTCAAACAGTCGCAAATCATGTTCACGGAGCGACAAAAACTTAACGCCCGAGCACGCTGAAGATAATAGGTGCTCGCCCGAGCATGCTCGCTCATCACTAATAATTATCAAATACTTTCTAACAGAGTTATATGTTATGTCTAATATTGTTAATATTGTAGAAAAAATTCTAAAACTGACATATATTCCATTGATTTACACAATTTCCACATATGGTCTCTCTTCTGTTTTTTAAGAAAAGAAGTTACCAAACAGAACATTTCGATTGAGACCTCGTAACACTGATGACCGAACACTCGTCCCTCAAACTGCAGGAGTGAGGACTTTTCGCAGATTTCGGAGTCATCCTTCAAATCTGGGCGAAAGTACAAGAAGGGTTAACTATGCTCCACTAAGGACAGTTGCTCGTAGTGAAGACAAACAACGAGGTAGGATGCATTCAGAATACCCTGCATATATGGCAAATATACAGAGTACTCTACATATTTAAGAAGCATTCAGAATACTGTAAACTGCCCTACATCAAATAAATGGATTCTAAGACCATGATATTATGTAAGTTGGATGGGGCAAAAAGAATAGCAGGTAAAGACACATAGTTAAAATGAAGAAACACAAAACTTTACTTAAGAGTACAGGTAAATAAGTAAGGCAGTTTCAATAAACACATTTAAAGGGCTCAGCACACTAGGAATACAATCTCTCAATATGAGGCCATAATAATTGTCAGTTTCTAATTATATACATGTTATAGCAGCGCTCACACCCAGCATGGGTCCCCTTCCTTTCCCCTGCAGGGGCTCCAGCATATTAACATACTTGTCCGTGCTCACATGACACTTGCTTCCTCTCAGGACCTGCGCATGGCACGCAAGTCTCCTGGGAGTGTGCTTAGGGTGCGCGCTCCCTTCCTCTTAAAGGGCCAGCGTGTGCTGCTAAAAACGTTCCCAGCCAAAAGCCTTTGGTATATAAGGCATCCTCCCATATTGGGAGGTGCCTTAGCAACTTTCATCAGTCAGTGTATATCATGCTAGCTAAGGTGTAAGATCCCCGTTCCCATGCTCCACTTACCTGATCCTGTCCGCCCTTATCTGTTCCTGTTTCCGTCCATCCTGCTGAACCCATACGCTATCTATCCTGCCTGTTCCTAGTCCTGGTTCTGATCTGCCTGAACCTACACCTGTGTACCTGCACCCTTGATCCTGTACCTGTGGTCATCCTGTGTTCCTGTATCTGTCCTGCCTGTGCCTGATTCCTCACCTGCCTACCAGCCATATCCCTCCTGTTTAACCAGTTCCTGGCTGGCCCTGCTTCTCTGCCGCTTTGAAAGTCAGCTGCCATGGCTCCGGGTCCGTCCTGGAGTAGCACCTGGTGTCCATCTGGAGCCAAGTCTAACCCCACCATCAGGGGCTCTAGCAAAGAGTCAGGTGTTTGCCTAGTTAGCCCCCTCCAGGCTCTTCCCGGACCATGGTACAGTGGTTCTACAACCATGTGCATAACAACACATAGTCCCATAGGACCTGCTTCATGCCTTCATTCATGGCAAGGGTCTCAGATCAATACAGCTCTCAGATCTTTTATAGCTGTTGATCATCTACTTCCATAGCATAATAGCAGCATATACCACCATGGTCTTTTCTCTAGCCATTTCTCATCTTGTATCTCAAAGGAAAAGGTCTATAATTCAAGTCACACTCTCCTCTTTAACCAAGTACCAGCTTCCCTTCCTCATCAGACTGTCTCTTTTGTTTGCGGCCGTCTTTTCTGCAAGCATTCACTGTAACATTAGGTTGGAAGGGGCATTGTTTCCTTCCTGCTAGGCTTTTGCTCCATAGGTCTTCCAGGGTTCTCCTTTGTCTGGTACACGGGGCCTAAGGCACACCTTGAGCTGGAGAACATGCTCAACAGGCTAATACATTCACCAACTTTTCTAAAACTAGAAGAGGATTTTCTTATTGACGCAAAGCCAAAATATGGCCCCAGCATTTTTGTCATCAAACAGCAACAAGGAAAGCCACCATTTTATGTAAGGTTTTACAGTTTTTTTGCAGCTAGATGTTGGTTTTTAGTTAACTAGAAATTATAAAGTGCATTATTTTTTGTGGATTGTTTCCTAATGTTGGGTTCATTTTTGGGGTTTAGTGGCATCTTGTTCAAAATGCTCTAGGTTCTCTATTTTTCATGCATTTACTATAGGCCCCTCTTTACAAAAGAATGGTAAGAAAAATGCATATATAAAAGGTTAAATAAATGGCACAAAAAATGGCATTACAATCTTTGTGTATGAGGCCTTAGGAGGCTACTTGAGGCATAACATTCCATTGCCTCTAAATAAAGGCCTGTTAGAAAAGTGATAAAACATTGGCTGAGATGAAAGTAAAAAAAATGCATGTAGCCACGATTAAAGTGAAATATTGCACTGGTTAGATCTGTAGCTACGATTCCTCTTTTTACTCAGATTTCTGCTGTAATTACACTACTGAAGATCTTTCATTCCTTCCTTGCAGCATCTGAGTCTGTACATGTGGTCTCCCTTCAGTCAATGAATCCCCAAGGAAAAAGCCAGCCAGTATATCGGGCAGCTGTTACAAAGCTTAAAATTCCAGGTATGAAGCTTGCTTACTTTGATAATGGGCCAAACAGTGGCACTAGTGCTGGAGAATTAAACACAGAACTTGCGGAGTTGGAGGACGCAAGTGTAGTGGATTAGTGAAGAAAAAGATCAGATAGACTTGTGTTGAAAAGATGTCTTTTTCTTTGTCAGTATATGTTTAAAGCTAATTTTGCTATATTTGGTACAAAATACAAAATATAAATATCATGTTTCTTTTCTTCTATGATAGCATGGTTAAGGCTAAGGCTACATATGGTGAAATATGTTGTGTGATACTGAGATCGCGGTGTTGTATTGTGGCATTACAGGTAATGATTTCCTATGGTGTTGCATTGCAATCTGCGAGCTACCACAACTGTGAAAGTTGCAACTGTTTCTAAATATGTTGGATTTTCTGCTACTGGTCGCAAGTCGTACACAACTCATTGCCAAAGACATGAATACAAGTTGAATGAACTTGCGACTTTCGTGCGACTTATCTGCAATCTACATATTGTTTTACAACAAACCCATAGCACTAACATAGTTGTGCTAAATCAATTCACAGACAAGTTCCACAAATGTTTTTGTTGTTTTTGTTTATCTGAGAATTGCTGACACGAGACTGTTTTTAAGAGCAGGTGCAGACGACTGTATGTTCTCCATCCAAGAAAAACAGTCCGATTATGCTAATCACACTCTGATCAGAGTTTGATCAGCGTTTGATCAGATTGGGATCTGTTATTCTCATATGTGGAGAATTAAAAAAAAATAAGTTTCTCCTTCTCTTCCATTCAGTCTGTCCGTGAAAATCGGACCGCATTCGGATGTCATCCGAGTGATGTCCTATATTTTCACAGACACATATACATAAATGGGCGAGTGCCATCCGATTTTCGGAGGGAAATCATGCATGCTGCCATTTTTTTCCCTTGGACCAATTAGTCCGAGGAAAAAATTCGACATGTGCACGGCCCCGTAGAATAACATCGACCAGAGTGCGATCCAATATTTTGACGAATTGCACTTGGGCCGAAACTACAGTCGTCTGCAGTAGCCCTTAGTGTAAGCATAAACATGTGAATGACAATATTCATCAGCTCAAACTAAATTTCTGTCTGAACTGATGTATGTAATAAATTACTCCAAATCTCATTCATCTATTATGTACAAAAAATTCAGATGACCTTACAACTAAGCAAAAAATAAAAATACATCTAAATATCATTAGAGACTATGTCATCAAAACTCACGAAAGCCAAAGCTAGAGAAGGATGACAGAGGCTGTGTGGACATAGGTACTGTAAAATTAATTGCATACATAATACCGCAACCACAGTTCTTTATTACAGTATTAAAGGGAACCTGTCAATCAATACATGCCACCTAAACCATGGGCAGCATGAATTAGAGCCTGGCTGCACGATTGCAACCAGCTATGTTGTTCTCTAAAACTCTATTGCATTTCAGAGAAAACATAGTTTGAAAATTCGGATGGGATAGACAGAGACAAGACAACACCCGTGGGAGAGACCGGTCAGTCAACTAGAGTGATGCGGGTAAAAGCCAGCCATAGGCGGCGCTGGACTAATCCTCTTTTTCCCTATGATCCCTTTTGGATTTTCAACTTATGCTTTCTCAGAAACGCAAGAGCGTTTCAGAAAAAACATACCTGACTGTAATCGTGCAGTCAGGCTCTAATTTATGCTTCCTTCGTTTTGGGCAGCATGAATGGATGGACAGGTTCCTTTTAAGATGCATTGTGCTAAAGTGCAATAGATCTCAACTAAGCCGAATGTAAAACAACATACAAGCACAGGAAAGTAAACTTTTTTTTGTCACTACAATATGACTA
The DNA here is from genome assembly GCF_046119375.1 of Phyllobates terribilis. NCBI lineage: Eukaryota > Metazoa > Chordata > Amphibia > Anura > Dendrobatidae > Phyllobates > Phyllobates terribilis. The sequence continues at coordinate 914,655,853 of NW_027362763.1, read as the reverse complement.
TTGTAAAACATAGGGTTTTAAAAGAAATGTATTTTTAAATGCCTTAAATAGCTTGAAAATAATAAAAGAAATCATCACAATCTCCCTTTTCACCTGCACATACAGTGGTGGCCAAAAGTATTGGCACCTCTACAATTCTGTCAGATAATACTCAGTTTCTTCCTGAAAATGATTGCAATCACAAATTCTTTGGTATTATTATCTTCATTTAATTTGTCTTCAATGAAAAAACACAAAAGAATTGTCCTAAAGCCAAATTGGATATAATTCCACACCAAACCTAAAAAAGGGGGTGGACAAAAGTATTGGCACTGTTTGAAAAATCATGTGATGCTTCTCTAATTTGTGTAATTAACAGCACCTGTAACTTACCTGTGGCACCTAACAGGTGTTGGCAATAACTAAATCACACTTGCAGCCAGTTAACATGAATTAAAGTTGACTCAACCTCTGTCCTGTGTCCTTGTGTGTACCACATTGAGCATGGAGAAAAGAAAGAAGACCAAAGAACTGTCTGAGGACTTGAGAAACCAAATTGTGAGGAAGCATGAGCAATCTCAAGGCTACAAGTCCATCTCCAAAGATCTGAATGTTCCTGTGTCTTCCGTGCGCAGCGTCATCAAGAAGTTTAAAGCTCATGGCACTGTGGCTAACCTCCCTAGATGTGGACGGAAAAGAAAAATTGACGAGAGATTTCAACGCAAGATTGTGCGGATGGTGGATAAAGAACCTCGACTAACATCCAAACAAGTTCAAGCTGCCCTGCAGTCCGAGGGTACAACAGTGTCAACCCGTACTATCCGTCGGCGTCTGAATGAAAAGGGACTGTATGGTAGGATACCCAGGAAGACCCCACTTCTTAGCCCGAGACATAAAAAAGCCAGGCTGGAGTTTGCCAAAACTTACCTGAGAAAGCCTAAAACGTTTTAGAAGAATGTTCTCTGGTCAGATGAGACAAAAGTAGAGCTTTTTGGCAAAAAGCATCAACATAGAGTGTACAGGAAAAAAAAGAGGCATTCAAAGAAAAGAACACGGTCCCTACAGTCAAACATGGCGGAGGTTCCCTTATGTTTTGGGGTTGCTTTGCTGCCTCTGGCACTGGACTGCTTGACCGTGTGCATGGCATTATGAAGTCTGAAGACTATCAACAAATTTTGCAGCATAATGTAGGGCCCAGTGTGAGAAAGCTGGGTCTCCCTCAGAGGTCATGGGTCTTCCAGCAGGACAATGACCCAAAACACACTTTCAAAAGCACTATAAAATGGTTTGCGAGAAAGCACTGGAGACTTCTAAGGTGGCCAGCAATGAGTCCAGACCTGAATCCCATAGAACACCTGTGGAGAGATCTCAAAATGGCAGTTTGGAGAAGGCACCCTTCAAATATCAGGGACCTGGAGCAGTTTGCCAAAGAAGAATGGTCTACAATTCCAGCAGAGTATTGTAAGAAACTCATTGATGGTTACCGGAAGCGGTTGTTCGCAGTTATTTTGGCTAAAGGTTGTGCAACCAAGTATTAGGCTGAGGGTGCCAGTACTTTTGTCTGGCCCATTTTTGGAGTTTTGTGTGAAATGATCAATGATTTGATTTTTGCTTCATTCTCTTTTGTGTTTTTTCCTTGCAAGCAAATTAAATGAAGATAATAATACCAAAGAATTTGTGATTGCAATCATTTTCAGGAAGAAACTGAGTATTATCTGACAGAATTGCACGGGTGCCAATACTTTTGGCCACCACTGTACCTGCCCCTTTATGTGTTTCCTAGTCCCATTCGCAATACCAAAAAAAGTGTATATGCCTGCTCAGACAATCACTGGTCATGGTGGAGTCTGAGTCATTGATTGGCTGAGTAGACATTACCGGCCATATTCTGTGTTTAAAGGACAGGAACAGGAAGTAACATTTTTTTATTATAGGAAAACAGTGTGAGGCATTTAAAAAAATATGTTCCATGGGCAGCACGGTGGCTCAGTGGTTAGCACTGCAGCCTTGCAGCGCTGGGGTCCTGAGCTCAAATCCCACCAAGGACAACATCTGCAAGGAGTTTGTATGTTCTCCCCGTGTTTGTGTGGGTTTCCTCTGGGTTCTCTGGTTTCCTCCCACACTCCAAAGACATACTGAAAGGTAATGTAGCTTGTGAGTCCCAATGGAGACAGTGATGATAATTTTTGTAAATCGTCTGAATTGTAAAGCGCTGCTAAATATGTTGGCGCTATATAAAATAAAAAGAATATTATTATTATGTTCCCTGAAACACTCTTTAAAAGTGTGCACATATGACTTATCTAAAATGCAAATAGGTCAATCTGAGGTGACATTCACAACACAAATTGACTTTTTACATATTTTAAATCTGCAGCAATGGTCAATTTACGCTGCATATTTTTTCTATAGTGCGTGGATAATATTTCTTAAACTCGAATCCACACTCCTGCTACTGTAGTATGTAGCAGATTTTCCATCTGGAAAATCCAGATGTAATCGTGTGCACAAATCTAAACAACCCCTCTAGTAAGAAGTTGGCTGTCCAAATGTTAGTGCATCACGTGAATTTGCAAAATAAAATCAAACAGCCTCAGATTGCACAATGGTTGACTCAAATGTGGCGCGGCATAAAGTAAGAAAGTCAGGGTCTCCTACTTTTGGCACAAAATATTTTGTTACACTGCATCAAACTGTGAATTTTATTGAACTGTTCTCCTTTTTCTTTGTGGTTTTACGTTGTTTTAAGATGTTGTGATTCATTTCATCTACTTGGCATGATTAGTTGCTTAACTGCTCTGGTCGTGTTTTAGTATCTTAAATTCTGTTACTGGGAATCATTAAGTGGAAGTTCTAGTAATTAAATTCTATTGAATGGTTTTCTTGATCCGAATCACTGCATGGGGTTGAAGTTTTCCCTACCGGCAATACCTTCTTAGACATTCCTGTAGATAAATTCCTGTTTACAGCCTTTGCTTTGAAAAACTAAAGGAAAACCTTAGAACTCTAAATTCTAAATATATAATTTTGGTTTCATTCATTATTAATTTTAATTCTTAGAATAGAATATGGATAAATAAATGCACAATATCCTAGTAAAGGGAATCTGTCACTGTGTGTTCACTCTGTAATCTGAGAGCAGCATGATGTAGGGGCTGAGGCCCTAATTTCAGCAATGTGTCATTTACTGATCTGAATGCTATAATTTTAATAAAATTGCTGTTTTATCAGCTGCAGATCTAACAGTTCTCTGAATGCTGAGCTCTGTATAACTCCACCCTCACCCCTGATTGGAAGAATTCTGTGTACACTATGTATAGGCAGAAAGCTGCAAATAAGTTGTAGGCATAGCGGGATAAGATATTTTGGTGCCCTAGGCAGATGAAGCCAATGGTGCCCTTCAGTCCCGATAAACCCCCAGCCCCCAAGCAAATAGTCATAGACAAAAGTAAAATGAACCCCCTCCACCTTCGATGGGTCAGGTAACAAGCTCTGACAACCCTTTCCACTAAAATTGTTACCTTTTTCACCAAAATATACCAGCAAAAGTAAAAGACTGGTGTATTTTAGGGTTGAGGCTCAACAGCAAGTGCAATTTCAAAGTTAGATATAGAATCATTCATTGTTTGCTTACCATTTACACAATATAAGAGACAAATAGAGAAACTCATCCCTGAAGTCCTATATTTTAAATGTCAGACACAATGACAATATAGCTTAACTATAATAGGGGGCCATTTGGTTTCAATTAAGGTGTCCAACATTTGGTGGATAGCCTAATGAAAACTAAACACTAAACAGACCCCACTATAGATAAAGGGGTATGTATGATGCTTTTTGAATTTGTCATGGGACAAATACAATTTGGAGCAAAACTGATGGCGGTTCTGGTGAAATAATCATATACTGGTGGTGGTTCTGGTGTCGTATCCCTGTACAGTTGGTGGTTCTGGTGATATTCATGTAGTGATGGTTGTTCTGGTACGGTATTCATGCACTATTTATGGCTCTGGTGATATATTCATGTAGTGATGATGGTTCTGTTGTATTCATCACCAGAACCATCATTAGTACATGAATACAATACCAAAATCATCATCAATACATAAATAGAACACCAGAGCCATCAATAGTACATGAAGATGGCACCAGAACCATCATCAGCAAATAAATAGGTCACTAGAACCACCATCATTACATGAACACATCACCAGAACACCATCAGTACATTAGTGCGTCACCAGAACAATCATCAATACATCAATGCATCACCAGAACCATAATCAGTACATGAATACATCATGAGAACCACCGTCACTAAATAAATACACCAGTATTATCATCAGAATATGAATGGATAACCAGAACCATCATAAGAACATGACGATAGCACCAAGCTTAGTACAGCCATTAATTGTAATATCAAGTCACCAATACATTTGTATCACATGAACCTACAACTCCCAGTATGTCCTTAACAATTGTAAGAAGATGCTGGGAGTTGCTGTTATCAGTCATTACCACACTGCAGATCATACAGGAACCACAGTACTGGTGAGACGCAGGCAGGATCACAAATAATATAAAGCTAAAAAAAATTATATCAAATTAGGCAAGAAATAATGCTGAAAATGATGTATTTTTATTTAATCAGATAAAAGACACAGAACATTCAATGTACATGATAAAAGGGGTCAAAAAGGGAAAAAGAGGATGGGAAAAGATAAATGAGGAGGGATTTATGTGCACTGAAATAGCTCAGAAATAACAATTCAAAGGCCAAAAATTATAACATGATATAACTTTATTTATCTATGTATTTTTCATTTATTTTACTCACTTATACTGTATATCCCCATTAATTCCATAGCGCTTCACAGACAATATTGGCACTGTCCCCATTGGGGCTCACAATCTAACTTCCCTATCAGTTTGTCCTTGGAGTGTGGGAGGAAACCGGAGAACCCGGAGGAAACCCACACAAACATGGGGAGAACGTACAATCTCCTTTCAAATGTTGCAGATCATAAAGATGATATGAATACTGATTACTTAATTATAGAAAAGTGCTATGTGCCATTCAAATAATAAAATAGTGTAATACTGATGATGAAGTATTCAAAGTCACACAGTAAAAAGATCACCAAAAATCTAATGTAATTGAAAAAAGAATCAATGCATGAAGCTGAAAAAGTACATAGTACAAAATAAATTATAAATATACCAATGAATATCATATGTAAAAAATATATGTAGTAATAAAGTAAATTAAGGCCATGGACTACAAAAAAGGCTAAAAAATTAATGGCTTAATCAGAGATAATTACTAGTCATCAGATTAATATAATCAAAAAAGTGCAATGAATAAGTATAAATATGCATAACAATATATGAGGTAAAAATTAGTAACTGCATAATGCAAGAAAATGGATCATATAGGATTACCGCATGCATGAATACATGTGATATATATTAGATGAATAACCATTTCACCATGCTGTAACAATTAATTGCTATATCAGAAAGTAATCAGTCCAAAAGAAAAATCAAGGGAGGTGCAAAGTGCAATAAATAGACATACATATGCATAGCCATACATGAACCATGATTGATAACTGCAAAATGCAATAATAACATACAGATATGCATACATATACTGTATAAAAAGTAAATTAAATAAGCTTTTATTGTTAACCCAAATATCATTACCCGAAGAAAAAACCCATTGTAGAGGTCATATGAGATATAAAAGATGTATCATGTACTGACGAGACGCCTACCACAGCCCCCTCCACCTGCTCCAACTCACATTTTGCTGCCGCTTCGTCAAATAAACATTTACATCCTGGTAGCGGTGACATTTTCGCTGATTGTAGTTGTTTTTTCTTTTTGTCTCCATCTTGTCCAGACTCCATGATGACTTTTCACATCCATCTTTGCAGACTTCCCTCTTCTCTACTCTTCTGCAGCACATCCCAACACTACGCCCTTAAAAATAAGAGTGTTATTAATAATGCCCTCTGCATAAAAATATCTTTGCATACTATGACCTAAATAAGTCTTAAATGGTATATGGCCTTCATCCTGTCTGCCCTTATGAGCTACACCTGTCATATTGTCTACCTTAATGATCTATAACCACCCCACTGTCCGCCATTATTAGCTATAACTACCACACTGTCTGCCCTTATGAACTACGACCTATACCCTGGCTGTCTCCTCTCCACTGTTTCACCATACACTCTCTATATCTCCACCATGTCCCCCCAGAATGGTAACCTGTCTCCATACTCTGCCCCTATTACACACTGCCCCCTCTCCATATCAATTCTATGACCCCTCTTCACACTATGCACTCATACTGCGCACCATGCTGACCTCTCCAGACTGTACCCCATCCTCACACTGTCCCCCTGCACAGTATGATGGTCACCACAGCCATCCATATAGTATGATATCCACAACAGGTACCCAATATACAGTACATATACAATATGATGTCCACTACAGCCCAGGTATAATGTCCCTTATAGCCAGCCCCCAGTATAATGTCCCCCATAGTCAGCCACCATGTATAATGGTCCCCACAGCCAGCCCCCAGTATGATGTTCCCCACAGCCGAACCCGTATAATGTCCCCCACAGCCAACCCATCTTGTAATTTCCATTCACTCGGAAAATAATATAAGATAAAAAAAAATGTATTTTCACCTAATACTGGCTCCCTATTCAGAGCAGCCTCATCTACTGCTTTATGAAGTACAGCAGTATGCACTGGATGGCGTGATGAAGTTAATGCATCACACCATCCAACATCGACTGCGTGCACCGTCTCCAGCAGGGCGCAGGCCGGAAGTAGCCTGCATTCTGATGAAGTTCCAGGTGGAGCAGGGAGATGATTACAGCTCCTCTGCTCCTGTCCCAGGCAGCACTTACATCAATTGTATTCACATCTTATAGGCGCATATAAAATCGAGTGCAGTGAGGGAGCAATGGCTGGGGCCCAGAGAGAGCGAGGGGTGTGCGTCGTCAGTGACTGACTGACACCGTACACTTGTGTGCCTATTCCCTGGCCATCAATGTGCTAAATACCTGCAGCCACAGGAGTGTGTCGGGCTGCCGAAGGTATTCAGCATTTCCAGTTTGTTTTCTTTTTCCTCCAAATTTCTCCCCCCTTTTTCCTCCGAACTAGCGCCCTAGTCGGATGCCTACCCTGCGTTCCCCTCGTCCCTGCTCTGGTGGTGGGGTTATACAGAGGTAATGAATATGAAAGACTACATGGCTACAGTGAAATTCTCCTGGTGATAAAATTGTGATTTTATCAAAACTACAGCAAGCCGCCCAATAAGTGTACATCGCTGGGATCAGGATCTCTGTCTCTACATAATGCTGCTCTCAGATAACATAGCAAAAACCTAGTGACAGACTTCCTAGTTGAACAGAACCTGTTTGTTCAGCATTGACAAAAAACTACACTGTGTAATGTGGCTGTACAATACAGGGCTAATTGCCTTTAGGAAGCAAGTGGTAGTGAAACTGCGTAGTGGCAATTGCAGCAGTCAACTTCATCACTTGGTGGACTGCAATAGTCGATCTTAGTATTGTGAAATTTACACAATACTACAATAAATGTATGTACAGTGGGGGAAATAAGTGTTTGATCCCTTGCTGTTTTTGTGAGTTTGCCCACTGACAAAGACATGAACAGACTATAATTTTAAGGGAGGTTAATTTTAAGATTGAGAGATAGAATATCCAAAAAAAATCAAGAAAATCACATTGTATAAATTAGATAGATTTTTTTGCATTTTGCAGTGAGAAATAAGTATTTGAACAACACTTAATACTGTGCTGTGCTTACCAACAAGGGCAAAACCCTTGTTGGCAAGCACAGCAGTCAGACATTTTTTGTAGTTGATGATGACGGTTGCGCACATGTCAGGAGGAATTTTGGTCCACTCCTCTTTGCAGATCATCTCTAAATCATTACAATTTTGAGGCTGTCGCTTGGCAGCTCAGAGCTTCAACTCCCTCCATAAGTTTTCTATGGGATTAAGGTCTGGAGACTGGTTAAGCCACTCCATGACCTTATTGTGCTTCATTTTAAGCCACTCTTTTGTTGCCTTGGCTATATGTTTTGGGTCATTGTTTTGCTGGAAGACCCAGCCACGACCCATCTTCAATGCTCTTACTGAAGAAAGGAGGTTGTTGGCCAAAATCTCGAGATATATGACCCCATCCATCATTCCTTCAGTACGGTGCAGTCGTCATGTTCCCTTTGCAGAAAAGCACCCCCAAAGTATAATGTTTGCCCCACCATGCTTCACGGTTGGGACGATGTTCTTAGGGTTGTACTCATCCTTCTTTTTCCTCCAAACACGACGAGTTGAGTTAATGCCAAAGAGCTCAATTTTTGTCTCATCTGACCACAGTACCTTCTGCCAATAACTCACAGAATCATCAAAGTGTTCATTGGCAAACTTCAGACAGGCCTGCACATGTGCCTTCTTGAGCAGGGGGACCTTGCGGGCACTGCGGGATTTTAAACCTTTAAGGTATAATGTGCAGGCCCAATCTGAAGTTTGCCAATGATTTTCTTGGTGACTGTGGTCCCAGCTGCCTTGAGATCATTAACAAGTTCCCCCCGTGTAGTTTTAGGGTGATCTCTCACCTTCCTCATGATCAAGGATAGCCCACGAGGTGAGATTTTGCATGGTGCCCCTGATCGATGTCGATTGACAGTCATTTTGTATTTCTTCTATTTTCTTACTATTGCACCAACAGTTGTCTCCTTCTCACCCAGCGTCTTACTTATGGTTTTGTAGCCCATTCCAGCTTTGTGCAGGTCTATAATCCTGTCCCTGACATCCTTAGAAAGCTCTTAGGTCTTGCCCATGTTGTAGAGGTTAGAGTCTGACTGATTGAGTCTGTGGACAGGAGTCTTTTATACTGGTGACTATATAAGACAGCTGTCTTTAATGCAGGTAACGAGTTGATTAGAAACATCTAACTGGTCTGTAGAAGCTAGAACTCATAATGATTTGTAGGGGATCAAATACTTATTTCTCACTGCAAAATGCAAAAAAAAATTCATCTAATTTATACAATGTGATTTTCTTGATTTTTTTTTGTATATTCTATCTCTCAATGTTAAAATTAACCTACCCTTAAAATTATAAATTGTTCATGTCTTTGTCAGTGGGCAAACTTACAAAAACAGCAAGGGATCAAATACTTATTTCCCGCACTGTAAATGTATATACTGTGGAACAACAATAATGCATTGTTGACCAACCTCATAGTTGTCCCTTTTATGATGTTGTAGTACAATTGTATTTACATTGTTTAACAAGGTTGAACAATGATGAGACTAATCTTATTTTGCAAGACTTCAGTAAAATGCTGCTTCAAGTTTATTTGTTTTTTTTACCATCATGTTTTTGTACTGATAACTTTGACAGGAATCTGAGTGGTACAAAGCCTTTGCACTAGAGACTTTTAAGGCTATGTTCACATGTCCAGTAATGATCTATTAGAACGGATCCAGCAGCAATCTGTTGGCAAAAAAAGTTGTGCAAATACAACTTTTTAGTCAGTTTTTCAAAAAAGATCTCTGCTGGTGTAGCGGTGTCCAAAGACCACCGCAAGGCAGGATTCAAGTACGGCACAGCAGATGAGGAGGCAGAAACAAAACACCAGCTTTATTGTGTAAAAAGGGATTATATGCCAGAAGATAAGAATAACAGTATTTACAATTATATTAATAACATGAATATAATACACTTCATCTTTATTGACAAAATTAATTAAAAACAATCCATTCATGCACACCTGTCATTCATCCACATTCACACAAATCCAGAAACTAGAGAGAGTGAACTCCCCATTTAGACCTATATAAAGGTCCATGTCCGTGTACTACAGAAAGATGGAGGACCAAAGGTGATTATCCACACAGATACATTCACATAGATCCGGAAACTAGAGAGAGTGAACTCCCCATTTAGACCCATATGAAAGGTCCATGTCCATATACTCCAGAAAGATGGAGGATGGAAGCCTTGCTCCAGTACCTTGGAAGAAGGCTGCAGAAGTTGAAATGTACGTGGGGCATTTGACACCCGCTTGCCCACAGCAGGTATAGTGTGCACTGGTGATCTGTATATGTTGTCGCCTCTATCAGGGCTGTTTCTGTGCTCTCACATGTATAGTATTGTGGCCCATTTTAAAGGGGCCTAACAAGGTTGTGAGCCACTGTGAGGACAATATGGCTTACTTATGGTAATTTTGACAAGGTTATACTCCCATATGTGTAGCAATGGGCTTTATTATATTGTGCGTTACTGCTGGGATAATATGGGGTATTTATGGTTATATGTGCCATGGTGCCATTTGGTGGTTTCTCCCATTTTTTAACTGTGTGTTGTTTTTAATTGTGTGTTGTTTTTAATAAATTTTTTAATAAAGATGAAGTGTAATATTTTACTGCAGTTTTGTGGTGATATTTTGACGTTACTAGAGAGTGTTCGTACATACACGCATCTTTGTCATATGATCTAATATATATGTATTGAACTTTTGAACTATCCATGTGGATTCCAGGCATTTGTGGTTAATCCCGTATGTAGATTCAAATATGCTGTGTGAGTGGATGTGTTTAATAACATGAATATAAGCAGAAATAGCTGAAACGTATCACAAAGCTATGCTCTAGCTATGGCAATGAAAGTTCCAAAAAACCAGTACAAATCAAGTTTCACAAACTACTCTCGGCTAATGCTCTATCTGGCTTACCACTAATCGAGCCACGCTGCTACAGCATCTTAACTAAAGAAAACCGCATTAAACCCTAACACAGTTCAACACCTGTGTTTTACTCACAATTATGCAGATCCGGAATGGAAAGGCAGCTGCTGCTTGGTTCTGATATAGCTGAGCCGGATAAGTTGACTTGAGTTCTTTCTCCTGTATTTTGGATCTTTTTCCCTCTGCAGGTCAGGCAAGTCTGGTTTAACTTTCAATGGTGACAGGTGGCTGACACTCTGTTATCTGTCACCTCTGGTTATCAACCTTCTGGGAAGCTGTTCTAGAGAAGCGATTCAGCCCTTTAATTTTGGGTACAGCCCTTACAAAAAATCTTGCAATAGTCCGAACTTTATCTTTCCCCAGAGAACATCAGTTCCTCTTATTGTCTCTCCTTATCAGGACACCAGCAAACGTCCTGTGAGTTACCTCAGACACACACGAGGTCTCTCACTTCCTGGTTCTTCTCCCTTCCACAGCACACACCAAAACAGGGGGGAAATCAACTAGTCCAAGAGCAATAATCAGAGGTGAGCACGGTCTATTAAAGCCACAGTGTCATTCAATGTCCAGTAAGGGCTGACCCCCTACACTGGATCTGTTTTTTTTAACATTGTAGTCTATGAACAACGGATCCATTAGTTAGCCATCTATTGTCTTCCATTTCTAATGGATCCAGCAAGCAAAAAACAGATTTGTTAGAAATGGGAGATCATTACTGGAGATATGAACACAGCATTGTTGGATTGCCTACAGGACCAGGTTACCTACTCTTCATTTGTTACTTTTAACCTATGGTGGGAAATGTGGCTTTTCTCGCAACTTGATGGTCATTTAATTTATTCTCATATTTTACACTGAATAAAATTTCTTATAATGCAAAAAAACCCAATTTATTTGAAGCTGAAATACAAGTTGTTGAAGTGTGTTGCAAGCTATATAGTAGAACCTTAATATGTAATATGTTATTGCAGAAGATGATTTTCTTATGGAGCCTAAGGAAGTAAGTGCTAGAGTGTTGTCTTCCCAATCTGTGCTTGTTACGTGGGTGGATCCAATGCACGAAAAGTCCCCAAAGGTTGACTCAAACAGGTAAGTTACTGATATGGTCCTAAGACACATGCCAAATTTGCCTGTTTTCACAAAATCTATTATTAAAGTCATAAGTATAATTTATTCTCCTTATTCAGGTGTTTCATTACGTCTGCGTGGATGTCAGGGATCATTATAACTTCAAACCTTGGAGTACTTAAAAAGGTTTCCATGGACAGGCTTTGCACTAGCCAATCAGACTACTAGATCTCATGGGATTCCTAGCCTTCACCCAGTACCAAGATGTCAGGAATAAAATTGTCAAGCAGTAGAATAGTGAAAACACAAGCTGAGGTCTGAAAAGAGAATTAAACTAAGCAAGAGGAGAAAAACAGGACTGAACCAGGTTAAGTAGAATTTATAACTAGCAACTGGTGGCAGGGAACTAGGGTTGTGAATCCCCGCCCAAGGCTCACAAGAAGGAGTTATTCCGCCATAAATTCCTGTATATTAAGTATAACTGCTGCATTATCACCATGTTCTGTTTCTGCCTCCCACAGTGCAGTAATGACACTGCCTGGTGACAGAAACAGAAGCAGAGCGAGCAAATACAGACATGGATGTTACAGTATGTTTAGTCTTGGTGTCTTCCAAAACTTAATGCTGATAGTATGATAAATTGCTTCCTAGAATATTGGTACTAGAATGTATGCAGGTATGTCTTCAGTCTTCTGTAATCCCTATTGGAAATTAAAACGAATGCAAAATACTTTTTGTTTAAAGCTGTGTTTCCTTTTTCAATTCATCTGGTGATATTTCAAGAAGGATCATTCACTGTTCAATTGATTTCATTTCTCCTTAGTTTGGATGCTGATTTACACAGAGTTGGGAGCACAGATTTAATTAGCCTGAAAGCATATTTCAACTCTATTTTTATCTCAACTTAATGAAGTTAAACAATTTGATAAACAAGAGACTAATTAGCAAGAAAAAGGAGCCATAACAAATGTCATTGGCTTCTTTTGTGGACTAGTGGATACTAAAAATTTATTTATTTTACTCACTTATATACAGTGGCTACGGAAAGTATTCAGACCCCTTTAAATTTTTCACTCTTTGTTTCATTGCAGCCATTTGGTAAATTCTAAAAAGTTCATTTTTTTTTCATTAAAGTACACTCTGCACCCCATCTTGACTGAAAAAAACAGAAATGTAGAAATTTTTGCTAATTTATTAAAAAAGAAAAACTGAAATATCACATGGTAATAAGTATTCAGACCCTTTGCTCAGTATTGAGTAGAAGCACCCTTTTGAGCTAGTACAGCCATGAGTCTTCTTGGGAATGAAGCAACAAGTTTTTCACACCTGGATTTGGGGACCCTCTGCCATTCTTCCTTGTAAATCCTCTCCAGTTCTGTCAGGTTGGATGGTGAACGTTGGTGGACAGCCATTTTGAGGTCTCTCCAGAGATGCTCAATTGGGTGTAGGTCAGGGCTCTGGCTGGGCCAGTCAACAATGGTCACAGAGTTGTTCTGAAGCCACTCCTTTGTTATTTTAGCTGTGTGCTTAGGGTCATTGTCTTGTTGGAAGGTAAACCTACGGCCAAGTCTGAGGTCCAGAGCACACAAGAAGAGGTTTTCATCCAGGATATCTCTGTACTTGGCTACATTCATGTTTCCTTCAATTGCAACCAGTCATCCTGTCCCTGCGGCTGAAAAACACCCCCATAGCATGATGCTGCCACCACCATGTTTCACTGTTAGGATTGTATTGGGCAGGTGATGAACAGAGCCTGGTTTTCCTCACACATACTGCTTAGAATTATCACCAAAAAGTTCTATCTTTGTCTCATCAGACCAGAGAATCTTATTTCTCATAGTGTGAGAGTGCTTCGTGTTTTTTTGAGCAAACAGTTACAATACCCCCCCCCCCCTTTACGCCCCCTCTTTTTTAGGCCAGAAAGGAATTTTTCAGGGAGAAGCGGGGCATGAATGTTCTCCCTGGGTTCCCAAGTTCTCTCCTCTGGGCCAAACCCCTTCCAATCCACCAGAAAAAAGGTTTTTCCTCTTACCCTTTTAGTGGCCAGAATGTTCTCTACCTCAAAAACGTCCCCAGCGGAAACCGGAGCAGGGGGAGTACCTGGATTGTTGGAAAAAGAGTTAAACACAACTGGTTTGAGGAGAGATACATGGAAGGAGTTGGGAATCCGTAAGGTGGCCGGGAGTTTTAACTTGTAGGCCACTGGGTTGTTTTGTTTGAGAACTTCAAATGGACCGATGAACCGAGGACCCAACTTATAGGAGGGTATTTTGAGTCGGATATGTTTGGAAGAGATCCAGACTTTATCTTCACTGAAGAAGTGCGGACCTAGTATTTTCCCAAATGGTGGAGAATTCGCTGACAAGAGCCTCCGCGACAGGGTTGTCCACTGAGGCAGAGATGGGAAACGGAATCCGGGGCTGTTGATCGTAGACCACGAAGAACGGGGATTTAGAAGTAGATGCGCTCTCATGGTTGTTGTAGGAGAATTCGGCCCTTGGTAGGAGCTCCACCCAATCGGTATGGTGAGCGTTAACAAAGTGCCGGAGGTAGCTGGTAAGGATTTGGTTGATAATCTCCACTTGGCCATTGGACTGTGGATGGTAGGTGGAGGAGAAATCCAGGGTGACATCCAGTAGCTTACAGGTAGCTCTCCAGAAATGAGAGGTGAACTGAACCCCTCGATCCGACACAATGTGGAGGGGTAGGCCATGGAGACGGGAAAATCCTTAGCCAGCTCCGATGCTGACGGGAGACCAGGCAGAGGGATGAAGTGGGCCATCTTAGAGAAGCGGTCGGCGACCACCCAAATGACTGTACAACCGGCAGAAACAGGGAGATCAGTAATAAAGTCCATGGCAATGTGCTGCCACGGGGCAGCAGGTACAGGAAGAGGCAGGAGGCGACCAGCTGGAAGATGTCTGGGAACTTTGTTGCGGGCACAGGACGAACAGGCCGAGATGAAGTCTACCGCATCCTTGCGCAGGGTAGGCCACCAGTAATGCCGGGTAATGAGTAGAAAGGTCTTCTTTTGGCCAGCATGGCCAGCTAGTTCAGATGAATGACCCCAGTGAAGAACCTTCTCACGATCTGGTACCGCTACAAGCGTCTTACCAGGTGGAAGACGAGTCAGATCCAAGGGGGCCACATTCATCACTTTGGAGGGGTCGATGATGTGCATAGGCTCCTCCTCTTGATCGGAGGACAGGAAGGATAGGGACAAGACGTCGGCTTTGACATTCTTGTCCG
Organism: Phyllobates terribilis; assembly: GCF_046119375.1. Lineage (NCBI taxonomy): Eukaryota > Metazoa > Chordata > Amphibia > Anura > Dendrobatidae > Phyllobates > Phyllobates terribilis. Next base: position 914,640,752 of record NW_027362763.1, on the reverse strand, counting down.
CCGGGCGGAAATGTAGGACGAAGTCAAAGCGGGCGAAGAATAAAGACCACCGGGCCTGACGCGGATTGAGTCTTTGGGCATTCTGGAGATATGCCAGGTTTTTGTGATCCGTATAGATGATCACCTGGTATAGAGCCCTTTCAAGCAGGTAACGCCACTCCTCCAGCGCCAATTTAACGGCTAAGAGTTCTCGGTCTCCTATGGAGTAGTTGCGCTCAGACAAGGAGAAGAGTTTGGAGAAGAAGCCGCAGGTTACCATTCTCCCGGATGAAGACTTTTGGGTGAGCACCGTTCCGGCTCCGGAGGAGGAAGCATCAACCTCCAGGTAGAACTGTTTGTTGCAGTCCGGACGGTGCAGCACTGGGGCAGAGGAGAAGGCTTGCTTTAAGGAAAGGAAGGCCTCCTCAGCTTCGGGCGACCATTCCTTGGGATTTGCTCCCTTACGGGTGAGCGCAGATGTGGGAGCAGTCCGGGAAGAGAAGTGCGGGATGAAGAGACGGTAGTAGTTGGCGAAGCCCAGGAATCGCTGAATCGCCTTCAATCCCCCTGAATGGGGCCACTTTAGGACAGCAGAGAGCTTCTCGGGATCCATTCGTAGGCCTGTCTGGGAGAAAACATAGCCCAGGAATGGAAGAGAGGTCTACTCGAAGAGGCATTCTCGAATTTTCATAGAGGTGATTCTGCCTGAGCCTAAGCAGGACCTGACGAACATCCCTCCGGTGTGTGGCAAGATCTGGAGAGAAGACCAAGATATCGTCCAGGTACACCACCACGCAAGAGTAAAGAAGATCACGGAAGATGTCGTTGACCAATTCTTGGAAGACGGCAGGAGCATTGCAGAGACCGAAGGGCATCACATGGTATTCATAGTGACCGTCCCAGGTATTGAATGCCGTCTTCCACTCGTCTCCTTGACAGATTCGGACCAGGTTATATGCCCCACGTAGATCTAGCTTGGTAAAGATCCTAGCACCCTTAAGACGGTCAAACAACTCGGAGGTGAGCATAAGGGGGTATTTGTTCTTTATCGTGATTTAGTTGAGTCCTCTATAGTCAATACAGGGGCGTAATGAACCATCTTTCTTCTTGACGAAGATGAATCCGGCTCCAGCCAGGGAGGTAGATTTCCGGATGAATACCCTGGCCAGATTCTCCTCGATGTACTCCGACATGGCCCGGGTTTCGGCCAACGACAATGGGTAAATACGCCCACTGGGTGGAGTGGCGCCGGGTACCAGGTCAATCGGGCAATCATATGGCCTATGAGGTGGCAGTGTCTCTGCTTCCTTTTTACCGAAGACATCTGCATAGGGCCAGTAAGGTGCCGGTAGACTGGGTAAATTAGCCGGGGTAGGTGGAGGACGATCCGGGCGAACCGGAACCAGGCAGGTCCTATGACAATCCTGCCCCCACCGGAGTACTTCACCGGATTGCCAGTTGAGCACGGATTCATGTGTTTGGAGCCAGGGTAGACCTAGCAATAGGGAGTGAGAGAGTCCGGACAGCACATGGAAGAAGATCTTCTCAGAGTGCAGCATTCCCACCTACAGGGTTATGGGTTCAGTGACGAGCAGGATGGTCACCGGAAGGAGTCTTCCATCCACGGAGGCGACTGACAATGGTTCAGCCAGAGGTTTGGTGGGAATCCGGTATCTCTCTACTAGGGACTGGGAAATGAAGTTTCCAGCAGCTCCTGAATCCAGGTGAGCAATTTTAAAGTGACGGTTCTCTCCCCAGGAGATAACGACAGACAAAGTCAGGGACGGAGAGGGCTTACTTTTGCCTAGGACGACCTCTCCGAGCTGTCCTAGACACTGGAGTTTCCCGGCTTCTCCGGGCAAGAATGGATGAAGTGCTCCTTACTGCCACAATAGAAACAGCTCCCCTCGGATCGGCGTGACTCTTGGCGAGATTTGACCATCTTGGTCTGGTCGATCTGCATAGGTTCGGGCGAGTGCGCCCGGGGAGTGACTGGTTGAGAGGCAGGTCTTTGGAAAGTAGGAGCAAGGTGAGGAAACTTTCTCTCCCGGGTAGTCTCTTTGGTACATTCTTGGAAATGGATGTCAATCCGAGTAGCTAGTGACACCAGGTCATCCAGGGTGGTAGGAATGTCCCGACCGGCTAACTCGTCCTTAATCCGACCGGAAAGACCCTCCCAGAAGATGGACACCAGAGCCTCGTTGTCCCAGGCAAGCTCAGAAGCGAGGGTACAGAACCGTATGGCATATTGGCCGACGGTGAGACTCTCTTGGCGGAGACGTAGCGGAGAGGAGGCTGAAGAGGATTTTCGTCCTAGTTCATCTAAGACTTTCCGGACACCAGGGGATCCCCTCTCTCCCACAGGGGATTTAGCCATGCCAGTGCTTCCCCAGAGAGATGGGACATGATGAATGCCACCTTGGCCCGGTCGGAGATGAACTGATGTGCCAAGAGTTCAAAGTGCAGGGTGCACTGGCTTATGAAACCTCGAGCTAAGGCGGGGTTGCCAGCAAAATGTGGAGGTGCCGAGAGCGAGGGACCAGGGCTGGATGCCGTGGTATTGGTGGGCAGGTAACAGGCAGGTAACAGGCTGGCGGGCAGGACTGGTAGTCAGGCTAGCAGCTGGACCTGAGGGCTGAAGCAGAGGTCAGAAACTCTGTGCAACAACTTTTGCTCGGGCACCTCCATTTTTTAAGGAGGTGCCTTATATATGGGAGGACCCTCGGCTATTGGCCGGGGACTCCTTAGGATGGCGCGCGCGGCCCCTTTAAGAGGGAGGGAGCACACACGCGCCCTAAGCGCAGTGCCCGGGGAGCTGCGCGCGCCGGCAGCAGGAAGAGGAGCGCTGGAGAACGCAGAGTGGGGAGCGCGGGGAGCGAGGAGGTGAGTGGGACGGCATCTCTGCCTGACAGGGGGCAGAGACGCCGATGCTACAGGTCTGAATACTTTCCGTACCCACTGTAGCTACATTAATTCCATAGCGCTTTACAGACATTGTTGGCACTGTCCCTATTGGGGCTCACAATCTAGATTCCCTAACAGTTTGTTTTTTGAAGTGTGGGAGAAAACAAGAGTACCCGGAGGAAACCCATGCGAGAACATACAAACTCTTTGCAGATGTTGTCCTTTGTGAGACTTGAACCCAGGACCCCAGGTCTGCAGTGCTAACCACTGAGCCACCGTGCTGCCCATAAAATGAGCAGTAATCAATATGTAAACTAGACAGATGCAAGCATTTCTGTTGTCTATAGACAGGTGGTGCAAATAGAAAGAGTGGCATTTTCACATTGTTGGGTGCAACAATTATTCCTGTTTAGGGAGTGTAAAGAGCTTTTGCACATCCAAAAATTAGCCCTTTAGTTAAGGAGAAAAAACAAGTACACTGTACTTTTTTGGATATGAAGAAATAATGGCTTCTCAACTAAAAGTGAAAAAAATCCATTTTTTGTGGTCTGCAACTGGTTTGCTAATCATCAAATGATTAGGCAATTATAAAGGTTTTTTATCAGTCTGTCCAAAAATTATCCTATTTTTTTCTGGAAACAAAACTATTGCTTTGTTTGAATGTGAAGAAGATATGGCCAGTTGTCACCAAGCCCTTTATAAAATTAGCCCTATTTTTGTAGCTGTTTCTTGAGGGTGCAAAAACATGACAGCATGTTTCCCAGCACCAATAGTACTTGCTAGTGCTATTAAATACAATGGGCAGCAAGGAGGTGTGTGGCTGGCACAGCTGTGTAGCACCGGTAGCCCCAGCAGCAGTGCTAGAATATATATGACTTGATAGATAGGTAATAGATGCTTGGCAGTGTGTGTGGTCCATTGGCACTGGGGGCAGTAGAACGGTGTAGACAACAGTCATTGGACAGGCAGAAAGACAGAAAGTCTGTGCTGATCCATTACTTGTTCATTTTTTTCAAATATTAGGTTTTCCATACTTGTGGTAGATAACCTGGTCCACTTAGATGTGACAAGACAGTTCTCTCATAGCAAACTCAACCATTACTTGCCACTGGTCCAATTTGTTGACCCAGAAATCCATGGGATCAGGGATTAGGGTATCTACATCAGAAAGGATACAGTCTTGGTATGACTGAACCTGGCTGTTCAGACAGTGTGTCTGTGTTTGCTGAAGTGTGCCAGATTGTCGCAGTGGCAGAAAAAAAATCTGGTCCATCATGTCAAATATATTGGGTTGCTACTGCTGTTTCAACTACTTGTTGTACACTAACGCTGGCACAGGCAGGGAAACATTGCGTCTACATGGATTGCAGAGGAATTTTTTGGACAGCCATTCGTGTGGCAGGCGTTTTCTCTGGAAAACCTTCACAGAGCAGGTATCATAGCTAGCATAGATAGCAAACCAATTTGGACTCCTTTCAGAAGCTGAAAAATGCCCCCATTTTGTTTTTATAGTGAGGATCTAAAAGCATGGCTATCCAACAGTCATCACTTTGATTCATGTTAACTATACGTCTGACCTCCCACAAGCATTGCAGCGTACAGTTTTCCATGCCCGCCAACACAACGAGGGCACCATTGTTTTATTGTTGTAACCCCACTGCAATTGTTGGTTGACATGGCCAGTGTCGTAGTTATCATCATTTTCCCTCTGTCTGCCTCATCCCCTGCCTGCATCAAGTCTATATTCTCCTCCACCTCCTCCTCTTTCTCCTCCTGATAATCCTCCTCCTCCTCCTTCAAATCCTGTAGCATGTGACACAGACATTGAGGATCCTCAACAGTCTCAAAGTGGTGCTGAACAGGTGCAAATTCGTGTTCTTCCTTCATTTCCTCTTGCATGCTGGTGAATGTTTTTTCCAGGGTAAATTTTAGTGGGATCACATCGCTAATTCCACTCATGTCTATAATGACAAATTTTATCATCTCTCCAAAGGGCTTCAGTAGGTGACACATATCCCTCATTGTCTGCCAATGTCGGACCTCAAAGCAACCCACGCTCCAGTTCAACTGCTGCATTACGTAGTCTGTCACTGCTTTACACTGTTCGTACAAGCGTTGCAACATATACCATGTATAATTCCAGCAGGTTGCGATTTTGCAAATCTGGTGGTGCAATGGGGAACTGTTTTGTTTCTTGAAAAGCCAAGAGGGCAATCTTTGCCACATAAGATCTATTGAAATAGATTGACACTTTTCTGGCTTTAGCCCCCAAATTTCTCCATCGTGTATATTTGTGAACGTAATCTTGCACTACTAAATTCAATACGCGAGCCATGCTTGGAGTGTGGGCATTTTTACCTGACTGTAAGGCACCCAGAATATTAATTCCATCTTGCAGTTCATGAGGATACAGCAAGTGTGCGAGGTGTCTTTTGATGCACAACAGTAACTTTTCCTCTGTGTGACTGTTCTCTCCCAGGCTTCTAAGCTGTAAACTGCTTCGCAGCGCTTTGCCTTGCATGAGTGAGAAAAGAATGAAGCACTGTGTGGAATCAATGATGAGCCCTGTGCTTGTTAGGGCTGAGGTCATGTCAATTGAGCAGGATCCAGAGGAGGTGTAGGAGGAAACAGATAACCACTGCCCGTAGGTGGAAACAGATTGCAGTCGCAGAGGACTCATCACCTGTCCCAGATGTGGTAGTGCATCGCTGACGCTGAAAACATTTACCCATTTAACAATGAAACTCATGTTTTTTCCATTGTCACAGTTTTTGCTCCAAATATCTATAGTGCAGTACACTTTGGAGTTCATAGAGATGTCAAGAGAGGGGTCTACATTCTCCTGCACATGAATATAGAGAGCGGATACCCCTTTCTGCGAGAAATAATAGTGGCTTTCAGTGAGGCTGAGCACACTCCATCATTTCTTGAAAGACAGCATAATACACAAGCTAGTAAGGGTTGTGGAGCTTAGTTGGCAAACTATTGGATAACTCTGAGCATATGACTGTTTGCTCGACACACACAATTGGCAAAGGATATTTATCGTTTTGACAGAGAAGGAGGAAGATGCGTACTGAGAAGAAGGAGTATGACACGCACTAGAGGAGGATGATTATGATGGTGGTGATGATGAGGGCACTGAACAGGTGCTACATAAGGGTATGGCTTGGCAGATATTAGGACGAGCTTGGTGAGAAGGAGAAGGAGGACAACTTGAGGTTTGCTCTGATTGTTGGCTTGCTTGACTTGCCAAATTAACAGTTCATTTTGCTTCATGTGCTAATGGAGATCTGTAGTTCCTAGTCTATAAGAGATGGGACTCTATGGCTTATTTCCCTTTTACAGAGTCTTCAGAGTGCCAAAGAATAATCTGATAGCTTCGTACAAAAGAACTCCCACACACAAGAAGTTCACATGTACAACTGGCCACCACTAGACCTTTCAGGTGTTGTAGAGCCTCCTTCACCCACAGCACATGTGGCTTTACTTGCTCCAGAGTTGACTGCAGGAAAAGCTCATTTGACCCCAGAGGATATTTTTGATGCACATTGCATGCACTTTGTATAGTCGATGCCAACAACCTAGTCTTCTGATGATCTCAACTCCTCGCCACCTCTGTTTGTGTGCTGGCCAAAACCTGAGAACCAATCATCATAATTATCTTCATCGTCATTCATGATCATGATTCAGTTGACAGGTGCCTCTATGTGTGAAATGGCAAGCATTTTTCCCCCCATCTGATTCCCACCCCAAGGTTTGCCCTGGCTCAGTATGCTACTACCAAAGACAGTGTCCCTGCCAACTCAGCTCACAAAGTCTTTAACACAGATTGACATTAATAATGTGTAATGTGGGGGGCGCGTCTTATAGTCCAGATATATGGTTGTGGATGGTTGTCTGGTCGTGGATAGTGAGGGGGCGTTGGCAGCAGGTCACAGAGACAGGAACCGCCTGCTGCAGCTCACACTGTGCCTGCTGCTAAAGAGAATGAATATTCACTGCTCCCTACACCCATAGTCCCTCCTACCTCTATACATTGAAGCCGGCAGTGGGAGGGACTATGGGTGTGGGGAGGAATGAATATTCATGCTCTTTAATAGCGGGCACAGTGTCAGCCGCAGCCGCGGCTCCTGCAGCTGCTCGTTGATCTAGTGTGCCCGCTACTTACGAACATGAATGTTCACTGTTCTCCACTCCATGGTCGTGGAGAACAGTGAACATTCATGCTCTTTAGTAGCGGGGACATGATATCGGTGCAGCTGCAGAAGCGACAGTTGTGGTTAACAGTGTGTCCGCTATTAAAGAGCATGAATATTCACTCCTCCCCATAGTACCGGGCGTGGGGAGGAGTGAATATTCTAGCAGCTGACCTGAGCATGTGAGGGTGCATGTCTGTGACATCATGCGCTGCCCACACGCTGATGTCAGCTGCTGACAGCAGAACAGGCACAGTGCTAGAGCAGAGGGTTGGTGAGTAGAATCCTTTATTATTTTCATTTGTGCTCTGTGAGGGGGCCATGATACCAGGATGGGAATGGGGGGGTTCCATGAATACCAGGATGGGGATGAGGGGGTGCCATGAATACCAGGATGGGAATAGGAGGTGCCATGAATACCAGGATGGGGATGGGGGGGTGCCATGAATACCAGAATGGGGATGGGTGGGTGCCATGAATATCAGGATGGGGATGAGGGGTGCCGGAATACCAGGATGGGGTTGAGGGGATGCCATGAATACCAGGATGGGGATGGGGAGGTGCCATGAACACCAGGATGGCGATGAGGGGGTGCCATGAATGCCAGGATGGGGATGGGGGTGCCATGAATACCAGGATGGTGATGGGGAGGTGCCATGAATACCAGGATGGGGATGAGGAGGTACCATGAATACCAGGATGGGGATGGGGAGGTGCCATGAATACCAGGATGGGGATGGGGAGGTACCATGAATACCAGGATGGGGATGGACGGTGCCATGAATACAAGGATGGGGATTGAGGGGTGCCATGAATACCAGGATGGGGTGGGGGGTGCAATATATACCAGGATGGGAATGGGGGGTCCCATATACACGAGGATGGGGGGCCATGTATACCAGGATGGGGGGTCATGTATGCCAGGATGGAGGGCCATGTATAACAGGATGGAGGGCTATGTATACCAGGAGGGGGATGGGGCATGTATAACAGGGTGGGGATATGTGCCATGTATACCAGGATGGGGATAGGTGCCATATATACCAGGATGGTGATGAGGGCCTTGTATATCAGGATAGGGGTTCATATATACCAGGATGGGGGATATTAGTTCAGAATTGGGAGACATTACCCCTATAACAGTGTCAGCAGAAGAATCCCCCCCATAACAGTGCATCATGACTACATTTTTTGTTTCAATTTTTTTTTCTATTTTCCTCTTCTAAAACCTAGGTGCGTCTTATGGTCTGGCACGTTTTATAGTCCAAAAAATACCATAATTAAAATGTAGGCTTTATTAATATTTAAAAATATATGGAATAGGATCTCCGTTTGTAGCAAACAGGTATATCAGGTCTAAAATAATATACAAATGTCTCCAAAAGTCAGTACAAGTTCCATGTTATAATGACATATATAGAAATCACAGATACATAAGGTAGATAGTGCTTAGATTGATTTAACAATTTCTTTATGCAGCATTACAAATTTTATAGTGTCAAAATAAATAAAGAATGATGTATTGTGGGAAAGAATATGTGTTTTCAGAAAGGGTTTGTAGTAATGTTGGCGTATGTTCACGTCTAATATTAGACTAATTGGAGGAATGACGAGGGCTCAAATTTTTTTTTTAAAAATAACGCCCACACTTTAGCAGGTGAACACTTGTGTTTAAGTTTCAAGATTATGTAGTTTTATCATTAAAAAGATAATGAAATAAAAGGTAGAAAAAAGTTCACGTGCCTTTACCAAATAGAATGGGGACAGAAACTGTAGGTAGAATCACTTTTCAATAGTAAGCACATGTAATTGGACGTTGTGGCATATGTGGCATGTGTATGTATCCAACAATAGACTAGTATTGAAGCAATGTGGGCTCAAAGAATTATTTAAAACAAGTGCACATTTTGATAGGTAAGCACTTTGAGTATTAGGGCGCAGTCAGACGGCCATATAAATTAGACTGAGATTGGATCGCAATGCTCAAACTGGCCACCGCGCTACTGACCTGAGCGTGACTACATAAAAATATATGTAGCTGTCACAATCGGGCTTGGAAAGCCGCCGGCCAATCCTTGCATTGCAGCCCGATCTCTATCCGATTTATACGGTCCTTTGCCAGTGCTCTTAGGGAGATTTCTCTTAAAAAAAATGGAGCGTCTCAAAACACAGGGATCAGACTTTAATTTACAAACAAAAACTTGCCTTGAATTTAGAATATGGCTTTAGTTGCAAAATCTGCAACAATTAGTTTATTACTACCCTTGCTTGCTGTCACTGTGTAACACTATGTTGCTGTATATCACACATGTATTAATTCACAGGTACAGTGTCCATTTTAGGACATGATCAGATATCAAAATCAAACATCAGAATGATGTCAGTTTGAGGCTAAATACCCTGTCTGAGAACTGACTTTGATACGTATGATTGATAAGGGACTTTTACAACTGTAATAATAATAAAAGAAAAGTCATTGTTCACTGATGGGACTTGAACCAAAAAGTCTATGTCTAGAAGCCAGTGCACTAACCACTGAGCTATAAACTCAGTTGAAGAAATCCAGAAGTTCTATTTGGTTATGGGATTTTCAGTGCAAACCTGTCTGAAACTCATTGGGACTTTAACAAATACTTCCTCCAAGCCAAATTCAAATGATGTGTGATTTTGATATGTGAGTCTGATGTGTGACTTTCTTCAAACATCAGAATCAGAATCACAATGACTTTTAGTCACCCTGAGTATTTTCATGGTTGATCTCATAAGAAAAGAAAAGCTACCGGTCACTATCACTTGACCTGATGGATTAATGGTAAAGCATCAGCCTCTGAAACTACATTGTTGGGGTTCAAATGCCAATAGAATTAGAATTAGAATTATTATTATGCATAGTTAGCACACAAACTACAGGGGTGTTTTTTTCTTTTAATATCTGACATTTTGATTGTCATCCTGACGTGTTAAGAGTTTCAGACACGCTGTCTATTTGCATGGTAAATTACATAGCATAAGTAAATTGGGAGTTTGCAGCTAGTTCTTGGGTGGATGTGACGCGCCCCTGGGCCTGTGTCGCGCTGCGTTGCGCATGCGGGAGCCTACCCGGAGCCGGATCAGTAGAGGGTTGTAGTCTCGTGGCGGTGACCCGGTCCGTGCCCAGGGAGTCAAACTAGACGGCAGTCTATTAGTAGTAAATAGTTGATGACTACGCCACCCGTTGAGTGCAGCCAGGGAGCTGCTGCTGCAGGGCAGACCGCTGAGGCCGGTGGTAGGATTGTGCAGCGTGATAGTATAACCCCCAACGGGAGGGGTATGGCCTCAGGGCAGCCGACGTGGATGATGGGGGTAGCAGGAACCACTCAGAGACGGTACGGTGTAGTTCAGGGTCTTTACTGGTAACAACGATAGACCCTCCCGGAGTACTTGCTAGCAAACGGGGCCTGGTCAGTCTTTGAGCAGATGGGATCTCCCCTGGCCAGGCGTAGTTGTAGGCCTCACAAACTGACTGTACTCTTCTGGCTACCTTGCTAGAAGCTGATGTAAGTAGCCCACGTCCCTGAGTGTACCGTGTGGTGCTCACCCATATGGCCGGTGACTCGGGGCCTTCTAATGGCTTCCGCTCCACGATGGCGGTGCTGGTCCCACGCGTGTGACCGTGCCTTCGGGCTTCTGGGCCAGAGGACCTGAAATCCCCTGCCTGACGGATTCTGCTGCTGGGTAGAAGTTAGTCCCCACAGCCTCGGACTCCGGGTCCGGTAAAGAATCTTCTTAGTCAGGGCGAGCGCTGCAGCTGCCAGCCCCTGACTCCTTGGAACTCTGCTGTTTCCTATGCTGCTTCTTGTCTCCACTCTCCTTGTCTGCCTCTCCCTGCCTCAGCCCCGGGTTTTTACAGGGGAAGCTCTTCCCCTCCCAACACTGGGCAGGAGGTGTGGCATGCACAGGATCCCTGACCAAAGGACCTCCCACCTGCTCTCAGACATAACATTACATTACTGTGGAAAACCAGACCCCTGGGGTGCCACATTCCCCCCTAGTGAAATTTAGTACTCCGGGACTAAACACATTTAGAAAAACATAACAAAGTATAACAATAACAACACAATAAGAAAAACACATAAGATGGTTGCGGCGTGTCCGCAACCGGGTGCAGTCTTTGAAGAAAAGCAAAGGTGTCCATTTCACCAACACAGGGAGACGTAACCAGGTAGGGGTCTGTCCTACCCCGAGTCCTTAACAGTCTCTAGTCCATCCTGGGTTACGCTCCAACTATATACAAGGATTCCCGGTAAATCCACCAAGGTTTCCTAAAAACAACTGGAAACACAAAATTATTCACAAGCAACAATACACAGAAAAACATAAATAAAACAATTTATACACTTTAAATTCTCCAGCGTGCGGGTAACTGGCCTCTAGTGGCCCGAGTGGACCTACGGAGCTGACTGTCTGGCCCTGAACTACAGGGTGTAGGAGCTGTCAAGGGTAAACTGGGCAGCTGTCTACCGGCTCTTTGTCTCACTAGGGGTACGGCAGGCTCACTATAAGCAGAGGGTTGATTCTCCTGTTCTGCTTGTGTGGAGTCTTCTGCCTCCTGGACCGGCTGTTCTTCCAGCTCTACCCGTTGCTCCGTAGGTTCTTGGGATGATGGTTGGAGGAAGGTGAGTACGGGTACCACAACTGCACCATTGACTTGAGTCCAAGACTGAGGGAAGTCCCCGAGCACGGTACTAACCATATCTTCCCTTTCTTCCACGGGTCGATGGTCTTCTTGTTCCTCTTCAGGGTTCCTCAGTTGTTCGGGACACTTCTTCAGGTGGTCCCGGGATACAATGGCTGTGGTTTCCCCTCCGTCTTTACTGATGGTACAGACCTTCGGGTTCTCGTGGCTTGAGGGCAGTACGGTGTACGGGTCCTCCTCCCACTGGTCATCCAACTTGTGGAGCCGTCTTTTCCTCTTCAAGACCTGCTCTCCGGGTACCAGGGGAACAGCGGGAGCATACTGGTTGTAAGTCTTCTCTTGTCTTTCCCTAGCCTGACAGAGACTTCGCTCCACGCTCTCTTGTACTCTCCGGTACTGCTGCTGCCTCTCTGTGTCCCAGTCTGTTTCTGGTGAAGTGTCCTCAGGTGTCAGGACTCCCATTTCCAGGTCAACAGGTAACTTACCAGGTCTCGCCCTCATTAGGTAAGCCGGGGTACAGTTGGTGGAACCTACCGGGATGTGGTTGTATAGGTCCACCAGATCGGGCAACTTCTCAGGCCACAGACTGCGTTCTTCCAGGGGCAATGTTTTTAGCAGATCCATTACCACCTGGTTCATTTTTTCACAAAGTCCATTAGTTTGCGGATGGTAGGGTGTCGTCCTTATCTTCCGGCAGCCATACAGATTGCAGAATTCCTGGAAGACCTCCGCTTCAAAGGCAGGTCCCTGGTCCGTCAGCACTTGGTCCGGGTACCCGTGTGGACGGCAGAAGTGCTGCTGGAAGGCTCTAGCTGCTGTTTGAGCCGTTAAGTCCTTGACGGGGACGACAACCAAGAACCGGGAGTAATGATCCACGATGGTTAACGCGTAGACGTAGCCACTTCTGCTTGGGGTCAGTTTTACATGATCCAAGGCTACCAGTTCCAACGGTTGCCGGGTGACGATGGACTGCAGGGGAGTCTTCTGGCTGGCCCGGTCCTTCCTTCTCAGATTGCACGGGCCACAGTCTCTGCACCACTTCTCGATGGTTCCCCTCATGCCTACCCAGTGGAATCGCTCGCGCAGCAGGAACTCCAGCTTTTTCCACCCGAAGTGTCCAGCTCCGTCGTGGTATGCCTCCATCACCATGGCTGCGTCTCTTCGTGGCACCACTACTTGCCAGAGTAGTTCATGCGTCCGGGAGTTGACCATTCTGCGGCACAACTTCCCCTTGTAAAGGAATAGTCGACTCTTCTCCGCCCATAGTTGTTTGGCTTCCTCCGGAGCGTCTGGTTCAAGTCGAGCCTCTGGCCGAGTCAGCATCTCCTTCACCAGTCGGACGGCAGGGTCGCTGTCTTGCGTTTCCGCCCAGTTGTAGTGGGGTAAGGGGTTCAACGTAGCAGCCTGTTTACCCCTTACCCGGTGGGAATACTGGATAGTCCCATGACGGTGGAACGCAGGGAGTTCAACTTCTTCCAGTCCCTCCGGATCTTCTCCTTCGTCCGGCAGGTTGGGCATCCTGGACAGGGCATCCGCGTTAGTATTGGAGCGTCCTGCCCGGTATTTGATTGTGAACTCGTAGTTGGACAGACGGGCCATCCACCTCTGCTCCAGGGCACCGAGTCTTGCCGTGTCCAGGTGTATCAACGGGTTGTTATCCGTGTATACGGTGAACCGGGAAGAAGCGAGGTAATGCCTAAAGCGCTCGGTGACTGCCCATACCACGGCCAGGAACTCTAGCTTAAATGAGCTGTAATTCTCGGGGTTCCTTTCGGTGGGTCGCAGTTTTCGGCTGGCATAGGAGATCACTCGTTCTCTCCCCTGCTGAATCTGGGATAGTACGGCTCCTAGCCCGATGTTACTGGCGTCGGTGTAGAGGATGAAGGGCTGGCTATAGTCTGGGTACGCCAAGATTTCATCCCCCGTGAGGGCCATCTTCAGCTGGCGGAAGGACTCTTCTTCTAGCTCTTCCCATTTGAAGGGCGGCTTCTGGTTCTTGGCCTTCCGGGACTGGCCTATCAGGAGGTCCTGCATAGGCGCTGCCTTTTTGGTGAAACCGGGAATAAACCTTCGGTAGTAGCCTACCAACCCTAGGAACTGCCGCACTTCTTTTACGCTGGAGGGGCTTGGCCATCCCTTAATTGCGGTGATCTTATCGGGGTCGGGAGCCACTCCGTCAGCGCTCACCACGTGTCCCAGGTATTGCACCTTTGGTTTCAGGAGGTGACACTTGGAGGGTTTCACCTTTAGGCCGTAACTCGCCAGAGCTTCGAACACCTCCGCCAGGTGTTTCAGGTGGTCCTCATAAGTTTTGGAGTATACGATGACATCGTCCAGGTACAACAGGACCGTCTCGAAGTTTCTGTGGCCCAGACAGCACTCCATTAATCGTTGGAAGGTCCCTGGGGCGTTGCAGAGTCCGAACGGCATGCAGGTGAACTCGCTAAGTCCCATCGGGGTGGTGAATGCGGTCTTCTCCCGGTCCGCCTCTGCTACAGGAACCTGCCAGTACCCGCTAGTGAGATCCAAGGTAGAGAAGAAGTTAGCAGATCTTAAAGCAGCCAATGACTCCTCTATCCTTGGTAAGGGGTACGCATCCTTGTGTGTGATACGGTTGATTTTCCGGTAATCTACACACATCCTCATGGTGTTGTCTTTCTTTTTGACTAAAACTAGTGGGGCTGCCCAGGGGCTACAGCTATCCCGGATTACCCCAGCCTCCTTCATGTCTCTAAGCATCCCCTTGGCGTGTTGGTAATGTGCAGGGGGTACGGGTCGATACCTCTCTTTTATGGGAGGATGATCTCCCGTGGGGATGCGGTGTTCTACCCCCTTGACTCGCCCGAAGTCTAACGGGTGTTTACTAAACACTCTCTCATACTCTTGAACCACCCGATAGACTCCTTGTTTCTGATGTGAGGGAGTGGAATCAGTACCCAAATGTAGTTGCTGACACCAGTCCTCCATGTCTTTCTTAGAGCCGTTACCTTCCTCCGGGTGAGATGGAGGCAAGGGTTCCACAGATTGTATAGAATTTTGATTAGTGGTATATAATTTGGCTAGCGTGGCATACCGGGGCAGGTACACTTCCCTCTCCCCGATATTTATTATGCGAATGGGCACCCTCCCATGGCGTACATTGACCACCCCCCGTGCTGTCAAAATGGTGGGCCTACTGTCTGAGTAAACTGGTTCTACCATTGCCTGGTAATCTCTTCCTCTCAGACCAATAGCTGCCCGGCACCAAATCATCATTTCACTTTTTGGGGGCATGGCAATAGGAAAAGGGTCACACATTCTTACGCTACCAATCTCACCGCCGGAGAGTTCCACTTGTTGCCGTTGCATCAGTGCCCGGATCTCTTTCTGGAGCACCCGCTGCTCGCCGGAGCTGGCGTTCTTGGCAACCTGCTGTAAAAGGAAAATCACCTCTGCAAGACAATTTTCAATTACGTTAGTTCCTAGAGTTATTTTTGGGTGACTCTCATGTTTATCAATATCTACAATGATCAGTCCCTGTGCGGCCAGTTCGACTCTACCGATTTTGAGGGCCACCTCCTTAAATCCGATCTGTGGCACGGGCTGGCCATTGCTGGCGATGATACTCAAGTCGTCGTCAGGGTAGTGGGTAATATCCGAGTCATTCCAGTACTGCTTAAAGAGCACGTACGGGATGGTGGTGACCTGTGACCCGGTATCCAGTAGGGCACTCATGGGAATGCCATCCAGTACCACAGGCAAGACTGGACGTCCTCCCACATATCTGTTGCGCCAGTTCGATGGGCCTGGTGATCTTTTTCCTGGGGGTTGGCCCTCTACCCCAGGTTGTGCCCGTTTAAAGAACAGTACCTTTCCATATGTCCGGGTTGATTGCAGCGGCGGCAGATGGGTCGTCCGTCCTCGCTGTATCGGTCACTGGGTCTTCCTCTGGCCGGTGGGGTCCTCCTTGGTCGACGCCACGGGATGTCCTCCGGTCCGGATGCCAGCTGGATCTTCCCTGGGGTGGAAACCTGTAAAGACTGCACAGTTCGGGTTAGCGCAACAACGCTCTTAGCTAGCTCTTGGACCTGATGGTGTAGGTCTGGAGCCGGGTCATTGTCCAAAGCCTGCGCATCAGCTCCCACAGGCCCTGCTGACAAGGGCGCCGCCTCCTGGTAGTAAGTGGTAGTGGGGCGTCTGTGGGTCACAACGCCACCTGGTGCCGGTTCTCGGAGCACCCGGATGGCTCTGTCCTTGAACTGTGCAAAGTCCAGATGGGGATCCTGTAAGGCCATTGCCCGCAACTGGGTTCGGTGGGCATTGCAATATAAACCCTCTATAAATTGTTCAGTCAACAGCCTGTCCTCGTTTCCCACCCCATCAGGGTCGGTCTGCTTTATGGCCCTCAGGGCCTCTTGTAGGTTTAGTGCATAGTCCCTTATACTCTCATGCGCTCGCTGCTTGCACCCGTAGAATCTAAGCTTAATCTCGGCTGAGGTGCGGGTATCAAAGGTGTCCTTCAGCCGGGTTAGTATCCCTGCGACAGTCTTCCTCCCAGGTGGCCAGGATTTTACTTCCCTTTTGGCTGCCCCGGTTAGTTGGGCCACCAGGATGCTCACTTTTTGCTCTTCTGTGAGGGGGTACACCTGGAAGAGGCTATCCAGCTTTTCTCTAAAGTCATGCAGGGTATGTGACTCCCCTGAATACTGGGGTAGCCAAGCTGCTCCCGGGATATAGGGCATGGTGAAGGGCATAACTGCAGCAGCGGTAGCGCTGGCGGGGGTTGGGGCAGTGAAGCTCTCCTCCGTATCCGACATCTTCCTCCCCCCTAGTGGACCGTGGCCTACCTTGCGATGATCCTCTTCCGTAGGCCGCGGCTCCGCAGTGGATCGTCAGGGTTGAGGACCTTCCGTCGCGCTCCTGTGACGTCGGCGTCTGCTGGGCTCCTTCCAGGACCTTACGCAACGTCCGGACGTGAGGCGGGGCTTCAGTTCTCGCGCGCTTTCGGAGTCCACGCCCCTCTTCTTCCCGCGCGGCGTCCCCAAGATGGCGTCCAACGGCGGGAAAACTCCACGGATGGCGGGAAGAAGGCCGAAGATGGCGCCGGATGGCGGGAAACTTCACCGATGGCGGGAAGAAGGTAGAAGATGGCGCCGGATGGCGGGAAACCTCCACGGATAGCGGGAATCTTCACCACTGGTAAGTTTGAACAGTCTTTGCTTTTCAGGCACGCAGTACCCGGTGGTTGCGGGCACGAAATCCTGCCGACTACGCCAAAGTTGACGCGCCCCTGGGCCTGTGTCGCGCTGCGTTGCGCATGCGGGAGCCTACCCGGAGCCGGATCAGTAGAGGGTTGTAGTCTCGTGGCGGTGACCCGGTCCGTGCCCAGGGAGTCAAACTAGACGGCAGTCTATTAGTAGTAAATAGTTGATGACTACGCCACCCGTTGAGTGCAGCCAGGGAGCTGCTGCTGCAGGGCAGACCGCTGAGGCCGGTGGTAGGATTGTGCAGCGTGATAGTATAACCCCCAACGGGAGGGGTATGGCCTCAGGGCAGCCGACGTGGATGATGGGGGTAGCAGGAACCACTCAGAGACGGTACGGTGTAGTTCAGGGTCTTTACTGGTAACAACGATAGACCCTCCCGGAGTACTTGCTAGAAAACGGGGCCTGGTCAGTCTTTGAGCAGATGGGATCTCCCCTGGCCAGGCGTAGTTGTAGGCCTCACAAACTGACTGTACTCTTCTGGCTACCTTGCTAGAAGCTGATGTAAGTAGCCCACGTCCCTGAGTGTACCGTGTGGTGCTCACCCGTATGGCCGGTGACTCGGGGCCTTCTAATGGCTTCCGCTCCACGATGGCGGTGCTGGTCCCACGCGTGTGACCGTGCCTTCGGGCTTCTGGGCCAGAGGACCTGAAATCCCCTGCCTGACGGATTCTGCTGCTGGGTAGAAGTTAGTCCCCACAGCCTCGGACTCCGGGTCCGGTAAAGAATCTTCTTAGTCAGGGCGAGCGCTGCAGCTGCCAGCCCCTGACTCCTTGGAACTCTGCTGTTTCCTATGCTGCTTCTTGTCTCCACTCTCCTTGTCTGCCTCTCCCTGCCTCAGCCCCGGGTTTTTACAGGGGAAGCTCTTCCCCTCCCAACACTGGGCAGGAGGTGTGGCATGCACAGGATCCCTGACCAAAGGACCTCCCACCTGCTCTCAGACATAACATTACATTACTGTGGAAAACCAGACCCCTGGGGTGCCACAGATGGAAAGAAAAATTTACAATAAAGAAATTTTATCATTAGACCCCATTAAACAATTATGCAAATGTACAGTCACTTGGAAATAGATATGTAGTAAATTAGTGCCTCCCAATTTACTTATTGATTTACCATGCAAATAGAAAATGTGTCTGAAACTCTTAAACTGAATTTATAGCTCAGTGGTTAGTTCCCTGCCTTCTAGACATAGAGTTTTGGGTTCAAGCCCCATCAGTGAACAGTGACTTTTTTATTAGAATTGTGAAAGTCCCCTGTCAAAGTCAGTTCTCAGACAGGGTATGTGTGAAAATGACGCCTGACTGTTTTTTGTCAATCCTCACGAATCGAATAGCAAATTGTCCAAATTTGCACACACACACAATAGGCATTTCTTGTTTTCTATAGCTCACTGCTAAAATACTCAATTTTGGACTTATTTTTGACTCGTAACTAGGTATTTCTGTGATTTATTGATGCAAAAGAAAGGATCTACCTAAATAATGGAACAATGTAGCTGTAGTAAAAAAAGAACAAAAATGTAATTAAAAAAAAAAAAAATTCGGAATTTTTAGGTTGTTTTACAAATTAGTACAAAAGTGCAAAATGCATTAACCTACAGTAACACAAATGGTTTTAACAGACTTTGTCATTTGCCAGACACTACACAATTCGATACCGTGAAAAGGGAGAGTCTGCACGATGGGATTACAAGGAAATAAACACAAGACGTGCCTTGATTGACAAACTAAATCCTGATGCCATGTACGAATTTTCTGTCCGTATTTCGCAAGGAGAGCAAGAAAGTCAGTGGAGCTCATCAGTGTTTCAAAGGACTCCCGCATCTGGTATATGTTTTTTTTATGCTATAGAAACTAATGCAAATGTTGTATTTGGCTATTATTAAGTTATGGATGAAAATTGTATGGTTGCAACTTTTCAACTTGATGCCGATAATTGCAATTTACGTTTTCACAAAGTAAAATGGACAAGAAAACTTGTGCAAACAATAAATGGAGGAATCACTCACTGCAATAAATAAAAATTGTGTAGTAGAATATGCTTAAAATGTTACTAAACCATTTTTTTCTGTGGAAAAAACTGAGCATTTTACAGTACCAGTAAAGTGAATAAGATTTTTCTGAAATCTCATGCACATGCTGCTTATTTTTTTCCTTTCAGATATAAACCTTAGGGCTACGTTCCCATGATGAGCTTTTGCTGCGTCAAAATGTCCAGTAAGTTGATGGGATTTTTAGAAATCTCATGCCCACTGTGCTTTTTATTTACTTAGTGTAAACTCACCTACAGTTCTTGTTTCCAATCCACAGCGTGTCAATTTTTCTTGCAAGTACACTGGATTTTCTGTGCTGTATTTTTCCATAGACTTGCATTAGATGTGAATATTCAGTAGGTGAAAAATGCACGTGTTTTTTTCTGAGAATGTTTTTTCAAGACATATTGTACTGCATGTTACTGATAAATTTAGGGTGATATTTTTTGTGTTCATTTGTGAAAATATTGGAAATTTGGTGAAATTGTGAAAATTTCGCGATTTTCAAACTTTAAACTTTTATGCCCTTAAACCAGAGAGATATGTTACACAAAATAGTTAATAAATAACATTTACCACATGTCTACTTTACATCAGCATCATTTTTGATGCAGTTTTTTTTGTTAGAAAGTTAAAAGCGTTAAAAGTTGATCTGCAATTTCTCCTTTTTCCAACAAAATATACAAAGCTATTTTTTCAGGGATCACATGACATTTGAAGTGACTTTGAGGGGCCTATATGACTGAAAATACCCTGAAGTGACACCATTCTAAAATCTGCACCCGAAAAACTGCTCAAAGACACATTCAAGAAGGTTATTAACCCTTCAGGTGCTTCGCAGGAATTAATGCAATGTGGAAAGAAAAAAAATTAATTTCACTTTTTCCCACAAAAATGTTACTTTAGCCTCAAATTTTGCATTTTCGCAAGGAGAACAGAAGAAAATGCACAATACAGTTTGTTGTGCAAATTCTCCTGAGTACGCAGATACCCCATATGAGGTGGAAAACTACTGTTTGGGCCTATGGTAGGGCTTGGAAGGGAAGGAGCACCATTTTTCTTTTGGAATGCAAAATTAGCTGGAAATGATAGCAGTCGCCATGTCGATTTTGCAGAGCCCCTGATGTGCCTCAACAGTGGACACCCCCATAAGTGACCCCATTTTGGAAACTAGACCCATCAAAGAATTTATCTAGATTTCCAGTGATTACCTTGGACCACCAGGTGCTTTACAAAATTTTATAACGTTGAGCTGTGAAAATAAAAATCAAATTTCCCACAAAAAATGTTGTTTTAGCCCCAATTTTTTTATTTTCTCAAGAGTAACAGGAGAAAATGGACCCCAAAAATTTGTTGTGCAAATTCTTCTGAGTACGTCGATACCCCATGTGGTAAAAAACTACTGTTTGGGTGCTCAAAAGGTGACTTTTGGAACGCAAAATTGACTGGAAAAGATAGCTGATACCATGTCACGTTTGCAGAGCCCCTGATGTGCCTAAACAGTGGTAAACCCCCACACGTGAACCAAGTTTTGGAAACTACACCACTCAAGGAATTCATATTGATGTGTGGCAAGCACATTGAACCCGCAGGTGCTTCACATAATTTTATAACGTTGAACCGTGAAAATAAACTAAAAAATCTAATTTTTGCTACAAAAATGTTGCTTTAGCCCCAATTTTTTTATTTTCACAAGGGTATCAGGAGAAAATGGACCCCGAAATTTGTTGTTCAATTTCTCCCAAGTACGCCAATACCCCATATGTGGTAGAAAGCAACTGTTTGGGCATTCGGCATGGCTCAGAATAGAATTGAACCCATTTTGGAAACTACACCTCTCGAGCAATTCATCTAGTGGAGTAGTGAGTATTTTTAACCCTCAGGCATTTCACAGAATTGTATAACATTGGGCTGAGTGAACAAAATATTACCATTTTTTCTACTAAAATGTTATGTTGGCCTCAGGTTTGTAATTTTCAAAAGGGGTGAGAGGAGAAAACAAACTGTACAATTTGTTATGCAATTTCTCTTAAGTATGCCAATACCCCATAAGTGGTAAAAAACTACTCATTCATGAAAGATAAGTCGTGTCTAACCAACATGTTGAGTTTCTATGACAGACGCAAGGACTGGGGGAAACTTTATGCAGATGAGTAAAGAATTGTCCAAATGACAGGAAACAAAGAGTCGTCATAAATGGTACGTTCTCTAAATGGGATATAGTCAGCAGGACCGATTCTTTTTAACCTCTTTATTAATGACTTAGTGGATGAGATTGAGAGTAAAGTGTCAGTCTTTGCTGAGGACACCAAACTATTTAGGATATTAAAATCTGAGGTTGACATTACAATATTGCAAAATTATCTGGATAAGATAACCGAATGGGCAAACACTTGGCAGATGAGGTTTAATGTAGATAAATGTAGAGTAATGCAACTAGGAAGGAGTAATCCTATTGCTGCATATACATTAAATGAGAGTGTAATTGGGACTACAGAACAGGAGAAGGATTTGGGTATTCTGGTTACAAGTAAGCTGAGCACCAGTACTCAATGTCAAGCAAGCAAAATTTTATGGTGTATAAAAGAGAGATAAAATCCCGTGATCCCAACGTATTGTTACCCCTTTATAAATCACTTGTGAG
Source organism: Phyllobates terribilis (assembly GCF_046119375.1). Taxonomy (NCBI): domain Eukaryota; kingdom Metazoa; phylum Chordata; class Amphibia; order Anura; family Dendrobatidae; genus Phyllobates; species Phyllobates terribilis. Next base: position 914,619,073 of record NW_027362763.1, on the reverse strand, counting down.
GCCATACCTAGAATATGGGTTCCAGTTTTGGGCTCCACATTTTAAAAAGGATATTCGGAAGTTAGAGTTAGTTCAAAGGTGGGCAACTATTATTATTATTATTTATTATTGTAGCGCCATTTATTCCATGGCACTTTACATGTGAAAAAGGGGTATACATACATGAATTATTACAAGGATCTTTAAAAAAAACGTGACGTCGACTGGTACAGGATGAGCGAGGACCCTGCCCACGAGGGCTCACAATCTACAAGGGATAGGTGAGGATACAGTAGGTGAGGGTAGAGCTGGTCGTGCAGCAGTATGGTGGAGCAATGGTTGCTGCAGGTTGTAGGCTTGGCAGAAGAGGTGAGTCTTCAGGTTCCTTTTGAAGGTTTACATGGTAGGCGAGAGTCTGATGTGTTGGGGTAGAGAGTTCCAGAGTAGGCTGGATGCACGGGAGAAATCTTGAATGCGATTGTGGGAAGAGGACATAAGAGGGGAGTAGAGAAGGAGATCTTGTGAGGATCGGAGATTGCGTGCAGGTATGTACTGGGAGACTAGGTCAGAGATATAAGGAGGAGACAGGTTGCAGATGGCTTTGTATGCCAGGGTTAAGGTTTTGAACTGGATTCTCTGGGCAATGGGGAGCCAGTGAAGGGATTGACAGAGGGGAGAGGCCGGGGAATAGCGTGGGGACAGGTGGATTAGTCGGGCAGCAGAGTTTAGGATAGATTGGAGGGGTGCGAGGGTGTTGGAGATGAGGCCACAGAGCAGGAGGTTGCAATAGTCAAGGCGGGAGATGATGAGGGCATGCACTATTGTTTTTGCAGATTCGTGGTTGAGGAATGTGCGGATGCGGGAGATATTTTTGAGCTGGAGTCAGCGGGAAGTAGAAAGGGCTTGGATATGTGGTTTGAAGGAGAGATCAGAGTCCAGGGTTCCCCAAAGGCAGCGAGCTTGAGGAACTGGGGAGAGTGGACAGCCATTGACGTTGATAGATAGGTCAAGTGGGGGGGATGAATGAGATGGTGTAAAGTCGATGAATTCTGTTTTATCCAGGTTAAGTTTTAGAAATATGTCAGAGAAGAAGGATGAGATAGCGGACAAACATTGTGGGATTTTTGTTAGTAGGGAGGAGATATCGGGTCCAGAGAAGTAGATCTGTGTGTCGTCAGCATAGAGGTGGTACTGAAAGCCTTGAGACTCTATGAGTTGTCCCAGGCCAAAGGTGTAGATGAAGAAGAGCAGGGGTCCTAGAACTGAACCTTGGGGGACACCGACAGATACGGGGTGAGATGAGGAGGTGATGTGTGAGTGGGAGACACTGAATGTCCTGTCTGTTAAGTATGAGGAGATCCAAGATAGGACCAAGTCTTTGATTCCAAGAGATGAGAGAGTCTGTAGTAAGAGGGAATGGTCCACTGTGTCGAAGGCAGATGACAGGTCTAGGAGGAGGAGGACAGAGTAGTGTCGCTTGGATTTGGCGGTTAGTAGGTCGTTGGTGACTTTAGTCAGGGCAGTTTCAGTAGAATGGTGTGGTCGGAAGCCAGATTGGAGGCAGTCAAAGAAAGAGCAGGAGGAGAGGTGGGAAGACAGTTCAGAATAGACATGTTGTTCCAGTAGTTTTGAGGCGTAAGGGAGAAGTGATATGGGGCGATAGCTAGTCAGAAAGGATGGGTCAAGGGAGGTCTTTTTCAGTATGGGTGTGATCGATGGCATGTTTGAAGCATGAGGGGAAGACACCAGTTGTTAGTGACAGGTTGAAAAGGTGGGTAAGGGTTGGGATGAAGACTGTGGTAAGATTGGGGATGAGATGGGATGGGATTGGGTCAAGTTCACAGGTGGTGAGGTGTGATTTGGAGAGTAAAGAGGAAAATTGGTCTTCCGTAATGGTGGAGAAGCTGTTTTTGGAGGAGGAGGATTGAGTAGGTGTGAGGAGGGGCTGGAGAGACTTTAGGCAAAAGCTTTGTCTGATGGTGTCAATCTTCTGCTTGAAGAATGAGGCAAAGTCTTTGGCTGAGATGAGAGGAGACGGAGGAGGCGCTGGGGGATGTAGGAGAGAATTGAAGGTGTTGATTAATTGTTTAGGGTTGTGAGACAGGGAGGATATGAGAGATGAGAAGTATGTTTGTTTTGTAGCAGTGAGTGTGTATTTGAAGGTAATGAGGGACTGTTTGAATGCGATGAAGTGCTCATTGGAGTGGGACCTTTTCCATCTACGCTCAGCAACCCTGGAGGCGCGTCGCAGCTCTTTGCTTAGGCTGGTATGCCAGGGTTCCCTGTTGATTGTGCGAGCTTTGGTATGTGTGAGGGGGGCGACCGAATTGAGAGCTGCAGCTGTTGTGGTGTTATATAGAGCGTCAGCAACATCCACGTCATGTAAGGAACTGATGTCTGTAAGAGGGAGGAGGGATTCAGAGAGTGAGTGTAGGTCAAGGTGTTTAAGATTTCTGCGAGGGTATTCAAGTTTGTGGAGTAGGGACTGTTGCCCTGGAGAGGAGAGGATAGAGAATGTAAGTATGTTGTGGTCAGAAAGAGGTAGAGGTGAGTTACACAGGTTAGATAGGGAACAGAGGCGGGTGAAGATGAGGTCCAGTGTGTGGCCATCTTTGTGACTGGGGGCAGAAGACCATTGAGCAAGGCCGAAGGAGGAAGTGAGAGGTAGAAGCCTAGAGGCAGTTGAGAGAGAAGTGTCAATGGGGATGTTGAAGTCACCCATGATGATGGTGGGGATGTCAGCAGAAAGGAAGTGAAGTAGCCAGGTGGTGAAATGGTCTAAGAAGGTGGTGGCAGGTTCCGGGGGACAGTAGATGATGGCCGGTTGGAGGTTGGAGGGGGAGTAGATGCGCACACACTGCACTTCAAAAGAATGGAGAGTAATGGAGGGTGGCAGTGGGATTTGGGTGAAGGAGCAGTTGTCTGACAAGAGAAAACCTACTCCTCCACCATGCTTGCCATTGGGGCGGCGGGTGTGAGAATGGTGGAGTCCACCTTATGAAAGTGCAGCTGGAGAGACTGTGTCAGAGGGGGTGAGCCAAGTTTGAGTGATGCCGAGAAAGGAAAGTTTGTTATTGGTGAAAAGATCATGGATGTAGGAAAGTTTGTTACAAATGGAGCGAGCATTCCATAGAGCTCCTGTTAGTGGGGCTGGGGAAGGGGGGGCTGGATGGATGTGTATGAGGTTAGAAGGGTTGTGAGAGTTTGTGATGGATTGTGGATAGGAGGTGGAAGTGACTGTGGGGATGTGGTGAGGAGGGCCAGGATTAGGGGAAATGTCACCAACAGTGAGGAGAAGAGACTAAATTATTACAAGGGATGGAAAGTCTCTCATATGATGAGAGGTTGAAAAAGTTGGGCTTGTTTAGCTTAGAAAAAAGACACCTCAGAGGAGACCTCATTTACATGTTTAAATATACAGTGGGGAAAATAAGTATTTGATACACTACCGATTTTGCAAGTTTTCCCACCTACAAAGAATGAAGAGGTCTGTAATTTTTATCGTAGGTACACTTCACATTGTATTTTTACATAATTAATTAGCATTTTATTGCATGAAATAAGTATTTGAAACTACCCCCACCTACTGTATCCTCACCCATTCCTTGTAGATTGTGAGCCCTTGCGGGTAGGCTACTCTCTCCTCCTGTACCAGTCACTGACTCGTTTTGTTAAGATTGTTGTAATTGTTTTTGTATGTATACCCCTTTTTCACATGTAAAGTGCCATGGAATAAATGGCACTATAATAAATAATAATAATAATAATAATAGAAAAACAGAACTTAATATTTGGTACAGAAACTTTTTTTTGCAATTACAGAGGTCAGACATTTCCTATAGTTCTTGACCAAGTTTGCACGCACTGCAGCAGGGGTTTTGGCCCACTCCTCCATATAGATCTTCTCCAGATCTTTCAGGTTTCGGGGCTGTCGCTGGGCAACATTGAGTTTCAGCTTCCTCCCAAGATTTTCTCTTGGGTTCAGTTCTGGAGACTGACTAGGCCACTCCAGGACCTTGGAATGCTTCTTACAGAGCCACTGCTTATTTGCCCGGGCTGTCTGTTTCGAGTCATTTTTATGCTGGAAGACCAAGCCATGATGCATTTTCAATGGTCTTACTGAGGGAAGGAGGTTGTAGAGCAAAATCTTGCGATACTTGACCCCATCCATCCTCCCTTCAATACGGTGCAGTCGTCCTGTACCCTTTGCTGAAAAGCACGCCCAAAGTATGATGTTTCCCCCATCATGCTTCACGATTGGGATGGTGTTCTTGGGGTTGTACTCATTCTTCCTCAAAAAACGGTGAGTGGAGTTGAAACCAAAAAGTTCTATTTTGGTCTCATATGACCACATGACCTCCTCCCATGTCCCCTCTGGATCATCCAGATGGTCATTGGCGAACTTCAAATGGGCATGGACATGTGCTGACATGAGCAGGAGGACCTTGTGTTCCCTGCTGGATTTTCATCCATGATGGCATAGCGTGTTACTAATGGTAATGTTTGAGACTGTGGTCCCAGCTCTCTTCAGGTCATTGACAAGGTCCTCCCATGTAGTTCTGGGCTGATTCCTGACCTTTCTCAGAATCATCCTTACCCCACAAGGTGAGATCTTGCATGGAGCCCCAGACAGAGGAAGACTGATAGTCATCTTGTGTTTCTTCCATTTTCTAATAATTGTGCCAACAGTTGTTGCCTTCTCAACAAACTGCTTGCCTATTGTCCTGTAGCCCATCCCAGTCCTGTGCAGGTCTACAATTTTGCCTCTGGTGTCCTTAGACAGCTCTTTAGTCTTGGCCATGGTGGAGAGGTTGGACTGTGATTGATTGTGTGGACAGGTGTCTCACAGGTGAAGTGTACCTATCATAAAAATAACAGACCTCTCCATTGTTTGTAGGTGGGAACACTTGCAAAATCGGCAGTGTATCAAATACTTATTTTCCCCACTGAATGTGTGGTCAGTGCAAAGTACTGGCACATGACTTATTCCTTCCAAAGACCATACTTAGGACCAGAGGGCACTGATTACGGATGGAAGAAATGCGATTCCAGCAGCTAAATAGGAAGGGGTTCTTTACAGTTAGAGAAGTCAGTCTGTGGAATGCCCTACCACAACAGGTAGTAATGGCAGACTCTATAACTGCTATTAAAAAGGGCTAGATGATTTCCTCAATGCACATAACATTGTGGGCTATAGTTAAATTAGTGACAAAATGTTTAATTGGTGGAGGAAGGTTGAATTTGATGGACCTAGATCTTTTTTTAATCTACAGTATGTAAGTACTTTTGAGACACAGTGCAAAGCTCAGAAGGGAAGGAGCGCCATATTACAGAGCATATTTTGCTGTTATGGTTCGCGGGTGCCATGTCATATTGGCAGAGCCTCTGAGATCCCAGAACAGCAGAGACCCCATTTTACAAACTACATCTCTCAATTAATTGATGTAGAGGTGAAGTGATCATATTGACACCACATATGTGTAACAGAATTTCATACCATTGGGCGGTGAAGAAAAAATATTTACATTTTTACCTCAAAAAAATAGTTTTAGTTCCATATTTTACATTTCACAAGGGGAAGTGGGTAAAAATGGCACCAAAATTTGTCAGACAATTTCAGCTGAAAATGGCAATACCCCTTATGGGGCTGTGAAGTACTGCGTATCCACATGACGAGACTCAGTTGAGAAGGAACGCTATTTGACTATTGGAGAACAAATTTTCATAGCATAGTATGGAGACTCCATGTACATAGCCCCTAAGTGTCAGAAGAACAGAATCCCCCTCAAGTGACCTCATTTTGGAAATTGCACCCTTCTGGGAATTTATTTACAGGTATAGTGACGATTTTGACTCCATGGGTGTTTTCCAGAAACAAGCAGCAATGGGTGTTGCTTAGTGAAAATTGCAAATCTGCCATTGTAGTGCCCAATACGTTGTATTGTCCAGTATATTGTAGTATTGTAGTTCCCATACATTGTGATCAGCTCTTGCTTCTGGAAACATGTACCCCGTAAATTAAGCAGGCTCTTACCACTATAGAAATGCAAAACATGTGGACTCTAAATGAGGTTTAGGCACATTGTGGGGCTCAGAAGGGAGGTGGGGCATTTGAATTTCAGAGCACAGAATTTGCTGTATTTTTATTTTTTTTGGGGGGGGGGGGGGCCATAGTGCTTTTCCAGACCATTTGTGCTACCGGTAACATGAAAGCACCCTATATTTCCCTTAACGAATGACGGACCTGAGTGGGGACTTATTTTGTTTTGTGGGACTTGAAGCTTTTATTGGTAACATTTTACATCACAATTTGGATCACATTTATCCTGTGCTCTATACTCAGCACTTAAATTGAGGTTTCCATCTAAGTCTCCAAATGACGTGATTCAGATCAAACCCGACGGATCCATTCACTATAATGACGCACCAGAGTTTATCTGGACTCAGTCTGGCCTCTTTTCAGCCATGTCCTTCTTTTCAGAGGTGCACAAAACTGTGGCGAATTGCGCTTTTATGCTTGCTTAAAAAGAGGCCAGACGACGTCCACAGTGTCTCCATCTGCCTCCTCATAGGGAATCTTCCTTCGAGGTTTCTGACTGAATCACGTATTTCAGAGATTTACACGGAAACCCCGGTCTAAGCGCTCAGCTCAGGATAAATATGAGCCGAGCCATACTGCGATCTTTGCAAGGCAAAATGAACAATTCAATAGCAGGTCAAGAATTGGTTTTATTTATTTTTTACACTGTTCCTCGTGCGGCATAAGTAATTACACAACTTTATTCTTCGGGTGGGTGCGATTACAGTGATACCAGGCGATTACAGTGATACCAGATTTATATAGTTTTTTTATGTTTGGCTGCTGTTACACACTAAAAAACACCTCTTATACAAGAAAAGTTTTTGCATTGCCATATTTTGAGAGCCATAATTTTTGCATATTTCTGCCGACAAAGTCATGGTGGGGGGGCTTTTTTTTATGCGGGACGAGTTGACGTTTTAATTGGTACCATTTTCTGGCACATTATATTTTTGAGGGTTTTTTTTTAATGCCGTTCACCTTATGGTAAAAGTGTTAAAATAGCTTTATTCTTCAGGTCAGCACGATTACAGCGATACTACATTTATGTCATTTTTTATGTTTTGCTGCTTTTACACATTAAAAACTGTTTTATAGAAAAAATGAATTGTTTTTGCATTGCTGTTTTCTGAGATATACTGTATATTTATTTTTTATTTTTCAGCAGATTAAGCTGTATGGTAGCATGTTTTTTGCGAGACAAGATGTTGTTTTTAGCAATACCAATTATTTACATTTATCTTTTTGGTCACGATTTATTCCACTTTTTGTTCGGCGGTATGATGAAAACCACTTTTTTTTGCCTCGTTTTAAATCTTTTTTTACAGTGTTCATTGAAGGGGTTAACTAGTGTGACAGTTTTATAGATATGTGCACCACTTCTGCATTTTTTAACCATTCCTGGTTTTGGATTACAAATACTGAGGTAAAAAACTCACCTAATACTCAATGTGTGCACGTGGCCTAATTGACATGTTGCGGATTTGAAATGAGCGCTCCAGGTCAATTTACGCTGAATAAAAAAAACGCACAATAGGCAGGAGTTTCTTAAAAATCGCATTCCCCATGCTGGAACATTAAAACAATGCTCTTTTGATGCAGCAAAAATACACAGAGTTAAAAACTAATTAAAAAATCATCATGGGCACAAAGCTTCAAAGCGTTTTTTCAATCCATTCAGAAATATCTTGGTCTCCTCACATGAACATGGCTGTTAATATTAGTACAGTTTAATTAAATTAGTAATATGTGTTAACGTAAAGAATGCCTGACCAATGTGTGAAATTGAATAATACCTGACCAACTCAAGGGATGACCAATGTGTGAAAGTATACAGTGCCTGACCTACAAAATGCTCTGCCAATGTTTTAGGTAAACTATTCCCGACCACTTCAACTTCCCCCTCTGTTTTTACATTTACAATTGCATATTTTTTCATGAATTCATGAACTTTTTTGTTCAGAATAGTCACTATTTTTTCAGACATAAAAATATTTTTCCACTAAATAATTTGATCAAATTTCCCTAATGTTCAAAAATGTTTTATGTTTTCACATATGTCTTGCATTGGTGGCCTAACACCTTGCGTTGTTCATGCTTGTATGGTGGAAGCAAAGCTGAACTTTGGGATCCTGAAAAATGCAGCAAGAAAGGCAGCAAAAAAGCCAGCAAAAAACACTTTTTGTCTGCAGCTTTTTTACTGCCAAGAGATCAGGTTTTGGCTGCAGAAGAAAAGCAGCAAAAAAGCAACGTGTGAACATAGCCTATGAGTGTGTTTTGAGTGTGCTTTAGATAACCACTTGTTAGTTTGGAGTTGAGATAATCTGAATAACATCTATTTTTATAAAAAGATATACTGAGCCATACCTAAAGTCTTCTTATGTTTTTTACTTCCAAAGCTCCAACAACTGCACCTGAAAACCTTTATGTGGAACCACTGAAAGGCAAACCTACATCTGTGCGGGTAATGTGGGATGAACTCACTGACAATGCTGGAAAAATAAAAGGTTATTACAACTCTGTTCTATTATAGTTCATAAATCTTGACTGAACTGTTTGAACAACCTATTGGTTTTAGTCCTTCTAAAATTTTTAACATGTTTTCAAATACGTTTTGGTTAAAGAAAATGGAATTTTCATTAAAACAAGCTGGTCATCAACAATCTTTTTTAACTCTGACACAAAATATTACTAATACACTTGTTACTAAATAAAACTTAGATTTGTAAGAAGTATTATACCACCTAATCCTGTGACAGTTTCCCATCTGATTCAATAAATATTGTGAGTATGTTCACACGCAGTAAACTTGTTGCAGAAATTTGACTGGCTGAAAATCATTAACCATATATCTGAATTCGGTAGTTCTACAACAAACCCAAACCTGCTATGTGTGAACATAACTTAAGGGCAGATATTACTCAGCTGGCCAACTAGTCTTTTTCTTGAGGGTTTATAGATCCATTTAGGAATTAGTAGAATGTAGTAGAATGTCTTACTGTTCAGTTCGCTTTCCAGATCTATTTCCATGTGAAGAACAATCGTCACAGAAGAATTTGCGCCTTCAGGCAAATATACAATTGCTTCAGCATAGTTCAGATACATTACATTTTTCCATTGATGTATTAGCCACTGACTTGCTTTACATATCTTTTTGTGTAAAAGCTCTTCTGAAACTTGGTGCTTATATTTATTACATACTGTAAATGTTACAACTGTGTTATGCATTAAAGTATAAAGACTGATGATAAGCCAAAATAATGAAACAACTGACTGGTGAAATGGATAACATTTATTATCTTGTATTATGGTTCCTGTCAATGGGGTGGGATATATTAGGAAGCAAATGGACACTTTTGGGTGACTAAAGAGAACCTGTTACCAGAATTTTAGAATTTGATAAAATCTGTGCCTTTCTAGTAGAAATCGGTTTTGCTGTTTTAGAGACGCCCATAGATGAGATTGTATCCTAATAAGTTGCAAGTGCAGTGTGTGGGCTCTGCACCTACAGTTCTTCTTCTTCTCTCCCTATTCCCTGCCTTCTGCCTGCCTCTGACTGTCAAGTCACTCATGTTTTAGTTACCTGTCAGTCTGAGACAGGAAGCAGGGCGCGGGAGAGGAATAGGGAGAGAGGCCAGACAGTTGTACGTGCCATGCCCACCCCACTGTAATTGTAAAATACAGTTGTAACTATGGATTTCTCTTAAAGTATAACTCCAGCTTTTTTTTATTACTGGGTTGAAGCTGTGCTACTATCCTACTTTCCCTGTCCCAAGTCTTATATTTACCAACTGCCATCTTCAGCTGTTCCCAGCACCACTCTAGTCGGGCACTGGCAGGTTGTGTTTGCTGGAGCGACTCATGATTTCTATGCATGTCCCTGGTGCTAGATTACATTAGAATAAATTACATTATTTGACTTGACTCATTGCTTCTATACAGTACATGCCAGTCCATGCTTCCATTCTAGTGTTAGTGAATGTAGCATAACTGCATGCAGGATTTTGTCTGGATAGCACACTTCAGGTGAAGTGGAAGGAATCTTAGGAAGGAGAAACAGTGTGTGCAGCTATTTAATCACCTTGAGACTGTATAAAAGTCTCAGGAAGGTGCTTAATAGGTGACGTTCGTGGGCACTGAGGTTGAAGTGAGAGAGCTATAGGACAGATACAGCTCTGCCTCCTGGAAAATGTAGTCTAAAGGCACAGATGAAAAACTGTCAGCAAGTTCAGGATGTAAACAAGAACACACCACAAGGATGGCTGCCAGGGGCTGAAGGGACCTGAAAATGAAGAATAAAGGTAACAGGTGATTTGGGGAGTCATAACAGAGACAGTTAGATCATTTTTTTTATTTTTTTTTATGCTAGGAAAGCACTTTTAAACATGGTTCTAATATGGTGTCAGAACATAGTGCATTGCAGTTTGCTGTGTATAGGGCTCATATACTCTTATTAAAGGGAATGTGTCACTGAAAATTCAGTCTACTCTGCTGACATCATGTTATAGAGTAGGGGAGCTGAGCAGATTGATATATAGGTTTGTGAGAAAAAAAATAAGTATAACCTGTGATTTATTTATTTACAGTGGGCACGGAAAGTATTCAGACCCCTTTAAATTTTTCACTCTTTGTTTCATTGCAGCCATTTGGTAAATTCTAAAAAGTTCATTTTTTTCTCATTAATGTACACTCTGCACCCCATATTGAATGAAAACAAAACAGAAATGTAGAAATTTTTGCAAATTTATTAAAAAAAGAAAAACTGAAATATCACATGGTCATAAGTATTCAGACCCTTTGCTCAGTATTGAGTAAAAGCACCTTTTTGAGCTAGTGCAGCCATGAGTCTTCTTGGGAATGATGCAACAAGTTTTTCACACCTGGATTTGGGGATCCTCTGCCATTCTTCCTTGCAGATCCTCTCGAGTTCCGTCAGGTTGGATGGTGAACGTTGGTGGACAGCCATTTTCAGGTCTCTCCAGAGATGCTCAATTGGGTTTAGGTCAGGGCTCTGGCTGGGCCAGTCAACAATGGTCACAAAGTTGTTCTGAAGCCACTCCTTTGTTATTTTAGCTGTGTGCTTAGGGTCATTGTCTTGTTGGAAGGTGAACCTTCGGCCAAGTCTGAGGTCCAGAGCACGCAAGAAGAGGTTTTCATCCAGGATATCTCTGTACTTGGCCGCATTCATGTTTCCTTCAATTGCAACTAGTTGTCCTGTCCCTGCAGCTGAAAAACACCCTATTAGCATGATGCTGCCACCACCATGTTTCACTGTTGGGATTGTATTGGGCAGGTGATGGGCAGTGCCTGGTTTTCTCTACACATACTGCTTAGAATTATCACCAAAAAGTTCTATCTTCATCTCATCAGACCAGAGAATCTTACTTCTCATAGTCTGGGAGTCCTTCATGTGTTTTTGAGAAAATGCTATGCGGGCTTTCATATGTCTTTCACTGAGAAGAGGCTTCCATCGGGCCACTCTGTCATAAAGGCCCAACTGGTGGAGGGCTGCAGTGATAGTTGACTTTGTGGAACTTTCTCCCATCTCCCTACTGCATCTCTGGAGCTCAGCCACAGTGATCTTGAGGTTCTTCTTTACCTCTCTCACCAAGGCTCTTCTCCCACAATTGCTCAGTATGGCTGGACGGCCAGGTCTAGGAAGACTTCTGATGGTCCCAAACTTCTTCTTTTTAAGGATTATGGAGGCCACTGTGCTCTTAGGATCTTGACTACTGCAGAAATTCTTTTGTAACCTTGGCCAGATCTGTGCCTTGCCACAATTCTGTCTCTGAGCTCCTTGGGCAGTTCCTTTGAGCTCATGATTCTCATTTGGACTGACATGCACTGTAAGCTGTGAGGTCTTATATAGACAGGTGTGTGCCTTTCCAAATTAAATCCTATCAGTTTAATTAAACACAGCTGGACTCTAATGAAGGAGTAGAACCATCTCAAGGAGGATCACAAGGAAATGGACAGCATGTGACTTAAATATGAGTGTCTGAGCAAAGGGTCTGAATACTTATGACCATGTGATATTTCAGTTTTTCTTTTTTAATAAATTTGCAAAAATTTCTACATTTCTGTTTTTTTCCAGTCAAGATGGGGTGCAGAGTGTACATTAATGAGAAAAAAATGAACTTTTTAGAATTTACCAAATGGCTGCAATGAAAGAAAGAGTGAAAAATTTAAAGGGGTCTGAATATTTTCCGTACCCACTGTAATCCTCTGTTCTTTCTATGAATTTTGGTCCAGTGGGTGGTCCAATCAGTGACTGATAGCTGTCTTTGTAAAAGTGTGTATATAGAGATAGATGTCAGTCAGTGATAAAACCGCCCACTGGACCTAAAGTCCTAGAAAGCGCAGAGGTTTAAATTATGAAAATACAGGTTATACTGAATGTTTTCTCACAAAACTGTATATCAATCTGCTCAGTTCCCGCTGCTCTATAACATGATGCCTACAGATTGGACTGCATTTTCATGGTAACAGGTTCCCTTTAAAGATGAACCTCTTCACACTCCATAATGGATGTGTATGTCATTGAGTGAGCCATTTTGTGTGGAGGAGGCTTAAGAGCTTAATTACATAGCCAGCATCTGTCTTTAGCACAAGTTCCGATTGCTCTTATCCCCTTAAATCCTGATGTCAACCACTGACGGCATTTAATCCAGAAGTGGCATTCTTTCTTTAGCCCTAAAATGGGAGTAGTGAATATTCATGCTCTTTAATAGCGGGCACACGTGACTGCCAAGCTGCTGCAGGAGCCGGCGGCTGGGCTGACACAGTGCGCGATATTAAGGAGAATGAATATTCAGTGCTCCACACACATGAGCGTGGTAATCAGTGAATATTAATTTTCCTTTTAACAGCGGTGCATGTGTGCCAGTGTGAGCAGGCGGCTCCTGCCTCCGGTGCCCAGGTCCTCCGCTGTGACCGCTCCCCCCACACCCTCCACCATCCACAGCCACATTCGGACTATTTTGGAGGAAAAAAGTGCTTCCTATAGTCCAAAAAATATGGTACTTTGGCACATCACCTGCCTAAATACTGTAGCAAACAAACTACACCTCTTAATTGCAATGATAATTCCTAACAGTTGGATAATGCACCCTGCCATATTACAAAATAATTCAGAAATGGTTTAAGGAACAAGACAATGAGTTCAAGATATCAAAAAATGACACCCCTGAACCAAAAAACCTGGCGGGGTAATCAGAAACATGACCACTTCAACTAATATTAAAAATTAATTTTTATTAAATTATAATTATAACAAAATATTAAAAGACAAGGTACCTCAGTTGTGGGACAACCTACTGCAATACCCTTTAAATATAGTGACTGCAGAGATCAACTTATGGCTCTAAATATCATGGGTAAAGATCTGGCAGTTATAAATAGGCAAAACAATGCATATATTCATAAATAACAATAAACAGAATAAATATCCAATAGCTAAATAAAAGCCCAGAACAACATGTGTAAATCACCAATGATGATTTTCCAATTAGTAAGGTAAGAGTCTACAATACTGAGAGATCCAAAAGATAAATAGAAGAAAGTGCACAGTGAAATCAATTCATAAGCTGGAATTCGAGTATATCTCTAAACCATAGGGAATTAATTCAACCAGTGGAACCTGGACCCATAATTAAGTAAAGTACAGTACTCTATCACTTTATGATACAAAAGCATGGAGACCAATTACCTGAGAGCAGCAGTGGAACTCTAAACAGGGTATGCACGCGTCCCTCAACCCTGACGCGTGTTTCATTGGCACTTCCTCAGGGGGCGTGTCACAGAAGGGGGAGATGTACAGTTTTTTTCTCCCCCCAACCTGCACAGGAGCTGTGGTATGATCAGTCCAGGTTCCTGTAAGGTCAGACACAGCCATTACACAGCACACATCAGGGGCACATTTATAAGATTATCTCAGAACAGGAACATTTTAGTTAAACACATCCGATTGTGGAAGTTATTATTATTCCAAGATCTATTGATTAAAATGAATTTTTGTTTGTGGGAAATCCCCTTTAAGTCAGGTTAGTAAAGTAACGGCCTGGCAAAGCATCACAAAGGAAGAAACCCAGCGTTTGGTTACGTCCATAGCTTCTAGACTTCATGAGTCATTGCCTGCAAAGGATTCTCTACAAAGTATTTAAAATTAACATTTTATTTATGGTAAAGTTAATTTGTCCAATTACTTTTGAGCCCCTGAAACATGGAGGCTTTGTAAAAAAAATTATTGCAATTACTAAACGTTTCACAGGATATTTTTTTTCAACCCCTTTAATTAAACCTGAAAGTCTACACTTCAATTGCATCTCAGTTGTTTCATTTTCAATCCAAAATAGTGGCATGCTGAGGCCAAATCATGAAAATTTGGTCACTGTCCAAATATTTTTGGATCTAACTGTATCTATAATAGAGAATATAATATTAGAGTATTAATAAATAGAATATATATATTTTTTCTTAAATCTCTTTAGAATACATTGTGTCATATGCTCCTGCAATGAAGCCATTTGGAGGCAAATCCATACCATATTCAGGAACAACCACATCTGCCATAGTTGATGGCCTACAGCCTGGTGAGCGATACATTTTCAAAATACGGGCCGCAAACAGGAGAGGACAGGGCCCTCAGTCTAAAGCCTTTACAGTCACCCTACCAGCAGGTAAGCATTCACTTTTAGGAATTACCCATCTGTTCACTGTAATTTGAAAGTTTTAGTGTTCTCATCTGATTCTAGAAATATTTCAGAAAACCGTTCCTTGTAGGCACAGTGATAATTTTATGGTTCATAAAACTTGCAATCAATGTTTAATAGTGAAAGTTGTGACATTGATAACCAATGTTACAACAATATATTATAGCCAATCTTTAATTCACTAGAATAAAAAGCTCTTTGTAAGATTTGTAAGTGTAGAAGGAGTATAGAACATTAAAAGGGAAAAGTGTGCACTGTAAGTAACACATACTGTACAGCACAAGTTTTAGGCTGGTAAAAATGCTGTGGAAAAAATGCTGCTACGTAAGAATAATTTATAAACTAGAAGTGTTATTAGTTTATTTTTATCAATTAACAAAACGCAAAGCGAATGAACAAAGGAGAAATCTATATTATCTCAATATTTGGTGTGACCACACTTTGTCTTAAAAAGTTCATTTTGTTAATAGATAATAATATACACTGCTCAAAAAAATAAAGGAAACACTCAAATAACACATCCTAGATCTGAATGAATGAAATATTCTCATTGAATACTTTGTTCGGTACAAAGTTGAATGTGCTGACAACAAAATCACACAAAAATCATCAATGGAAATCAAATTTATTAACCAATGGAGGCCTGGATTTGGAGTGACCCCCAAAATTAAAGTGGAAATACACACTACAGGCTGATCCAACTTTGATGTAATGTCCTTAAAATAAGTCAAAATGAGGCTCAGTATTGTGTGTGGCCTCCACCTGCCTGTATGACCTCCCTACAACGCCTGGGCATGCTCCTGATGAGGTTTCGGATGGTCTCCTGTGGGATCTCCTCCCAGACCTGTACTAAAGCATCCGCCAACTCCTGGACAGTCTGTGGTGCAACGTGACGGTGGATGGAACGAGACATGATGTCCCAGATGTGCTCAATCGGATTCCTGTCTGGGGAACGGGCGGCCAGTCCATAGCTTCAATGCCTTCATCTTGCAGGAACTGCTGACACACTCCAGCCACATGAGGTCTGGCATTGTCCTGCATTAGCAGGAACCCAGGGCCAACCGCACCAGCATATGGTCTCACAAGGGGTCTGAGGATCTCATCTGGGTACCTAATGGCAGTCAGGCTAATTCTGGCAAGCACATGGAGGGCTGTGCGGCCCTCCAAAGAAATGCCACACCACACCATTACTGACCCACTGCCAAACCGGTCATGCTGAAGGATGTTGCAGGCAGCAGATCGCTCTCCACGGTGTCTCCAGACTCTGTCACGTCTGGCACATGTGCTCAGTGTGAACCTGCTTTCATCTGTGAAGAGCACAGGGCGCCAGTGGCGACTTTGCCAATCCTGGTGTTCTGTGGCAAATGCCAAGCATCCTGCACGGTGTTGGGCTGTGAGTATAACCCCCATCTGTGGACGTCGGGCCTTCATACCACCCTTATGGAGTCGGTTTCTAACCGTTTGTGCAGACACATGCACATTTGTGACCTGGTGGAGGTCATTTTGCAGGGCTCTGGCAGTGCTCCTCCTGTTCCTCCTTGCACAAAGGAGGAGGTAACGCTCCTGCTGCTGGGTTGTTGCCCTCCTATGGCTCCCTCCACATCTCCTGGTATCTGCTCCATGCTCTGGACACTATGCTGACAGACACAGCTACCCTTCTTGCCACAGCTCGCATTGATGTGCCATCCAGAATGAACTGCACTACCTGAGCAACTTCTGTGGGTTGTACTGTAGACACCGCCTCATGCTACTGTACCTCTAGGCAATGGCAAAATGAAAAAGTGACCAAAACAACAGCCAAAAAGGATGAGAACAGAGAAATGGTCTGTGGTCACCACCTGCAGAACCACTCCTTTATAGGGGGTATCTTGCTAATTGCCTAGCATTTCTACCAGTTGTCTGTTCCATTTGCACAACAGCAGAAGAAATTGATTCACAATCAGTGTTGCTTCATAACTGAACAGGTAGATTTCACAGAAGTGTTATTGACTTGGAGTTACATTGTGTTGTTTAAGTGTTCCCTTTATTTTTTTGAGCAGTGTACTATGAACGCTTCTATTTTTTAAAACATTCTTACTTTGCAGCCTTTTTTCCACACGTGTCTTAACCTTTCGTACAGTACTGTATACAATAAACCAATGACACTTTAGGGAGCAGAAATATTTTACAAATTAACACTCCAGCAAAAAAAAAAACACTGGCACTGCCTAAGGGCTTATTCACACTCCAGTATTTGGTCAGTATTTTTAATCAGTGTTTGTATGCCAAAGCCAGGAGTGGAACAATCAGAGGGAAACTATAATTGATAGATTGACACCTGTTCAGTGATTTGGTGAAACTTCTGGTTTTGGCATATAAATACTGATGAAATACTTACTTAAAAATACTGATGTGTGAATAAAGCTTAAAGTTGCAAACGATTCATGTGTGTGAACAGTAAACTGGACAGTTCATGCAGTAATCAACACCTTCTGAGGTACTCAGCCTTATTAAAGATACATATGAGACCACTATCCAAGAAATATAAGGGACACTCATCACTAGATGCAGACGAACTGAAGGCTGCTATCAAAGCAACCTGGGCTTCCATAACACCTCAGCAGTGCCACAGGCTGATCGCCTCCATGCCACGCCATATTGATGATGCAAAAGCAGCCCCGACCAAGTATTGAGTGCATTTAATGAACATACATTTCAGTAGGCCAACATTTCGGATTTCAAAAACATTTTTCAAGCTGTTGTTATAAAGTATTCTAATTTACTGAGATAATGACCTTTGTGTTTTCATTGGCTGTAAGCCATAATCATCAACATTAACAGAAATAAACACTTGAAATAGCTCACTCTGTTTGTAATGACTCTATATAATATATGAGTTTCACTTTTTTGTATTGAAGAACTGAAATAAATTAACCTTCTGAAGATATTCTAATTTAGTGAGAAGCTCTTGTATATGAAAAACTTCCTTATTACGGATTCACACTCTGTGACCGCACTGTGCTAGCGGGGAATGGTGCTAGGCACAACAGGCAGGTAGGTAAAAACTACCTGCCTGCTTGTGAGAAACAAAAAATGTGCCTAAGCACAGATATATCCTTTGAATGCCATAGTGCAGTCACAGGTACACCTTAAGACTGCATTTTCTATTTAGTAATCAACTGCTTGAATGTTAATTCCTTAAACAATTATTAAATAACACACATATTTCCAAACACTTAATCTGTTACATTGAAAACCATTCTGCAATAACAAGAATACATTCAAGAGGCTTTCCTCTTTCAAGAAGGTGCTCCCCAATTGCTGTAAACTGCCTAAAATAAACACAGCAGATACACACCATCCACTGTCTGCCGCTGCCCCCGTCTCAGTGCTTTAATTGCAGCGGTGACGTCACATCAGCAGCACACATTATCATTACAGACAATCACTGAGCTCAACGGCTTTCCCGTGGTAGATGGTATAAGCTGCTGAGATCAGTGATTGGCTGCAGCGGTGAAGCACACTGTTGATGTGACATCACTCCTGCAGTCAAAACACTGAGACCAGAGCAGCTGCGGACAGCCATCGCTGAGGGTGAGTATCTGCTTCTTTTGTAATTTTTAGGTATTTTATATCATTTGGGTCCACTTTCCTAAAAATTGAAAACTCATTTAAAGAGGACCTGCACCAGGTCAAAACTTTCTGCTTTTATTTTATTCTTTCTGCCCTCTGAGTGTTCTGTCTTTTGTCTTTTATAAATTTTCCATATGGTTCCAGAGAAATGGGTCTATTTATTTAGGGCTAATTTTTACGGTTTCAGAGGGTAATAATGCAGAGAATCGTGTGAGCCACCCCCCTTAGTAAAGACCATGAAAATGAACACTAAATAAAAAAAAAGGCCCATACTTCTTCAACCGTATGATGGAGTAAAAAAAGACTAAAAAACTGAATACTCATGGGAGCAGCGGTAATAAAATAAGAGCAGAAACTGGACAGTTTTGACCTGGTGCCATGTTGACTTTAAAGATATAAAGTTCGTTTAAAGGGCATTTTCCCACAAACAGAAGGTTCATTTTAAAAATTGTCTGTGTCTGACCATGTACAGAACATACCACAGCTCCTGGGCAGGGGAGGAAGCAAAAGAGTATACAGACAGGACAGCAGGGGATCACAGAGGATTCATTTTGTGAGGTAAAATATTATTTAAAAACAGGCAGTGAAATGTTTTACCTCAGAAAATGAATCCTCTGCGATCCCCTGCTGTAATTGTCTGTATTGTTTTTTGCTTCCTCCCCTGCCCAGGAGATGTGGTATGTTCCGTACACGGTCAGACACAGACAATTTTTAAAATGAACTTTTGTTCTTGGGAAAATACCTTTAACTCTCTTAGCTGTACAGTATGTAATTTCATCATTCAAAACAACTCTCCTTCCTTCCTATTAGGCTATGTTCACACTAGCCATTTTTTCTGCGTTTTTTTTAGGCAAATTTTCAGCTGCGTTTTACAGTACCAGCAAAGTCTATGAGATTTCAGAAATCTCATGCACACAGCTTGTTTTTTTTTTCCTCAGTATTTTGTACTTTGCATGTTTTTTTGCACAATAGCGCATGTCACTTCTTTCAGTGTTTTTTCAGTGTTTTTCACCCATTGAAAGCAGTGGGTGGTGCAAAAAATGCTGAAGAAATGCCTAGTATGGACGTTTTGCTGCATTTTTAGTGAAAAAAGCAAGTACTGTAGTATGTGAAACTCATTTATTTTTGTGATTTTTC
This sequence comes from Phyllobates terribilis, assembly GCF_046119375.1. NCBI lineage: Eukaryota > Metazoa > Chordata > Amphibia > Anura > Dendrobatidae > Phyllobates > Phyllobates terribilis. Next base: position 914,599,555 of record NW_027362763.1, on the reverse strand, counting down.
CAAGTTTACCACCTTGTCTTGGTCACCTGAAATGGCAGATAGGATTAATACAGTTTAATTAAATTAGTGATGTGTATAAAGTAAACATTGTATGACCAAGGTGTGAGATTGAACAATACCTGTGGCCAACTAAGGTGTTAAATTCATCCAAAGCCTGAGCAACTCAATGGCCGACCAAAGTGTGAAAGTAAATAGTGTCCTACAAACTCAATGTGCTGCCAGTGTCTTAGGTAAACTATTCCTGAACAATTCACCTCCCCCACTGGTACATTTGTAATTCTGGTTAATATGGTTTCACATATGTCTTGCATTGGTGACCTGTATTCATGCTTCTGTGGTGGAAGCAAAGCTGAAATTTGGGATCCTGAAAAATGCACCAAAAAAGCAGCAAAAACTGCCACAAAAAAGCACCAAAAATCTGCATTTTTGACGCTGCTTCTTTTCTGCCAAAAGAGCAGGTTTTGCTGCAGAAAAAAATGCTGAAAAAACGCCTAATGTGAACATAGCCTCAAGGTCCTTACTCTCCAATAAATGTACTTCATCCAATATTTTACAACACAATTGATGCTTAAATAGGCTGTCCACTACTCAGACAAAATTTCAAAACCTATTATAGCAACATAGGTTTCATGTATGTACAAAATTGTCTAATAGAAAGAATTGCGGTAAGTTGTTTCCTATAGCAAGCAATCAGAGGTCAACTTTAATTTCTTAATATTGCTGTGGACAATAAAGTCAGTTTTTAGGGCTGCTTTCATCAAAACTGTATTTGCTATTACACATTGCTATGACATTTTTAGTTTTAGTAGATTTTTCCAATAGTTGCTTTCTATAATCATACTTTGTTTTTATGCAGTTTTTAATTTCTTTATTAGTTATGCTTTATTTATTTTTTTTTATATATTTGCTTATCAGTGTATAAGGCTGACAAAATATAAATTCTTTTGTAGGTGCAACTTCAGTGAAAAATCTTTATTATCAGCCTCATAAAGAGACTCTTTCTAGGGAAGACAAAATCCCTGATAATGTAATTTCTTCTGAATCTTTGGAAGAAGATATTGAGCACTCTTTACCCAAGACCAATACTAGGGAACATGAGGATAAGACTCACTCAACTGAAGTGATTGATGACATGGAGACCACAACAACAATCCCAAAAATTTCCACACCAAACCCAAGAAAACAACACCGACCAACGTTAAATAATCGATTTAATCCAAACATTGCCAAAAGACCACTTAGACCAAATTCATTAAATGTTGGACGCAGAGTTATTGAACGTAAACCTGCACCACCACCTACAGTTGTAGTAGATGGCAATGAAACTAAGGATTTAGATATTGTTGAGTCAGAAGATCATGACACAAGAAAAGATAAATATTCATCAAGCACTGATGAAGAAATAGCTAATGAAGGCAAAGAGAGTCTGAATGTAGACACGCAGAGAAGAACTAGTATAAATGTTGACGGCATGCATGATTTAGAGAAAGGTAAAACAACATTACCAGTATCTCATTCAGCAAGGAAAGGACCAACACCTATTAATACTAGAAGGGATAAGTCTTCTGTCAGCCCAGGGACTAGTAACCTATCAAAATTGTCTACACGTCAGAAGCCATTGGTTACTCGGTTAATTGTGGATGAAGAGGAAAGAGTCGAAAGTGAAAGTGATCAGAAATCTATTTCTGTTGGACAAACACAGTCTAGTTTATTTCCATCTCCTAAAGTTGATACCAGACAAGCACATTCTTCTATCCATGAGAATAAAGGCACAACATTCTCTACACGGGATTCTTTAAATTCAGACCGTTATGATAATAAAGGCAGCAGAAACTCAGATATAGACTTGCTTGATTTTAATACTAAGACTGTTAATGGCCATCGTTCCTCAAAAATTTCTGATCACAAAGCTAAAAAACCAACAATAATAAGAGGTGTTTCTTCAACCACTATTTCTCCCACTTCTACCACAACCATTACTACTACTGCTGCAGCAACTACAACACTTGCAACTACAACTGCTACTACAACTTCTACTGAAGCACAATTGCCTAGTAAAATTAAACAGAATGTAGCAGTCACTAATAAAAAAGTAGAGTCTTCTAGTAAACAGCAACACATCCCATCTTTTTCTGGAAAATCTGCCATGTCTCTACTAGAATATTACAGAAGGAGAAGTTCCCAAGTGAAGACCAATGTTGGGAGTAAAATAATATCTAATGGGGGATCAAGGTTTCAGCCAACCACTACTACTCAAGCTACTACATTAGCTACAGTTATTACAACCACATCAGCTCCAAAGACTGTAAGAAAAAATAATCAAGGAAAATTTATAGAGCTTTCTGCTAGGAAAGACGATCCTTACTTAGATTCATCTAAACTGCCTTCCAAACCTTCTAAGTCTTCCCAAGAGATGGACATAAAAAAGTCAGACGAAATGCATTCATCGATTACTTCTGCTACTCAAATATCGAGAGCAAATGAAATGCAAGTATCTGCAAGCTCCACACAAAATGGAGGAAGACATAGTATGACAGTCAAAAAGAACAATGTTGGTATAAAATCTGAGCCGCTGCCAGAAGTAATAACACCTAAAGAAAATAAAATCCCATCTGTTGGCTCAATTTCACATAGGGCTAAAATAAGTAATTCTCATAAGGAGCATCAAGACCATCCTAAGGAAAGAAAAAGCCCTCCCAAAAAGCAAAGTTCAAGTTTAGATCTTTATTCAAAACCAACATCTCAATCAAGTTTGGGTTCTGAATTTTTACAAAGTAACAGACATATTGACTCAAAGAAAGCTTTTGAAAATACAGGGCGCGTTTCTTCCACATCATTATCTCATGACTCTTTTAACATAGAGAAGGACACTGACCAAGACAAAGTTTCTTCATCAGACAGAGAGTCTCACTCTCTTTCTAGATCAATGCATATTTCAAACTCAAAACCAATCTATAGGACACCTGGCCGTATGATGCAGGAGAATGAAAAGAAATCGAGCAATATTTCCCCTTCCAGATTTGATTTACCAATTAAACATGTTCCTGCATATTCTGCAACATCTGATTTTTCAACTTTAGACACAAGAGATCTTTCCTCAAAACAGTCCTCATCTGGAAAAGTGGAAAATCCCACATTACCTGCGAGGACAAGATTGTCTTCATACTCTAATGTCCGTTACCTTAAAAACAGAAATAGAAATGTTAATAGTAATAATAGCAAACAGTCTCTGGAAACATCTTTTACAAAATATGATGATGAAGAGACATTAAGCCCTCCCCCCACCCTAAAAGAAAATAATCATAAGCCCCCCATTGTTTCTTCTTATATGAACTCTAATCGGTTTGCTTTACTAAGGAAAGTAACTACAACTGTCTCACCAACAACAAGCCAACTTCAGAGCACCACCAGAGCTTCACCATACCGCTTATTTCCATCAGAATCTAGGCAATCGCATTATGGCAGACCAATAGTACATAGAAGTACAACTCCACCAACTACAACACCTGCACGTTTTGCAATTCCAACCTACCATCCTTCAGTGCTACGTCAAAGAATGCTTAATTCAAGATTAGGATCTCCGTTACGAAGGCAATTGTCAAGGCCTTTCCAGAGACAAGGTATTAAAAGTTTTCCTTCACGGTAAATCACAACATCCAAACATATTCAAAATGTCATAGTACAAAACATTGTTTAAACTTGTTGTCTAAAATCTGAAAAAGGTTTAATGTGAGCAATGGAAGCCTGACGACTTTTGCCCTGAGGGAGATCTAAAAGTAAAGTACAGCAATACTGTAGGACTTGCTGCCTATTAAAAGAGCACAAACCTGGAAACTAAGTATATAACTAATCAAGAGTTAAACTTGACCATATTGTTTGTTAGTCTATTTTAATATATTGTAGAAATGACAGCCATTAACCTCCTCCTAATCAATTCCATTTTCCACTGGCAAATGGGTGAAATGTACATTTAGGTTTTCTTTAAGCCACAGGCTTAGCAGGTTTTTGTAGGCCCTGAATACTTTGCAAAAAGATGGATTATAGATCTACACAAGAGTAGGAATGATGCCTCTTGCATGAGATGTTGGAATGAGGAGCAGGTCACAGAGAAAAGACTGACTTGTCAGATGGGCAGTGAGCCAGGGAAAGAGGAAAAGAGGCCGGAACGCTGTAATGCATTAGCGTAAAAATAGGACAAGAGATTTCTCTGAAACAAAAATACGGATTCCTAAAACAAAGGTGTTGACTTATTCAGCATTACAGCAACTTAACATAGATGATATTAGTTTGGAGTACAAACGCCTGCTGACAGGTTCCCTTTAGCATTCTCAGTCAGCTATTGCAAAGGTTTGTAGGGGTAAGTGCCTATCCACAGCCAGTAGTCTTTTAGCCATAGAGAGTTGTGAGAAAGAGAAGGGCAAATAGCTTCTTTCCTTAGATACCTGTAGACAGGGTCGGACTGACCTGGTGGGGTATTGGGGAAAACCCCGGTGGGCCCTTGCTGTGCACGAGAGAGGGGTAAGAAGAATTAAAAAAAAAAAAAAAAAAAGCCTGCTGTTTTTAGGGGCATGGGCCCTTTAAAAGTGCAGGCAGAGAATATGCAGGGATGCGTGCACGCAGCATTCATCAACTGAACTACCACGTCGCATGTCTCAATGAAGCTGACGATTGTGCATCTGATGTTGCCGACGTCACTGTCATGCGCCGGCTGCGACAGGTTCAACCGCCGGCCTCTGCTAGGTCGGTGGCCATTTTAACATGAGCTCGCCAGATGTGTAAGAGGAGGACGCCGCGCGGCGACGGGAGCATAGGCAGGTGAGTGGAATTTTTTATTTGTGCGTGGATGCGGCATTGGGCCAGGATGGATAAATGGGATGGGGGCCAGTATGCATATATGGGGGGGGGGGAGCAGGACAAGGGACATTTGGGGGCCAGGATGGATATATGGGGGGAGCCAGGATGCACATATAGGGGCAAGGACATGGAATATATGGGGTCCAGGATGGATACATGGGGGCCAGGATAAGGGACAAATGGGGCCAGAATGGTATATGTGGGGGTGGCAGAATGCACATATGGTGGCCAGGATGGATATATGGAGACACCAGGATGGATATATGGGGGCCAGGATGGATATATTGGGGGCAGGCTGGATACATGGGGGCCAGGACCTGAGATATATGGGGACCAGAATGAATATAGGGGGCCAGAATGGATATATGGGGGTTGGCAGTATGCACACATGGGGGCCAGGATGGATATATGGGGGGGCCAGGCTGGACACATGGGGGGCCAGGATGGACACATGGGAGGACAGGCTGGACGCATAGGGGGGCAGGCTGGACACATAGGGGGGCAGCATGGACACTTGAGGGGGCCAGGCTGGATATAAGGGGGGCCAGGCTGGATATAAGGTGGCCCAGGTTGGATATATGGGGGGGACCAGGCTGGATATATGGGGGGCCAGGCTGGACACATGGGGAGCCAAGCTGGATATAAGGGAGGCCAGGATGCACATATGGGGGCCAGGACAAGGGATATATTGGGGCCAGGATGGATATATGGAGGCCAGGACAAGTGACATATGGGGGCCAGAATGGATATATGGGTTGTGACAGGATGCACACATGGGGGACAAGATGGATATATGGGGGGGCAAGGCTGAATATATGGGGGGCCAGGCTGCACACATGGGGGAGCTAGGCTGGACACATGGGGGCCAGGATGCACATATGAGGACCAGGACAAGGGATATATTGGGACCAGGATGAATATATAGGGGCCAGGACAAGGGACATATGGGGGCCAGAATGTATATATTTGGGGTGGTAGGATGCACACATTGGGCCAGGATGGATATATGGGGGGCCAGGATGGATATATGGGGGATCAGGATGGACACATTGGGGACAGGCTGTACACATGGGGGTCAGGATGGATACATGGGGGGGCCAGGATGGATACATGGGGGGGCCAGGATGGATACATTGGGGGGCTAGGCTGGATACATGGGGGGCCAGGCTGGATACATGGGGGGGCCTCGCTGGATACATGGGGAGGGCCAGGCTGGACACATGAGGGCCAGGCTGGACAAGGAACGCAGGGGGCAGGCTGGTCAAGGGACATGGGGGGCCAAGCTGGACAAGGGACACGGGGGCGGGCAGGCTGGACAAGGGACACAGTGGGCAGACTGGGGGACTTAATTACTGTTTGAGGGCCAGAATGAGGAGCATACATTATTAGTTTATGGTGGCAAGTGGGGAACATAATTACTTTAGGGTCCAATTAGGGATATTATTACTTCTTTAATCTAATTTACTTTTTAGGAATCTGTTTTCCATGGGGAGGAATAAAAGGGAGGTCCTGTTACTGTGCATGGCCGCACTGTGTCCCTTTTTTCTTCATCTGGCATAGTGTAGAAGTCGGGGAATAAGTGGGGAATGTGATCTAGAAGAGATCAACTATTAATAACTGTGTTATTTTCTGCAGAGGCGAGTTCTGGCCAAAAGAACTGATGGCGGTCTGTACCAGATGAAGAACAAAAGCAAAGATGAAGGACTTCACCTAGAGACGTCACTGATGAGACAGTATATTACATGTACACTGACACTATACACTGTACACTATATACAGAGCTCCTGTGTATGTCACTGGGGACCACAGTATTACCTGTACTTTATATATAGAGCTCCTGTCTATAATGTCACTGGTGATCACTGTATTACCTGTACACTATATACAAAGCTCCTGTGTATAATGTCACTGTGATCACTATATTACCTGTACACTGACACTATATACGTTGCTTTTGTTTATAATGTTACTGGTGATCCCTGTATTACTTGTACACTGACACTATATGACTAAATACAGGGCTCCTGTGTATAATGTCACTGGTGATCACTGTATTGCCTGTACACTATACACTATATACAGTGCTTCTGTGTATAATGTCACTGGTGATCACTGTATTACCTGTACACTGACACTATATACAGAGCGCCTGTGTATAATGTCACTGTATTACCTGTACACTAACACTATATAAAGGACTCCTGTGTATAATGTCACTAGTGATCACTGTAATACCAGTACACTTACACTATACACTGTACACTATATACAGAGCTCTTGTGTATAATGTAACTGGTGGTAATAGCAGTGTTAGTACTGTGGTTTTTATTCATGATCAGTATTGTAATATTTGGTCACAATGTGGTGGTAATATGCAATCTGGTCATGGTGAGGAGGTATTTGTTCCTTGTATGTGGTATTATTGTCACTATGTGGTGGTAATATGTGGTCACATCATGGTGTGGCGGTATTTATTCCTTGTATGTGGTATTATTAAGCCACTATGTGGTGGTAATATGTGGTCTGGTCATGGTGTGACGGTATTTGTTCCTTATATGTGGTATTATTAGGTCACTATGTGGTGGTAATATGTGGTCTGTTCATGGTGTGGCAGTATTTTTTTCTTGTATGTGGTATTATTCGGTCATTATGTGATGGTAATATGTGATCTGGTCATGATGTGGCGGTATTTGTGCCTTGTATGTGGTATTATTCGGTCACTATGTGATGGTAATATGTGGTCTGGTCATTGTGTAGCGGTATTTGTCCCTTGTATGTGGTATTATTCGGACACTATGTGGTGGTAATATGTGGTCTGGTCAAGGTGTGGTGGTATTTCTCCCTTGTATGTGGTATTATTCGGTCACTATGTGGTGGTCATGGTGTGGCGGTATTTCTACATGTATGTGGTATTATTGATCTTGGTATAGTGGATTGTGTTGTTTATAGTGGTAATTTGTTTTCTAATATTAATTAGGAGAAGATTCTTTATTTCCATTAGAGATTAAATATTTGGAACATAGCGGCAGGGATGCAATTACAAGGGCTCTCAGGTGAAAAAAAGAAATCACCTCTCAACAGGATAAGTGATAATGTATTGATTGATTGGGGTCTGACTGCTGGGACCCAATCTGCAGAATGTGGAGGTTTTATCCCCATTAGACTGGAGTGGCATGTGCACCTTGACCACTGATCCATTCATTCCCTCAGTGGCTACGAGAGCTGTTATTGTTTTTTTCTGGAAGCCCACAAGAGAATGAATGAGGCTGTGGTCAGATATCTCACCTGCTGCTCCATTTTAAAATGGGGATAAGTGTCCTTTCAGGGATAAAACTTCCCCATTCTTCCAATCGTTGTGTTTTCCAAAGGTCGGACCTAAACAATCAATAAGTTATCACCTATTCTGTGGAGTCCATGGATCGGTGATAACTTGTTTTAACCAAAAAAAACCTTTAATACAAACTACCATAATTGTACATCTCAGTTATGGTAACACACAGTATATGTGCAGGAGCCGCCTGTGTTTTACAGCCGATGCTCCACGGGGATTACTCCTTACAGATATTTGCATATAGATATAGGGTGGGCCCTTAAGGTCAATTATCCCTGTGGACCCCAGACACCTCAGTCCGACCCTGCCTGTAGAAGAATTTATAGCTCAATTAGCAAAACAAGATAGAATATAATCAAAGCAGAAAAAGGAACAAAGTGAAAATTACAATTATTGTTGTGGATGTATTTGTTAAGTTTATAGTTCTTTTAGCAGTAACACATTATTGGAGGAAAAAATCTTTTAGAAATAATGCTTTTACCCAGAATAGTTATCGAGAGTTGAATATGCTTTAATGATGAAATATCACTATATATTCTATATGCAATGCATAGTGTATTCTATTATTGTCCATACTTTCTAGGTAATAGTGGAACTCCCAATCTGTCATCAAGGTCTACTACCAATGGGAACACACCATCTTCAAACACTGGAAGCTTTAATGGACAGAGGATGATTTATGGACCAGAAGGAACAAAGTGGGTAGGGTAACCTTCTTTAAATTCAATTTTTATTTTTCATTACTAATGAAACTCAATTTTAACATGTGTAAATGAATGGGTAACATTATCTGGGATATTTCTGTGACTATTAGTTTGATTTTGCTGGCCATTCATGGCATATATTCATCGTTGTATCAACTAATTTCTAGAGATAAGTATATAGGTTGAAATTTGAATTCACCAGCTTCACCAAAATTTTCCAGAATTTTTTTGTGACAACTCAATTTGTGACAAATCATAAGTATTTTAATTGCCATGAAAACACATGTATAACACTCTGAGGTATCCTAGGACTGTATCCAACTAATTTCAAGAACTTTATTTCAAGACACATGGCAAACCAGATGGTGTTTGTTCTAATCTGCTGTTCTGTCACTCACTATATGTAATTTTTATTGAGTGTCTTATGGTTTTCTCTCCTTATCACTATTGCTGAGCTGTGAATTGTGACATCCATTCACCATCCAGATTTACCCCAAAATAGCTGCTGCATTCCCTGCTTCTGCTTGTATACATGCTATGAAAATTCTTCCTGATTGGCTGTGCTATACCATGTGATGTGATAGCTGAGAAGCATTATATAGAAGTCATATGAGCCTTCTCTGGCAGATGCAATCTTCTGTTTGTGTAAAACGGTGACAGGCATTTTAGGCAATTCATGCAAATCAAATAGCAAATTGTTCAAATTCACTGAATTCAGCATATTCTAAAAAAATGACACTAATTTGATTTGCATCAAATGCATGCTCTCATTTCTAGTATTTTCTAATAAAAAATGTGGTTCGGTGATGCCTTAAGCATTAGAAATGAATAACTTTTTCTAGAGCAAGATAAATGTCTTTAACTCTTATGTCCTGTAAAATGTTCAATAATTGAGGTGTAGTGTTTACATGTAAAAATTGTTAATGGAAGTAATATGTTTGCAATGCTGTGGAAATATGTTGTTCTAGATAAACAATATGAAACATGTCAAATTATATGAAGGCTTTGTTTAAAAAATGTATTTCAGTGTTTGCATGCTATTTCAAACAAAGATATGAAATCTTTAATGATCTTGAAAACACATGAAACAAGAAATTGAAAGTGGCAAATATGATCAAGGAGAATAAATAATGATTTGCATGTGTCTATCTTGTTAGCTCATAATTCATCACCATTGATGGCATATCAATAAGAAGTTCTTATCTTCTGCATGAGCTATATGCACAGCTGAGTGCAGGCTTCATAGACCTTCTGTGCACTTTGAGAGTTTGGTAGGGTTATCAGGATCCAGACTTCCACTGATCTAAAGCATTACTGAAGGGTTACTGTTTTCTGAAATGTAAAAAAAGAATACGTTTCTCTTTAAGAAGATGGAGCAATGTTACAGTTTCTGCATTCGTCATTGGTAAACAATAGGTCTCTATACTTATCCCAATAGTTTTTTTTGATTTGCCATTGATGTTTTGGGTTGGAACTTCTCTTTCAGTTAAAGGGAATCTGTCAGGAGGTTTTTGCTATGGAATATGAGAGCAGCGTTATGTAGGGGAAAATACCCTGATTCCAGTGATGTGGCACTTACTGGGCTGCTTGGTGCAGTTTTGACAGAATCCCTTTTTTCTTCTGTAGATCTAGCAGTGCTCAGAATGCTGAGCTCTGTATAACTCCTCCTACATCCCTAAATGGAAGCTTCTTGTGTACACTGTAGATTGTCAGCAAAATGGCAATCAGTGTTAGGGGCTGGGTTCACAGATAAGGCTGACTGACTTGCCTGCGACACCTAGCTCGGCAGTCATAATCTCCAGCTGATGAAACTCTGATTGTTTTGAAATTACAGCAAGCTGCTGAACAAGTGACACATCCTTGGGATCAGGCTCTCTACTCCTACATTATGTTGATCTAAAATTAACTAGCAAAAATCTGTTGACAGATTCCCTTTAACTATATTGGGTGCATTGCCACCTTTTAAAAGATTTTTACTGTGTCATCAATTTGTGTCTGATTATTTTTTTTAAAACCTTATATAAATTAATCTTTGTATTAGATTTATAGGTTTCTACTTTCATTATCCTATGTATTTTATAGTGTTTTATGACACCCATATTAAAGTCCAACCTGTGATTATTATAGTGATATCTTTGAAGCACCAATACAATTCAGTAGTTCTTGTTTAATCTCATCTAGCCTATCTAGCCTATGCATTCCGACTAAATTGTTGGGTGCTTTGTATAATTTATATTCTATGTTTAATACAACTATATTGTAAAAAGTACTCTTCTTTGATTTACAACAAATTCCTAGGAAGGTTAAGGGAAACTGTCACAAAGTTTTCTTTATATAAACTAAATCTACTTCCTTTAATTTGTCTTTACTAGTAATCCAGCAACCTGTTAATAAAGTGTACTCAGACAGCAGTGTATGACCACATATCAGCTACTGCCACGTTCGGTAAAATTTGCATAACATATTGTCTTGTCCATTTTCTATTACTACCCCTTTTGTGAATTAAAACTTTGAGGCTAAAGTAAAATTTTAGTAGAAAAAATTTTCATTTTCAAGACCCAATGACATAACATTCTGTCATGTAGTTTGTGGATTAAAAATTCTCACCACACAGATGAATTCCTTATGAGGTTTAGTTTGCCAAATGGGATCACGTGTGGATGTTTCTGCTGTTTCGGCACCCCAGGGGCTCTGCAAATGCAATACGGTGTCCAAATTTGCATTCCAAAAAGGAAATAGCGCTCTTTGTTTTTTGAATTTTACCATGTGCCCAAACATTCGTTTTTGACTACATATGTAAGATATTGCTGTGTTCCGGAAAAATGGCATAACTAATTATGTGATACATTTTCTCCTATTGTCCCTTGTGGAAATTATACATTTGGTGCTAAAACAGTAGTTTACTGGAAAAAATGTAATTTTTTTTAGCATCTAAATGTTACCAAATTTTGTGAATCACCTGTAGGTTAAAGTGATCAATATACCCCTAGATGATTTCATTGAGGGGTCTAGTTTCTGCTGTTTTGACATGTCAGGGGCTTTGCAATTGCAACATGGCATTCACAATCTATTCCAACCAAATTTACGCTCCAAAAATCTAATTGCGCAGCTTTCCTGTTCAATCCTTGCCATGTGCCCAAACAGCAGTTTTTGACCGTATGTGGGGTATCATTGCATTTGGGATAAATTACATAACAAATTAAGGGGTCCATTTTTTTCTTATTACTGCTTGTGAAAATTACAAACTTGGGGTTCAAATAACATTTTACTGGAAAAAAGTAATTTTTCATTATTACACCCAAATATTACAAAACGTGTTTAAAGCATCTGTTTATTGAAAATGCTCAGTACACCTCTTGATGAATTCATCAAATAGTTTAGTTTCCAAAATGGGGTAATTTGAGGGGGGTTTCTGATGTTTTTGGTATCTTAGGTGTGCTGAAAATGACACATGATGTCTCCAATCTGTTCCAGCAATATTTACACTCCAAATACTAAATGGCGCTGCAGGTAAATCTGCCTCCAGAGCACATTTTAAATAAAAGGGGGCGTTACCAGTGTGGTGTGTAATGGCCGCTGTCTGCTCTCCTGATCTTACTGCAGAATTGTGTATGATTACTACTGACTAGTGATGAGCGAGCATGCTCGCCACTGCTCGGTACTCGCCCGAGCATCTCAGTACTCGAGATGCTCGGAGCTCGCCGAGTACTTTCGAGATGCTTGGGCGGGAGCTCGGTCCCCTCACTGCATGTCTGGCGCTATTTCGAGCACCAATCATGGAGGGATTGTCTGCCACTCACTGTAATGCCACAGCCATGGTGGTTGTGGCATTACAGTGATTGCCCAAATCAATGGGAACACTGCTCACAGTGAAACATGAAAAGCCGGCAATTCAGCAGTGGCATACACCGGTACCCGACAATTTAGAACAGAAAGAATAGAGCATCACACATAGATTAGATAGATAGAAACATGTCAGTCACATATATAATAAGTACAGTGACAGTGTTGGTTACTGTACTTGTCATTTAGTGTTAAAATAAAGGATTTATTAAAAAAAAATAATAGTGTTTTCATGCACCCGTCTCTTTAAAAAAGCCGTCCGGCAATTCAGCATCGGTACCCGACAATTTAGAACAGAAAGAATAGAGCATCACACATAGATTAGATAGATAGAAACATGTCAGTCACATATATAATAAGTACAGTGATAGTGTTGATTACTGTACTTGTCATTTAGTGTTAAAATTAGTGTTGAGCCACCCCCGTAGTATTCGAGTTTGGTTCGGTTCGTCGAACACCCGTATGTTCGCCGAACTGTTTGTCGAACTGTTCGTCGAACACCTTCGAACACCGTTAAAACCAATGGAAGGCAAACAAAAACACATAGAAACACATAGAAAACACCTTCAAAGGTGTCCAAAAGCTGACAAACTGCTCAGAAGACACAACTAACACATGGAAAAGTGACAAGTACATATAGTCATGCAAAAAGAAAAGAGGTGGAGGAGTAAAAGGAGGGGGAGACACAGATATAGGCATGTCATGCCCTTCTAAAATCAAAAAAGTGCGAAGCCGACACGGCCAGTCCGTTCCTGCCCGTGCGACCTCCGTGTCGCCGGGTTTGTGCCAGAGCCGCGGTGGACCCTGACGGCCAGCCCCCCTCTCCCAATACTGGTGCCTGTCCGCTGGTGGGTCGAGCGAGCCCCCCTGCGGTGGAGACAGGTCTAATCTTTTTAATTTAAATTGTCTCTCTAATTTGAATGAGTACACTTTAAATCTTTTTACAAGGATCTATTGGAGGGCAAGTCTCATGCCAGCAGCCGCGTAATTCCAGCTCCAGTAGTGTCCACTAAAGCTGCTGCAGTTAAAAAGCTTTTATAAGGATCAAGCTTGGCGGTCCACCGCAAGGCGTCCTACCACCAGTCCCAGCCCCTGTGCCTTGGGGTGCCTCTCCGATGCTCTTCACTGAGTGTCCCGGGGGCCCAAACCATTTCCTTTGAAAAAATTAAGTGTCCAAACTACAGGTGGTGTAGCTTGCTTAACAGCTGGGATAATCCGTTGACTAGCAGACACTGCTATTAGGCACAAAGTATTTCCTGGGCTAGATGCAGTTAAAAATTTGTAATTAGATACTCTCATTGGATGCTGAGAAAGCATTCCATAGAGTCTCCTGGCACGCCATATATTATTCTCTTAAAAAGCTTGGGGTAGGGGTCTAGGGGACCCTTTAATAGGCAAAATCACGGCCCTGTATCGCAAAACGTCACCTAGGCTGAAGATAAATGGAACATTTTCATCACCTTTCATAATCACCAATGGGACAAGGCAGGGATGTCCTCTGTCCCCACTCTTATACATCCTAGTGACGGAGCACCTGCTCTCATCAATTCGCCATAACCCCAATATTAGGTGGATTGAGGTGGGAGGCACCGAGTACAAGTGCTCTGCATTTGCTGATGATGTCCTAGTATATATCAATCACATATATCCATCCCTGCTGTTATGGTTGAAATAGATCACTTTGTTACATGGTCAAAATTTAAAATCAATGCAGCGAAGTCTGAGGCCCTCGATGTCTCCCTCCCCAAATCCATACAGGATTCCATCCAGTCCAACTTTCCCTTTGCCTGGCCCTCACAGGGTATCAAATACTTAGGAATTCCTATTCATAGAGACCTCTCCCGTCTATGTTATCTTAATTTTGGGCCCTTTATTGAACAACTCCATACAGACCACGTTGGCAAGTTAGAACTGTAAGATTCACTACGTGAACCACTGGTGTTTTGTGGAAAAGCACATGTACACTGTGTTCCAAATTATTATGCAAAAAGTGTTTAGGAGTGATAAGGTAAGAATTTTTTTGTTTGTCAGTTAAACTCATTGATGGTGATGTGTGTCAGGGCTCTTTATATCACTGTAAGCAATTGCAGACACCTGTGCTAATTAGTTTGGCAGGTGTGTCCAATGAAAGGCAAGACTACTTAAGAAGGCTGTCCCACATTATTAAGCAGCCTACATTTTCTGCCAAAATGGGAAAGAAAAAGGATGTGTCGGCTGCTGAGAAGCAACAAATTGTGGAGTGTTTAGGTCAAGGCATGACTACAATCAACATTGCCAAGACACTTCATCCTGATCATCGCACAATCAAGAAGTATGTAGCTGATTCACAGAACACACGTGTGCGTGCTGATAAGGGAAAATCGAGGACTCTTTCCTACAGGCAATTACGTCAGGTTAAAAGAGCAGCGGCAAAAAAGCCTTGTCATAGCAGCAGACAAGTTTTTGAAGCTGCTGGTGCCTCCAACGTCCCCCGAACAACAAGATGCAGGGTCCTTCAGAGGTTTGCAGCTGTGCGTACGCCATCCTGTCGACCTCCTCTATCCACTGTACACAAGCAGAAACGGCTCCAGTGGGCCAAACAATACATGAAGACTGACTTCAAAACTGTTTTGTTCACCGATGAGTGCCGTGCAACGCTCGATGGTCCAGATGGATGGAGTGGAGGATGGCTGGTTGATGGACACCCCATGCAAACACGGCTACGGCGCCAACAAGGAGGAGGTGGAGTAATGTTTTGGGCTGGAATCATGGGGAGAGAGATTGTCGGCCCCTTTAGGATCCCTGAAGGGGTAAAGATGAACTCCATAATGTATGTGGAGTTTCTCAAACAGCACTTCCTGCCATGGTTCAAGAAGAAGAACCGTGTATTCCGCAGCAAGATCATTTTCATGCATGATAATGCACCGTCTAATGCTGCACATAACACATCTGCATCTTTGGCTGATATGGGCATAAAAGGGGACAAACTTATGGTGTGACCCCCATGCTCCCCTGACCTCAACCCCATTGAGAACATCTGGAGCATCATCAAAAGGAGTGTATATGATGGCGGGAGGCAGTTCACATCTAAGCAACAGCTCTGGGAGGGTATTCTGTCCTCATGCAAAACAATTGAAGCAGAAATCATCCAAAACCTGACAAATTCAATGGACGAGAGAGTTCAGAAGCTCCTTTCAAACAAGGGGTCCTAAGTGCAAATGTAGCATCACCTAGAATAAAGTTTTGAGTTGAAAACTGTTTGATTTCAGTTTCTAATAACCTGCTAATGTTTATAATTTCAAAAATGACCATCTTTTTGTTCTTTATTAAAATGAAAAGGTTGATCAAGAGTGTGGGGGATCTAAGAGTGTGGCAACCCAGTAGTCAGGATTATTTCGAATTCTGACAATCTGAGGGTCATGTTGCAGGTAGTGCAGCAAGAGGGCACTCATGTGTCTTGCGCATCTAGGAGCCCCAAAATTATTTTCCGGGCTAGATGCAGCTAAAAATTATTATTAATTTGAAAGCTGGTGGAGCTTAGTATAGATGGCCTAATAGAATCAGTACTGCAAACTGCTACAAGGCCCAAATTATTTTCCAGCCAAGATACAGATAAACATGACTAGTAATTTTAAATCTGGTGGAGTTTAGTATAGATGGCCTAATAGAATCAGTACTGCACACTGCTACAAGGCTCAAATTATTTTCCAGCCAAGATACAGATAAACTGTTAGAACTCTCCTGTTAGGTTTTTTTTAGTTTGCTGGTCACATGACCATTTTTGCCTATTTAATCCGGCTCCGCCCTCCTGGTCTTGCTGGACTTCATTGTATTTACTACTCTTGAGCTAGCTTGGTGGTCTGTTGCCGTTCTCTGTTAGTTTTGCTAGGTCTTCTGACCTCTATGCTTTTTGTTGTGTGTTTGTCTTTGACTGCTACTATTTCTGCTAGGAGGTGTCCAACTTATCCCAGTCCCTAGTTCTTGTAGGGATCCCTCCCTCACATCTATAGGTCTTCGTTCAGACTAGCCGAGGACTTTAGCGGGTCTGATCGCAGGATCAGGTTCCCCGTTACATCGTAGGGATCTAGTTTAGTTCTATTGTAGGGACAGTTCTCCTGTCTTTCCTTAGTCCCTGTAGCAGATCATAACAGTAAGTCCAGCCCTAAAAGAAAAAAAAAATTTTCGCTAAGGAAAGACCTCCAGTTTTCCATCATGGTCTCGGTTCAAGATTTGGCTCAACGCTTGCAGGGACTCTCTCTGGAGGTGGCCAAGCTCCAGCAACACGTGAGTAGCTGTTCTGGAGCACATTTTGTGGAACCAAAGGTACGTCTGCCTGATTTATTTTTTGGCGAACAACAAGATTTTTTTTCTTTTAAAAATGCTTGTTTATTGTATTTTCGTTTGAGACCCGGATCCTCTGGTGATGAATCACAGCGCACAGGGTTCATAATGTCACTTTTGCGCAAAGATCCTCAGGGATGGGCCTTCTCTCTCCAACCTAGTGATCCGTGCTTTAGATCAGTGGATAGTTTTTTTTCTGCTTTGGGCTTGTTGTATGATGATCCTGATCGTGTCTCATCTGCTGAGTCTGAATTGAGACGTTTGAGGCAGGGATCAGGTAATGTGGAAAAATATTGTTCTCACTTCCGTCGGTGGTCTGCCCAGGTGGGGTGGAACGATTCAGCTTTGAAAAGCTTGTTTCTTGCAGGGCTAGGTGAAAGGGTTAAGGATTTACTGATTGCTTATCCCACACCTGGAAACTTGCAGGAGGCTATGCAATTAGCTATACGGGTGGACAGGAGACTGCGTGCAAGGGTTAATGAGAGCAAATCCTCTGCTATGTCAGCTCCGAGTCTTGAGAGGGTCTGTGCTGACAAAGGAGAGCCGATGGAGATTGGGGCGATGACACCCCTCTCTCAGGAAAAAGACTGCAGGCTTTCTGAAGGCTTGTGCTTCTATTGCGGAAATTCTGGTCATTTTATTAAGAACTGTGTGCTTCGTTTGAAGAAAGAAAAAAAAATGATCAGTTATGCCCGTATTGCCTGTTTAAATTCTAAGGGAGTATTCCTATCTGCCACTACTGCTGCTCAGGATGAATTAATTGAATTTCGGGTATTTGTGGATTGTGGTTCTACTCTGAATGTGATTGATGGGGGATTCTTGGAAAAACTTAGATTAGAACCTAAAACTTTGTCATCCCCTATTGCTGTGGTTTCTGTTGATGGCTCTCCCTTGAAGAGTGTTACTCATAAGGTATGTGAATTTCCCCTCACTATTAATGGTATTCACCAAGAAAATTTGGATTTGGTGGTATTGGATAATTTGCCTTCTCCAGTAATATTGGGGTTACCCTGGTTAAAATTGCACAATCCTGTACTGGATTGGTCTACCAATGAAATTAAGTCCTGGAGCCCTAAGTGTTATGACAAGTGTTGTACGGACGTATTGCTGCTGTGGATAAAGGGGAATAGCCTGTACCTATTCAGGATTTTTGGAGAGTTTTTTCTGAGGAGGAGTCACTAATTTTGCCTCCCCATAGAGACTATGATTGTACCATTGAATTTGTCCCTGGAGCGACTCTTCCTAAAAGTCGTTTATTTAATCTTAGTATTCCTGAGAGAAAGGCTTTGGAGCAATACATACAGACAAGCTTGGCCGCCGGTCACATTAGGCCTTCCAAGTCTCCTGTGGCTGTTGGATTTTTTGTAAAAAAAAAAGATGGCGGTTTACGTCCTTGTCTGGACTTTCGTGAGATTAATAAAATTACTGTACGCAATCCTTACCCACTGCCATTGATTCCTGATTTATTTAACCAGTTAGTGGGGGCCAAGTGGTTCTCTAAAATTGATCTCCGGGGGGCATACAATTTGTTGCGCATGAAGGAGGGTGATGAATGGAAGACTGCTTTTAACACTCCTGTGGGTCATTTTGAGAATCTGGTTATGCCTTTTGGTCTTACCAATGCTCCAGCATTTTTTCAGAATCTTATTAATGACATCCTTAGACCTTTAATCGGCAAAAATGTGGTTGTGTATTTGGATGACATTCTGATTTATTCGCCTGATCTGGAGTCTCATTGGCGGAGCGTACGTGAGGTATTACAGTTATTAATGGACAATTTGCTTTTTGCTAAGCTGGAGAAATGTGAGTTCGCTGTACAGAGAATTAGTTTTTTGGGCTACATTATCTCCAGTGAAGGTTTTGAGATGGACCCGGTTAAAGTTCAAGCTGTGCAGGAATGGCCTAGGCCTATTGGTTTGAAATCGATACAGAGGTTTTTGGGTTTCACCAATTATTACAGAAAATTCATAAAAAATTTTTCTATTATTGTCAAACCGCTGACCGATCTCACCAGGAAAGGTGCTAATGCGGTTCAGTGGAATTCTGAGGCCATTGAAGCTTTTGTGTTTCTAAAGGAGAGGTTCACCTCTGCTCCCATCCTTATGCAGCCTGATGTCTAAGCCGTTTTTGGTTGAGGTTGATGCTTCTTCGGTGGGGGTCGGTGCGGTGTTGTCTCAGGAAAACAAGGATGGAGTACATCCCTGTGCCTTTTTTTCAAAAAAATTTTCTGAGACTGAACTTAATTACGATATTGGTAATCGGGAATTGCTGGCGATTAAACTCGCATTTGAACACTGGCGTCACTTCTTGGAAGGTGCTGAATTTCCCATTCAGGTTTTCACTGATCATAAAAATCTGATCTATCTTGATGCTGCCAAGCGCTTGAATGCCCGTCAGGCTAGGTGGGCACTTTTTTTCTCGCGGTTTAATTTTTCCGTTACTTACATCCCGGGTACCAAGAATGTTAAAGCGGATGCTTTGTCTCGCAGCTTTTCTCCCATGGTCGGTGTTGAGGAGGAAGAGGAGAGCATTTTACAAGAAGGTGTTGTGATTGCTGCTTTGGACTCCGTTTTGGAGGATGAGATTCTTAAAGCTCAGGAGAATGCCCCATCTAACACTCCCCATGGGAGGTTGTTTGTGCCTAGGACCTTTAGGAGAGATTTGTTTGTTGAGTGTCATGAGTCTCGGTTGGCAGGTCATCCAGGAATTTCTGAGACCAAGAGACTTGTGGGTCGCAGTTTTTGGTGGCCTGGATGGCAGAAGGAAGTCATTAAGTGGGTGCGCCAATGTACTGTGTGTGCTAGATCCAAGTCTTCGCATGCTCCTGCTGCGGGGTTGCTTTGCCCTCTGGAGGTTCCTAGTGCACCTTGGACACATCTGGCTATGGACTTTATTACTGACCTTCCCCCCTCTGAAGGTTTCACGATCATCTGGGTGGTCGTGGACCGTGTTAGCAAGATGTGTCACTTGGTTCCCTTCATCAAACTGCCTTGCGCTAAGACACTCGCTAAGGCCTTTGTCAAGGAAATTGTCAGACTACATGGTGTTCCTACTGACATTGTTTCTGATAGGGGACCTCAGTTCGTGGCTCGTTTTTGGCGTGCCTTTTGTGACTGGTTCGGAGTTCATTTGTCGTTTTCATCTGGATATCATCCTGAGTCTAATGGCCAGACAGAAAGGAAGAACCAGGATGTTGAGCAGTTCTTGCGTTGTTTTGTGGCAGACAATCAAGAGGGGTGGTCTGAGTTTCTGCCACTTGCTGGGTTTGCTCTTGACGACCATGCATCCTCTTCTGCTGGGTGTTCGCCTTTTTTTTGTTGTTCTGGGAGACATCCGTCTTTTGGGTCATTCTCCAAATTGGTTTCGGCTGTGCCTGAGGAGGAGAGTTTTTCCGGTGATTTGGAGAGAGTTTGGACGGATGTGCGTGGTAATCTTCAGGAGGCTAACAAAAGATCTAAGAGGTACTTTGATAGGAAACGGCAAGAGGTTTTGTTTGCTGTTGGTGACATGGTTTGGTTGTCCTCTAAGAATCTGCGATTGAGGATTCCTTCTAAAAAATTGGGTCCCAAGTTCGTAGGGCCCTTTAAGGTGCTTCAGATAGTTAACCAATCTGCTGTTAGGTTGGAGGTTCCTACGTCCTGGAAGATTAACCCGGTGTTTCATGTTTCTCTGTTGAAAAAAGCTGATGTGTCTGATGGTGACGCCTCTGCCACTGTTCCTCCGGTGGTGGAGGACGGGGAATATGAAATTTCCCGCATCCTAAATTCTAGACGGTATAGAGGGAGTTTGCAGTATCTCGTCGCTTGGAAGGGTTTCGGACCTGAGGATAACTCATGGGTGAGGGCGGATGATGTTTCTGCTTCCAGACTTGTCAGAGCATTTCACAGGAGGTTTCCTGGTAAGCCTGGGCCTAGGGGATCCGGAGGATCCTCTTAGAAGAGGGGGTACTGTTAGAACTCTCCTGTTAGGTTTTTTTTAGTTTGCCTGTCACATGACCATTTTTGCCTATTTAATCCGGCTCCGCCCTCCTGGTCTTGCTGGACTTCATTGTATTTACTACTCTTGAGCTAGCTTGGTGCTCTGTTGCCGTTCTCTGTTAGTTTTGCTAGGTCTTCTGACCTCTATGCTTTTTGTTGTGTGTTTGTCTTTGACTGCTACTATTTCTGCTAGGAGGTGTCCAACTTATCCCAGTCCCTAGTTCTTGTAGGGATCCCTCCCTCACATCTATAGGTCTTCGTTCAGACTAGCCAAGGACTTTAGCGGGTCTGATCGCAGGATCAGGTTCCCCGTTGCATCGTAGGGATCTAGTTTAGTTCTATTGTAGGGACAGTTCTCCTGTCTTTCCTTAGTCCCTGTAGCAGATCATAACATAAACATGATTAGTAATTTTAAATCTGGTGGAGTTTAGTATAGATGGCCTAATAGAATCAGTACTGCACACTGCTACAAGGCCCAAATTATTTTCCAGCCAAGATACAGATAAACATGATTAGTAATTTGAAAGCTTAAAACGTTTGGTGAGGTGATTTTAACAAATCATCAAGATTTACTCTATCCAGGATGACACAGGGGTAGAAAAGTCGTTTCGGTTCCATGATTTGTTCATCTTTATTAACGTGAGTCTGTCTACATTATCAGTGGAGAGCCACGTGCGCTTATCTGTCAGCACACCACCAGCAGCGCTGAACACACATTCAGACAGAACGCTGGCTGCGGCGCATGACAAGATCTCCAAGGCGTAAGTGGCGAGCTCCGGCCATTTATCCAGATTGGAAGCCCAAAAAGAGCAAGGGTCCAGTGACACAGTCATGGCTTCAATGTTTACTTGGAGATACTGCTGTACCATCGTCTCTAGGTGTTGACTATGTGTCAGACTTCTTGTCTCCTGTGGCCTTGCAAAGGATGGGCTAAAAGAGTGGTGAAATGATTCCGCAAAATTGATGTTACCAGCAGATACTGTGTTTCTGTTACGTTTTGAGTGCTGAACACTCGACGGTCCCACGGTTGGCAAGTTGGAACTGTGAGATTCACTACGTGCACCACTAGTGTTTTTTGGAAAAGCACATGTAAGATTCTGCAACAGTCTCTGCTGATACTCCTGCATGCGTGCATCTCTTTCTATGGCAGGAATAATTTCTGTAAATTTACTTTTGTACAGGGGATCTAAGAGTGTGGCAACCCAGTAGTCAGGATTATTTCTAATTCTCACAATTCGAGGGTCATGTTGCAGGTAGTGCAGCAAGAAGGCACTCATGTGTCTTGCGCATCCAGAAGCACCAAGTCCCTGTTGTGTTGGTGGTGAGGTAACAATCATGCTTCCTTCCTCTGCCCTCTCCCCCCAACCTCGCACAACAGAAATGTGATCAAGGTCTCCCTCATCTGATGAGTCTTCCATCAGTTTGTCCTCCACTTCTTCCTGGGCTCCTGCACCTTCCTCACTAGTTTGGCTGCTACCATGCGCCCTGGTAAAACCATCTCCCCCACCCTCACATGCCTGCCGTCTTGGTGCTGCCGACCGTCTGGACCTTGCAGATGTTAGCCCTTCCGCATACAACTCCTCCTCCTCTACTTCCTCCACCTCCTCTTGTGCCACCACCTGACTCCGAATGCTGTTTAACATGTGCTCCAGCATGTAAATCACTGGAATAGTCATGCTGATAATGGCATCGTCAGCACTAAACATCTTCGTCGCCATTTCAAAACTGTGCAGAAGGGTGCATAGGTCCCTGATCTGAGACCACTCCTCCAGCTTGATTTGCCCCACCTCTGGATCTCGTTGGCCCAGGCTATACATCAGAACGTATTGCACCAGGGCTTGTCGGTGCTGCCACAGTCGCTGCAACATGTGCAGAGTTGAATTCCACCAGGTAGGCACATCGCATTTTAGCCGGTGAAGTGGCAGGCCCAAAGACTTCTGTAGAGATGTAAGTCGCTGAGCTGTGGGATGCGAACGGCAGAAGTGAGCACACAGCGACCTTGCCCTCTGCAGAAGGCCATCTAGTCCAGGATAGTGGGCTAAAAATTGCTGGACAACCAGGTTCAACACGTGAGCCATACAAGGCACGTGTGTGACATTGCCCCGGCGAAGGGCCGCACCCAGGTTTGCAGCATTGTCGCACACGGCCTTCCCTGGTTTCAGGTCCAGTGGAGACAACCATTCATGAAACTGGTTCTCCAGAGCTGACCACAACTCCTCAGCTGTGTGACTCACATTTCCCAGACATTTCAAAGTAAAAACCACCTGATGACGTTGAGCCCTGCTGCCAGCATAGTAAGGAGGTGTGCAGGATACCTTCTGCGCAGTTAGAAAGCTTGTGGCATGACCAGACAGGCTTTGGGTGCAGGTGGAGGACCGAGAGGAGGTTGAGGAGGCAGAAGCAGTGGAGGAACTTTGAGATAAAGAGGATTGACGCACAACTCGTGGGCACTGCAAGACTTGGACGGCAGCCCCTTGTCCTGCTGTCACCATAGTTACCCAGTGCCCAGTCAGCGACATGTAACACCCCTGTCCATGCCTACTCATCCAAGTGTCTGTGTTGAAATGCACCCTGTCACACACAGAGTTTCTCAAAGAAGTGGTGATGTTGTGTGCAACATGCTGGTGGAGCACAGGCACACCTTTCTTTGAGAAGTAGTGCTGACTGGGCATCTGGTACTGGGGCACTGCGACGGACATAAGGTCTCGAAAATCCTCTGTGTCCACCAGGCGGAAAGGCAGCATTTCTGTAGCCAAGAGCTTGCAGATGGTGAAATTCAACCTCTTAGCTTTCTCATGGCTAGGAGGAAATGGTCTTTTACTTCTCCACATCTGAGGGACCAAGGGCTTGCTGTTGTGCTTAGACGGGGTTGAGAAGGGTGTCCCCGGCAAACTGCCGGTCTGTGAGGAAGATGCAGGCGGACATGTTAGGTTGCCTTGATCCAAAGGTGGTGCTATCGGTGTCGGACAGCGCTGAACACCAGCTGGTGTTTCCACCTCCAAAGAAAATGATGACCTGCCAATCACGCTGGCTGTTGCGGGTAAAGAGGTGGCAGGTCTGCATCCCAAAACAGGTGTGACTGCTGTCCCCCCAGTCACAGAGGATGAAGAGGCCGCGGATGCACAAGATGTGGCAGACGGTGGTTGGCCCGGCCGGCTAGGCCGCATTGTAGCACAGTGAGCTTCCCACTGCAACTTATGCTTCATATCCATGTGCCGGTTCATGCATGAAGTACTCAAACTATGTATTTTTTGGCCTCTACTTAGCTTTTGCTGACAAATGTTACAGATAACACGAGTTGGGTCATCCTTATCGATCTGAAAAAATGCCCAGGCTATGCAAGGCTTAGCACCCATGCGACCTGAAGAGCCACCACGACTTGTGGTCAGAGGCAGAGTTGTGTTTGAGGATGCAGTTGTTGACGTGCTTCCAGTGCTACGTCTCTGTCCAGGAAGGCGCAACCTGACCTTGTCGTCACTAGCATCCTCCTCCACCTCCTCTGCTGACCTCATCGACTGGCTGACTGTGGGTTGACAGTAAGTGGGATCTCCAACCTCCTCATCATCACCCTGTGTGTTATCACACCCGTCGTCCTCAGAGCCAACCTCTTCCTGCCCTGCCAAAAAACTCAAGTTGTCGCTCCAATCAGGTATTTGAGTCTCATCATCATCTTCCTCATT
The DNA here is from genome assembly GCF_046119375.1 of Phyllobates terribilis. Classification (NCBI taxonomy): domain Eukaryota; kingdom Metazoa; phylum Chordata; class Amphibia; order Anura; family Dendrobatidae; genus Phyllobates; species Phyllobates terribilis. The sequence goes on along the minus strand of NW_027362763.1, from coordinate 914,574,846 downwards.
GTCTCCACCAACAGGAGTTACAGTTTGGGAACGAGGGTCTACATTATGGTCAGAACCTTCTGCGTCTGGTCCTGGATCCGACTCATAAAGATTCTGGGCATCAGTGCAGATCATTTCCTCGTCTGGATTCACAGAAGCTCTGGAGCCGACCTCTGATTCCCAGGCTATAGTATGAGTAAACAGCTCTGCAGACTCAACCATCTGTTCTACCCCATACTCAGACAGGCTGCTGGAGACTTGGGAGCTGTGAGGAAGCAAGTGCGATTGGGGTGACACCTCTGAGGACTGGAGCATTTGTGATGTTGAAGTTGAGGTGGAGGAGAGCCCACTTAAAGGAGCACTTGATATCCGTTGAAGCACCTGCTGTTTTTGTGCCTCATCTAGAATTTGTAGCGATTGGCGTGGCCGTAAGAAAGGGATCGTATCACATTGTCCGCTAAAAGAAGTAGACATCTTAGTTTGGCTGGAAGATGGTCTTTCTTCTGCAGATGTTACTGTTGCTTTAACACCTAACCCACGGACACAACCTTTTTTTCCATTCCCAACATGCCTATTCCCCTTTCCACCAGCAGCATGCATTTTTCCACTCATTTTGGTGGTTAACTAATTGAAAACTCTGGAGTTGTTTGCACAAAAAACGATGGATGGGAACCGAGCGGAGCTGAGTGGCCAAACTGTGCTATTAGCCCAAAAGTGTTGGCTGGGTTAGATGCAGATAAAAATTATATTGAATTTGCAACCTGGTGGAGGTTAGTATAGATGGACTAATAGAACAAGTCCCACACACTGCTACAAGCCGAAATATTTTTTCAGAGCTAGATGGAGAAAAAAATTATATTGAATTTGCAACCTGGTGGAGGTTAGTATAGATGGACTAATAGAACAAGTCCCACACACTACTACAAGCCGAAATATTTTTTCAGAGCTAGATGCAGAAAAAAATGATATTGAATTTGCAACCTGGTGGAGGTTAGTATAGATGGACTAATAGAACAAGTCCCACACACTGCTACAAGCCGAAATATTTTTTCAGAGCTAGATGCAAAAAAAATTATATTGAATTTGCAACCTGGTGGAGGTTAGTATAGATGGACTAATAGAACAAGTCCCACACACTGCTACAAGCCGAAATATTTTTTCAGAGCTAGATGCAGAAAAAAATTATATTGAATTTGCAACCTGGTGGAGGTTAGTATAGATGGACTAATAGAACAAGTCCCACACACTGCTACAAACCGAAATATTTTTTCAGAGCTAGATGCCGATAAAAATTATATTGAATTTTCAACCTGGTGGAGGTTAGTATAGATGGACTAATAGAAAAAGTCCCACACACTGCTACTAGCCGAAATATTTTTTCAGAGCTAGATGCAGATAAAAATTATATTGAATTTGCAACCTGGTGGAGGTTAGTATAGATGGACTAATAGAACAAGTCCCACACACTGCTACAAGCCGAAATATTTTTTCAGAGCTAGATGCAGATAAAAATTATATTGAATTTGCAACCTGGTGGAGGTTAGTATAGATGGACTAATAGAACAAGTCCCATACACTGCTACAAGCCGAAATATTTTTTCAGAGCTAGATGCAGAAAAAAATTATATTGAATTTGCAACCTGGTGGAGGTTAGTATAGATGAACTAATAGAACAATCCCACACACTGCTATAAGCCGAAATATTTTTTCAGAGCTAGATGCAGATAAAAATTATATTGAATTTGCAACCTGGTGGAGGTTAGTATAGATGGGCTAATAGAACAAGTCCCAAACACTGCTACAAGCCGAAATATTTTTTCAGAGCTAGATGCAGAAAAAAATTATATTGAATTTGCAACCTGGTGTAGGTTAGAATAGACGGACTAATAGAAGAAGTCCCACACACTGCTACAAGGCAAAATATTTTTTCAGAGCTAGATGCAGAAAAAAATTATATTGAATTTGCAACCTGGTGGAGGTTAGTATACATGAACTAATAGAACAAGACCCACACACTGCTACAAGCCGAAATATTTTTTCAGAGCTAGATGCAGAAAAAAATTATATTGAATTTGCAACCTGGTGGAGGTTAGTATAGATGGACTAATAGAACAAGTCCCACACACTGCTACAAGCCGAAATATTTTTTCAGAGCTAGATGCAGAAAAAAATTATATTGAATTTGCAACCTGGTGGAGGTTAGTATAGAAGGACTAATAAAACAGGTCCCACACACTGCTACAAGCCGAAATATTTTTTCAGAGCTAGATGCAGATAAAAATTATATTGAATTTGCAACCTGGTGGAGGTTAGTATAGATGAACTAATAGAACAATCCCACACACTGCTATAAGCCGAAATATTTTTTCAGAGCTAGATGCAGATAAAAATTATATTGAATTTGCAACCTGGTGGAGGTTAGTATAGATGGGCTAATAGAGCAAGTCCCACACACTGCTACAAGCCGAAATATTTTTTCAGAGCTAGATGCCGATAAAAATTATATTGAATTTGCAACCTGGTGGAGGTTAGTATAGATGGGCTAATAGAACAAGTCTCACACACTGCTACAAGCCGAAATATTTTTTCAGAGCTAGATGCAGAAAAAAATTATATTGAATTTGCAACCTGGTGGAGGTTAGTATACATGAACTAATAGAACAAGACCCACACACTGCTACAAGCCGAAATATTTTTTCAGAGCTAGATGCAGAAAAAAATTATATTGAATTTGCAACCTGGTGGAGGTTAGTATAGATGGACTAATAGAACAAGTCCCACACACTGCTACAAGCCGAAATATTTTTTCAGAGCTAGATGCAGAAAAAAATTATATTGAATTTGCAACCTGGTGGAGGTTAGTATAGAAGGACTAATAGAACAGGTCCCACACACTGCTACAAGCCGAAATATTTTTTCAGAGCTAGATGCAGATAAAAATTATATTGAATTTGCAACCTGGTGGAGGTTAGTATAGATGAACTAATAGAACAATCCCACAGACTGCTATAAGCCGAAATATTTTTTCAGAGCTAGATGCAGATAAAAATTATATTGAATTTGCAACCTGGTGGAGGTTAGTATAGATGGACTAATAGAACAGGTCCCACACACTGCTGCAAGCCGAAATATTTTTTCAGAGCTAGATGCAGAAAAAAATTATATTGAATTTGCAACTTGGTGGAGGTTAGTATAGATGGACTAATAGAGCAAGACCCACACACTGCTACAAGCCGAAATATTTTTTCAGAGCTAGATGCAGATAAAAATTATATTGAATTTGCAACCTGGTGGAGGTTAGTATAGATGGACTTATAGAACAAGTCCCACACACTGCTACAAGCCGAAATATTTTTTCAGAGCTAGATGCAGATAAAAATTATATTGAATTTGCAACCTGGTGGAGGTTAGTATCGATGGGCTAATAGAACAAGTCCCACACACTGCTACAAGCTGAAATATTTTTTCAGAGCTAGATGCAGAAAAAAATTATATTGAATTTGCAACCTGGTGTAGGTTAGTATAGACGGACTAATAGAACAAGTCCCACACACTGCTACAAGCCAAAATATTTTTTTAGAGCTAGATGCAGAAAAAAATTATATTGAATTTTCAACCTGGTGGAGGTTAGTATAGATGAACTAATAGAACAAGACCCACACACTGCTACAAGCCGAAATATTTTTTCAGAGCTAGATGCAGAAAAAAATTATATTGAATTTGCAACCTGGTGGAGGTTAGTATAGATGGACTAATAGAACAAGTCCCACACACTGCTACAAGCCGAAATATTTTTTCAGAGCTAGATGCAGAAAAAAATTATATTGAATTTGCAACCTGGTGGAGTTTAGTATAGATGGACTAATAGAACAGGTCCCACACACTGCTACAAGCCGAAATATTTTTTCAGAGCTAGATGCAGAAAAAAATTATATTGAATTTGCAACCTGGTGGAGGTTAGTATAGATGGACTAATAGAACAAGTCCCACACACTGCTACAAGCCGAAATATTTTTTCAGAGCTAGATGCAGATAAAAATTATATTGAATTTGCAACCTGGTGGAGGTTAGTATAGATGGACTAATAGAATGATGCTATGCCCAAAAGGTCTTACTTCACTAGGTGCAGTAAAAAAATTGTCTTCTATACACAGGTGGTGTAGCTTGCAACACAGATAGGCTACTCCACTGATTAACACACACTGCAAGAGGCCAAAAAGGATTTGCTTTGCTAGATTTAGCCAAATGCTGTGAAAAAAACTTGCACAGCACTGGCACAGCCCTGCCTGGCAAAAAGTGATAGGAACTGATGTAACCTAGCCCTGAAAAGGACTGCAATTACAATTAGCCTTTACTCCCAACCTATCTATTTAAGAGCACAGACCTGCCTGATAAAAGTCGTAGGAAAATATGTAACCTAGTCCTCAAAAGGACTGCAATCGCAACTATTCCCTATTCCCAAGCTATCTGTAGATTTGTGCGAAAATTGGCTTGAAATTAACAAAGTATAGCGCACACAGCAACAGCGGTACCGTCTAACATGCAGCTGCAGCAGTGAGAAAATGGTGGCGACGGGGAAAATGGCTGGGTCTTATAGGGCAAGGACATGTGACATACACTGCCAATGACACATGCCCTTGCTTGTTTGAAAAAAAGCAGTTCGCTCCGTGTGTGCGCTGCTGATAGGCTGACAGATTGCACCTCCCCACTGTAAATGCGGGAAAAAGAAAAAAAAATGGAGATCTTCATTATTTCTGTAGAGATCCATCCCCTGCCCCTCCCCCCGCCCCGCTGTACACTCAAACTGCGTATTAACATTAATTTTCAGCATTACTGAGAAAAAATCCAGTTATGATTTTTGTGCACGAACAGTTATCGAACATAACCTCGAACAGCCGAATTTTTTTCAAATTGTTCGTGTTCGCCGAACGGCTCGAACACCGCCCAAAACAGCTCGAATTTGAGATTGGCGAACAGTTCGAGTTGAACACCGCTCATCTCTAGTTAAAATTAAGGATTTATTAAAAAACAAAAATTGGCGTGGGGTTCCCCATAATTTTAGTCTCTAGCGGAGGTTAAGCAGACGGCTGGGACAGATGTTTGAAGCCTGGGAAGGGGATAATACCCACGGAGCTTCCCAGGCTACTAATATCAGCCCCCAGCTGAATACCTAGCCTTTACTAGCTATTAAAATGGGGGACCGAAAAAAAAAAATGACGTGGGGTCCCCCCTATTTTAATAGCTAGGAAAGGCTAGGCAGACAGCTGGGGGCTGATATTGATAGCCCAAGAAGGGTGCCATGAATATTGGCTCCCTCCCAGGCTAGAAACACCAGCCGTCAGCCGCCCCAGAAATGGCGCATCCATAGGATGCGCCAATTCTAGCAGTTAGCCTCGCTCTTCCCACTGCCCTGTAGCGGTGGCAGTGGGGTAATAGGGCTGGGGTTGATGTCAGCTTATAATGCCAGCTGACATCAAGCCCAGGTTAGTAATGGAGAGGCGTCTATAAGACACCCCCATTGCTAACCCCATAGTCTAAGTTAAAAAAAACACAAACACCCAGAATAAAGTCCTTTAATTGAAATAAACACACAATTCATTAATGTTCTAAATTAAACTATACTTACCATCACGCCCATTCCAGCTGAAGCCAACGATCTCCTGCAATAAAAATAAAATAATAAACCAACATCATCCTTACCTTTCCATGGTTCCCAGGACCGCTTCAGCTTTGCTACATTCACATGACAGGCTGGATCGCAGCCGAAAGCTGCCATCCAGCTTGCCATGCCGCAGACACTGAGAAGCGCAAGCATGCTTGCGCTCCTCAGTGTCTGGCTGTGATGGCATCCAGATGAGCCGAGTTCATGTCCAATGAACTCAGCTCACCTCATGCACGTCACTGACAGCGTGGGAGAATTCTCCTGCGCTCAGCGCTTGAGCAGGAGAATTCTCCCATGCTGGGATGGCATTGAGATGACAGGCTGGATCGTAGCTGAGCGCTGCCATCCAGCTTGTCATCCTTCAGAGACACTGCAGAGCGCAAGCATGCCTGCGCTCTGCAGTGTCTTTGAAGGATGGCATGCTGGATGGCAGAGCTCAGCAGCGATCCAGCCTGTCATCTCAATGCCATCCAGCTTCTAATCCTTCATAGACACTGCAGAGCGTAGGCATGCTTGCGCTCTGCTGTGTCTCTGAAGCGCTACCTGCAGTGTCTCTGAAGCGCTGGATCACAGCAGAGCGCTACCATCCAGCATGTCATCCTTCAGAGACACTGCAAAAAATTGGCGTGGGGCTCCCCATAATTTTAGTCTCTAGCGAAGGTTAAGCAGACGGCTGGGGCAGATGTTTGAAGCCTGGCAAGGGGGTAATACCCAAGGAGCTTCCCAGGCTACTAATATCAGCCCCCTCACTACTACTGACACATCTGCAGGTTTCTCTCAGTGCTTCAGCTTCCTTCTCACAGGCAGACAGGGTTGCAATATGGTTGCAATGCAACAGAGTTGTGATAGCTGCAGCAAACGTATTTGTTATGAGACAAAGTTCAGTTTTACTATCCTTTGTTAGCTACACGTCTCACACTGGTAAAGCCTACATTCATTTTAAATAAGCTCTGGAGGCAGATTCTCATGCAGATTAGTGTCTGGCCCATAGATTTTTAACAGCTCATTTATGTATGAGAAAAATGTATATTTCTCGGGAATAAGATGTCAGATCGCAGATATCATGGTATCATTTTATTCAACTATGACCTACATGCCCATACAGACGGCTTAGACGGGTTGATCCTACTGACAGATTCCCTTTAAAGAGAACCTGTTATCAGGGTATTATACTCCAAAATAATGACCTGTATAGTGCCTTGAAAAAGTATTCATATCCTGTGAACATTTCCACATTTTTTCTCATTAAACCCACAAATGTAATTGTTTTTTATATGGATTTCATGTTATATACCAACACAAAGTAGCAAGTATTTGTGAAGTGTAAAGGAAATCATCATACATGGTTTTCTAAATATTTTAAAAATATAAATCTAGAAATTGTGGCATGCATTTGTATTCAGCGCCCATGAGTCAATACTTTGTAGGACCACCTTTCACTTCAAATATTGCTGCAAGTCTTTTGGGGAACGTCTCTACCAGTTTTGCACATCTAAAGGCTAAAATTTGCCCATTCTTGTTTACAAATTAGATCTAGCTCAGTGAGATTGGATAGAGAGCAGCAATTTTCAATTATCACACAACTTGTGACAAGTGCAGATCAGTAATCAGAGCTCTGTGCTCTATTGAGCCGTGCATCTGTGAGATCAGCACATGACAAAAACAGAGAGCTTAATGAATATGGACACCTTTGTCATGGAAACAAAGATTTTTACACTATGACTATTGGCGGCTACTTGCCAGAAACGTGTCAAGATGCTTTTTATGGAATATATGCAATAATGCAACATGCTTGTATATGGATGGAATATACAAATAATCAAAATGGAATAAAATTTGGATTTTTTTTGGGATGTGCAGTTATCTCTACTTTATCCACAGCATGATACTGCCACCACCATGTTTGACGGTGGGATGGTGTTTTCAGGGTGACGTGCAGTTTTCCACCACATATAGCATTTTGCATTTAGCCCAAAAAAAGTTTCACTTTGGTCTCATCTGACTAGAGCTCCTTCTTCCACATGCTAGCTCTGTCTTTTTGTAAACAGCAAATGGGACTTCTTATGGCTTGCATTCAAAAATGACGTTCTTCTTGCCACTCTTCCATAATTTGTGGAGTAAACGACTTATAGTTGTCCTGTGGACAGATTCTCCCACCTGAGCTGTGTATCTCTGCAGCTCCTCCAGCTTCTCCACAACTTTATCCCTGATCTGTCTTGTGTGTTCCTTGGTTTTCATGACGCTGTTTGATCCCTGGTATTCTTTAAAAAACCTCTGAGGCCTTCACAGAACAATTGTAGTTACTAGTGATGAGCGAGTATGTTCTGTTAACCCTTTTGGTGGGTATGCTCGGGCCGAGCACCGAGTAGTTACAGCTGCTCGGTGTTATGTTTGAATCACTCCCGTGTGCATGATTTGTGACTGTTTGACAGCTTTAGTACATGTAAGGTATGTCTATTTCTTACACATTCCTCACATGTATTAAAGTTGTCAAACAGTCACAAATCATGCACACGGGAGTGATTCAAACATAACCCCGAGCAGCTGTAACTACTCGGTGCTCGGCCCGAGCATACTCGCCGAAAGGGTTAACAGAACATACTCGCTCATCACTAGTAGTTACACTTAGAATAAATTATACACAGGTGGACTCAATTTACTAATTATGTGAATTTTGGAGGCAGGATTTTATTTAGGGGTATCCAACGTTTTTCCTTGCGGGGAGTGACATGTCAAGCCCGACATGGTGAGGAGACTTTTAAGCCGCAATGCTTCTCTGGGAAATATGCAAATTGTCTCTTCAGAGAGGAAGAGGATTAGAACTCTAGTGCCACCTATGGGAACTAGCAATAGTAAAAGTCAATATCGACTCTCTAACGAGCCTTGTCACATGACTTAGGATAAAAGCCAAAACCAGAATTGGTTTTGAATCTAGTTTTGGCTTTTATCCTAAGTCATGTGAAAAGGCTCATTATAGTATCGATATTGACTTCTAGGATTGCTACGTTCTATAGTAGGCACTAGAGTTCTAGTCCTCTATCTGGCTGAAAAGACATTTTGCATTTAGGGGTATCAAAATACATTACAAATGCACATCACAATTTTCAGATTTATATATTTAAAATAATTAGAAAACCATGTATCATTTTCTTTACACTTCACAAATACATGCTACTTTGTGTTGGTACCGTATTTTTCGGACTATAAGACGCACTTTTTTCCTCCAAATGTTGGGGGGGGGTGTATATATATATGTGGGGTGTGGGGGGAGTGGTAACGGTGGAGGAGCGGGGCACAGGAGGCAGCAGCCGCCCGCTGCAGCCTACACTGTCCCCGCTGCTAAAGAAAATGAATATTCACTGCTCCCCACGCCCATGGGGCGTGGGGATCACTGAATATTCATGCTCCTTAATAGCAGCACACAGTGTAGCTGCAGCGCGGCTCCTGCTGCTGCCGGAATTGCCTGTGCCCGCTGTTAAAGGGCATGAATATTCAACCTCTCTCCACGCCCATGTGCGTGGGGAGGGGGTGAATATTCATGCCCTTTAATAAGCGGGCACATGCGATAGCCCGGCAGCAGCAGGAGCCGCAGCGCGGCTACGCTGTGTGCCAGCTATGAAGGAGAGTGAAGTCACTGCTCCCCGAGCACACAGTCCCGGCGTGGAGAGCAGTGACTTCCGGCAGCTGATCTCTCCATGTGAGCCGCACATGGCAGTGACGTAGGCTCACATTTAGAGATCAGTGCGGGCAGACCACATTTTTTTATGTGCAGCCAGATGGGGATTAGGGGGACCATGCATATTAGGATAAGGATGAGAGGGCCATACATACCAGGATAAGGATGAGAGGTGCCATGCATGCCAGGATAGGGATTAGGGGTGCCATGCATACCAGGATAGGGATTAGGGGTGCCATGCATACCAGGATAGGGATTAGGGGTGCCATGCATACCAGGATGGGGATTAAGGGTGCCATGCATTCCAGGATGGGAATTAGGGGTGCCATGCATACTAGGACAGGGATGAGGGGTGCCATGCATACCAGGACAGGGATGAGGGGTCCATGCATACCAGGATAGGCATGAGGGGTGCCATGCATACCAGGACAGGGATGAGGGGTGCCATGCATACCAGGACAGGGATGAGGGGTGCCATGCATATCAGGATAGGGATGAGGCGTGCCATGCATACCAGGATTGGGATTGCTGTGCCTTGCATACCAGGATGGGGATTGCTGTGCCATGCATACCAGGATAGGGATTAGGGGTGCCATGCATACCAGGATAGGGATTAGGGGTGCCATGCATACCAGGATAGGGATGAGGAGTGCCATGCATACCAGGACAGGGATGAGGGGTGCCATGCATACCAGGACAGGAATGAGGGGTGCCATGCATACCAGGATAGGGATGAGGGGTGCCATGTATACCAGGATAAGGATGAGAGGTGCCATGCATACCAGGATGGAGAGGTTCCATGCATACCAGGATGGAGGGATGCCAGGCATGCCAGGATGGGGATGGGGACCACGTATAAAAGGAAGGGGGGGGGCATATATACCAGGATGGGGGATATTGTCAGAATTGGGGGACATTACCCCTATACCAGTGTCAGCAGAAGACCCCCTCCCCCTTAAAAGTTCATCATGAACACATTTTCCTCCTCTAAACCCTAGGTGCGTCTTATGGTCCGGTGCGTCTTATAGTCCGAAAAATAAGGTATATCACATACAATCCCAAAAATTCATTTAACCCCTTAAGGGCCGAGACACTTTGTAGATTAATGACTGTGCCTAATTTTTTACATCTTACCTATGTCATTTTATGAGGTAGTAACTGTGGAACGCTTCAACGGATCCCAGTGATTCTGAGAGTGTTTTTCATTACATATTGTACTTCATGATAGTGGTAAAATTTGTTCGATATGAATTGCATTTATTTGTAAAAATATCGGAAATTTGGTGAAATTTTTAAAATTTCACAATTTTCAAAAAGTTAACTCTTACGTCTTTAGACCAGAGAAACACAAAATAGTTAATAAATATTTACCACATGTCTACTTTACAGTAGCACAATTTTTTAAACATATATTTTTTTGCTCGGAAGTTGGAAGGGTTAAAAATTGATCAGCAGTTTCTAATTTTTCCAACAAAATTTACAAAACCATTTTTTAGGGACCACATCACATTTGAAGTGACTTTGAGGGGCCAATATGACAGAAAATACCCAAAAGTGACACCATTCAAAAAACTGAACCCCTTAAAGTTCTCAAAACCACAATCAAGAAGTTTATTAACCCTTAAATTGCTTCACAGGAATTAATTCAATGTTAAAGGAAAACATGAACATTTAACTTTACTCACTAAAATTTTACTTTAGTCTCAATTTTTTTATTTTGAAATGTAGTAGCAGGAGAAAATGGACCTCAAAACTTGCTGTGCAATTTCTCCTGAGTACGCCGATACCCAAGATGTGATGGGAAAGTACTGTTTGGACACATGGCAGGGCTTGGAAGGGAAGGAGCACTGTTTGACTTTTTGAACTAAAAAATGTCTGGAATTGAGAGCGGACGCCATGTTGCTTTTGGAGAGCTCCTGTTGTGCCTAAACAGAGGAAACTCCCCACAAGTGATCCCATTTTGGAAACTAGAACCCTCAAGGAATGTATCTGGATGTGTGGTGAGCTCCTTGAACCCCCAGATGCTTTACAGAAGTTTATAATTATAACGTAGAGCCATGAAAATGAAAAATCTAAATTTTCCCACAAAAATGTTCTTTTAGCCCCAATTTGTTTTATTTTCACAAAGGTAACAGGAGAAAATGCACCATACAATTTTTTGTGCAATTTCTCCTGAGACACAGTGCAAAGCTCAGAAGGGAAGGAGTGCCATATTGGAGTTCAGATTTTGCTGGAATGGTTTGAGGGTGTCATGTCACATTGGCAGTGCCCGAGGTGCCCGAACAGCAGAAACTCCCCATAAGTGACGTAATTTTACAAACTACACCTGTGAATGAATCCATCTAGGGGTGCAATGAGCATGTTGACACCACATGTGCCTCACAAAAAATTATATCATTGGGCAGTGAAGAAAGAATAATTACATTTTTACAATAAAATATTGTGTTAGCCCCAAATTTTTAATTTTTATAAGGGCTAATAGGAAAATGTAGACTTCAGAGTTTGCTGTGCAATTTCTGCTGATTGCTCCAATATTCTACATGTAATCGAGAACTAATTTTCAGGCACAGTACAAACAAGGGAAGGAGCGCCATATTATAGTGCAGATTTTACTATTATGGTTTGCGGGTGCCATGACTGACTGGAAGAGCCCCTGAGGTGCCATAACAGCAGAACCCCCCTATAAGTGACTCCATTTTACAAACTACACATCTCAATGAATTCATCTAGAGGTGCAGTGATCATGTTGACACCACAGATGTGTCACAGAATTTTATCCTTTTGGGCAGTGAAGAAAAAATAATTACATTTTTACCACAAAAATGTAGTTTAAGCCCCAGATTTTACTTTTTCACACTGGGAAATGGGTAACAATGGCACCAAAATTTGTCCCACAATTTCTGCTGAACGTGGCTGCACAGTACTGCTTAGCCACACAGCGAGACTATTTTCCTAGGAAAGACAAAACCTGGTTAAAGGTTTATTAACCTTTTGGATTGACTGATGCACTGTAGTTGTTCAATAATAAAATGAATCATCAAAAATACAAATTGCCCAATAAGTTTGCACAGAGGGCAAGAGGCGCTGCTGAGCAGAATAAAATGTTTTTTTTTTCTCTTTTTTTTGTTATTTTTTCTTTATACTGTAGATATTAGCAATCAAAGAATCTGGCACCTAAACAATTTAATTTTTTAACCCCTTAATAACCATGGGATTTTCTGTTTTTGCATTTTCGTTTTTTGCTTCTTCCCAGAGCCATAACTTTTTTATTTTTCCATCAATATGGTAGTGTGAGGGCTTGTTCTTTGCAGGATGAGTTGTACTTTTGAATGATACCATTTATTTTACCATATAGGGTACTGGAAAATGGGAAAAACTTCCAAGTGCGATGAAATTGCAGAAAAAGTGCAATTCCACAATTATTATTATGTTTTTTACTAAGTGCTAAAACTGACCTGCCATTATGATCTTCCAGATCATTAAAAGTTCACAGATACCAAACATGTATAGGTTCTTTTATATTAATGTGATAAAGAAAAATTCCCAAATTTTTAGAAAAAAAAAAAGAAATGGCGGTATTTTCCGAGACCCGTAACGTGTCTATTTTTCGAGATCTGGGGCTGGGTCAGGGCTTATTTTCTGCATGCTGAGCTGTCGTTTTTATTGATACCAGCCATTTTGGGGTAGGTACAATGTTTTGATCGCTTGTTATTGCAATGTTGCGCGACGAAAAAAACATAATTCTGACGTTTCAATTTTTTTTCTCATTACGCCATTTACTGATCGTATTAATTTAGTTTATATTTAGTTTATATTTTGATAAATTGGGCGTTTCTGGAGGCAGCAATACCAAATACCAAATGTAAACTTTTGACTTTGCAGTAAGTAATAAAATGCCTTAAAACATTCTCTCTCTCTCATTATTCTGGTATTTGGCAAATATTAAAAATTATGGTAATCCTAATTGACCTAAAATGGGAAAGGTTTATTCTGATTTCATGGCAGATATTGAGAAAAACATGCATATGTGTCTTTTTATATAGTGCATGTAAACTTCTATTTTCAACTGTGTATATATACTATATATACTGTATATATACATTTATATATATATATATATATATATATATATATATTTATATATTTATATTTATATTTATTTATATATACACACGTGGTCAAAATTGTTAGTACCCCTCGTTTAATGAAACAAAAAACCCCCAATAGTCATAGAAATAACTTGAATCTGACAAAAGTAATAATAAATTAAAAATCTATGAAAAAGAACAAATACAATTCAGACATTGCTTTTCAACCCTGCTTACACAGAATTTTTTATAAAATTAAACTCATGAAATAGGCCTGGACAGAGATGATAGTACCCCTGAAAATAATGTGACAAAAGGGACATGTTTAATCAAGTTGTGTCCAGTAATTAGTATCACAGGTGTCTACAATCTTGTAATCAGTCAGTGTGCCTGTATATAGGGCTACAGATACTCACTGTGCTGTTTGGTGACATGATGTGTACCACACTCAACATGGACCAGAGTAAGCAAAGGAAAGAGTTGTCTCAGGAGATTAGAAAGAAAATTATAGACAAGCATGTTAAAGGTAAACGTTATAAGACCATCTCCAAGCAGCTTGATGTTCCTGTGACTACAGTTGCACATATTATTAAGAAATTTAAGATCCATGGGATTGTAGTCAACCTCCCTGGACGTGGCCGCAGGAGGAAAATTGATGACTAATCAAAGAGATGGATAATACGAATGGTAACAAAAGAGCCCAGGAAAACTTCTAAAGAGATTAAAGGTGAACTTCAAGCTCAAGGAACATCAGTGTCAGATGACACCATCCGTCGCTGTTTGATCAAAAGTGGACTTCATGGGAGACGACCAAGGAGAACACCATTGTTGAAAAAAATCATAAACAAGCCAGACTGGAATTTGTCAAACTACATGTTGACAAGCCACAAAGCTTCTGGGAGAATGTCCTATGGACAGATGAGACACAAATAGAAGTTTTTGGCAAGGCACATCAGCTCTATGTTCACAGACGGAAAAATGAAGCATATCAAGAAAAGAACACTGTCCCTACTGTGAAACATGGAGGAGGCTCTGTTATGTTCTGGGGCTGCTTTTCTGCATCTGGCACAGGGTCTTGAATCTGTGCAGGGTACAATGAAATCTCAAGAATCTCAAGGGGTTCTAGAGAGAAATGTGCTGCCCAGTGTCAGAAAGCTTGGTCTCAGTCGCAGGTAATGGGTCTTGCAACAGGATAATGACCCAAAACACACAGCTAAAAACACCCAAGAATGGCTAAGAGGAAAACATTGGACTATTCTGAAGTGGCCGTCTATGAGCCCTAACCTAAATCCTATTGAGCATCTTTGGAAAGAGCTAAAACATGCTGTCTGGAAAAGGCAACCTTCAAACACGAGACAACTGGAGCAGTTTGCTCATGAGGAGTGGGCCAAAATACCTGTCGAGAGGTGCAGAAGTCTCATTGACAGTTACAGGAATTGTTTGATTGCAGTGATTGCCTCAAAAGGTTGTTCAACAAAATATTAAGTTAAGAGTACCATCATTACTGTCCAGGCCTATTTCATGAGTTTATTTTTAAAAAAAAAATAAGTGAAAGCAGGGTTGAAAAGCAATGTCTGACTTTCATTTTTTCATTTTCATAGATTTTTAATTTATTACTTTTGTCAGATTCAAGTTATTTCTGTGACCATTGTGGGTTTTTCTTTCATTAAACGAGGAGTGCCAACAATTTTGACGACGTGTGTATATATACACACATGTTTTGTTATACACATGTTTATTTCCTTTGTGTGTATTGGAACAACACAAAAACAACAGAGAAAAAGGGCAAATTGGACATATTGTCACACAAAACCCCAAAAATGGGCCAGACAAAATTGTTGGCACCTTTCCAAAATTGTTGGCAAACAACTTTGTTTCAAGCATGCGATGCTCGTTCAAACTCACCTATTGCAAGTAACAGGTGTGGGCAATTTGAAAATCACACCTGAAACCAGATAGAAAAGGGAGAAGTTGACTCAATCTTTGCATTGTCTGTGTGTCCCACACTAAGGATGGATGGAGTACAGAAAGAAGAGAAGAGAACTGTCTGAGGACTTATGAAATAAAATGTTTAAAAATATAAACAATCTCAAGGTTACAAGTCCATCTCCAGAGATCTTGATGTCCCTTTGTCCACGATGCGTAACATAATCAAGAAGTTTACAACCCATAGCACTGTAGTTAATCTGAAAGGTTGCCACACAGGATAGTCCGGATGGTGGATACGCAGCCCCAATCAAGTTCCAAAAAAATTCAAACTGTCTTGCATGCTCAGGGTGCATCAGTGTCGACATTTGAATGAAATGAGACACCATGTCAGGAGACCCAGGGGGACCCCACTGCTGACACAGAGACATAAAAAAGCTAGACTGCAGTTTGCCAAAATGTACATGAGTAAACCAAAATCTTTCTGGGAAAGCATCTTGTGGACAGGACAGATGAAACTAAGCTTTTGGGTAAAGCACATCATTCTTCTGTTTGCTGAAAACAAAACGTGGCCTACAAAGAAAAGAACACAGTACCTACTGTCAAATATGGCAGAGGTTCAAAGATGTTTTGGAGTTGTTTTCTGCCTCTGGCACTGGATGCCTTGACTGTGTGCAAAGCATCATGAAATCTGATAATTTCCACAGGATTTTGGGTCGCAGTGTAGTGCCCAGTATCAGAAAGCTGTGTTTCTGTCCTTAGGGCATGGGTCTTCCAGCAAGACAATGACCCCAAACATACTTCAAGAAGCACCCAGAAATGGATAGAAACAAAGCGTTGGAGAGTTCTGAAGTGGCCAGCAATGAGTCCGGATGTAAATCCCATTGAACATCTGAGGAGAGATCTTAAAATTGCTGTTGGGGGAAGGTACCCTTCAAATATGAAAGACCTGGAACAGTTTGCAAAAGAAGAGTGGTCCAAAATTCCAGTTGAGGAGTGTAAGAAGCTTGTTGATGGTTAAAGGAATTGACTGATTGCAGTTATTTATTCCAAAGGGTGTATAATAGGGTTGAGCGAGTATGTTCTGTCCAAGTATGCTCGGGCCAAGCTCCGAGTATTTACAGCTGCTCGGTGATATGTTTGAACCGCTCTAGTGTGCATGATTTGCAACTGTTTGACAGCTTTATTACATGTGAGGAATGTGTAAGAAATAGACATTCCTCACATGTAATAAAGCTGTCAAACAGTTGCAAATCATGCACACGGGAGCGATTCAACCATATCACCGAGCAGCTATAAATACTCGGAGCTCGGCCCGAGCATACTCAGCGAAAGGGTTAATAGAACATACTCGCTCAACACTAGTGTATAATCAAAAATTAAGTTAAAGCTACAAACAATTTTACAGAAGTAAATCCAGCTTACCACCTGCAGTTCCACACTTCTGGAGCACGGATAGCATCTGGGCAGGGCGCAACATCCAATAGAGAAAGCAGAAAAATCCAGCTCACAGATAAAGTCCACAAAAGTGCATTTTATTTTCTAAGGTACATGAAGCAAAGAATAAAATTGACAAAGAGCGCTTGCCGCTCGAAATGCATTCTCTTTTTTGTGAACACACAATTTTAATCTTTGCTTCATGTACCTTGGAAAATAAAAAGCACTTTTGTGGACTTTATCTGTGAGCTGGATTTTTCTGCTTTCTCTATTACAAACAATTTTGTCTGCCCAATTTTTGGGGTTTTGTGTGAAATTATGTCCAATTTGCCCTTTATTCATTTTTTTTTTGTGTTCCAATACAAACAAAGAAAATAAACGTGTATAACAAAATGTGTGTAATTGCAATAATTTTCTGGGAGAAATACTTCATTTTCTGGAACAATTTCAAGGGTGCCAACACTTTTGGCCATGACTTTATATCATGCTGACAATATAGCACATAGCAAGAAGGCTAGTAGAAGGCTATTAATATTAGTCAAAATACATATTACATTTATAAAGATTGTGTGACGTAGACAACCCCGACAACCCCAGTCTACATCTCTGATCAGAGCATATAGAAATCATAGACAGTTTCTATTACAGTGAACTTGAGGTAGCCTTTTTTTACAGGGAAGAACAGTCTCTTGAATAGTTATCATGAAGTTCATTCCATGTGCAGTAACTGCTGGAGGTGTAATGCCTGGCTGGCAATAACTTTGTCAGCAAAATCAGTTATTTGCCAGGGGTTCCAAGAATAAGCCCAAAGACAAACTCATTTTGAAAAGAGATCAAATACTAGTTAGAAGATGCATCATATATAGTCACTGATTTTATTTTATATTTTTTGTTCTTCTATTTATATTTTAGGTTGTAGATTTAAGTCGAGGAGTGATTCTTAACACTGAAGGACGATATCTTCAGGACTCTCAAGGGAAACCTCTTCGCATAAAGTTAGGAGGAGATGGACGAACCATTATTGGTAATTCCTAGACATAAAGTGTGATAAAACCTAATTTTTATGGTAATGTATTTCTTGGTGAAAAATAAGTTATGTATTGTATGTGTTTTATTATTCTATGTATTGTATTATTATTAGTGATGAGCGAGCATGCTCGCCACTGCTCGGTACTCGCCGGAGCATCTCTGTACTTTAGATGCTCGGAGCTCGTCGAATACTTTCGAGATGCTCGGGCGGGAGCTCGGGTCCCCTCACTGCATGTCTGGCGCTATTTAGAGCACCAATCGTGGAGGGATTGTCTGCCACTCACTGTAATGCCACAGCCATGGCGGTTGTGGCATTACAGTGATTGCCCAAATCGATGGGAACAGTGCTCACAGTGAAACATGAAAAGCCGTCAATTCAGCAGCGGCATACACCGGTACCCGACAATTTAAAACAGAAAGAATAGAGCATCACACATAGATTAGATAGATAGAAACATGTCAGTCACATATATAAGAAGTATAGTGACTGTGTTGGTTACTGTACTTGTCATTTAGTGTTAAAGGATTTATTAAAAAAAAATAATAGTGTTTTCATGCAACCGTCTCTTTAAAAAAGCCGGCCGGCAATTCAGCATCGGTACCCGACAATTTAGAAAAGAAAGAATAGAGCATCACACATAGATTAGATAGATAGAAACATGTCAGTCACATATATAAGAAGTAGAGTGACAGTGTTGGTTACTGTACTTGTCATTTAGTGTTAAAGGATTTATTAAAAAAAAATAATAGTGTTTTCATGCACCCGTCTCTTTAAAAAAGCCGGCCGGCAATTCAGCAATCGTACCCGACAATTTAGAACAGAAAGAATAGAGCATCATATATAGATTAGATAGATAGAAACATGTCAGTCACATATATAATAAGTACAGTGATAGTGTTGATTACTGTACTCGTCATTTAGTGTTAAAATAAAGGATTTATTAAAAGAAAAATTGGCGTGGGGTTCCCCGTAATTTTAGTCTCTAGCGGAGGTTAAGCAGACGGCTGGGGCAGATGTTTGAAGCCTGGGAAGGGGGTAATACCCACGGAGCTTCCCAGGCTACTAATATCAGCCCCCAGCTGAATACCTAGCCTTTACTAGCTATTAAAATGGGGGACCCAAAAAAATGACGTGGGGTCCCCCCTATTTTAATAGCTAGCAAAGACTAGGCAGACAGCTGGGGGCTGATATTAATAGCCCAAGAAGGGTGCCATGAATATTGGCCCCCACCCAGGCTAGAAACACCAGCCGTCAGCCACTCCAGAAATGGCGCATCCATAGGATGTGCCAATTCTGGCACTTAGCCTCGCTCTTCCCACTGCCCTGTAGCGGTAGCAGTGGGGTAATAGGGCTGGGGTTGATGTCAGCTTGTAATGCCAGCTGACATCAAGCCCAGGTTAGCAATGGAGAGGCGTCTATTAGACACCCCCATTGCTAAACCCATAGTCTAAGTAAAAAAAAACACAAACACCCAGAATAAAGTCCTTTAATTGAAATAAACACACAATTCTTTAATGTTCTAAATTAAACCATACTTACCGTATCGCCCATTCCAGCTGAAGCCAATGATCTCCTGCAATAAAAGTAAAATATTAAACCAACCTCATCCTTACCTTTCCATGGTTCCCAGGACGGCTTCAGCTCTGCTACATTCACATGACAGGCTGGATCGCAGCCGAAAGCTGCCATCCTGCTTGCCATGCCGCAGACACTGAGAAGCGCAAGCATGCTTGCGCTCCTCAGTGTCTCGCTGTGACGGCATCCAGATGAGCCGAGTTCATGTCCAATGAACTCAGCTCACCTCATGCACGTCACTGACAGCGTGGGAGAATTCTCTTGCGCTCAGCGCTTGAGCAGGAGAATTCTCCCATGCTGGGATGGCATTGAGATGACAGGCTGGATCGCAGCTGAGCGCTGCCATCCAGCTTGTCATCCTTCAGAGACACTGCAGAGCGCAAGCATGCCTGCGCTCTGCAGTGTCTATGAAGGATGGCATGCTGGATGGCAGCGCTCAGCTGCGATCCAGCCTGTCATCTCAATGCCATCCAGCTTGTCTTCCTTCATAAACACTGCAGAGCGCAGGCTTGCTTGCGCTCTGCTGTGTCTCTGAAGGATGACAAGCTGGATCGCATTGAGATGTTAGGCTGGATCGCAGCTGAGCGCTGCCATCCAGTATGCCATCCTTCATAGACACTGCAGAGCGCAGGCATGCTTGCGCTCTGCAGTGTCTCTGAAGGATGACAAGCTGGATGGCAGCGCTCAGCTGCGATCCAGCCTGTCATCTCAATGCCATCCCAGCGTGGGAGAATTCTCCTGCTCAAGCGCTGAGCACAGGAGAATTCTCCCACGCTCACCGCATGCGCAGGAGAATTCTCCCACGCTGTCAGTGACGTGCATGAGGTGAGCTGAGTTCATAATACATGATCTCGGCTCATCTGGATGCCATCTCAGCGAGACACTGAGAAGCGCAAGCATGCCTGCGCTTCTCAGTGTCTGCGGTATGGCAAGCTGGATGGCAGCGTTCTGCTGCGATCCAGCCTGTCATGTGAATGTAGCAGAGCTGAAGCCGTCCTGGGAGCCATGGAAAGGTAAGGTTGAGGTTGGTTTATTATTTTACTTTTATTGCAGAAGACATTGGCTTCAGCTGGAATGGGCGATAAGGTAAGTATGGTTTAATTTAGAACATTAAAGAATTGTGTGTTTATTTCAATTAAAGGACTTTATTCTGGGTGTTTGCGTTTTTTTTAACTTTGACTATGGGGTTAGTATGGATGCGCCATTTCTGGGGCGGCTGACGGCTGGTGTTTCTAGCCTGGGAGGGGGCCAATATTCATGGCACCCTTCCTGGGCTATTAATATCAGCCCCCAGCTGTCTGCCTAGCCTTTGCTAGCTATTAAAATATGGGGGTCCCCACGTCATTTTTTTTTGGGGTCCCCCATTTTAATAGCTAGCAAAGGCTAGGTATTCAGCTGGGGGCTGATATTAGTAGCCTGGGAAGCTCCGTGGGTATTACCCCTTTCCCAGGCTTCAAACATCTGCCCCAGCCGTCTGCTTAACCTCCGCTAGAGACTAAAATTACGGGGAACCCCACGGTAATTTTTTTTTTAATAAATCCTTTATTTTTACACTAAATGACAAGTACAGTAATCAACACTATCACTGTACTTATTATATATGTGACTGACGTGTTTCTATCTATCTAATCTATATATAATGCTCTATTCTTTCTGTTCTAAATTGTCGGGTACCGATGCTGAATTGCCGACCGGCTTTTTTAAAGAGACGGGTGCATGAAAACACTATTATTTTTTTTTAATAAATCCTTTAACACTAAATGACAAGTACAGTAACCAACACTGTCACTGTACTTCTTATATATGTGACTGACATGTTTCTATCTATCTAATCTATGTGTGATGCTCTATTCTTTCTGTTCTAAATTGTCGGGTACCGGTGTATGCCGCTGCTGAATTGCCGGCCGGCTTTTTTAAAGAGAAGGGTGCATGAAAATCGGAGGGCACTAGTGTGTTCCAAGTGCCATGCTATGTATTTCATGCACCCTCCTATATACCCTGCCTGCCTGTCTGCATATATATTCTGCCTGCCTGATGTTTAATTGAGCACTGTTCCCATCGATTTGGGCAATTTTTGACCTTCTGCAGACCGCCGGGGGGGACCGCCAGAGAAATGCTCGAGTTTCCCATAGACTTACATTGGGCTCGTTGCTCGGGTCGAGCACCCGAGTATTCCAATGTGCTCGACCCGATCTTCGAGCACCCGAGCATTTTAGTGCTCGCTCATCACTAATTATTATGTATTTATTGTATTTTTATGTATTATTGGTTCTCGACAGATTTAAATGGCACTCCAGTTGTGAGTCCTGATGGATTACCACTCTTTGGACATGGGAGGTTTAGCAAGCCTGTGGCAAGTCCTCAAGACAAACCTGTTCTGAGCCTTGGAGGAAGACCTCTTAGGGGTCTTGAAGTGGCAAGAACTACCAAACCTACCACCACAAGGATGACAACCATTCCAACTACCACAACAATTCCAACAACCCTTCCTCCAACAACTACGACTATTACTACACCTGAAACAACTACTATTGAACTAACTACTGAAGAACCATTTATTCCTACTTGTGCACCAGGTTCTTTTGCACAATATGATGAGGAAGGAAACATGATCATGGGAGCTGATGACAAGCCAGATTGTTACACGGAAGGTAATTGAAAATGTAATTAGGCGTATATACTGTACGTTGATTGACTTTTAATTCTGGTTCAACGTATTTGGGATGAAAATGATATGCATTAGCCCCTATGAAATTCCAGTGCTGCGTAAAAGGTATTAAGTATAGGACTACTCTTATTGCGACCCACATAAATATACATAAATTTCGGATGAAACAACAGTAGTCCTATATTTCACACTATTTATATAGCGCTAGTATCAAATAGGGACTAAGTCATATAATTTTCATCTCAAATATGTTGAATCAAGAATAAAAGTCCATCAATTTTAAATGGGTTGCCCCAGGGGTGGACACAGACAGCTTGGGGCCCCCGTGCAAGAAATGTGTATGGGCCCCCCTCCTTTTATTGCGACAAAGCAACAAATATTTATAGTCACATATATATATATATATATATATATATATATATATATATATATATATATATATATATATATATATATATATGTGTATATATATATATACACCTTACATAGTCTATATACTAAGGGGCTGTGCTATATATAATACGGCTACATTCCTGCATCTGTGTGCAGTGTCGGTGTGCTGCCTGCTTTTACAGACGAATTGAGCATGTCTTATTCTAATCCACAAAATCGGATCAGAACAGGACATTCTGTAACCCTCACAGATCTCATTCTCAGATCCGTGATATTCACAGATATGTGAATGAATCTATAAAACTCTAAAAGTCCTTGTGCTGTCTAATAAAAAAATTTGGCAGCACATGGACATTTCACACAAATGTTAGAATGCAGCCTAAGGGATATTACAGAAAACATTATCGCTCCAAATCACACAGTGCAGATACAGAATAATATTTACATCCAGGCACTTACTGCTGACGTCTTCATCTGATCAGAGTCGTTTTCTGCTGCTTCTTCTCCATCTGGTCATGTCGACATCTCCCAGCCACGACTTGTCTTGTCACGATGATCTCCAGCCTAGAAAATAACAAGGTCACATATATTGTATACATACGTGTGTCTCCCCTACACTTTGGAGGTGGGAGAAGACATTATCAGCTACTGAGCATCCTCTGCCACATCCCAATTCATTACAAGCCCCTGACATCATCTTTTCCCACCTTTCAATTATTATAAAGTGTCCTTTGCATCTTACTCCCATCATTGCTCTCCTCTCATCTTTGTTCTCCCACACCACACCTCAGTGTCCTCTCCCCCACCCTCATCATTGTTGTTCCACACCACTCCATCATTGCTGTCTCACACCACCCCCATCGTTGCTGTCGCACACCACCTCCATCGTTGCTGTCGCAGACCACCCCATCATTGCTGTCATACACCACCCCTCATCATTCCTCTCCCCCGTGACCCTCATCATTGCTCCCCCCATCACCCGCTTCATTGCTCCCCCCCATCACCCCCATAATTGCTCTCCCCCATCATTGCTTTCCCCCATCACCCCATCATTGCTCTCCCCCATCACCCCCATCATTACTCTCCCCCCATCACCCCCATCTTTTCTCTCCCCATCACCCCCATCATTGCTCTCCCTCTATCACCCCCATCATTGCTCTCCCACCATCACCCCGTCATTGCTCTCCCCAATCACACACATCACTTCTCTCCCCCATCATTGCTCTCCCCCCATCATCCTCATCATTACTGTCCCCCATCATTGCTCTCCACCCATCACCCCCATCATTGCTCCCCCCATCACTGCTCTCCCCCCATCATCCTCATCATTACTGTCCCCCATCATCCTCATCATTGCTCTCCTCCCATCATTGCTGTCCACCATCATCCTCATCATTGCTCTCCCCCATCACCCCCATAATTGTTCTCCCCTCATCACCCCCATCATTGCTGTCCCCCATCATCCTCATCAATCCTGTCCACCCATCACTCTCATCATTGCTCTACCCGCATCATTTCCCCAGTGTATTGGATAAAAAAAACAAAAAAAACAATTACCTCTCTGCACGCTCCCCCGCAGCATCATCATCACCAGCAACTTTCTCCCAGACACAGGCGCATGCTGCTTGCTGACATCATCAAGCAGTGCGTGTCTGTGTCACTCAGAAAGCGCGGGCGAGCAGGAATCAGAGGACGGATCCCTGCTGCTCCGCTGTTATTTCCTCCTATAGGCAGCGAAGCTGCAGAGATCAGCGCACAGAATGAGCGCAATCTGGCCATGAGCCCCCCGGGGCCTGGGGCTCCGAGAAACTGGCCAGATTGCCTTCATTATTATCCACCCTGCAAAGGCCCCCCTGCACAGCTGGGCCCGGGTGCAGTTGCACCGGCTGCAGCGGCGGTATGTCTGCCCTTGGGTTGTCCAAGATTACAGGAAAGACCCAAAATTTGCTGCTTGTCAGAACCATACTTCTTGAGGAATTACCTTCCTTCTCTTTTCATATGTATAATAAGACCAGTAATTGTAGAAATAGTCTAGAATTGTTCGACCTGAACAGTCAAACTGTTGCTGGATACACATCTAGTTTCTAAAGGAGTTAATACATTCATATTTCTGTACTTTAATGTGTTCAATCTCCCAACAGATTTTAACCTTTTAATGCCAGTTGATGGGTGTAGTACATCATGAGCAGGTGTCAGTTCCTGTATCATGATGTGTTATACCTGTCATGACTTTAAGCTGTCACTGTGCGAAAAGACATAGCAACAGCTCCATGCTGGTACCGGTCATTGACAGTTCCTGCATCGCCTCTGACTGACTAACCCTCAAGATGCCGTGATCTATAGCGATCGCGGCATTTAGAAGGTTGTGAGAATGAGTAGGTTCCCTCCCTCACCCCCATCGGCACCCCCGTGACAAAATCTCAGGGAGCCGATGGTTGTCATTGCACCCGAAGGTCAAACAATGACCTATTGGTTTGCCAGGTATGGTGGCCTGTGAGACCCAGCCTTATCTGCCTTTCTAATATCACAGGTCTCATGTATTGCAATGCATTAGACCAGTGATCAGAGTAATAAAAGTTAAAGTCCCATAGAGGGACTAAGTAAAAAAAGTAAAAAAAAAATAAGAAAAAGATTGAAAAAAATCTTAAAAAAAACCACCTCCCTCAAAATAAAGAAAAAAAATATTACACCAATAAATACACGTTTATGTAAAAACAAAAATAAAACAAAAAGTACACATTCTTGGTATTGCTGCATCCGGAACGAACCAATCAATAAAACTGTCAAACTAGTTAACCCCTACAATGAATGCAGTAAAAAAAATAAACAAAATACTTGGCAAAAAACTATGGTTTTTCATCATACCGCTGGAAAAAAAAAGTGGAATAAAACCGATTAAAAAGACAAATATAAATAAAGATGGTACCGCTCAAAACATCATCTTGTCCCACAAAAAATAAACCTCCATTCAGCTCTATCAGTGGAAAAATAAAAAAGCTATAGCTCTCAGAAAACAGGGATACAAAAATATTATTTTTTCTATAAAATTGTTTTTATTGTGTAGAAGTGACAAAACATAAAAAAAGATATACATGTCGTATAACTGTAATTGTACTGACTCGAAGAATAAAGCTGCTTTATCACTTTTACCACAAGGTGAACGGGATTTAAAAACACCCCAAAAAACAATCTGGTTTCTGGTTTTTGTTCATTCAGCCTCCCAAAAATCGGAATAGAAAATAATCAAAAAATACTATGTGCCCAAAAAATGGTACCAATAAAAATGTCAACTTGTATGGCAAAAAAACAAGCCCTCACATGACATGTCGACAGAAATATTGAAAAATTGTAGCTCTCAAAATATGGCGATGCAAAAACTTGTTTCTATAAAAAACTATTTTTCAGTGTGTAATAGCAGCAAAACCTAAAAAAAACAGTAGAAATGTGGTATCGCTGTAATCACACCGCCTGAATAATTAAGTCATCTAATCATTTATATTGCACGAGAAACGGCGTAAAAAATAAATAGAACCAATTCTTCACCTTCTGTTGATTTGTTTATTTTGCCTTCCAAAGATCCCAGTATGGCTCGGTTCATATTTATCCTACACTCTATGCTGAGCGCTTACATCAGGGTTTCTGTGTAAATCTCTTTAATACGTCATCGAAACCCCTGGTGGAAGATTCCCTTTAATAAATGAGATGGAGACACTTTGGACTCTGTCTGGCCTATGATCTGGCCGTGCCCATCATTTTAGGCGTGCATAAAAGCGTGGTTGGCTACAGTTTTGTGCGCCTCTTAAAAGTCAGATACTGTAGAACAGAGGCCAGACATTAGTGCTGCCTCATTAGTAAATGGATCTCTTGGGGGTTTCATCCGAATCACGTATTTTGTGGATTTAGATGAAAACCCCAATGTAATTGCTCTGCGTAGAGCTCAGGATAAATGTGAACTGATACTAAATGTTCTGTACCCCAAAATGCGACCAATAAAAGCTTCTACTCAACCCTCAATAAACAAGTCCCAACACAGGTATGTCATTTTCTAACAGATATATAGGGAGCTTCCACTTTACTGGTAGCACACATTCTCTAGAAAAGTGACGTGACTCCTACCAGAAGAAATCCGGCGAAATCTACTCTCCCAAATCTAAATGTCCTACCCTTCTGAGCCCCACAATGTGCCTAAACTGTAGTTAGCGTCCACA
Source organism: Phyllobates terribilis (assembly GCF_046119375.1). Classification (NCBI taxonomy): domain Eukaryota; kingdom Metazoa; phylum Chordata; class Amphibia; order Anura; family Dendrobatidae; genus Phyllobates; species Phyllobates terribilis. Next base: position 914,548,204 of record NW_027362763.1, on the reverse strand, counting down.
TGTTGGGAATTACTGTAACGATGAGAGACCGCTTAATTTACGGGTACATATTCTCAGAAGCACGAGCTGGGCAAAATGTACTGGGCACTACAATGTATGGGCTCTACAATGTACAGGCACTACAATGGCATATTTGCACTTTCACTCTGCAACGTCCATTGCTGCTTGTTTCTGAAAAACACCCATAGAGTCAAAATCACCACTACACCCATAGATGAATTCCCAGAGGGGTGTAATTTCCAAATTGGGGTCAATTGAGAGTGATTCTGCTCTTCTGGCACTTTAAGGCTCTGTATATGGAGTCAAACTATTCTACGATTTCTATGAGAATTTTTTTCTTCAAGAGTCAAGTAGCACTCCTTCCCTCCCGAGGCTCACCGCGTGGCCAAACAGTACTGTACAGCCACATATGGGGCATTGCCACATACACGAAAATTGTTTAACAAATTATTTGGTCACTTTTCCCTATTTCCCCTTGTGAAAATGTAAAATCTGGGGATAAAACAAAATTATAGTGGCAAAAAATGTAATTTTCTTTTCTTTGCCGCTCAATGATATAAAATTTTGTGAAACACATGTGGTGTCAATATGCTCACTGCACCACTAGATGATTTTATTAAGAAGTGTAGTTTGTAAAATAGGGTCACATGTGGGGGTCCTGCTGTCCTGACACCTCAGAGGCTCTGCCAATGTGACATGGCACCAGCAAACCATTCCAGTCAAATCTGCACTCTGATATGGTGGTCCTTCTCTTCTGAGATTTGCACTGTGCCTAAAAAGTAGTTTCTGACCATATATGGAACATTGTCGTACTCAGGAGATATTGTTTAACAAATTTTGTGGTCCATTTTCTCCTATCAGCCCTTATGAAAATTAAAACCTTGGGGCTAAAACAACATGTTAATGGAAAAAATGTAACTTTTAATTTTCACAGCCCAATGTTATACAATTCCGTGAAATACCCATGGCTTTAAAATGCTCACTACGCCCCTAGAGGAATTCTTCGACAAGTGTAGTTTCTAAAATGGGGTTATTTGTGTGGGTTTCTGCTGTTTTGAAATCTTGGCAGCTCTCCAAATGAGACATAGTGTCCGTAATCTATTCCAGACAATTTTGCACTCTAAAACCCAAATATCACTCCTTCCCTTTCAAGCCCTGCCATGTGCCCAAACAAGAGTTTCTGACCATGTATGATATATCCCTGTACTCAGAAGATATTACACAACAAATTTTTTGGTCCATTTTCTCATGCTACTCTTGTAAAAATGAAAAATTTGATGCTAAAACAACATTTTTGTGGAAAAAAAACATTCATTTTTAATTTTTATGGTCCAATGTTTTTAAAATTCAGTGAAGCACCTGTGGGTTTAAGATGTCCAACACACCTTTAAATAAATTCCTTGAGGGGTGTAGTTTTCAAAATGGAGTCACTTGTGTTTTTTTTTTCACTGTTTAGGCACATCAGGGGCACTGCAAACACAACATGGTGTCCGCAATCTATTCCAGCCAGTTTTGTGCTCCAAAAGACAAATGTTGCTTCTTCCGTTCTGAGTCCTGCTATGAGCTCAAAAAGTAGTTTTCCACCACATATGGAATATCGTCATACTCAGGAGAAATTGCACAACATATTGTATGGTTTATTTTCTCCTCTTACCCTTGTAAAAATGCTGAATTTGGGGCTAAAGTAACATTTTTGTGTGAAAAAGTTACACTTTCATTTTTCCTTCCACATTTAATTCCTGTGATGCACTTGAAGGGTTAATATACTTCTTGAGGGGTGCAGTTTTTAAAGTGGTGTCAGTTTTGGGTATTTTATGTCATGTTGCCCTTCAGAGTGATTTTAAATTTGATGTGGTCCCTAAAAAAATAGGTTTTGTAAATTTTGTTGGATCAATGGAAAATTGCTGATAAACATTTAACCCTTCTAACTTCCTAATAAAAACAAAATATGTTTCAAAAATGATGCTGATATTAAGTAGAAATATGGGAAATGTTATTTATTAACTAGTTTATGTGATATAAGCATCTGATTTCCAGAGTTATTACCTCATAAAGTGACACTGGTCAGATTTTAAAAATGAAGCTCGGTCCGTAAGGAGTTAAAAGGAATCCATCATCCACAGCTACTTGTGTATCTTTTATGCCAAAAGCAATTATTTTTTTTTTCTCATAATTGATGTTGTGTGTATATTTTATATGTGTTTCTTCATTAAATTGGCACCTTGGGAATAATCATTATGATTTCTACCCATGAGCATTGCTTGCAAAATCACAGATTTTTCTAGGCTAATATTTCTTCACTGTCATCATTGGATATAACATTCGTTATTCACTGTTTTGACAGATAGCTATTCTGGACAAGACCTAATTGTTACAACTGAAGCCCCAGAAAGTATCACATACTTCGATCTTGATCAAGGTAAAAATTCTTGATTTTGCCAAATATGATGTGGTTTACTTTACAACAGGTTTTAAAAAAATAAGGAGTGGGTCAATAATTTTTTCTTAAAAATGAGTTCTACATGTGAGTTAAACAAAATATATAAATATAAAGCTGAGTGTTTGTAATAAAAGGAGTACGAATAGAAGGTTTTATGATGGTGGATGATCTGACTGAGAAGTGGCAAATTAACCATGTTATAAATAAGTGTCAAGTTTTGATTTGGGGGTAAAAATCTGTTATCTGTTACATATTAATTGATATAGCATTTGGAGATGTTACTACTAAGCAAATGTCAAGCTGCTACAGATAATGTAAATTAATATCATGGGGTGCATGAAAAGGTGCATAATTTCACATGCTGAAAAAAGAAACCTGTTTTATCATTAAGAAAATTGCTAGCCAGAGACTCACTGAATGTTTTGTACAATTTTGGGCATCAGTATTTTGCAAAGTCACACCAGAGCAGTGGAAGGATAAGAGGCAGGAGACCAAATAAATTAAGGAAATGAGAGAACTGATGTACCAATATACACTAGTGACAATGTCTTATGAAGGACCTACTTTATTTTTAGGTTATAGGGTGCACCTCACTATTAGTGATGAGCGAGCATGCTCGTTACTGCTCGGTGCTCGCCCGAGCATCTCACTGCTGAGTATTTCCGGGTTGCTCGGGCGGGAACTTGGGTCCCCTCCCTGCATGTTTGGTGCTCTTTAGAGAGCCAATGAACATGCAGGGATTGCCTGCCATGCACTGTAATGCCGTAGCCATGTTGGTTGTGGGCATTACAGTGATTGGCTGGCCGCACGGCGTCATCAGGTCTATATCAGACCTGGCGCCGCCATGCTCGTCACAGTCACTCCGGATCAGACAGTGTAGGGAGAGCTGCTGCTGTGTCAGGGAGAGATTTGATCGTGTATTAGGTAGTATAGGGAGAAAAACCGTACATTACACATATCCATCTTAACAAACAGTCCTTCTGAGGACTAATCCATCTGCAGAGATATCAGGCAGGCAGGGTGTATAGGCAGGCGGTGTATATAAAGACTGCAGTGCATATAGCACAAGAGGCTCCATTCCAATTCTGCCTTCTGCTGCTGTTAGATATTTCTATACAAAGGCCCAGGTCTCAGGGGCCAGGAATACTTTTCGTTGGATCTTAATCCTCATTATTTGCTTAAAAAGCAATCCAGAGAACACCATTTTTCTGCGCCACTTGCTTGTTTTGGGAGAGGTGCTGCTGCGTCAGGGACAGATTTGCTTGTGTATTAGGTAGTGTAGGGAGAAAAACCGTACATTATTCATATCCATCTTAATAAACAGTCCTTCTGAGGACTAATCTATCTGCAGAGATATCAGGCTGGCAGGGTGTATAGGCAGGCAGTGTATATAGCAGACTGCAATGCATATAGCACAAGAGGCTCCATTCCAATTCTGCCTTCTGCTGCTGTTAGATATTTCTATACAAAGGCCCAGGTCTCAGGGGCCAGGAATACTTTTCTTTGGATTTTAATACTCATTATTTGCTTAAAAAGCAATCCAGAGAACACCATCTTTTCTGCGCCATTTGCTTGTTGGCACTACAGAATACAGCCAGGTCCTTTCCATATTAGAGCGCTAGAAATACAGCTATTTAAAACTGTGTTTTCTCCGTCAAACGGATCACATATACGTTGTCAGAAAATACTGCCATTTCTGGCCTCCATAAAAAATTTCCTTTAGTGTGTCATTGAAGCAATTCACCGCAGTTTGCTGTTCAAACTACTTACCTACAGGCCAGGTATTTAAAACTCTGTTTTCGCTATCACACGGATCACATATAAGTTCGCTCTAAACTCAGTCATTTGTAGTGAGCGTGGAAGATGCTGTCCTCCATTTAAAATGGGCAAGGCACGTGGCAAGGGACGGGGAACTGGACGTTATGGTAATCGTGCATGCAGAGGCAGAGGACAAGGCCGTGGGCAAGCCGAAATTGTGCCACAACAAACACCCACATCTTCTTGCCTGACCTTCCTGTCCCAATTTCTAGGGGACCGCAGCACACCACTATTGAACCCAGAGCAGTGTCAAAAGGTTGTTGGTTGGATAGAGGATAATGCTTCCAGTCACTTAGCCACCACCTCCACCACCCTGTCTTCCACACGGTCAAGTCTCAGTAGCAGTGAGTCTGGACCGCATATTCCTCACCCTGATCCTCTTTCCTCCCACCATGCCGAGTACCCAGAGACAACTGATCTCACACTTGGACACTCTGAAGAGCTGTTCACTTTTCCATTTATAGATTCGGGCCTCTCGCCCGGTCCACTTGAAGCGGGGCAAGTGGAGATCGCGTGTAGCGATGCCCAAATATTTGAGCAGCCACGGTCACACGAAGGCAACAGTGGGAAAGTGTCACAAAAGGTGGACGATGATGAGACACAATTGCCAGAAAGTCAGGAGGAGGACCAGGGTGCGGAAATGGAAGACTAGGTGGTGGATGATATAGTAACTGACCCAACCTGGCAGGAGGACATGCAGAGCGAGGACAGCAGTACACAGGGGGAGGAAGGGAGGCAGAGCACTCCAACAGGCAGGAAGAAGCAGTGTGGTGGCCGCAGACAGAAGGCAGGCAACCGTTCCCCGTAACACCAACACGAAGGAAGTTGCCAGTACAACTGTTAGGTCTTCCCGAGTCTGGTTGTTTTTTAAAGACTGCCGAAAACCTCAAAAAGGCCATTTGCAACACCTGCCAGGCCAGCATCAGCAAGGGTGGCAAAACGACCAGCCTGACCACAACCAGCATGATCAGGCACATGGCAGCAAAGCACTCGACTTTGTGGGCCGAACCCCAAGGTCCAGGAACAGTGTCTGCGGGTGGCACCATTGCTTCTTCCACTGTTGTGCATGCAAGCCAATCCCCTGTCCATGGTGCATGCGAAGATGCCTCCTGCCCTGCACCTGTCGTTGCACACTCTCAAGTTGCAGCATCAGGAAGCACGTCCATGTCCTTGTCCCAGCGCAGCATTCAGTTGTCCATACCCCAGTCCTTGGAACGCAAGCGCAAATATGCAGCCAACGCCCCACAGGCCACACTACTAAATTCTCACATTTCACGACTGCTTGCACTTGAAATGTTGCCTTTTAGGCTCGTGGAGATGGAAGCATTCCACAACCTGATGGCGGCGGCCGTTCCGCGGTACTCGGTCCCCAGCCACCACTATTTCTCCCGGTGTGCTGTCCCTGCATTACACAAGCACGTGTCCCAAAACATTAGCTGTGCTCTCAACAACGCAGTTACCGGTAAAGTCCACCTAACCACGGACACGTGGACAAGTGCTTGTGGGCAGGAATGGTACATCTCGCTGATGGCACACTGGGTTAACATAGTGGAAGCCGGGACCCAGTCGGACTTTGGGACGGAACACGTCCTCCCGACGCAAAGGATTATGGGCCCTAGGTCAATCAGGGTTGCCCCCACGGTCTACAGCTCCTGTACCTCATCCTCCTCAGCCTCCTCCTCCTCTTCAGCCTCCATATCCGAAATGACCACATCAGTCACAAGCTGTAAGCACTGCAGCACTGCCACGGCCAAGCGGCAACAGGCTGTGCTGAAGCTAATATGCTTAGGTGAAAAAACAGACAATACTGAAGAGTTGTGGGCAGCTCTGAAAGAGCAGGCAGATCTGTGGCTCACACCGCTGAACCTATAGCCAGGCATGGTCGTGTGTGACAATGGCCAGAACCAGGTGGCGGCTCTGAGGCGAGGCGAGCTCACACACGTACCATGCCTGGCCCATGTGCTTAACCTCGTGGTTCAGCGGTTTCTTAAATCCTACCCGGAGCTGCCGGATCTGCTTGTTAAAGTACGCCACCTCTGTGCCCATTTTAGAAAGTCAGCTACAGCTTCCGCCACCCTTGCAGTGTTTCAGCAGCATTTGCAGCTTCCGGCTCACAGACTGGTGTGTGATGTCCCCGCGCATTGGAACTCTACACTGCAGATGTTGGGAAGGATTTGTGAGCATAAGAGGGCAGTTGTTGAGTACCAGCATCAACAAGGGCGTCGGTATTCAGTTCAGACTCCACACATAAGACCTCAGGAGTGGACATGGATGTCAGACATATGTACCATCCTCCAAAACTTTGAGGACTCCACCAAGATGATGAGCGGTGATGATGCCATAATTACCGTCACCATCCCGCTTCTCTGTCTTCTGAAATGCTCTCTGCTCACAATCAAAGAGGATGCATTGCAGGCGGAGCACGATGAGATGGAGCAAGGAACCATACAGGGTTATTACACACAGCCAAGCCTCATCTGATCCCAACGTGGATTGGGTGACAATGAGGAAGAGGAGGAGGAGGAGGAAGGACAGTAGCTAGTTTCATGCACTATAGACGGTACTACCTGCACAGCTGTCATACCGTCTGTTCAGCGTGGATGGACAGAGGACAGAGAGGAGAAGGAGGAGGAGGAGAGCATGGTCAGCCATCCTCTTGATGAGGACACGGAAGTCTTGCCTGTTAGTAGTCTGGCACGCATGGCTGAGTTTATGTTACGCTGCCTTTCCCATGACCCTCGCGTTCTCAAAATTTTGGGTGACAGTCATTACTGGTTGGTGACACTTCTAGACCCACCCTACAAGGAGCACTTTATATCTCTTATTCCTGTGGCAGACAGGTCTACAAAAATGGGGCTGTACCAGAAGGCCCTTGTTGAGGAGCTATTAAAAAAATTCCCATCTGATAACGCTGGTGGCAGAGGGCACACTTCGCTAGACAACCAAAGAGTACAGGCGAGAGAGACACAACTTCAATCCAGCAGAGGCAGGGGAACACTGTCAAAGTTCTGGGAGAGTTTACTCAGACCCTCCCATCGCACAGTCCCTGAGGCTCGGGGTACTCTCACAAGGAGTGTAAAGTTTGGGAAGATGCTGAGGGAGTACCTTGCTGACCATACCAATGTCCTTCGTGATTCCTCTGTGTCTTATAATTATTGGGTATCCAAGCTGGAATACGTGGAATGAACTGGCTCTCTATGCCTTGGAGGTCCTGGCCTGCCCTGCCGCCAGCGTGTTATTAGACCGGGTTTTTAGTGCCGCTGGTGGAATTATAACTGATAAGCGCATCCACCTGTCAACTGAAAATGCTGACAGGCTGACTCTTATAAAAATGAACAAGGGCTGGATTGGGCCAGACTTCTCAACACCACCGAATGATAGCAGCGTAACATAAACTCAAATCCAGTGTCTTTTCTTGGGAGGTGTATTCTAGAGATGAGCGGTGTTCGACTAGAACTGTTCGCCAATCTCAAATTCGAGCTGTTTTGGGCGGTGTTCGAGTTGTTCGACGAACCCAAACGATTTGCAAAAAATTTGGCTGTTCGAGGTTATGTTCGATAACTGTTCGTGCACCAAAAGCTTGTCCTGCATGTCTGGCGCTATTTAGAGCACCAATCATGCAGGGATTGTCTGTCACTCACTGTAATGCCACAGCCATGGTGGTTGTGGCATTACAGTGATTGCCCAAATCGATGGGAACAGTGTCAACAGTGAAACATGAAAAGCCGGCAATTCAGCAGCGGCATACACCGGTACCCGACAATTTAGAACCGAAAGAATAGAGCTTCACACATAGATTAGATAGATATAAACATGTCAGCCACATATATACGAAGTACAGTGAAAGTGCTGCTTACTGTACTTGTCATTTAGCGTAAAGGATTTATCAAAAAAAATAATAGTGTTTTCATGCACCGTCTCTTTAAAAAAGCCGGCCGGCAATTCAGCAGCGGTACCCGACAATTTATAACAGACAGAATAGAGCTTCACACATAGATTAGATAGATAGAAACATGTCAGTCACATATATATGAAGTACAGTGATAGTGTTGGTTACTGTACTTGTCATTTAGTATTAAAATAAAGGATTTATTATTAAAAAAAATGGCGTGGGGTTCCCCTTAATTTTAGGCTCTAGCGGAGGTTAAGCAGACGGCTGGGGCAGATGTTTGAAGCCTGGGAAGGGGGTAATACCCACGGAGCTTCCCAGGCTACTAATATCAGCCCCCAGCTGAATACATAGCCTTTACTAGCTATTAAAATGGGGGACCCCCCAAAAAAAATGACGTGGGGTCCCCCCTAATTTAATAGCTAGCAAAGGCTAGGCAGACAGCTGGGGGCTGATATTAATAGCCCAGGAAGGGAGCCATGAATATTGGCCCCCTCCCAGGCTAGAAACACCAGCCGTCAGCCGCCCCAGAAATGGCGCATTCATAGGATGCGCCAATTCTGGCACTTAGCCTCGCTCTTCCACGCTGCCCTGGTGCGGTGGCAGGGGGTAATAGGGTTGGGGTTGATGTCAGCTTATAATGCCAGCTGACATCAAGCCCAGGTTAGTAATGGAGAGGCGTCTATAAGACACCCCCATTACTAACCCCATAGTCAAAGTTAAAAAAAACACAAACACCCAGAATAAAGTCCTTTAATTGAAATAAAGACACAATCCTTTATTGTTCTAAATTAAACCATACTTACCGTCACGCCCATTCCAGCTGAAGCCAACGATCTCCTGCAATAAAAGAAAAATAATAAAGCAACCTCATCCTTACCTTTCCATGGTTCCCACGACAGCTTCAGCTCTGCTACATCGAGATGACAGGCTGGACCGCAGCAGAACGCTGCCATCCAGCCTCTCATCCCGCAGACACTGAGAAGCGCAGGCTTACTTGCGCTGCTCAGCGTCTCTCTGTGACGACATCCAGATGAGCCGAGTTCATGTCCAATGAACTCAGCTCACCTCCTGCACGTCACTGACAGCGTGGGAGAATTCTCCTGCACTCAGCGCTTCAGCGTGAGAATTCTCCCGCTGAAGCGCTGAGTGCAGGAGAATTTTCCCACGCTGTCAGTGACGTGCATAAGGTGAGCTCATGTCCAATGAACTCAGCTCACCTCCTGCACGTCACTGACAGCGTGGGAGAATTCTCCTGCACTCAGCGCTTCAGTGTGAGAATTCTCCCACTCTGAAGCGGTGAGTGCAGGAGAATTTTCCCACGCTGTCAGTGACGTGCATGAGGTGAGCCGAGTTCATTGGACATTAACTCGGCTCATCTGGATGCCCTCACAGAGAGACACTGTGGAGCGCAAGCAAGCCTGCGCTTCTCAGTGTCTGCGGGATGACAGGCAGGATGGCAGCGTTCTGCTGCGGTCCAGCCTGTCATCTCGATGTAGCAGAGCTGAAGCTGTCATGGGAACCATGGAAAGGTAAGGATGATGTTGCTTTATTATTTTTCTTTTATTTCAGGAGATCGTTGGCTTCAGCTGGAATGGGCGTGATGGTAAGTATGGTTTAATTTAGAACAATAAAGAATTGTGTGTTTATTTCAATTAAAGGACTTTTTTCTGGGTGTTGTGTTTTTTTTAAATACTTTACTAGAAATTCATGGTGGTCATGTCTAATATTGGCGTGACCCCATGAATTTCGGGCTTAGGGCCAGCTGATAATGCCAAGCTGGCCCTAACCCCTTTATTACCCAGTGAGCCACCGCATCAGGGCCCTGGATGAGTTGGGTACAGCGCCAGAAGATGGCGCTTCTATGAACGCGCCATTTTCCGGGGTGGCTGCGGACTGCAATTTGCAGCGGGGGTGGCCCAGAAAGCTTGGGCCTCCCTGCGCTGCGGATTCCAGCCCCCAGCTGCCTAGTTGTACCTGGCTGGACACAAAAACAGGGCGAAGCCCCACGTCAATTTTCTTTAAATTATTTCATGAAATAATTAAGAAAAAAAGGGCTTCCCTATATTGTTGTGTCCGGCCAGGTACAAATAGGCAGCTGGTGGTTGGGGGCAGCCCGTTCCTGCCTGCTGTACCTGACTGGACACAAATATAGTGCGAAGCCCCACGTCAATTTTTTTTAAATTATTTCATGAAATAATTAAGAAAAAAGGGCTTCCCTATATTGTTGTGTCCGGCCAGGTACAAATAGGCAGCTGGTGGATGGGGGCAGCCCGTTCCTGCCTGCTGTACCTGGCTGGACACAAATATAGTGCGAAGCCCCACGTCAATTTTTTTTAAATTATTTCATGAATTTCCTGAAATAATTTAAAAAAATTGAAGTGGGGCTTCGCACTATATTTGTGTCCAGCCAGGTACAGCAGGCAGGAACGGGCTGCCCCCATCCACCAGCTGCCTATTTGTACCTGGCCGGACACAACAATATAGGGAAGGCCTTTTTTTCTTAATTATTTCATGAATTTCATGAAATAATTAAAAAAAAAGTACGTGGGGCTTCGCCCTATTTTTGTGTCCAGCCAGGTACAACTAGGCAGCTGGGGGCTGGAATCTGCAGCGCAGGGAGGCCCAAGCTTTCTGGGCCCCCCCCCGCTACAAATTGCAGTCCGCAGCCACCCCGGAAAATGGCGCGTTCATAGAAGCGCCATCTTCTGGCGCTGTACCCAACTCATCCAGGGCCCTGGTGCGGTGGCTCACTGGGTAATAAAGGGGTTAGGGCCAGCTTGGTATTATCAGCTGGCCCCAAGCCCAAAATTCATGGGGTCACGCCAGTATTAGACATGACCGCCATGAATTTCTAGTAAAGTATTTAAAAAAAACACAACACCCAGAATAAAGTCCTTTAATTGAAATAAAGACACAATTCTTTATTGTTCTAAATTAAACCATACTTACCATCACACCCATTCCAGCTGAAGCCAACGATCTCCTGCAATAAAAGAAAAATAATAAACCAACCTCATCCTTACCTTTCCATGGTTCCCACGACAGCTTCAGCTCTGCTACATCGAGATGACTGGCTGGACCGCAGCAGAACGCTGCCATCCAGTCTGTCATCCCGCAGACACTGAGAAGCGCAGGCATGCTTGCGCTCCTCACTGTCTCGCTGTGACGGCATCCAGATGAGCCGAGGTCATGTCCAATGAACTCGGCTCACCTCATGCACGTCACTGACAGCGTGGGAAAATTCTCACGCTGAAGTGCTGAGTGCAGGAGAATACTCCCACGCTGTCAGTGATGTGCATGAGGTGAGCTCATGTCCAATGAACTCAGCTCACCTCCTGCACGTCACTGACAGCGTGGGAAAATTCTCCTGCAATCAGCGCTTCAGCGTGAGAATTTTCCCACGCTGTCAGTGACGTGCATGAGGTGAGCCGAGTTCATTGGACATGAACTCGGCTCATCTGGATGTCGTCACAGAGAGACGCTGAGCAGCGCAAGCAAGCCTGCGCTTCTCACTGTCTGCGGGATGACAGGCTGGATGGCAGCGTTCTGCTGCGGTCCAGCCTGTCATCTCGATGTAGCAGAGCTGAAGCTGTCGTGGGAACCATGGAAAGGTAAGGATGAGGTTGCTTTATTATTTTTCTTTTATTGCAGGAGATCGTTGGCTTCAGCTGGAATGGGCGTGATGGTAAGTATGGTTTAATTTAGAACAATAAAGGATTGTGTCTTTATTTCAATTAAAGGACTTTATTCTGGGTGTTTGTGTTTTTTTTAACTTTGACTATGGGGTTAGTAATGGGGGTGTCTTATAGACGCCTCTCCATTACTAACCTGGGCTTGATGTCAGCTGGCATTATAAGCTGACATCAACCCCAACCCTATTACCCCCTGCCACCGCACCAGGGCAGCGTGGAAGAGCGAGGCTAAGTGCCAGAATTGGCGCATCCTATGAATGCGCCATTTCTGGGGCGGCTGACGGCTGGTGTTTCTAGCCTGGGAGGGGGCCAATATTCATGGCTCCCTTCCTGGGCTATTAATATCAGCCCCCAGCTGTCTGCCTAGCCTTTGCTAGCTATTAAATTAGGGGGGACCCCACGTCATTTTTTTTGGGGGGTCCCCCATTTTAATAGCTAGTAAAGGCTATGTATTCAGCTGGAGGCTGATATTAGTAGCCTGGGAAGCTCCGTGGGTATTACCCCCTTCCCAGGCTTCAAACATCTGCCCCAGCCGTCTGCTTAACCTCCGCTAGAGCCTAAAATTAAGGGGAACCCCACGCCAATTTTTTTAATAATAAATCCTTTATTTTAATACTAAATGACAAGTACAGTAACCAACACTATCACTGTACTTCATATATATGTGACTGACATGTTTCTATCTATCTAATCTATGTGTGATGCTCTATCTTTCTGTTCTAAATTGTCGGGTACCGCTGCTGAATTGCCGGCCGGCTTTTTTAAAGAGACAGTGCATGAAAACACTATTATTTTTTTAAATAAATCCTTTACACTAAATGACAAGTACAGTAAGCAACACTATCACTGTACTTATTATATATGTGACTGACATGTTTCTATCTATCTAATCTATGTGTGAAGCTCTATTCTTTCTGTTCTAAATTGTCGGGTACAGATGCTGAATTGCCGGCCGGCTTTTTTAAAGAGACGGTGCATGAAAACACTAATATTTTTTTTAATAAATCCTTTACACTAAATGACAAGTGCAGTAACCAACACTGTCACTGTGCTTCTTATATGTGTGACTGACATGTTTCTATCTATCTAATCTATGTGTGATGCTCTATTCCTTCTTGTCTAAATTGTCGGGTACCGGTGTATGCCGCTGCTGAATTTGCCGGCCGGCTTTTTTAAAGAGAGTGTCTTCTGAGCAGTTTGTCAGCTTTTGGACACCTTTGCAGGTGTTTTCTATGTGTTTCTATGTGTTTTTGTTTGCCTGCCATTGGTTTTAACGGTGTTCGACGGTGTTCTAAGGTGTTCGACGAACAGTTCGACGAACAGTTCCTCGAACATCCCGGTGTTCGACGAACCGAACCGAACCCGAACACTACGGGGGTGGCTCAACACTAGTGTATTCCCATGCACCTTTTCACACCCACACATGGGTATACGCTTCCTGATTTTGTCTATTTGCTATTGTCCTCCTCCTTCTCAGCATCCTCCACCACCATATCACCAGGGTGACCGTGGTCCGTGATGCAACACCCACATAATTTTTTTAAGGGTGTTTATGATGCCCGTGAAAATTTTTTTTATACAGTATGTTCATGTATACCCCCCAAGGGTAAATGTTTGTCAGCCCATACACTTAGTGCATGGGCATTACAAGTATAGGAGGCCCGCTCCTTTCTAATGGGAACATTTTTTTATGAGGCCTACTCCACTTCTCTTCCAAGGGGCATTGAAGTGCCTCCAAATTTTTGGCAGCCCTTGCATTCACTGCATAGGCCAACACTATGGGAGACTCTCTCCTGTCTAATGGGAATTTGTCATTACTGTGGCCCTGCTCCATGTGTCTTTAAATTCTTAGTGGGGTTTTTCCTAAAATTGGTCAGCCGTTGGACTCACTGCATACCCTATAACTGTATAGCAGACCCTCTCCTTTCTAATGGGAACAAGTCGTACCTTGTTACTGTGGCCCTGCTCCATGTGTCTTTAAATTCTTAGTGGGGTTTTTCCTAAAATTGGTCAGCCGTTGGACTCACTGCATACCCTATAACTGTATAGCAGACCCTCTCCTTTTTAATGGGAACATGTCGTACCTTGTTACTGTGGCCCTGCTCTATGTGTCTTTAAATTCTTAGTGGGGGTTTTCCTAAAATTGGTCAGCCGTTGGACTCACTGCATACCCTATAACTGTATAGCAGACCCTCTCCTTTTTAATGGGAACATGTCGTACCTTGTTACCGTGGCCCTGCTCTATGTGTCTTTAAATTCTTAGTGGGGGTTTTCCTAAAATTGGTCAGCCGTTGGACTCACTGCATACCCTATAACTGTATAGCAGACCCTCTCCTTTCTAATAGGAACATGTCATACTTGTTACTATGGCCCTGCTCTGTGTGTCTTTAAACTCTTAGTGGGGTTTTTCCTAAAATTGGTCAGCCGTTGGACTCACTGCATACCCTATAACTGTATAGCAGACCCTCTCCTTTCTAGTGGGAACATGTCGTACCTTGTTACTGTGGCCCTGCTCCGTGTGTCTTTAAATTTTTAGTGGGGTTTTTCCTAAAATTGGTCAGCCGTTGGACTCACTGCATACCCTATAAATGTATAGCAGGCCCTCTCCTTTCTATTGGGAACATGTCGTATCTTGTTACTGTGACCCTGCTCTATGTGTCTTTAAATTCTTAGTGGGGTTATTCCCAAATTTCGGCAGCCCTTGCAGTCACAGCATGGGCATTACCAGTATAGGAGACCCGCTCCTTTATAATGGGAAAATTTTTTTTACTGAGACCCTCCTCTATGTCTTTTCAAAGAGGTATTGGGTAGAGATGAGCGTTGTTCTACTCGAACTGTTCGCCAATCTCAAATTCGAGCTGTTTTGGGCGGTGTTCGAGCCGTTCGGCGAACACGAACAATTTGAGAAAAATTCGGCTGTTCGAGGTTATGTTCGATAACTGTTCATGCACCAAAATCATAACTGGATTTTTTCTCAGTAATGATGAAAACTAATGTTAATACGCAGTTTGAGTGTACAGCGGGGTGGGGGGAGGGGCAGGGGATGGATCTCTGCAGGAACAATGAAGATCTCCATTTTTTTTTTCTCTTTCCCGCATTTACAGTGGGGAGGTGCAATCTGTCAGCCTATCAGCAGCGCACACACGGAGCGAAGTGCTTTTTTTCACACAAGCAAGGGCATGTGTCATTGGCAGTGTATGTCACATGTCCTTGCCCTATAAGACCAAGCCATTTTCCCCGTCGCCACCATTTTCTCACTGCTGCAGCTGCGTGTTAGACGGCACCGCTGTTGCTGTGTGCGCTATACCTTGTTAATTTCAAGCCAATTTTCGCACAAATCTACAGATAGCTTGGGAGTAGGGAATAGTTGTGATTGCAGTCCTTTTAAGGACTAGGTTACAGCATTTCCTACGACTTTTATCAGGCAGGTCTGTGCTCTTAAATAGATAGATTGTGGGAGTAAAGACTAATTGTAATTGGAGTCCTTTTCAGGACTAGGTTACATCACTTCCTATCAGTTTTTGCCAGGCAGGTCTGTGCCAGTGTTGTGCAAGTTTTTTTCACAGCATTTGGCTGAATCTAGCAAAGCTAATCCTTTTTGGCCTATTGCAGAGTGTGTTAGTCAGTGGAGTAGCCTATCTGTGTTGCAAGATATACCACCTGTGTATAGAATACCAATTTTTTTACTGCACCTAGTGAAGTAAAATCTTTTGGGCATATCATCATTCTATTAGTCCATCTATACTGACCTCCATCAGGTTGCAAATTGAATATAATTTTTTTCTGCATCTAGCTCTGAAAAAATATTGGGCTTCTAGCTGTGTGTGGGACTTGTTGTATTAGTCCATCTATACTGACCTCCATCAGGTTGCAAACTGAATATATTTTTTTCTGCATCTACCTCTGAAAAAATATTGGGCTTCTAGCTGTGTGTGGGACTTGTTCTATTAATCCATCTATACAGACCTCCATCAGGTTGCAAACTGAATATATTTTTTTCTGCATCTACCTCTGAAAAAATATTGGGCTTCTAGCTGTGTGTGGGACTTGTTGTATTAGTCCATCTATACTGACCTCCATCAGGTTGCAAACTGAATATATTTTTTTCTGCATCTACCTCTGAAAAAATATTGGGCTTCTAGCTGTGTGTGGGACTTGTTCTATTAATCCATCTATACAGACCTCCATCAGGTTGCAAACTGAATATATTTTTTTCTGCATCTACCTCTGAAAAAATATTGGGCTTCTAGCTGTGTGCGGGACTTGTTGTATTAGTCCAACTATACTGACCTCCATCAGGTTGCAAACTGAATATATTTTTTTCTGCATCTACCTCTGAAAAAATATTGGGCTTCTAGCTGTGTGTGGGACTTGTTCTGTTAATCCATCTATACAGACCTCCATCAGGTTGCAAACTGAATATATTTTTTTCTGCATCTACCTCTGAAAAAATATTGGGCTTCTAGCTGTGTGTGGGACTTGTTCTATTAATCCATCTATACAGACCTCCATCAGGTTGCAAACTGAATATATTTTTTTCTGCATCTACCTCTGAAAAAATATTGGGCTTCTAGCTGTGTGTGGGACTTGTTGTATTAGTCCATCTATACTGACCTCCATCAGGTTGCAAACTGAATATATTTTTTTCTGCATCTACCTCTGAAAAAATATTGGGCTTCTAGCTGTGTGTGGGACTTGTTCTATTAATCCATCTATACAGACCTCCATCAGGTTGCAAACTGAATATATTTTTTTCTGCATCTACCTCTGAAAAAATATTGGGCTTCTAGCTGTGTGTGGGACTTGTTCTATTAATCCATCTATACAGACCTCCATCAGGTTGCAAACTGAATATATTTTTTTCTGCATCTACCTCTGAAAAAATATTGGGCTTCTAGCTGTGTGTGGGACTTGTTGTATTAGTCCATCTATACAGACCTCCATCAGGTTGCAAACTGAATATATTTTTTTCTGCACCTACCTCTGAAAAAATATTGGGCTTCTAGCTGTGTGTGGGACTTGTTGTATTAGTCCATCTATACTGACCTCCATCAGGTTGCAAACTGAATATATTTTTTTCTGCATCTACCTCTGAAAAAATATTGGGCTTCTAGCTGTGTGTGGGACTTGTTCTATTAATCCATCTATACAGACCTCCATCAGGTTGCAAATTGAATATAATTTTTATCTGCATCTACAGTACCTCTGAAAAAATATTTGGGCTTCTAGCTGTGTGTGGGACTTGTTCTATTAGTCCATCTATACTGACCTCCATCAGGTTGCAAATTGAATATAATTTTTATCTGCATCTAGCTCTGAAAAAATATTTGGCCTTCTAGCAGTGTGTGGGACTTTCTCTATTAGTCCATCTATACTGACCTCCATCAGGTTGCAAATTAAAAATAATTTTTATCTGCATCCACAGTACCTCTGAAAAAATATTTGGGCTTCTAGCTGTGTGTGGGACTTGTTCTATTAGTTCATCTATACTGACCTCCATCAGGTTGCAAATTGAATATAATTTTTATCTGCATCTAGCTCTGAAAAAATATTTGGCCTTCTAGCAGTGTGTGGGACTTTCTCTATTAGTCCATCTATACTGACCTCCATCAGGTTGCAAATTAAAAATAATTTTTATCTGCATCTAGCTCTGAAAAAATATTTGGCCTTCTAGCAGTGTGTGGACTTTCTCTATTAGTCCATCTATACTGACCTCCATCAGGTTGCAAACTGAATATAATTTTTATCTGCATCTAGCTCTGAAAAAATATTTGGCCTTCTAGCAGTGTGTGGGACTTTCTCTATTAGTCCATCTATACTGACCTCCATCAGGTTGCAAATTAAAAATAATTTTTATCTGCATCTAGCTCTGAAAAAATATTTGGCCTTCTAGCAGTGTGTGAGACTTTCTCTATTTGTCCATCTATACTGACCTCCATCAGGTTGCAAATTAAAAAAATTTTTTATCTGCATCTAGCTCTGAAAAAATATCTGGCCTTCTAGCAGTGTGTGGGACTTTCTCTATTAGTCCATCTATACTGACCTCCATCAGGTTGCAAACTGAATATAATTTTTTTCTGCATCTAACTCTGAAAAAATATTTGGCCTTCTAGCAGTGTGTGGGACTTTCTCTATTAGTCCATCTATACTGACCTCCATCAGGTTGCAAATTAAAAATAATTTTTATCTGGATCTAGCTCTGAAAAAATATTTGGCCTTCTAGCAGTGTGTGGGACTTTCTCTATTAGTCCATCTATACTGACCTCCATCAGGTTGCAAATTAAAAATAATTTTTATCTGCATCTACAGTACCTCTGAAAAAATATTTGGGCTTCTAGCTGTGTGTGAGACTTGTTCTATTAGTCCATCTATACTGACCTCCATCAGGTTGCATATTGAATATAATTTTTATCTGCATCTAGCTCTGAAAAAATATTTGGCCTTCTAGCAGTGTGTGGGACTTTCTCTATTAGTCCATCTATACTGACCTCCATCAGGTTGCAAATTAAAAATAATTTTCATCTGCATCTAGCTCTGAAAAAATATTTGGCCTTCTAGCAGTGTGTGGGACTTTCTCTATTAGTCCATCTATACTGACCTCCATCAGGTTGCAAATTGAATATAATTTTTTTCTGCATCTAACCCAGCCAATAGTTTTGGCCTAATACCACAGTTTGGCCACTCAGCTCTGCTCGGTTCCCATCCATTGTTTTTTTGTGCAAACAACTCCAGAGTTGTGAATTAGTTAACCACCAAAATGAGTGGAAAAAGGCCTGCTGCTGGTGGAAAGGGGAATAGGCGTGTTGGGAAGGGGAAAAAAAGGTTGTGTCCGTGGGGTAGGTGTTAAAGCAACAGTAACATCTGCAGAAGAAAGACCATCTTCCAGCCAAACTAAAATGTCTACTTCTTTTAGCGGACAATGTGATAAGATCCCTTTCTTACGGCCACGCCAATCGCTACAAATTCCAGATGAGGCACAAAAACAGCAGGTGCTTCAACGGATATCAAGTGCTCCTTTAAGTGGGCTCTCCTCCACATCAACTTCAACATCACAAATACTCCAGTCCTCAAAGGTGTCACCCCAATCGCACTTGCTTCCTCAGAGCTCCCAAATCTCCAGCTGCCCGTCTGAGTATGAGGTATAACAGAAGGTTGAGTCTGCAGAGCTGTTTACTCATACTATAGCCTGGGAATCAGAGGTCGACTCCAGCGCTTCTGTGAATCCAGACGAGGAAATGATCTGCACTGATGCCCAGAATCTTTATGAGTCGGATCCAGGACCAGACGCAGAAGGTTCTGACCATAATGTAGACCCTCATTCCCAAACTGTAACTCCTGTTGGTGGAGACAATGAGGAAGACGATGATAAGACTCAAATACCTGATTGGAGCGACAACTTTAGTTTTTTGTCAGGGCAGGAACAGGTTGGCTCTGAGGACGACGGGTGTGATAACGCACAGGGTGATGATGATGAGGTTGGAGATCCCACTTACTGTCAACCCACAGTCAGCCAAGAGATGAGGTCAGCAGAGGAGGTGGAGGAAGATGCTAGTGACGACGAGGTCAGGTTGCGCCTTCCTGGACAGAGACGTAGTACTGGAAGCACGTCAACAACTGCATCCTCAAACACAACTCTGCCTCTCACCACAAGTCGTGGTGGCTCTTCAGGTCGCATGGTGCTAAGCCTTGCATAGCCTGGGCATTTTTTCAGATCGATAAAGATGACCCAACTCGTGTTATCTGTAACATTTGTCAGCAAAAGCTAAGTAGAGGCCAAAAAATACATAGTTTAAGTACTTCATGCATGAACCGGCACATGGACATGAAGCATAAGTTGCAGTGGGAAGCTCAGTGTGCTACAATGCGGCCTAGCCGGCCGGGCCAACCACCGTCTGCCATATCTTGTGCATCCGCGGCCTCTTCATCCTCTGTGACTGGGGGGACAGCAGTCACACCTGTTTTGGGGTGCAGACCTGCCACCTCTTTACCCGCAACAGCCAGCGTGATTGGCAGGTCATCATTTTCTTTGGAGGTGGTAACACCAGCTGGTGTTGAGCGCTGTCCGACATCGATAGCACCACCTTTGGATCAAGGCAACCTAACATGTCCGCCTGCATCTTCCTCACAGACCGGCAGTTTGCCGGGGACACCCTTATCAACCCCGTCTAAGCACAATAGCCAGCCCTCGGTCCCTCAGATGTGGACAAGTAAAAGACCATTTCCTCCTAGCCATGAGAAAGCTAAGAGGTTGAATTTCACCATCTGCAAGCTCTTGGCTACAGAAATGCTGCCTTTCCGCCTGGTGGACACAGAGGATTTTCGAGACCTTATGTCCGTCGCAGTGCCCCAGTACCAGATGCCCAGTCGGCACTACTTCTCAAAGAAAGGTGTGCCTGCGCTCCACCAGCATGTCGCACACAACATCACCGCTTCTTTGAGAAACTCTGTGTGTGACAGGGTGCATTTCACCACAGACACTTGGACGAGTAGGCATGGACAGGGGCGTTACATGTCGCTGACTGGGCACTGGGTAACTATGGTGACAGCAGGACAAGGGGCTGCTGTCCAAGTCTTGCTGTCCCCACGAGTTGTGCGTCAATCCTCTTTATGTCAAAGTTCCTCCACTGCTTCTGCCTCCTCAACCTCCTCTCGGTCTTCCACCTGCACCCAAAGCCTGTCTGGTCATGCCACAAGCTTTCTAACTGCACAGAAGGGATCCTGCACACCTCCTTACTATGCTGGCAGTAGGGCTCAACGTCATCAGGCGGTTTTTACATTGAAATGTCTGGGAAATGTGAGTCACACAGCTGAGGAGTTGTGGTCAGCTCTGGAGAACCAATTTCATGAATGGTTGTCTCCACTGGACCTGAAACCAGGGAAGGCCGTGTGCGACAATGCTGCAAACCTGGGTGCGGCCCTTCGCCGGGGCAATGTCACACACGTGCCTTGTATGGCTCACGTGTTGAACCTGGTTGTCCAGCAATTTTTAGCCCACTATCCCAGACTAGATGGCCTTCTGCAGAGGGCACGGTCGCTGTGTGCTCACTTCCGCCGTTCGCATCCCGCAGCTCAGCGACTTACATCTCTACAGAAGTCGTTGGGCCTGCCACTTCACCGGCTAAAATGCGATGTGCCTACCCGGTGGAATTCCACTCTGCACATGTTGCAGCGACTGTGGCAGCACCGACAAGCCCTGGTGCAATACGTTCTGACGTATAGCCTGGGCCAACGAGATCCAGAGGTGGGGCAAATCACGCTGGAGGAGTGGTCTCAGATCAGGGACCTATGCACCCTTCTGCACAGTTTTGAAATGGCGACGAAGATGTTTAGTGCTGACTATGCCATTATCAGCATGACTATTCCGGTGATTTACATGCTGGAGCACATGTTAAACAGAATTCGGAGTCAGGTGGTGGCACTAGAGGAGGTGGAGGAAGTAGAGGAGGAGGAGTTGTATGCGGAAGGGCTAACATCTGCAAGGTCCAGACGGTCGGCAGCACCAAGGCGGCAGGCATGTGAGGGTGGGGGATATGGTTTTACCAGGGCGCATGGTAGCAGCCAAACTAGTGAGGAAGGTGCAGGAGCCCAGGAAGAAGTGGAGGACGAACTGATGGAAGACTCATCAGATGAGGGAGACCTTGATCACATTTCTGTTGTGCGAGGTTGGGGGGAGAGGACAGAGGAAGGAAGCATGATTGTTACCTCGCCACCAACACAACAGGGACTTAGTGCTTCTGGATGCGCAACACACATGAGTGCCTTCTTGCTGCACTACCTGCAACATGACCCTCGAATTGTGAGAATTAGAAATAATCCTGACTACTGGGTTGCCACACTGTTAGATCCCCAGTACAAAAGTAAATTTGCAGAAATTATTCCTGCCATAGAAAGGGATGCACGCATGCAGGAGTATCAGCAGAGACTGTTGCAGAATCTTACATGTGCTTTTCCACAAAATACCAGTGGTGCACGTAGTGAATCTCACAGTTCCAACTTGCCAACCGTGGGACCGTCAAGTGTTCAGCACTCAAACCGTAACAGAACCACAGTATCTGCTGGTAACATCAATTTTGCGGAATCATTTCACCACTTTTTTAGCCCATCCTTTGCAAGGCCGTAGGAGACAAGAAGTCTGACACATAGTCAACGCCTAGAGACGATGGTACAGGAGTATCTCCAAGTAAACATTGAAGCCATGACTGTGTCACTAGACCCTTGCTCCTTTTGGGCTTCCAATCTGGATAAATGGCCGGAGCTAGCCACTTACGCCTTGGAGATCTTGTCATGCCCCGCAGCCAGCGTTCTGTCTGAACGTGTGTTCAGCGCTGCTGGTGGTGTGCTGACAGATAAGCGCACGCGGCTCTCCACTGATAATGTAGACAGACTCACGTTCATAAAGATGAACAAATCATGGATCCGAAACGACTTTTCTACCCCTGTGTCATCCTGGGGAGAGTAAAAGCTTGATGATTGGTTAAAATCACCCTACC
Organism: Phyllobates terribilis; assembly: GCF_046119375.1. Classification (NCBI taxonomy): domain Eukaryota; kingdom Metazoa; phylum Chordata; class Amphibia; order Anura; family Dendrobatidae; genus Phyllobates; species Phyllobates terribilis. The sequence continues at coordinate 914,525,872 of NW_027362763.1, read as the reverse complement.
AACCGTTTTAAGCTTTCAAATTACTAATCATGTTTATCTGTATCTTGGCTGGAAAATAATTTGGGCTTTGTAGCAGTGTGCAGCACTGATTCTATTAGGCCATCTATAATAAGCTCCACCAGATTTAAAATTAATAATAATTTTTAGCTGCATCTAGCACGGAAAATAATTTTGGGGCTCCGAGATGCGCAAGACACATAAGTGCCTTCTTGCTGCACTACCTGCAGCATGACCCTCATATTGTCAGAATTCGAAGTAATCATGACTACTGGGTTGCCACACTCTTAGATCCCCCAAACTTTTCGATCAACCTTTTCATTTTAATAAAGACCAAAAAATGGTCATTTTTGAAATTATAAGCATTAGCAGGTTGTTAGAAACTGAAATCAAACAGTTTTCAACTCAAAACTTTATTGTAGGTGATGTTACATTTTCACATAGGACCCCTTGTTCGAAAGGAGCTTCTGAACTCTCTCGTCCATTGAATTTGTCAGGTTTTGGATGGTTTCTGCTTCAATTGTTTTGCATGAGGACAGAATACCCTCCCAGAGCTGTTGCTTAGATGTGAACTGCCTCCCGCCATCATAGACACTCCTTTTAATGATGCTCCAAAGGTTCTGAATGGGGTAGAGGTCAGGGGAGCATGGGGGTCACACCATAAGTTTGTCCCCTTTTATGCCCATATCAGCCAGAGATGCAGATGTTTTATGTGCAGCATGAGATGGTGCATTATCATGCAAAAAATTGATCTTGCTGTGAAATACACGGTTCTTCTTCTTGAACCATGGCAGGAAGTGCTGTTTGAGAAAATCCACATACAGTATGGAGTTCATCTTTAGCGCCTTCAGGGATCCTAAAGGGGCCGACAATCTCTCTCCCCATGATTCCAGCCCAAAACATTACTCCACCTCCTCCTTGTTGGCGCTGTAGCCGTGTTTGCGTGGGGTGTCCATCAACCAGCCATCCTCCACTCCATCCATCTGGACCATCGAGCGCTGCACGGCACTCATCCGTGAACAAAACAGTTTTGAAATCAGTCTTCATGTAATGTTTGGCCCACTGGAGCCGTTTCTGCTTGTGTGAAGTGGATAGAGGAGGTCAACAGGATGGCGTATGCACAGCTGCAAACCTCTGAAGGACCCTGCATCTTGTTGTTCGGGGGACGTTGGAGGCACCAGCAGCTTCAAAAACTTGTCTGCTGCTATGACAAGGCTTTTTTGCCGCTGCTCTTTCAACCTGACGTAATTGCCTGTAGTTAAGAGTCCTCAATTTGCCCTTATCAGCACGCACACGTGTGTACTGTGAATCAGCTACATACTTCTTGATTGCCAAGACACTTCATCCTGATCATCGCACAATGTTGATTGTAGTCATGCCTTGACCTAAACACTCCACAATTTGTTGCTTCTCAGCAGCCGACACATCCTTTTTCTTTCCCATTTTGGCAGAAAATGTAGGCTGCTTAATAATGTGAGACAGCCTTCTTAAGTAGTCTTGCCTTTCATTGGACACACCTGCCAAACTAATTAGCACAGGTGTCTGCAATTGCTTACAGTGATATAAAGAGCCCTGACACACATCACCATCAATGAGTTTAACTGACAAACAAACAAATTCTTCCCTTATCACTCCTAAACACTTTTTGCATAATAATTTGGAACACAGTGTACATGTGCTTTTCCACAAAACACCAGTGGTTCACGTAGTGAATCTTACAGTTCTAACTTGCCAACCGTGGTCTGTATGGAGTTGTTCAATAAAGGGCCCAAAATTAAGATAACATAGATGGGAGAGGTCTCTATGAATAGGAATTCCTAAGTATTTGATACCCTGTGAGGGCCAGGCAAAGGGAAAGTTGGACTGGATGGAATCCTATATGGATTTGGGGAGGGAGACATCGAGGGCCTCAGACTTCGCTGCATTGCTCTTAAAATTTGACCATGTAACAAAGTGATCTATTTCAGCCATAACAGCATGGATGGATATATGTGATTGAGTGATATATACTAGGACATCATCAGCAAATAGAGAGCACTTGTACTCGGTGCCTCCCACCTCAATCCACCTAATATTGGGGTTATGGCGAATTGATGAGAGCAGGTGCTCCGTCACTAGGATGTATAAGAGAGGGGACAGAGAACATCCCTGCCTTGTCCCATAGGTGATTGTGAAAGGTGATGAAAATGTTCTGACGCGCCCCCTGGGCCTTGGGACACCCGGAGCCGGACCCTTTTTGGTGGATGCTGATGGTTGTAGTCTCCGTGGCGGCGACCCGGTTCCGTGGCTCAGGGCGGTCAAACCAGTGGCGGAACTATTTATGTGGTTTTGATGTTTAAATGTCCGACTACGCCACCCGTGGATTGCGGTCAGAGTGAACCGCCGCTCCAGGGCAGACCGCTGAGGCTGGTGTTGTGGGTGCAGCAGAGCGTAGCATAACTCCCCACGGGAGGAGTATAGCCTCAGGGCAGTGTATGCGGAGGATGGGGGTGATGGTGCAGGGCAGCAGCAGTAATGACACGGAGTCAGTGATGCAGTCCAGGGCCTTTACTCACAGTTCTTATTATCCAGACCACGTCTGCAGGTAACGGCTGCCCACGTCGTACTGTGCTCACCAGGTGAGGGGCTCAGACAACTCCCAGATAACTTTGGAGTGCTTCACATGACCCCCTTTGTGTGTCCTTTGTCTGGCCTTTCTTACCAACCCCTCTGTCCGGCTGCCTCGGGCCTCCTCTTGGTAAACTTGGCGCCAGTTTCCCTGACCCTATGTGGTGCCTTCCTAGCGGGTGTAGCGAGGGGCTGCGCCACATAAAATGTCACAGCCTCCTGTTTCTAGCTGAGGGTCGTTTCCTGCCTCCACTAGTTTCGGGGACCGGTCTCCCCCTTTGGCCTGACCCCTCCACGCAGGTGGATTCGGGCGTGCGGTGGCGACTCGCCCGTCCGCACCCCTGGGATCCCTTCGTTCCTCGTTCCTGGAGCCTTCTCCGCTCCTCTTCCTTCCTTCTCCCTCTTCCAGGCCTGGGCTGTTACTAGGCCCGCCTCCGGAGCAGAGCTCATGCAGAGCCCCTGCTCCCTGCCACTTCTGCTCAGACTTCTCTGCACTGAACTAAGATGGTGCCCACCTTTTATACTCCCTTCTCAATGCACCCAGGAACTGCTTCCTCCCTGCTCCTGCACTACAGGGTTCCCCTTCCTCAGTGTTCCCTCCCCCCACTCCAGCCAGGGACAGGGACTGTCGTGCCCATCTCAGGGGCATATTGGTCGCCCTGCCCCACGGCAATGTGGTGTAATGCATGCAGGTGTCAGGTCCTGATCCACACTCCATCCTTACCTGAGAGTGAGATATCACACCTCTGGGTGAGGTGCAATACCTCTGTAGCAACCGAGCCCTCAGGGTGCTACAGTTCCATTTATCTTCAGCCTAGGTGACGTATTGCGATACAGGGCCGTGATTTTGGCTATAAAAGGGTCCCCTAGACCCCTACGCCAAGCTTTTTAAGAGAATCATATAGGGCGTGCCAGGAGACTCTATGGAATGCTTTCTCAGCATCCAACGAGAGTATCTAATTACAAATTTTTAACTGCATCTAGCCCAGGAAATACTTTGTGCCTAGTAGCAGTGTCTGCTAGTCAGCGGATTATCCCGGCTGTTAAGCAAGCTACACCACCTGTAGTTTGGACACTTAATTTTTTCAAAGGAAATGCTTCGGGACCACGGGATACTCAGTGAAGAGCATCAGGAGGCACCCCAAGGCATAGGGGCTGGGACTGGCAGTAGGATGCCTTGCAGTGGACAGCCGAGCTCGATCCTTATAAAAGCTTTTTAACTGCAGCAGCTTTAGTGGACGCTACTGGAGCTGGAATTACGCGGCTGCTGGCATGAGACTTGCCCTCCAATAGATCCTTGTAAATGGATTTAAAGTGTATTCATTCAAATTAGAGAGACAATTTAAATTAAAAAGCTTAGAGCTGCCTCCACCACAGGGGGACTCGCTCGACCCACCAGCGGACAGGCACCAGTATTGGGAGAGGGGGGCTGGCCGTCAGGGTTCACCGCGGCTCTGGCACAAACCCGGCGACGCGGAGGTGGCACGGGCAGGAGCGGACTGAACGTGTCGGCTTCTCACTTTTTGGATTTTAGAAGGGCATGACATGCCTATATCTGTGTCTCCCCCTCCTTTTACTCCTCCACCTCTTTTCTTTTCGCATGACTATATGTACTTGTCACTTTTCCATGTGTTAGTTGTGTCTTCTGAGCAGTTTGTCAGCTTTTGGACACCTTTGAAGGTGTTTTCTATGTGTTTCTATGTGTTTTTGTTTGCCTGCCATTGGTTTTAACGGTGTTCGAAGGTGTTCGACGAACAGTTCGACGAACAGTTCGTCGAACACACGGGTGTTCGACGAACCGAACCGAACTCGAACACTACGGGGGTGGCTCAACACTAGTATTGGGTCGCGTCCAAATTTTTGGCAGACCTTGCAGTCACTGAATACGCAATAACAGTATAGGAGACCCACTTGTTAATAATGGGAACAACAAAGCATAGCCGGCTGATGGCTCTCTAACAATAGTTAGGGCCGACTGCTGGCCTTTTAAGAATAGTAAGGGCCGTCTGATGTCCCTGTAAAAATAGGCTTCATGACTTTCAGAGTCCATCCATCATAAATAAAAAAGGATGTGTCTGATGATGTGTCACACACCACATTGCCAGATAAGGTTGTAAAATGTTAAAATGACATTTCCCGGTGAATACATTTGTCTTAAAAAATAACGTAAAAAAACAAAACAATAGGATCTTTCTTTTGTATAAAAAACAGCGTCACCAATTTAACCTCAATGTAATCACATTGTTCAGCTTATGCACCTCCTCCTCCATCTCCGAAATGAACACATCAGTCACGAGCTGACAGCACTGCAGCACTGCCTTGGCCAAGTGGCAACAGGCTGTGCTGAAGATAACATGATTAATGCTTAATTGACAAACCGCCCAGCGCTGCAGAGTTGTTGAAAGCTGTAACACAACAGCCTGATCTGTGGCTCTCACGGCTGAACATACAGCCAGGCTTGGTCGTGTGTGACAATGGGCGGAACCTGGTGATGGAGAAATGACAGCCGGGGTAGATACGGTTTCCCTCTATGCCAGTCCTTTCACCGAGCTAAAGAATATGGCTGTGGTGAAATACAACTCCCACTGAGAAGCTGTTTCAGATTGAAAAACATTGTGCCTACCAGAGGATTTGATTCTGAGGGCTAACCTTTCTCACCCACTCAAGAGCCCCATAGCAGCTGCAAAGTTAGCGCTATCATGAACTCTCCTGAGGTGGAAGCCAAGGCACACCAGAGGATCCTCTGGTGGGCCCGTCCAACCCTGCTGAGAAGCAGTCCTGGCTAAGAAAAGTGTTTGGGAAGGTTCCCGGACACTCTATGGCTGCTTTTTACTGAGCTGGAAACACACGCAAACACGGGGAGAACATACAAAGTCCTTGCAGATGTTGTCCTTGCTGGGATTTGAACCCAGGATCCCAGCGCTGCAAGGCTTCAGTGCTAACCACTGATCCAATGTGCTGCCGTTCACCCTCTAATTTCTAACAGGCTAGAGAAACTTGCACCTACTGCCACTCTATCTTCAGCTTCTTTGTGAGAAAATGTATTTGGGCAGCCACTCAGTCTACCAAATAAAATTCCTGAAAAGGAAATTGGGGATGGCTTCGCTACTGGTACTGGGGGCACTGCTAATACCATGGCGTCGTACCATAGTTTGCTGGAAATATTCCAGGCTGGTAGGAGGCAAGCAAATTCCCACAGAAAAGTACTAGCAGTAATGTTCAGGCCACATTTCAAGTGCAAGCAGCTTTAGAGGACTTCCTGGGAGAAATGACACGCAGGGTAGATACGGTTTCCCTCTATGCCAGTCCTTTCACCGAGCTAAATACATCTCTCACCAAAAAAAGTTGTGGACTGGCTCCGTACAGTCCCTGGCCACATTCACTTGTCCACGTGTTTGTGGTTAGGAGGTCCTTCCCAGTAAGTGCACTGGGGAGGGCACGGGTAATGTTGTGGGACCCGTGCTTGTGGAAGGCGGAGGCGAAATATAGTGGCGGCTGGGGACCGAGTATGGACATCCGGCCGCCGCCGGCATGAGGTTGTGAAAAGCTTCCGCCTCCACGAGTTTAAAAGGCCATATTTCATGTGCAAAGAGCTGCCCAGAAATCTGGCAGTTTAGTGTTGCGGCCTGTGAGTGGGTGGGTGGTTGGCTGCATACTTGCACTTGCATTCCAAGTAACAGAAAACTAAGCAGATGGTGGCCTCTATCATCATCATGGCCTCACCTCGGCACTATGAACTCTCCTGAAGGAGAAGCCAGGGCCCGTCGGAGGAGTCTCCGGTTCTCTGGTGAGCCCGTCCAACCCTGCCGAAAAGCTGCCCTGGCTAAGAAAAGTGTGGGGGAAGGTTCCCGGACACTCTATGGCTGCTTTTTTAATGTGGATCGGCCATGCTTTTGCATGTTATTTCTCAAAACGCATTACAGATCAGGCCATTGTCCAACTCTGTATTCAAGAAATTAAATGTGCAAAGAAAGATGTGTGTGTGTGTGTGTCAAAGCACCACCGACAAGTGCGAGTTGATGTTGGACGGGCTGTCATTGCTTGTGCAACAAGCTCAATTACAGGACTTCCTGGGAGAAATGACACGCAGGGTACATACGGTTTCCCTCTATACCAGTCCTTTCACCGAGCTAAATACAACTCTTAGCAAAAAAAGTTGTGGACTGGCTCCGTACCGTCCCTCACCACATTCACCTGTCCACGTGTTTGTGGTTAGGCGGTCCTTCCCAGTAAGTGCACTGGGGAGGGCACTGGTAATGTTGTGGGACCCGTGCTTGTGGAAGGCGGAGGCAATACTGGGAAATATAGTGGCGGCTGGGGACCGAGTATGGACACCCGGCCACCACCGGCATGAGGTTGTGAAAAGCTTCTGCTTCCACGAGCTTAAAAGGCCATATTTCAAGTGCAAGCAGCTGTCAAAAATTTGGCAGTATAGTATTGCAGCCTGTGGGTGGGTGGGTGGCTGCCTGCATACTTGCGCTTGTATTCCATGGAATGAGGTAGGGACAACTGAACGCTGCAGTGGGACAAGGACATGGACGGTGATTGTTGCCAGTCTGCAATGACAGGTACATGGCGGGAGGCATCTTCGCATGCTCCAAGGATCACTTATGATGGGCACACTTTTAGGCAGTGACCTGGGAGTCAGAGATGCTTCCAGAGGTCTTCCCCATGCTGTTCCCATTTCTTTTCAGCACTGTATTCATGTGTCTGATGATGTGTCACACACCATATGGCCAGATAAGGTTGTAAAATGTTAAAATGACATTTCCTGGTGAATGCATTTGTCTTGGTTGAAAGTAATTCAAAAGTGCAAGAACGCGTCAAAAACGCTACGTGTGAACATAGCCCAAGTTGTGGAGCAGTATTTTTGTTTTTGGTCACTAGTTTTGCCTTATATACAAGTCATTACCCTGGAAAGGATGTTCCTTAACATATTTCCCAGGAAAATCCATTTTGGTTTCGTTTTTGTATGTTTTATTGTGAGTCCGTAAAAGTGGCGTAATACTTTGACAACGTTGTTGACAGCAGTGACCTGGGAGTCAGAAATGCTTCCAGGGGTCTTCCCCATGCTGTTCCCATGTCATTTGAACACTGTTCCCATCGATTTGGGCAATTTTTAGGCCCTCTGCAGACTGCCGTGGGGAGCCGCTTGAAAAATGCTCGAGTTTCCCATAGACTTACATTGGGCTCGTTGCTCGGGTCGAGCACCCGAGTATTCCAATTTGCTCGACCCAAGCAACGAGTACCCGAGCATTTTAGTTCTCGCTCATCACTACTCACTATAAGACAGGCCCCAGTTTCAGAGAAGAGAAAATCGGAAAAAGTTTCTTCCTACTAATTAAAACTTTCCTAGTGGTGTAAAGTTTAGGTGTCGTTATTACTAATTTTAATGCACTAAGGTAGAATAGGGAAGTAATAAATCTATGGTTAGTGTTTCTCTGCAGCCAGTGTATTAGGGCTCGTTCACACCACCGTATAAATCAGACAAGTGCTATCCGATTTTTTTATCGGATAGCACTAGGACCAATGTTATTCAATAGGGGAGTGCAGATGACCAATTTTTTTCAGTGACTGAATCTGTCTGTGAAAATAAACACAACATGCTGTTATTTCACTCTGAAATCGGATGGGTGCAAGAAAAAAATTGGATGCCATACCGAAGCCACAGTATAGCATCTGATTTTTATGGATACATTACAATTCTGTAGCATAGGAAACTGTAAATGATCGTGTAAATGATTAATAGCTGCTGCTGTAAAAAATGCATTGCAAACGGACAGCCCACAGATGACAAATGAGAAAAAAAAAATCGTCCCACTTTTCTGGATGAGAATCGGACCAATTTTTTATACGTTCGTGTGACCCCAGCCTTATACACATAAAGATTTACAGCATACACATTATGTCCACTCTCTGCAGTGTACATGTATATGTATACATAACACTCCTACATGGACAGTGCATGCACATCAGCTCTGCCTCGTACACACACAGCTCTGCTACATGCATATTTATATACACACACAGCTCTGCTACATGCACATTTATTTACAGCTGAGCTATATCCACATTTACATACAGCTCTGCTAACTGCACATAGCATATACTGTAGCTCTGCTACATGCAGATTTATAATAGTTAAAGAATTGGCGTGTACACTGTAGTAATATGAGGTGCCGGTGGAACGGGGTGTAGAACCCCTAAATCAGGACTATAGAATTCACCATACACTCTGGGCTTGGGTGATGCAAAGTTTATTCATTCTCCGTAAAAATAAAATTAAACGTAATTATGCTGGGAAGTATGCGACAAAATTTACAAATTTACAAAAGTTTCAACCCTACCAGGGCCTTTGTCATAATGTCACTGCAAAAGAAAGGACAATATATGAGATAGGTCACTGAGGAGAGTAGCAGATAATAATACATGTAATACACAAGCATCCCAATTCTTATCTACAATGTTTTGACCCTACTGGGGTCTTTGTCATAATGTTATTGTTTGCAGGGTAGGGTTACATGTAGGAATCTATGGCGCAAAGTCCAAAGTATATGGTATATGTGATGCTGGTCTTGTCGTTGTTATAGGGTATCTTGTGTAAGGGGCTGTATTTCACGGTTTCATATGGCGCTCCTGCGCCCCTGTATTGGCGTCTCGTGTGCCAGATGCCATAGGTACGCCAGTAAGGGCAGTAATGCCCTGATGGTGGCCCTGTATTGTCCTTTCTTTTGCAGTGAATTCATGACAAAGACCCTGATAGGGTTGAAACGTTTGTAAATTTTAGCGCATACTTCCCAGAACAATTATGTTTAGTTTTGTTTTCACAGAGAATGAATAAACTTTGCATCACCCAAGCCCAGAGTGTGCGGTGAATTCTATTGTCCTCATGCACATTTATATACACATCTGCAATGCACATGTACATACAAATACCACTCTGCTGCATGCACTTTACATAATACATACATTTCTGCAACATGCACATTTATATACACACACTGCTCTGCTACATGCACATTTACATACACATACAGCTCTGCTATATACACATTTACACACATACTATACATTACCACATTTTATTTTGCAGATCTTTCCAGGCATGTGACTTATCACATGACCTGAAAGGTCCTAGAGCTAGTCGGGAAGAAGGTACTTCAGAAGGTACTTTAGCTTCATGGGATGTGCAGCCACCATGCATGTCTTGGTAGCTTCTGCTCTTGTCCTGCACCGATCACACAGATCATTGTGAGGCAGGAAGGGAGAGAATGATTCTGTGTCGGCATTCTCCTCCAGCACAGAAAACTGCCTCCGGACTATAATACTCACACACTTTTTTAGCAGGAGTGTTTCTTGCCTTAATGGTTGATCCGAAACCAAAATGTAAATTTCAATTAATAAATCTTTTAAAACGTATAATTTTTGCAATTTAAGTAATGGTAAAATTCCCTACCATTCACTCTGTACTGCAACTTAGGGTTCTGTTTATATTACCCCCTTCTTATGATGATTAGTTTGAGAATCCCAGTGCATGATGGGATACTCAAACAAATCATTATTTGCTGGCTGAAACTGCTGTCACTCCTCTTACCACCCTGAAATGAAGCATCATCGGGGAAAGGGGACATCCCTGACATCATCAGTAATGCTCTGTCCCTGCGGTGTCTCCCTTGTGCAGTGTCTCCCCTGTACGCAGTCTTCCCCAGCACCCTGTGCGATGAGTGCAACATCTGGTCTGTTGTCTGCTTAGCTGAATAGTTAACCGGCAGCAGAGAGGTGTCACTGTACCTGGTTTTCAGAAGGACTAGCGCCGCCCCCGCAGAGGACCTCACTGCTCTATGTTGGGCATAATGACACCGTTCTGTCATTTAAGTTTTATTACTTACGGTAAATGCATGTTTTTTGGGGTTAAAAATTATTTTTGCTATTGGGTTTCATTACAAATTTTCACTGCTTTGCTTTACAGGCTTTGTTTCCATGCATTCAGGTTTAATGTAGTATTTAGCCATAAATAAACTGATAAGAGATCAGAAAAAGACAGGAAAAAGAGTTACAAGAGGAAACAGGTGGGCCACTCTCTTGTTATTGCAACTTTCCTCACATGTTGACCAGCACTGTCCATACAATGGCTGCTAGTGGAGGAGCATGTGACCAAACCTGTCCATAAGCCTCCTCCAATATTAAAACACTTGGAAAATTGTTATTCTATTGAAGGAGCCAATTTTACAGTCATAAGTGCTGGTCATTAACGAGACAGTGGCTGACTTCTCTCTTAGACAACCCAGCCCATATTGTATACCAAAAGTTGGATGCCCCATAATAGTGTATATGTTGTGCTAGCACAAGAAATGTGCATGCAGTAGTGATGGGATACAGTAAGTTCACCAAAGGAAATGTTTTTCTTTAAAGATTATCAAACTATTTGCTTTTCTAGATAATGTACCTGTTATTTATCTTTTTTTTAATGCAAAATCTATAAGTCCTAAACTTGGCAAGTTGTAATATTGTTTCCTCTTAAATAAAGTGGTAGAAATATTGAAAGTAAAGAAAGATTCAATGTTGTCAGTTAAAGAGATTTGTGACTTTTATTGACATGTGACATCACATCATTTTTAGATGAGTTAATTGAGACCACACGTCGTCCAATAATACGTACAACAACACGGCCTCTGATTATTATTGAGGATCCCGAAATAAGGTCATTCGATGACAATATGGTGTCTGAGTTTGATGCAACAGGCAAGAAAAGATTTACTGGTATGTGTCTAGCTATGAAAACAGATACCTTACTACAATAATTTTTCTTCTAAAGGAAATGTATTATAATATGGCATTAGAGTAGTATGCTGTTGATTTAGAATGTAACCATTTTGGATTAAAGTGAAGCTATCACTAGAAAATTACCTATAATTTAAGTTTCTTTTTTGTGCTAAATGTGTCTTTTTAATTTTTTTGTCATGTTTTTTTCCATATCACTATCTGTATTAAAAATAAAAAATGGAAATCTTGCTGTTTTCACACTGACCACTTGGGTGTTTTGAACTCTAACTTCCAGTTGTTTAAAGAAACAGCATATGAACATTAGCCACAATGAAAAGTGTTTTACCTTAACTTTTGTACTGAAGCATCTAATGAATGCATGTAAAGGTTATTGTGAAGAGAGGGGGAGCAGGGTCAGCTGTGACATCACATGGTGCACACATGTCCAGGGTCCGGGTTTTGCTCTCTTTACTTCGGTAGATTGACTACTGTTGTTATTCTGTTCCCATGGCCGTGCTGTAAATATGGCTCTGTGAGACACTGGGTCTCTTCACCTGTACTTACAATGGCATTGGTCGCAGATAGCTTAACTCGGCTGCTAGCAGGCACGTTGTGAAGAATTCAGAGGAGACTTTGTTTTCTTTAAGAACTCTTGTTAAATGCATGTATAACAGTAGGTAAAAAATAGCTTTACCTGAAACAAGGTACAAGTACATGAGCTTCTAATGGAGGATACATGAAGAATGTGAGGGGAAGCGGAACAAGAAAGGAGGGGTTTGCTACAGTCACATGAGAGGGAGACAGGGAGAGAGAAGAGACAAACTCTAGGAAAGTAAACATTACAGTTATATAAAGAACGATATATATGACAACTGTAAGAAGTCCATTATTGTCCATGAATGTCCCAATTCTGGGACAGAACACTCCCCAGCTGAAATCTTTAGATTTCAATAATACTTTTCATGTGATGTCTTCAGGGGATGTTATTGTCGACCTAAAAGAAATACACAGCAAAAAACAATAACAACAACAGTTGTAGTCCAACTTTCAGATGGAGGCCTGAAGTCCTCAACAGCTGGATAATCCGAGTCCAAATGAAACCCAACTTGGGATTGGGGAAGCCACAATATGCAAACACTTCCACCAACCAAACAATCCGCTGAAGAAGTTTCAAAGACCAAACACAGCTGGAGGAATATGGCGGTAGGCTCCCCGCTGTATGTCGTGTCCAGAAGCGATGTCCTTCATGTGATGCCTTCTCCCATGAAGCACTTGGCGGTACACGTCAGATGAATACCAGCCTGCACAACCAGTGACCAACTCAAGAAACATCCAGAGAGATGATGCCTCAGTTTCAACTTTGGAGTCACAGGTATGCGGTGTGTAGAGATGATGGGTTTGGTCTCTCTGTCAGCGACTGATTCGTCAAATTTAAGTGTGCTGCCAGCATTGACAGAACAAGGGTCCTCAGGAGCAAAACTTGGAAATGACAGCCAGGTGTAGTCACGAAGGCTGGGTACAGGCATGAGTCCTGTTTCTGGGTGAGTTGGATGCAAGTCAGTGGAGATGTGGTGCCACTGTCCAGGGGCAACTTCTGTAACCTCCACCACTAGTACAGCAGCACAAAGACTAAGTCTTGGTGCAGCGTAAGCAGGCCTTGAAGCTAGTTGGGTCCTGTCCAGGAAAAATTCATTATGTACCTTGTTGACAGCTTCTGAGGTCTTCAGGTAGGCTACTGCAGCTGTGGTCCTTGTAGATGCATCAGAAAGAATGTGGACTTTTCTTGTGGCGGCTGAAAGAAACCTTAAGGCAGAGCCAGGGAGGAATGAGATGGAATGATCTAAGATCCCTGGAGACGTTTTCCATGATTCTCACCCTTGTGGTTTCTGGGACGGTAGTGGAGTTTTCCAATCCATGTTCTCAGTGGTCAACTGTCTCAACAGAATCTTGCCATGAATGGTGATGGGTGCTATAAACCTGAGAGAATCGTAGACGCTGTTCACAACAGGTAAGACTCCTCGTTCGGCAAAGGGTTTAATGGAGACTGACACCTGGAATGGGAACGTGTCCTGTTTAATGTCCAAGAGCAGACCAAGGCTGTGTTGCTTAAAAGGAGCGTCAGAACCCAGATCAAGACCTTTTAAGCTCGTTATACGGTCCTCAGATGGAAATGCCTTCATTACCTCCTGGATGCTGGACATGGTCTTGTGAGGTCTGAGGTTTGCTGCTAACAACATTTCCTGTGCTTCAGAGAGCAGATCAATTGTCTCTTCAGTTGTGGGTAGAGGTTTAAACACATCATGCACATAGAAGTTCTTCTCCACAGATAGAGGAGATACCAGCCGCCTGTTTTCACTTGAAGAATTGAACGCCGTTGACCCGAGATTGTCATCACAGGATGGGAATGTGTTTATGTTGTTAGGGTTTTCTTGCTGCCACTTACAGTTACTCGGCTGCTCTTTCACCCAGTAATGATGGGGGCATTGTTGACAGTGAGTGTTTTGCAACCATTTGGTGAGACATGAATCTTAAAGTCCTTGCAGATCTCTTCGTCCTTTCCATGCAGACATCACCTATGATAACCCAGCCTAGATCAAAGCATTGAGCAAATGGAGCATCATGTGGTCCGTTGATTTGACGACATACCTTGTGTATCCACAGAAAGTCTCTGCCAAGCAGAATCAGGATGTTCGCGCTGTTGTCAAGAGCTGGAATCTTGTTGGCTATAGTCTTTAGATGAGGGTGATGAAGAGCAGCCTCTGGAGTAGGGATCTCCTCTCTGTTGGATGGTATCTGGTTGCAGTCGACCAAAGTGGGTAGGGGTATCTTCACATTGTTCTCAGGAGGAAATACTATGTGTCCACTGGCTTTTCTCTCAGAGACCTCTATAACACCACTACAGGTGCCCAGAGTGTAGGGATGAGCGTTTCCCTTTAAGTCAAATATATCAAAGAGTTCTGACCTTGCAAGGGATCGGTTGCTCTGATCATCCAGAACGGCGTACATCTTTACAGTTTTCTCTGAATGGTCCTTAGGATTCACGTTCACTAGACATATCTTCGCACAGGACTTGTCACACAGGTCTTCTGTGCAGACTTCTGTACATGAAGCAGATATTGTGGTAGGACTTTCTGGTTGCTCTGCATTCTCCCCGCCATACCTTGTGGTGGGGGAAGGCACAAGCGGAGCAGAGTCAGGTTGGGATGGATGGAGTTCTTGTACGTGGTCCTCACTGTCGCACTCAAAACACTTAATAGAGAAAAGTGTTCAGTAGACGCACAACATCTGTAACATACCCCAAACTTCTTTAGAAGCTCCTTACATTCCTGGAGGGGTTTCTTTCTGAAGCCAATGCACTTCTTTAGGGGATGTGGCATCTTATGAATGGGACACATACGATTAGGATTTTCAATCTTTTCACATACCTTGCTTTTGTCTGGAGCTGGTGAAGGTGTGGGAAGAACATCAGTCTTCTTTGCTGATACTGGACCGCTGTGGTTTCTGTTGCTTGAACGTGGACTTTCATTCTTGGGAGGGAATGAACCAGAGCCACTGGGTCCTTCGTGGAAGAAACTTGGGTCAGTCTTGCACTCTGCAATGTTTTCGATAAACTGACAGAAGTAGGAAAATGGAGGAAAGGAGACTTGGTTTTCCCTTTTGTGTTTTGATCCAAGCATGGCCCACCTATCTTGGATATAGGATAGTAGCTTAGAAGCTATTTGGATTACCAGGTAGCTGAGGCCAGGCAGGTGTGGGTCTGCTTTGGCCGGCTGAAGCTCTAACTTGCACTGTCCTTACCAGATAGTTTTGGAAAATCATTTAGATTCTTGAACAGGGCATTTTCTATGGCTTCAGGACTACCATAGCTTCGTTCTAGTCTCTCCCATAGAGCAGCGAGACCAGCCATTGGATTACTGATGTGGACAGATTTAAGTCTCTTGACCCGCTCTGTGGCTTGTGGCCCAAGCCACCAGATCAGCAGATCTAGCTCTTCAGCAGCGGTGATGCCGAGGTCGCTAATTGCGGTTTTAAAGGTACATTTCCAACCTCTGTAGTTTTTAGGTTGATCATCAAACTTTGTAAGACTAGTCTTAGTTAGATCACGGAGAATCATGTACCTTGCAAAGCCAGACATGACAGCATTCTCTGATTTTGGAAAGACGGTTACTGGTTGGGTAGCATTGTTCATGCAGTCTGTGGTGTTTTGACCTAGGAATGAAAGAAAGTATGGTGCAGCATAGGCATTTCGTCCAGTAAACCTCTTAATGTGCACAGATTCTGCCACACACAGAGCTGGAACTGTGTGGCTGACCGAAATGTGATGACTTGCCTGCATATTGGCCTGCACGTGTGCTTCTGTGTATAGGGTTTGGTGAGGTGCAGGGGCCTAGTGCATTCTGGTGCACGGAGGAGGACCAGGATGAAGGGTTGGCAGTGTGTTGTACTGACCTTGTATGCAAGATGCTGATACACGATCCGTGTCCTGTTGCCTTAGAGGAATGTCTGTGGCATCAGGAATGATTTCTGGAATCAGGGGTGCACTCTTTTGACTTTGTACATAGTCTCTTGTACGCTTAAGGGGGTCTTCAGTATCAAACTCACTTAAACTGATGCTGTCTCCTTGGCTCCCATTTAGAGCTTGTTCCAGGACCTTTAACCTTGCCATGGCTGTGGCGTGTTCACATTCCTTCTCTAGGACCGCTATTTCTGCCTTTTTGCGTACTGCTTCGGATGCTGCACTGGCTTCCATTTCTGCCGTCTTGCGGGCGGCTCCGGCTGCTTCCATTTCCATTTCCGCCATTTTGTAAAAAATAACTTTACCTGAGACAGGGTACAAGCACATGAGCTTCTAATGGAGGATACATGAAGAATGTGAGGGGAGGCGGAACAAGACAGGAGAGGTTTTCTACAGTCACATGAGAGGGAGACAGGGAGAGAGAATGGACAAACTCTAGGAAAGTAAACATTACAGTTATACAATATGACAATATGACAACTTATATGACAACTGTAATAAGTCCATTATTGTCCATGAATGTCCCAATCATGGGACAGAACAGTTGTGCTCCACATCAAGCTTTGCAGGTTGCCCAGTGTGTGACATCATCTCCCTAGGCCTTTTAAGGCCATTAAGTCACACATCTGTGTCTTCAAATTGCTATTGAAGACTCTAATTTTGTGTACTTTACCTCCTGTACACATCGTGCTTACCTTCTTCCATTGCTGTATACTTAATTTCATCCATCCTGCCAGCTGCACCGATGCCCAGAGTTCGTGTACCCATGCGCATGTGGGGCTTAGTGGGTCCACGTCACAAGATGAGCCTTAAATCACTTATTGTGATTGGCGGATCCTGTATTATCAGCTGTGTAAAGAGTTGTCAATTATCATTGTAATCCTGCCTCTGATGATATGGAGAGTGCTGAAAAGTCTTCCTGAAAGGACAGGAAGTATCTTAAAAAAAACAGTGCCCAGTGTGAAAAAAATGCCCCAAAAATTCTAAACATACATTTAACATTAAAACCTGATTTAAACAATTGATCATTTTCTCATGAACTTTGATCTGAGCCATGTGATGCTAAATAGCATTTTTAAGGATAAAATTGTTTGATGGAATGTGCATATTTAAAGTAGCTAATGGTAATTATGAGTCTACTGTAAATGCTCCAGCATCTAACACAGTAACACAGAAGTTTTATTCTATGTATCAGTGTAACAGATAATGAAAAATAAGATGATTATTTTTACACATGTGAAATTCTAATGCATATGGCACCATTTCTTATTTTCCCAGCTCCATATGTATCATATATAAGTAAGGACCCAAATACCCCATGCTCCCTCACTGATGCCCTAGAACACTTCCAAGTGGAGAATCTGGCTGATCTTTTACCTAAAGAAATGAAAGAGGGAGTTCTACCACCTCGAAATATCTCCTATAACATCACTGTTGTGGCAGTTGAAGGTTGCCACTCCTTTGTTATCCTAGACTGGGCCAAACCGAAGAAAGGGGATTTCATTACAGGTAATTAATATTTGCTGGGAAGATGTACAATTAACTGTAAAGCTAGGTGACATAAGGCATGTTAAGATGCATATTTACCTAAAAACAAGTTCAACTTTTTAACTTTCTTAAATGGAATGTTTCACTAGATTTTTGCTATCCCATCTGGGTGCAGATATAGTGCAGGGTCCCTGACCCTGATTCCAGTGATATGTCACTTACTGGGCAGCATGCTGTAGTTTTTGTAAAATCACTGTTTTATCTGCTGCAGATCTAGCAGTTATCTAAATACTGAGCTCTGTACACTCATGTATACACTGTACACAAACGTTCTGCCCATGTGCAGTGTATACAGAAAGCTGCCAATCAGTGGTTGGGGTG
This sequence comes from Phyllobates terribilis, assembly GCF_046119375.1. Lineage (NCBI taxonomy): Eukaryota > Metazoa > Chordata > Amphibia > Anura > Dendrobatidae > Phyllobates > Phyllobates terribilis. The sequence continues at coordinate 914,508,120 of NW_027362763.1, read as the reverse complement.
TGGTTATCAAAGTTCAAGAATATGCTTAACTACCTGGCAACAGGTTTACTAGTCCTCTATTGATAAGCTCCTTCTGATAAAACAGTGATTTTATCCATATTCCTGCAAACAGCCCAGTAAGTGACACATCGCTGGAATCATTAGGTGGCAAAAACCTAATGACAGATTTCTATTAACTTTTTGCATAACTATTTTACTAGTCCAATTTCACAACCATACACACCACAAAACTGTGGGCTATTGTCTCACTTTGCTTTTTGGGCTTGTACCTTCCTTGTATTTTTTGAAACATCCTTTTTGAGAAGGTGGATTTATTTTTAAGAAAATGCAAAAATTAACAAAAATCTATACATTTCACTGTGTAGATCTGTCTTTGCACACCTATTAAAAGGGGGTCTGTCAGTGAGATCGACCCCCTCCCCCGAATGTTATGCAGATCTTTAAAATGCATATACATCAACACCTTTATTTCTTCTATCTATTGCTTCATTCCAGATTAATTACAATTTCATTCATATGCAAATGAGGCATTTATTGCTGTTGTCATTAACAATCCACTGCCCCATGGGTTGCTTCCTAGCCCAGCAGCTGGCTATTTAGTTTGATTGTTAATTCACTTTCTGATCTCCTTGAATGGCTGCTGACTAGTGTTGAGCATTCCGATACTGTAATATCGGGTATCGGCCGATATTCGCGGTATCGGAATTCCGATACTTAATTCCGATACTTTTACAATATCGGATACCGGAATCGGAAGTTCCCATAATGCCTGCGCTCTGCAGTGTCTGTGAAGGATGACAAGTTGGATGGCAGCGCGATCCAGCCTGTCATCAGAATGCCATCCCAGCGGGGGAGAATTCTCCTGATTGTTTAAAAGCCGGCGGGCGGTATAAAGCCTCCGGCTTTTAAACAATCACGCAGCCCCATACTGCTTCCCCGCAGCCTCCCACCCCGATCCTCCGCTCCCCTCGCCACCTCCCATCCCGATCGTAAGTTAGGACCGGGCGGGGAGCGCAGCTCCAAGGAGCGGGGAGTGAAGGACCCGGGCGGGGAAGCCGGCAGTGAAAAGACTTCACCGCCGGCTTTCCCGTTCTGTGCTGCGCTTTCCCGCCGGTTATTTCAAATGAACAGCTGAGGTATCAGGTGATGCCGATCAGCTGTTCATTTGAAGTCGCCGCGTTGCCCTCAGAGGGTTCATGTGAGTTCATGCTTGACTGCATGAACTCACATGAACTTTCCCACGGCCGCACAGGTCAGCCTCACCTCCCAGACCCGTCATGATTAGTGTGTGTGCGGGGTGTGTGTGCGGGGTGTGTGTGCGGGGTGTGTGCGCGATGTTTGTGCGGGTGTGTGCGGTGTCTGTGCGATGTGTGCGGGGTGTGTGTGCGGGGTGTGTGTGCGGGGTGTCTGTGCGATGTGTGCGGGTGTGTGCGGTGTGTGTGCGTGCAGGCAGACATAGGCCGATGTGACACTACTACTCCCATCGGCCTATGTCTGTCCCCCGTCCACTCCTGCCAGCAGGATCAGCTCGATGGGAGCAGTAGTTCCCATCAGACTGATCCTGCTATTTAAATTGCCCTACTGTGTCCCCAATAAATGTTAAATACATGTCATTGGTGGCCAGTGGTTACTAAAAGAAATTAGTTCATACGTTACCTGTCCCCGCCGATCGCCACCTAAAATAAAGTAAAAAATAAAAAACTACACCTATACTCACCAAGACACCTAATTCCCCGAAGCCATCGATCTCCTGTAATAAAATATAAAATAATAAACCACAACCTTATCCTTACCCCTCCGTAGTAGTCCACGAGTGTCCCACGAAGATCTCCAGTTCAGAGCAGCCACATAGAATGTGACCGCTCTGAACCGCTGCCGCCGCTAGAATGACAGCATAAGCGGGTTCACCGGAGTTCAGGCAGCGCTGCTCCGGTTAGCTGCTTTACGGCCCTGCTGTATAGTGAGAAATTCCCACGGTACAGCAGTGCCGTAAAGGAGGTCTCCGGAGCTGCGCTGACTGAATGCACTCCGGTGACCTCAGTCAGTGGCTCCCGCTGCCGGGAGCGGACGTGTTCCCGGCAGCGTGAGCTTACAGCAGCCATGCACAGCTGTCACCATCTCCAGATGTGACAGCTGTGCATGGGAGATCAGCGCAGGAATGTGGACAGGTAACTATTATTTTTAGTAAACTAAGAATTAAATAAAATTGTGTGTTTTATTTCAAATAAATTATTTTTTTCTGGGTGTAGTGTGTGTTTTTTCTTTTTAACACTTTGTAGGTTAGTAATGGGGGTGTCTTATAGACGCCCATCATTACTAACCTGGGCTTCATGGCAGCTGGCGCTGACATGAACCCCACCACTATTACCCCCTGCCACCGCACCAGGGCAACGTGGAAGAGCGAGGCTAAGTGCCAGAGTTGGCGCATCCTATGGATGCGCCATTTCTGGGGCGGCTGACGACTGGTGTTTCTAGCCTGGGAGGGGGCCAATATTCATGGCACCCTTCCTGGGCTATTAATATCAGCCCCCAGCTGTCTGCCTAGCCTTTGCTAGCTATTAAAATAGGGGGGACCCCACGTCATTTTTTTTGGGGGGGTCCCCCATTTTAATAGCTAGTAAAGGCTAGGTATTCAGCTGGGGGCTGATATTAGTAGCCTGGGAAGCTCCGTGGGTTTTACCCCCTTCCCAGGCTTCAAACATCTGCCCCAGCCGTCTGCTTAACCTCCGCTAGAGACTAAAATTATGGGGGATCCCACGCCATTTTTTTTTTAAATAAATCCATTATTTTAACACTAAATGACATTTGAGGAGTTAATAAAGATGCAGTCCCTAAATTATTATTTATTTTTTAATTAATTTTTCCCAAAACTTTTGACGTGGGCTTCGCCATATTTTTGTATGCCAGCCAGGTACAGCATCCAGCTTCTATGAACGCGCCATTTTCCGGGGCGGCTGCGGACTGCAATTTTCAGCGGGGGGCAGAAAGCTTGGGCCTCCCTGCGCTGCAGATTCCATCCCCCAGCTGCCTAGTTGTACCTGGCTGGACACAAAAATAGGGAGAAGCTCCACGTTTTTTTTTTTTTAATTATTTCATGAAATTCATGGAATAATTAAGAAAAAAAGGGCTTCCCTATATTGTTGTGTCCAACCAGGTACAAATAGGCAGCTGGTGGTTGGGGGCAGCCCGTTCCTGCCTGCTGTACCTGGCTGGACCCAAATATAGTGCAAAGCCCCACGTCAATTTTTTTTTAATTATTTCAGGAAATTCATGAAATAATTAAAAAAAAAAAAACGTGGAGCTTCTCCCTATTTTTGTGTCCAGCCAGGTACAACTAGGCAGCTGGGGGATGGAATCTGCAGCGCAGGGAGGCCCAAGCTTTCTGCCCCCCGCTGAAAATTGCAGTCCGCAGCCGCCCCGGAAAATGGCGCGTTCATAGAAGCTGGATGCTGTACCTGGCTGGCATACAAAAATATGGCGAAGCCCACGTCAAAAGTTTTGGGAAAAATTAATTAAAAAATAAATAATAATTTAGGGACTGCATCTTTATTAACTCCTCAAATGTCATTTAGTGTTAAAATAATGGATTTATTTAAAAAAAAATATTTGTGTCCCATTGACTTGCATTGGTTTCCGGTATCGGAATCGGCGATATCCGATACTTTTTGGGTATCGGCCCGATCCAATCCGATACGATATTTCCTGATATCGGAAGGTATCGCTCAACACTACTGCTGACATCACACAGGCAGTAGGAAATCAACCAAGCTAAGGTGGCTGGTGCTGTATAGGAAAACAAGCTTTGGAGGCTGTAGAAGTGTATCAAGGATAACAGCCGGGGTTATTGCGCAGATCCCACCACTGTCACCAGTTTGTCAGGGGACTCAATGCCGCTACCTCCAATCATCAGAATTTGACTGATGAGTAATGGACGAGGCCGCTGCTGCTTCCACTACTAGGCCGGTTGTTGGGGAACTAACAGTGAGCGTATGGTATATACACCTCCGTTTCCAATATATATACCTGGTACGGTTACTGCTAACTCAACAATAACAAAAAGAACTATTAGCTGCCACCACCAATCGTTTATACAGACTGATTGGACACCCTTTACTGGTAGCATATGGCTTCAGGGGTGCGGTTTACAGAGCAAGAGGAACAGAACTATTAAATTCTATACATTTAATCCAGAAAGGTAGGTACTGTTTATAAAAAATATACAAAGATGATATAAAATAGGAACAAAACAATACGGTATATACAATTAAATAGAATAAAAAGGAATAATGAAAGAGAAGTACTAAACCTGATGTTGCAGGAATGGCTCTTATCTTTATGGAGGAAAGCACTCCGATTGGGAAAATGTTAAACTCTCACAGAAAACTATGTCTTCCAGCACCCAATGTCACGCAAGGTGTGGGAAAGACTAAGTGCAACACGAAGGGATGAGGGGAAGGGACCCCAGACACTATGGGGAGTGGAGTCCTCCTAGGCTGATCTGATATCACCCTGTCTCCCCTAACATCCCTATATTGGTTCCTCACCAATCTCAGCACAGGAACCTAAAACCCTGTATTTCCCTAGAGTTAGGCCCTGGCTACGGAAGGGGGAGATGAGCATTAGTCAGTCCCCACTAACAACTAAAGACAACAAGGTAGACAGAGACGGGGGAAAGTAACTTAGACTGAGCCGATTTCAGGGAGAAAGCACACACATCCTCTTAGCACCAGAGAGGAAGTAAGAACAGCATGAGCTCCAAGCTTTCATAAGGAAACATGTCAATATCACCGACACCTTCCTGCTGCAAAGTGGAACTATTTAAACACCCAGGCCAGGGTGTCAATTAGAGCAGGAAGGAGGTAGTCGCTGGGTCCTAGAGTGAAACAGCTAAGAAGGTGTCTGTAATGTCAAACTAAGAGATCTTCTGCAGCCAACTGCAGGGTGACTGTCTGTCACATCTGACACACTCGTGACACCCAAACTCTCATTTTTATTAGATCAAGGTAACACCCACATACCTCCCCTTGGTGAGCTCATATTACAGGCTGGTTGTGGGAAGTGCTAGATCTTTTAGCAGATTATGAGATCCCCAACTTTCAGGATATCTTCGCCTTTGGATGTCTCAGGCGGTAGATATTGTAGTCATGTTTCCTATTGCAATTTTACCTTTCTATAGAGATAAAACATGGCATGAATAGCATTAAGTTAGAGGAGTTAGAATGGCCTTACGGTGATTTGAGCGAATGTGTTATGTTCGTCTCTTTGCTACTACGCTGAAAATATAACTCCCATAAATATTGGATCAATGCAAACCCCAATATTCATCACTGACCACTGTCTCCAAAGTATCTCAGAAAAATCCTTTGAACATAGGAAGCCCCTGTGCTTCTCCGCCTCTAAATAAATGAGTGCTAGTCTGGGTGGCTGGTTCCCAGAACAGATCTCCTGTTGTAATTACTTGATCATGGCCATGGCAGGAGGTTCCTACTTCAATGATGGTTGAAGTGTCAGCTCTCTCTCACTTCCCCAGTTATAATTAGTTTGTCTCTTCCCCAGTTATAATTAATCCCATATTTTTAATGTGAGGGTGATATGTCCCCTCTCCGGAAATGTCTGTATTGATTTACATTTTTCTCTATGACAAAGTGCTTTGTAATACACTTACTGCTTCATTTGCATATGAATCAAAATACTAATTATTTGGGAATGTAGAAACAGATAGAAAATATTATGTCGATTGAGTTACATTTCAAAGACCTGGATGCACGTATATACTGTTTGGAGGGATTTATCTTACTGCCAGATTCCCTTTAAGTAATCAAATTTGAAACACATACATGCCATTCCAAAACATATGCTGTTGTATTAGGCTTTTTGAGGATCATGTATACCCTACCTAGAATATTTTATTCAGTACTTCTTGTCAAGATTTGAATAACTGTGGTTGAAAATGTTGTTAAACGCTAATTATTACCAATGAACGGGTAGTATCTAAGAACTCTCTCTCCTCATACCATGGCGCAGAATGTGGGAGCTGCTAGCAGGAGCAGCACCACCACCACCACTAGCACCAGCCATCTTGTCAATAGTACTACTAATAGCAGGTCACAGTTGTCCTCCTTTTCCTTTTATATATGGCACTCCTCACTGCAGGATGATGTTACCTTTGACAGCGACCCGCTCAGTTTAAGTCAGTAGTCTGCACAGTCCTTCTGCACTATCATACCACTTATTCTGTTATATTGCAGACGTTCAGTTTAGTCAATGATACTATTCTATTCTGCCCCTTAGTCCCCTAAGTCATACCACTCTTTAGACTAAGGAAAACATTTCACAACTATGGCTTTGCATTAGCATATAAAGCAGCATCACCTGCTCATGTGGTAAAAGCAAACTGACCAGAAATATGAGCAAGGATCAAGTTATTCTCTTCCTCCTCATAATAATCTTCTTGGTACACAGGCTGCATCCTCAAGTAGTGCCTGGTCATTGTCATGATCAATAGTCTCATCTACTGCTTTCTATAAGTACTTATCCTTCTCTTCCTCCATTGTGTAATTAGTGAACCATATGTATGGCCTGGAATCATGCTTATGATTTGTGTGGAAACTCAACCCCAATCTGTTCAAGTTCAACACAATCTATGGCATAATACCTGGATTATACTGCCTTTTGCTAAATGATGGCATTTGCTTAGTCTCAATGGAAGTTATCTAGTCGCAAAGTAACACATGCTTACTGCATGACACACATCTTAAAGTTCATCGTGCACAAAATCCAAACCGTTTTTCCAAATAAAAATTCCTGAGAATCTATTACTACATGCTATTATTACTACTACTACCATTACTACATATTACTACTACTATTATTATTATTTTCTTTAACATTTTCCTAATTTTTTGCAAAAATTAGCATTTTCTGTTTTTCAGTTGGTTTAACCGCTTAGCGACAGAGCCAATTATGTCCTTAATGACCAAGCCAAATTTTACAATTCTGACCAGTGTCTCTTTATGAGGTGATAACTCTGGAACTCTTCAACAGATCCTACTGATTCTGAGATTTTTTTTCGTGACATATTGTTCTTCATGATAGTGGTAACATTTCTTTGATATGACTTGCATTTATTTGGGAAAAAAACAGAAATTTGGCCAAAATTTGGAAAATTTTACAATTTTCAAACTCTGAATTCTTATGCCCTTAAATCAGTGAGTTATGTCACACAAAATAGTTCATAAATAACATTTCTGTAGCATCGGCAGGGACGCCGTTCCCCTCACCTCTCCGCTCCGTGCCCGGCGGCTTCCTTCTGCTCTGCTGGCAGCGCGCGCTGCTTCCCGGCCTCTGTGCTTAGGGCGCGCGCTCCCCCTCTCTTGAAGGGGCCGCGCGCGTCGTCCTAAGGAGTCCCCGGCCAATGGCCGGAGGACCTCACCATATATAAGGACCCCGAGCAATGTTGTTGCAAAGCCTTTCAACTCTGCTTCAGCCCTCAGGTCCCGTTACCAGTTACCTGCCAGTCACCTGCCAGATTCCTGCTTGATACCTGCCTGATACCTGCCTGATATCTGCTTACCTGCTTGCAATCCTGTGGTCCGACAGTCTGCCTACCAGCACCTGCCTGTCTGTCTATGGATCAGTCCGTCTGCGGACCAGGAAGTACCTGCCAGATACCTGCCTGATACCTGCCTGCCTGTCCAGAGACTCTTACTCGCTCACCTGGGAGCGCTCACCTGCTACCTGCCTGATAGCCTACCTGGAGGCTTAGCCGTCACTTGCCGTGACCACCTGCCTGTCCAGAGACTCTTACTCACTCACCTGGGAGCGCTCACCTGCTACCTGCCTGCTAGCCTACCTGGAGGCTTAGCCGTCACTTGCTGTGACCACCTGCCAGTCCAGAGACTCTTACTCGCTCACCTGGGAGCGCTCACCTGCTACCTACCTGATAGCCTACCTGGAGGCTTAGCCGTCACTTGCTGTGACCACCTGCCTGTCCAGAGACTCTTGCCCGCTCACCTGGGAGCGTTCACCTCCTACCTGCCTGCTAGCCTACCTGGAGGCTCTGCCATCACTTGCTGTGACCACCTGCCCGTCTAGAGACTGTCCCCGTCACTTGCCGTGACCTCCTGCCCTTCTACCCAGAGACTGTCCCTGTCACTTGCCGTGACTACCTGCCCACCTTCCCTGGGAGCCACCCGCTTCCTTACAAGGACTGCCCCTTTGTATAGTTGCTCAGAGGTTCCACCTCCCAGACCCGTTACAGTTTGCTTGGGCCATGGAACTCGGTGGCACCCAAGCTCCCTCGCTCTCGGACCTATGTCATGAACTTTCCCGTCAGAGGTCCCAACAGGAGTCCATCCTGAGCCACCTGCGTAGTGTTAACTCCCGCCTGGACACACTGACTACCTCTTCGGGACCTGCTTCCAGTCGCACGACTCCTACCCCGGCAGCGCCGCTGCCCATCAATTCCATAGCAACTCTTCCCGGTCCTCGCCTCACCGCCCCGCCTCGTTTTGGCGGAGATCCCAGACAGGCACGGGGCTTCATTAACCTGTGCACTCTGCACTTCGAACTGTTGGCACACCAGTTTTCCACCGACCGAGCCAAAGTAGCCTTCATCATGTCCCATCTCACGGGAGAGGCGCTGGCTTGGTTAAATCCTCTATGGGAGAGAGGAGACCCCCTGGTGTCCAACCTGCTATCCTTTCTCACGACTTTCCGGAAGGTCTTCGACGAACCAGGACGGAGGACCTCATCCGCCTCATCTCTGCTACGCCTCCGCCAAGGAAGTCTCACCGTAGGTCAATATGCCATACGGTTCCGTACCCTTGCTTCGGAGCTTGCCTAGGATAACAACGCCCTGGTGTCTGTCTTTTGGAAGGGTCTGTCCGGCCGTATTAAAGATGAACTCGCTGGTCGGGACATTCCTACCACTCTCGACGACTTAATTACACTTGCCACCCGGATTGACATCCGGTTCCAGGAGCGCACCAAAGAGGCCACCCGTGAGAGGAGGTTTCCACGCCTTGCCCCTACCTTCCAGAGACCCGTCACGTCCTCCGTTACTCCCCCGGCGCACTCACCTGAGCCTATGCAGGTCGACCAGACCAAGATGGTCAAGACCAGTCAAGAATTACGCCGTGCCGAGGGGAGCTGCTTCTACTGTGGCAGTAAGGAGCACCGGATCCGTTCCTGCCCGGAGAGGTCGGGAAACGCCTGTGTCTAGGGTCGCTCAGAGAGGTCGCCCTAGACAGAAATGAACTCTCTCCATCTCTAATGCTGTCGGTCTCTATCATCTGCGGGGAGAACCGTTATTTTGAACTGGCTCAACTTGACTCTGGAGCTGCCGGAAATCTCATTTCTCAGTCCCTGGTAGAGAAATACCGCATTCCCACCAAACCTCTGGCTGTACCCTTATCTGTCGCCGCCGTGGATGGGGGCCTCTTACCTCATCCCATCCAACTCATCACCGAATCCATAACTTTGCAGGTGGGAATGCTGCACTCTGAGAGCATCTTCTTTCATGTTCTGCCTGGACTCTCTCACGCCCTCTTGCTAGGCCTACCTTGGCTCCAGAAACACGCACCCGTGCTTGATTGGCAGACCGGAGAAGTTCTTCGCTGGGGACAGGACTGCCATAAGACTTGTTTAGTTCCCGTTCATCCTGCTCGTCCTTCTCCTACCCCAGCCAATCTACCCGGCCTACCGGTTCCCTATTGGTCTTTTGCGGACGTCTTTAATAAAAGAGAAGCAGAGACATTACCCCCTCATAGACCATACGACTGCCCAATTGACCTGATGCCCGGCGCTACTCCTCCCCGTGGGCGTATTTACCCTTTGTCCGCTGCTGAGACCCGGTCCATGTCTGAATATATTGAGGAGAATCTGGCCCGGGGATTTATCCAGAAATCTACCTCCCCGGCGGGAGCAGGCTTCTTCTTCGTCAAAAAGAAGGACGGCTCACTCCGTCCCTGTATAGACTATAGAGGCCTTAACCAGATCACAGTGAAGAATAAATACCCCCTTCCGCTCATTCCTGAATTATTTGACCGTCTGAGGGGGGGCTAGAATCTTCACCAAGCTGGACCTCCGTGGGGCGTATAATCTGGTCCGTATCCGTCAGGGGGATGAATGGAAGACGGCATTCAACACCTGGGACGGCCACTATGAATCCCTTGTAATGCTGTTCGGTCTCTGTAACGCTCCTGCCGTCTTTCCAGAGTTGGTCAATGACATCTTCCGTGACCTTCTCTACTCCTGCGTGGTGGTGTACCTGGACGACATCTTGGTCTTCTCTCCGGATCTTCTCACTCATCGGAGGGATGTTCGTCAGGTCCTGCTCAGGCTCAGGCAGAACCACCTCTACGCTAAATATGAGAAGTGCCTTTTTGAGCAGACCTCTCTTCCGTTTCTGGGCTACATAATCTCTCAGACCGGCCTACAAATGGACCCTGAGAAACTGTCTGCCATCCAGAAGTGGCCCCGACCAGAGGGGTTGAAGGCTATTTAGCGGTTCCTGGGCTTCGCCAACTACTACCGCCTCTTCATTCCGCACTTCTCTTCCCGGACTGCCCCTATCTCGGCGCTCACCCGTATGGGCGCTAATCCCAGAGAATGGCCCCCCGAAGCAGAGGAGGCCTTCCTTTCCTTAAAACGAGCTTTTTCCTCCGCCCCTGTGCTGCATCGTCCGGACGGCAACAAACAATTCTTTCTAGAAGTCGACGCTTCCTCCTCCGGAGCCGGAGCAGTACTTACCCAAAAGTCGTCTTCCAGAAGAATGGTAACCTGCGGCTTCTTCTCCAAACTCTTCTCCTCTTCTGAGCGCAATTATTCTATAGGAGACCGAGAATTGTTGGCCATTAAGCTGGCACTGGAGGAGTGGCGTTACCTGCTCGAGGGGGCTCTTCACCCGGTAATAATTTACACGGACCACAAGAACTTGGCTTACCTCCAGAGTGCCCAGAGACTTAACCCGCGCCAAGCCCGGTGGTCCTTGTTCTTCGCCCGCTTTAATTTCATTCTTCATTTTCGCCCGGCTGACAAAAACATCAATGCTGATGCTTTATCCCGATCCTTTTTGGTCTCTGATCTTGAGGAGGAGCCTAAACACATCATCGACCCCGCCAAAGTAATGCAGATGGCCCCCGTGAATCTAAATCGTCTTCCACCCGGTAAGACGTTCGTATCTGTTCCTGAGAAGGTTCTACACTGGGGACTCTCGTCCAAGCTAGCTGGCCACGCTGGTCAGAAAAAGACCCTCCAGCTTATTTCCCGGCATTACTGGTGGCCTACCCTGCACAAGGACGTAATAGACTTTGTTTCAGCCTGTGTGTCCTGCGCCCGCAACAAGGTTCCAAGACATCTGCCAGCCGGCCGTCTCCTTCCTCTTCCTGTACCTGCTGCCCCGTGGCAGCATATAGCTATGGACTTTATTACGGACCTCCCTGTCTCTGCCGGTTGTATGGTCATATGGGTGGTCGCTGATCGCTTTTCCAAAATGGCTCATTTTATTCCCCTGCCGGGTCTCCTGTCTGCATCAGAGTTAGCTAAAGACTTTATTCATCATGTCTACCGTCTTCATGGTCTTCCTCTCCACATCGTATCTGACCGAGGGGTTCAGTTCACCTCTCGTTTTTGGCGAGCCATGTGTAAACTGGTGGGGGTCACCTTGGACTTTTCTTCTGCTTATCACCCACAGTCCAATGGCCAAGTAGAACGGATCAACCAAATTTTAACCAGTTACCTCCGGCACTTTGTTAATGCTCACCATTCCGACTGGGTGGATCTTTTACCGTGGGTCGAATTTTCTTACAATAATCACGAGAGCGAATCTTCCTCCAAATCCCCGTTTTTTGTAGTCTTTGGTCAGCATCCTCGGATCCCGTTTCCCGTCTCCGCTTCGGTGGACAATCCGGCTGCGGAATCTCTCGTTAACGAATTTTCCTCCATTTGGGAAATTACCAGATCCGCACTTCTTCAGTCATCCGAGCGGATGAAAAAACAGGCTGACAAAAGATGTCTGGATCCACCACAATTCCGTCCTGGAGATAAGGTCTGGCTCTCGTCCAAATATATCCGGCTCAAGATCCCTTCCTACAAGTTAGGGCCTCGGTTCATCGGCCCACTGGAGGTTATCACTTGCCCGCCTTCCCTGGGAGCCACCCGCTTCCTTACAAGGACTGCCCCTTTGTATAGTTGCTCAGAGGTTCCACCTCCCAGACCCGTTACAATTTCCCACATGTCTACTTTACATCAGCACAATTTTTGCAAAATTTTTTTTTGTTAGGAAGTTACAAGGGTTAAAAGTTGACCAGTAATTTCTCATTTTTCCAACAAAATTTACAAAACCATTTTTTTTAGGGACCACATCACATTTGAAGTGACTTTGCTGGGTCTATATGACAGAAAATATGTAAAAGTGTCATCCTTCTAAAAACTACTCCTCTCAAGGTGCTCAAAACCACATTCAAGAAGTTTATTAAGCCTTCAGATGCTTCACAGGAATTAATGGCATGTGGAAGGAAAAAATAAATATTTAACTTTTTTTTCACAAAAAATGTTATTTAGACCCATTTTTTTTACTTTCACAAGGTTAACAAGTGGTAATAGACCCCAAAATTTGTTGTGCAATTTCTCCTGAGCATTCTGATATCCCATATGTGGGGAAAAACTAATATTTTGACGCATGGGAGCACTCAGAAGGGAAGGAGCGCCATTTGACTTTTTGAATGTAAAATTTGCAGGAATAATTAGTGGATGCCATGTCGCATTTGGAGAGCCCCTGATGTGCCTAAACAGTGGAAACCACCAACAAGTGACCCCATTTTGGACACTAGACCCCTCAAGGAACTTATCTAGATGTGTGGTGAGCACCTTGAATCCCCAAGTGCTTAACAGAAGTTTAGAACGTAGAGCCGTGAAAATCAAAAATCTGACTTTTTCCACAAAATGATCTTTTAGCCCCAATTTTTTTTATTTTTACAAGGGTAAGAAGAGAAAATGGACCCAAAAATTGTTGTGCAATTTCTCCTGAGTACGCCGATACCCCATATGTGGGGAAAAAATACTGTTCGGGCGCACGGCAGGGCTCGGAAGGGAAGGATCACCGTGTGACTTTTTGAATGCAAAATTGGTTGGAATCGAGAGCGGACACCATGTTGCATTTGAAGAACCCCTGATGTTCCTAAACAGTGGAAACCCCCATGTGACCCCATTTTAGAAACTACACCTCTCAAGGATTTTATCAAGTGGTATAGTGAACATTTTGAACTCAGAGGTACGACACAGAATTTGATAACATTAGATCATCATATTAAATATGTTGTCATTAGTGTTGAGCGCAAGTGCTCACTACTTGAGTTTGCATCGGGTACTCGGGTATGCACCGAGTATTGCGGGTGCTCAAGTGAGATGCTAGAGTCCCCGCCATGCATGTTTCACGGCTGTTAGACACCCCTTAAAAAACATGCAGGGATTGCTCATGTATGGCAGGCAATCCCCGGGTGGTTATTTTGGCCTGTATAACAGCTGCAAAACATGTGAGGCGGGGACTCAAGCATCACACTCGATCACCCACAATACTCGGTTTATACCCGAGCACCTGATGCAAACTCAAGTAGTGAGCACTTGCGCTCAACACTGGTCGTCATTAGTGTTGAGCGAATTTGTTTGGCATTTCAAATTTGGGTTCGTGTTTGAGGTTCTGGCTTGTTTGCACCAAAAGTCGGCTCCGCCCGCGAACATCCCTGATTTGCCACGCTGTCAAGCCAATGTTTTGGCGCGAACAAGTCGGAACCCCGAACACGAAACCAAATTTGAAATGCCGAACAAATTCGCTCAACACCAGTTGTTATATCTAGAGATGAGCGTTGTTCTACTCGAACTGTTCGCCAATCTCAAATTCGAGCTGTTTTGGGCGGTGTTCGAGCCGTTCAGCGAACACGAACAATTTGAGAAAAATTCGGCTGTTCGAGGTTATGTTCGATAACTGTTCGTGCACCAAAATCATAACTGGATTTTTTCTCAGTAATGATGAAAATTAATGTTAATACGCAGTTTGAGTGTACAGCGGGGTGGGGGGAGGGGCAGGGGATGGATCTCTGCAGGAACAATGAAGATCTCCATTTTTTTTTCTCTTTCCCGCATTTGCAGTGGGGAGGTGCAATCTGTCAGCCTATCAGCAGCGCACACACGGAGCGAAGTGCTTTTTTTCACACAAGCAAGGGCATGTGTCATTGGCAGTGTATGTCACATGTCCTTGCCCTATAAGACCAAGCCATTTTCCCCGTCGCCACCATTTTCTCACTGCTGCAGCTGCGTGTTAGACGGCACCGCTGTTGCTGTGTGCGCTATACCTTGTTAATTTCAAGCCAATTTTCGCACAAATCTACAGATAGCTTGGGAGTAAGGAATAGTTGTGATTGCAGTCCTTTTAAGGACTAGGTTACAGCATTTCCTACGACTTTTATCAGGCAGGTCTGTGCTCTTAAATAGATAGATTGTGGGAGTAAAGACTAATTGTAATTGGAGTCCTTTTCAGGACTAGGTTACATCAGTTCCTATCAGTTTTTGCCAGGCAGGTCTGTGCCAGTGCTGTGCAAGTTTTTTTCACAGCATTTGGCTGAATCTAGCAAAGCTAATCCTTTTTGGCCTATTGCAGAGTGTGTTAGTCAGTGGAGTAGCCTATCTGTGTTGCAAGATATACCAACTGTGTAAAGAATACCAATTTTTTTACTGCACCTAGTGAAGTAAAATCTTTTGGGCATAGCATCATTCTATTAGTCCATCTATACTGACCTCCATCAGGTTGCAAATTGAATATAATTTTTTTCTGCATCTAGCTCTGAAAAAATATTGGGCTTCTAGCTGTGTGTGGGACTTGTTCTATTAATCCATCTATACAGACCTCCATCAGGTTGCAAACTGAATATATTTTTTTCTGCATCTACCTCTGAAAAAATATTGGGCTTCTAGCTGTGTGTGGGACTTGTTCTATTAATCCATCTATACAGACCTCCATCAGGTTGCAAACTGAATATATTTTTTTCTGCATCTACCTCTGAAAAAATATTGGGCTTCTAGCTGTGTGTGGGACTTGTTCTATTAATCCATCTATACAGACATCCATCAGGTTGCAAACTGAATATATTTTTTTCTGCATCTACCTCTGAAAAAATATTGGGCTTCTAGCTGTGTGTGGGACTTGTTGTATTAGTCCATCTATACTGACCTCCATCAGGTTGCAAACTGAATATATTTTTTTCTGCATCTACCTCTGAAAAAATATTGGGCTTCTAGCTGTGTGTGGGACTTGTTCTATTAATCCATCTATACAGACCTCCATCAGGTTGCAAACTGAATATATTTTTTTCTGCATCTACCTCTGAAAAAATATTGGGCTTCTAGCTGTGTGTGGGACTTGTTCTATTAATCCATCTATACAGACCTCCATCAGATGGCAAACTGAATATATTTTTTTCTGCATCTACCTCTGAAAAAATATTGGGCTTCTAGCTGTGTGTGGGACTTGTTCTATTAATCCATCTATACAGACCTCCATCAGGTTGCAAACTGAATATAATTTTTTTCTGCATCTACCTCTGAAAAAATATTTGGGCTTCTAGCTGTGTGTGGGACTTGTTCTATTAGTCCATCTATACTGACCTCCATAAGGTTGCAAACTGAATATAATTTTTTTCTGCATCTACCTCTGAAAAAATATTTGGGCTTCTAGCTGTGTGTGGGACTTGTTCTATTAGTCCATATATACTGACCTCCATAAGGTTGCAAACTGAATATAATTTTTTTCTGCATCTAGCTCTGAAAAAATATTTGGCCTTCTAGCTGTGTGTGGGACTTGTTCTATTAGTCCATCTATACTGACCTCCATCAGGTTGCAAATTGAATATAATATTTTTCTGCATCTAGCTCTGAAAAAATGTTTGGCGTTCTAGCAGTGTGTGGGACTTGTTCTATTAGTCCATCTATACTGACCTCCATCAGGTTGCAAACTGAATATAATTTTTTTCTGCATCTACCTCTGAAAAAATATTTGGGCTTCTAGCTGTGTGTGGGACTTGTTCTATTAGTCCATCTATACTGACCTCCATAAGGTTGCAAACTGAATATAATTTTTTTCTGCATCTACCTCTGAAAAAATATTTGGCCTTCTAGCTGTGTGTGGGACTTGTTCTATTAGTCCATCTATACTGACCTCCATCAGGTTGCAAATTGAATATAATATTTTTCTGCATCTAGCTCTGAAAAAATGTTTGGCCTTCTAGCAGTGTGTGGGACTTGTTCTATTAGTCCATCTATACTGACCTCCATCAGGTTGCAAACTGAATATATTTTTTTCTGCATCTACCTCTGAAAAAATATTGGGCTTCTAGCTGTGTGTGGGACTTGTTCTATTAATCCATCTATACAGACCTCCATCAGGTTGCAAACTGAATATATTTTTTTCTGCATCTACCTCTGAAAAAATATTGGGCTTCTAGCTGTGTGTGGGACTTGTTCTATTAATCCATCTATACAGACCTCCATCAGGTTGCAAACTGAATATAATTTTTTTCTGCATCTACCTCTGAAAAAATATTTGGGCTTCTAGCTGTGTGTGGGACTTGTTCTATTAGTCCATCTATACTGACCTCCATCAGGTTGCAAATTGAATATAATATTTTTCTGCATCTAGCTCAGAAAAAATGTTTGGCCTTCTAGCAGTGTGTGGGACTTGTTCTATTAGTCCATCTATACTGACCTCCATCAGGTTGCAAACTGAATATATTTTTTTCTGCATCTACCTCTGAAAAAATATTGGGCTTCTAGCTGTGTGTGGGACTTGTTCTATTAATCCATCTATACAGACCTCCATCAGGTTGAAACTGAATATATTTTTTTCTGCATCTACCTCTGAAAAAATATTGGGCTTCTAGCTGTGTGTGGGACTTGTTCTATTAATCCATCTATACAGACCTCCATCAGGTTGCAAACTGAATATAATTTTTTTCTGCATCTACCTCTGAAAAAATATTTGAGCTTCTAGCTGTGTGTGGGACTTGTTCTATTAGTCCATCTATACTGACCTCCATAAGGTTGCAAACTGAATATAATTTTTTTCTGCATCTAGCACTGAAAAAATATTTGGCCTTCTAGCAGTGTGTGGGACTTGTTCTATTAGTCATCTATACTGACCTCCATCAGGTTGCAAATTCAAAATAATTTTTTGTCTGCATCTACCTCTGAAAAAATATTTGGCCTTCTAGCGGTGTGTGGGACTTGTTCTATTAGTCCATCTATACAGACCTCCATCAGGTTGCAAACTGAATATATTTTTTTCTGCATCTACCTCTGAAAAAATATTGGGCTTCTAGCTGTGTGTGGGACTTGTTCTATTAATCCATCTATACAGACCTCCATCAGATGGCAAACTGAATATATTTTTTTCTGCATCTACCTCTGAAAAAATATTGGGCTTCTAGCTGTGTGTGGGACTTGTTCTATTAGTCCATCTATACTGACCTCCATAAGGTTGCAAACTGAATATAATTTTTTTCTGCATCTACCTCTGAAAAAATATTTGGCCTTCTAGCTGTGTGTGGGACTTGTTCTATTAGTCCATCTATACTGACCTCCATCAGGTTGCAAATTGAATATAATATTTTTCTGCATCTAGCTCTGAAAAAATGTTTGGCCTTCTAGCAGTGTGTGGGACTTGTTCTATTAGTCCATCTATACTGACCTCCATCAGGTTGCAAACTGAATATAATTTTTTTCTGCATCTACCTCTGAAAAAATATTTGGGCTTCTAGCTGTGTGTGGGACTTGTTCTATTAGTCCATCTATACTGACCTCCATAAGGTTGCAAACTGAATATAATTTTTTTCTGCATCTACCTCTGAAAAAATATTTGGCCTTCTAGCTGTGTGTGAGACTTGTTCTATTAGTCCATCTATACTGACCTCCATAAGGTTGCAAACTGAATATAATATTTTTCTTCATCTAGCTCTGAAAAAATGTTTGGCCTTCTAGCAGTGTGTGGGACTTGTTCTATTAGTCCATCTATACTGACCTCCATCAGGTTGCAAACTGAATATATTTTTTTCTGCATCTACCTCTGAAAAAATATTGGGCTTCTAGCTGTGTGTGGGACTTGTTCTATTAATCCATCTATACAGACCTCCATCAGGTTGCAAACTGAATATAATTTTTTTCTGCATCTACCTCTGAAAAAATATTTGGGCTTCTAGCTGTGTGTGGGACTTGTTCTATTAGTCCATCTATACTGACCTCCATAAGGTTGCAAACTGAATATAATTTTTTTCTGCATCTAGCACTGAAAAAATATTTGGCCTTCTAGCAGTGTGTGGGACTTGTTCTATTAGTCATCTATACTGACCTCCATCAGGTTGCAAATTCAAAATAATTTTTTGTCTGCATCTACCTCTGAAAAAATATTTGGCCTTCTAGCAGTGTGTGGGACTTGTTCTATTAGTCCATCTATACAGACCTCCATCAGGTTGCAAACTGAATATATTTTTTTCTGCATCTACCTCTGAAAAAATATTGGGCTTCTAGCTGTGTGTGGGACTTGTTCTATTAATCCATCTATACAGACCTCCATCAGATGGCAAACTGAATATATTTTTTTCTGCATCTACCTCTGAAAAAATATTGGGCTTCTAGCTGTGTGTGGGACTTGTTCTATTAATCCATCTATACAGACCTCCATCAGGTTGCAAACTGAATATAATTTTTTTCTGCATCTACCTCTGAAAAAATGTTTGGCCTTCTAGCAGTGTGTGTGACTTGTTCTATTAGTCCATCTATACTGACCTCCATCAGGTTGCAAACTGAATATAATTTTTTTCTGCATCTACCTCTGAAAAAATATTTGGGCTTCTAGCTGTGTGTGGGACTTGTTCTATTAGTCCATCTATACTGACCTCCATAAGGTTGCAAACTGAATATAATTTTTTTCTGCATCTACCTCTGAAAAAATATTTGGCCTTCTAGCTGTGTGTGGGACTTGTTCTATTAGTCCATCTATACTGACCTCCATCAGGTTGCAAATTGAATATAATATTTTTCTGCATCTAGCTCTGAAAAAATGTTTGGCCTTCTAGCAGTGTGTGGGACTTGTTCTATTAGTCCATCTATACTGACCTCCATCAGGTTGCAAACTGAATATATTTTTTTCTGCATCTACCTCTGAAAAAATATTGGGCTTCTAGCTGTGTGTGGGACTTGTTCTATTAATCCATCTATACAGACCTCCATCAGGTTGCAAACTGAATATATTTTTTTCTGCATCTACCTCTGAAAAAATATTGGGCTTCTAGCTGTGTGTGGGACTTGTTCTATTAATCCATCTATACAGACCTCCATCAGGTTGCAAACTGAATATAATTTTTTTCTGCATCTACCTCTGAAAAAATATTTGGGCTTCTAGCTGTGTGTGGGACTTGTTCTATTAGCCCATCTATACTGACCTCCATAAGGTTGCAAACTGAATATAATTTTTTTCTGCATCTAGCACTGAAAAAATATTTGGCCTTCTAGCAGTGTGTGGGACTTGTTCTATTAGTCATCTATACTGACCTCCATCAGGTTGCAAATTCAAAATAATTTTTTGTCTGCATCTACCTCTGAAAAAATATTTGGCCTTCTAGCAGTGTGTGGGTCTCATTGTATTAGGCCATCTATACCAAGCTCCACCAGCTTTTCAATTAATAATAATTTTTCGCTGCATCTAGCCCTGAAAATAATTTTTCTTCCCAATAGTGGTAGCAATAGAAATATGGGGCGCGCTCCTGGCTTACAAAAATATACGCTTCATAACAAAAAACACCAGCTTAGCGCACTGCATTAATAAGATGGCATCATCGTCTCTCCCAGTGCTAGGCCTACTACCCAGGCTAGCATTCCTGTGCCTAAAACACAATGTATGGGTCCGCGCTAGCCACTATGCTGAGGGGTCTAAAGCTGCTGCTAACGCTTTATAACAATTCAATTGGCAGATTTTCACAGAGCTCTTCCACAATGCCCACCCATCGGGACAACAGTTGCCCACCTTCCCTATGGGATCTAGTGGCGAATAGTTGATGCCATTAATCAGAGCGTCAGTTGCCCCGTCGACGTGGCAAGCATACGGTAAGGCATGGGAAGAGTGGACACGACTAGTAGCAGGCAGACGGGTTGACCAATGTGAACAAGCCAGATCACAAGTCACCATAGAATTTCTCCACCAGCTAATGATGAGGGGCATATCAGGGGCGTCAGCGCAGCGGTGTCTGACCGGAGTAGCATTTCACTTCCAACTACTGAATTGGGGAGATGTGACAAAGATTCATCATCAGACAATCCATAAAAGGGTGGAAAAGGGGTCAGCCAAGTCAGGAGTGTAGACGTCCCGTCCCGTGTCACTAAAACTGATTTCTCACATCATATCCCTAACACCATTAACATGACGCTCACAATTTGAAGCAACACTACTGTCTACTGCATTTGTGATCGCCTTCTTCGGGGTGCTATGCATAAGCGAATTAGTCCCTCAATCCAAAATTAGCACCAGTGGAGGCTTATTACACCAGGACGTAGTCATAGCCAATAATGCAATACGTCTACGCATACACAAATCGAAAATGGTTCCAGAGGGCAGGGGCACTTGGGTACTTCTACAACCCACAAACGGTACACTGAGTCGGGTAACAATAGTAAAACCATATCTAACCATCAGATCACAAAGTAATTTGTTCCTATCACACATTGATGGGACGCCATTATCAAGATGCCAGTTCCAAGCTATATTTAATAAATGCATAACATCGGCAGGGAACCACCCCAAAGATTACGGGACACACTCATTCCGCATAGGCGCGGCCACAGAAGCAGCAAGAGCAGGACTGTCAGAAACGGAAGTTCAGAGGATAGAGAGATGGTGATCCACGTGTTTGGCAAGATACATAAGACCGGACTTGTTATCCTAACGTGGTTTGTTTCTTTTACAGGTGACGCTAAGCCAACAGTGTGGGTGATAGGCCACTCGTATATATATTGGGCAGATTAAAGGGCGAAAGTCCACCCAGGCGAGAGGAAATTAGAGTTTCATAACACATATTTCAACTGGAGAGGTATTAGAGGCCTGCTATGGCCACAGGTACTAATGGAGGTAATCAAGGTAGGGAGAGAGGCAAGATGTCTGGTCATCTTAGTTATACAGGCCGGGGGAAACAACCTAGGTCATCACAAGAGCGCATAACTAATGGCAATAATGAAACTAGACACTGAGCGCTTCAGAGAATTTTTCACAAAACTAGCTATAGTATGGTCAGAGATTGTGCCGATAGCGGTATGGCAAGGTGCGCGAGACATCACGGCCATCGAACGGACAAGGCGGGTAATAAATATTCGGATGGCAAAATTTAGAAGAGACAGAGGCGGTGTAGTGGCGGTGTTTATCTCCTTCCGACAACTGGAAGGAGATAAAGCAGGCCTCATACGGCCCGACGGTGTTCACTTAATGGATATTGGACTGGACATATTCCTGTCAGGACTCCAGGACGGAGTGGAACAAGCGTTAAGAGTGATGGGTGGGGGTCAGAGTCCTGCATACGAGTACGCAGGATCCTCCGTGGCCTGGAAATAGAAAGGACATGTTGGAGAGTTACACTTGTTGGCCAAGTTGCCGGAGTGGAGACCCAGGGCATGCTGCAACAAGCTGAATTATTTTAGAAATAAAATGTCTTTCTAATGGAATGAGTATAAAGAGTTAATAAAGCTGTGACCGATCCTCACCCATCCAGTTGTAAGAGTTACATTATTGTATTGTCAAGGAAAGGGGGGCGGTAGGGGGGCTGAGCGTCTGGGTTTGGTTGGGGGTCCCCACAGTCTGCCTAGGCTAGATGCATTTAAAAATTCTTATTAGATACACAGGCGGTGCAGCTTGCTTCGCAGCTGGGCTACTACACCCAAAGTATTGCCTAGGCTAGATGCAGTTAAAAATTCTACGCTGACTAGCAGACACTGAAGATTTGGAGCAGACCTCTGAGTAAACAGCTCTTCAGACTCAATCATTTGTGTTACCCCAAGCCATAGTGTATGTAGTTTCTTACAGTTAAAAGGGGGGGGGGGAGCGACCCAACTCACCTGGAATTGACGATGCCAACGTCACGTAAGACACAGCAAGGGGACTCCAAAAAGAGTTTCCATTTTTTCCCAAAATTGTGGCACAGACACCACTTAACCCTAGAACGCATACCTGGGGCCTCGCAGTCCCGCCCTGTTAATTGTTTTCTATTTTCTGCAAGATTACTTTAGTTAGAATTTTGAAACTCTAGGTATTCTTCATGTATATAGTTGTTTGTCATTTGAGTTTGAGTTATTCAATGTTATTTGCACACGGGCCTAAAAGGCCCCAGGTATATGAAAGTGTAGATTTTTATGGTCATGCGTTCTAGTGTTAAGTGGCATCAATTGCCCCACAGTTGCTTAAAACGGTTGGTGAGGTGATATTACCAAATTCTCAAGCTTTTAGCCTCCCAAGGATAACACAGGATTAGAAAAGTCCTTGCGAATCCATGATTTGTTCATCTTTATGAACGTGAGTCTGTCTACATTCTCAGTGGACAGCCGCGTGCGCTTATCTGTCAGCACACCATCAGCAGCGCTGAACACACGTTCAGAGAGAACACTGGCTGCAGGGCATGACAAGATCTCCAAGGTGTGAGTGGCGAGCTCCGGCCATTTTTCCAGATTGGAATACCAAAATGAGCAAGGGTCCAGTGACACAGTCATGGCTTCGATGTTCACTTGGAGATACTCCTGCACCATCCTCTCTAGGCATTGACTATGTGTCAGACTTCTTGTCTCCTGTGGCCTTGCAAAGGATGGTCTAAAAAAGTGGTGAAACGATTTCACAAAATTGCTGTTACCAGCAGATACTGTGTTACTGTTACGGTTTGAGTGATGAAGACTCGACAGTCCCATGGTTGGCAAGTTAGAACTGTGAGATTCACTTCGTGCACCACTGGTGTTTTGTGGAAAAGCACATGTAAGATTCTGCAACAGCGTCTGCAGATACTCCTGCATGCGTCAATCCCTTTTTATGGCAGGAATTATTTCGGCAAATTTACTTTTGTACCGGGGATCTAAGAGTGTGGCAACCCAGTAGTCGAGATTACTTCGAATTCTGCAATCTGAGGGTCATGTTGCAGGTAGTGCAGCAAGAAGGCACTCATGTGTCTTGCGCATGCAGGAGGACCAAGTCCTTGTTGTGTTGGTAGCGAGTTAAGAATCATGCTTCCTTCCTCTGCCCTCTCCCCCCAACCTCGCACAACAGAAATGTGATCAAGGTCTCCCTCATCTGATGAGTCTTCCATGCCCATCGCCAGTTCATCCTCCACTTCTTCCTCGGCTCCTGCACCTTCCTCAACAGTTTGGCTGCTACCATGCGCCCTGTTTAATCCCTCTCCCCCACCCTCCCATGCCTGCCTCCTTGGTGCTGCCAACCGTCTGGACCTTGGAGATGTTATCCCTTCCGCATACGACTCCTCCTCTACTTCCTCCACCTCCTCTTGTCTGACCACCTGACTCTGAATTCTGTTTAATGTGTGCTCCAGCATGTAAATCACCGGAATAGTTATGCTGATAATGGCATCGTCGTCAGCACTAAACATCTTCGTCGCCATTTCAAAACTGTGCAGAAAGGTGTGTGGCGCCCCTGAGGGTGCAGTCACCACAGAGTTACTGCATCTCACCCAGAGGTGTGGTATCTCACCCTCAGGTAAGGAAGGCGTATGGCTCGGGACCCTAACACCTGCATCCAACACATACCCGCAGTGGGGTTAGGGCGAGATTGCTCCTAAGGGAGAGCACAGTCCCAGGTCCCTAGCTGGTGGGAGGATCCTATGTAGTGGGTGCTTAGGGGAGCAGCTTAGGGGAGCACATGACAGGGAGAGTATAAATAGGAAGCCATCTTAGAAAGAGCAAGCCAGTCAGAGGAGGAAAAGTGACAGGAGCAGAGGCTCGGAATGAGCTCTGCTCCGGAGGCGGGCCTAGCCTGGGAGGCCCAGGACTGAAGGAGAGAAGAGAGGAGTGGGAGCAGGAAGGCTCCAGGAACCGAAGGGACCCTAGGGCTACGGGCCGTGCAGAAGGCCACCTGTACTCCCGCTGCTACCAGGAGGTAGAGGGGGCAGGCCAGATAAGGGGAACCGGTCCCTCAACTAGAGGAGAAACAGCAAGGCTCAACTAGAAACCGGAGGCTGCAGCATTTCATGTACTGCAGGCAAAAGTCCACACCAGTCTCACTAAGAAGGTAGCCACATAGGACCCAGGGGACGGAACACAAGTCGCCTGCCAAGGCCCGAGGATACCGGATAGAAGTGTCACTGGGTGTGAAGTGCAGGGAGAAGGCCAGAGAAAGGACACACAGAAGGGGGTCCTGCTAAGTACTCCGGAGCTATCTGGGGGTGGACTGAGCCCCTCACTGAGTACGCACAGCACGACGGGTGAGATAGCTCTGGTACCTGTAATCTGGACTGCAACAACTGTGAGTAAAGATCTTGGGACTGCATCACACGGACTCTGTGTTCATTACTGACTCCCTGCACTACAACCACCATCATCCACCCACACTGCCCTGAAGCTACACTCTTCCTGTGGTGAGTAATAATACCATTGCAGCAAAACCACCAGCTTCAGAGGACTGTTCCGCAGTGGCGGCCCCTTTGGCCGCACTCCACAGGTGGCGTAGTCGGACATTATAAAATCCATATATACAAATTACCGTTGGATTGACCGCCCTGGGTCACGGACCGGGTCACCGCCACAGTGACTACAACCCCCAGCGTCTACCGGCCCGGCTCCGGGTACCCCACGGCCCAGGGGGCGCGTCAACTTCATAGGTCCCTGATCTGAGACCACTCCTGCTGTGTGATTTGCCCCACCTCTGGATCTCGTTGGCCCAGGCTATACGTCAGAAACTATTGCACCAGGGCTTGTCGGTGCTGCCACAGTCGCTGCAACATGTGCAGAGTTGAATTCCACCGTGTCGGCACATCGCATTTCAGCCGGTGAACTGGCAGGCCCAACGACTTCTGTAGAGATGTAAGTCGTTGAGCTGCGGGATGCGAACGGCGGAAGTGAGCACACAGCGACCGTGCCCTCTGCAGAAGGCCATCTAGTCCGGGATAGTGGGCTAAAAATTTATGGACAACCAGGTTCAACACGTGAGCCATACAAGGCACGTGTGTAACATTGCCCCAGCGAAGGGCCGCACCCAGGTTTGCAGCATTGTCGCACACGGCCTTCCCTGGTTGCAGGTCCAGTGGAGACAACCATTCATGAAACTGGGTCTCCAGAGCTGACCACAAGTCCTCAGCTGTGTGACTCACATTTCCCAGACATTTCAAAGTAAACACTGATGCCGTTGAGCCCTGCTGCCAGCATAGTAAGGAGGTGCGCAGTTAGAAAGCAGGTGGCATTACCAGACAGGCTTTGGGTGCAGGTGGAGGACCGAGAGGAGGTTGAGGAGGCAGAAGCAGTGGAGGAACTTCTAGATAAAGAGGATTGACGTACAACTCGCGGGGACGGCAAGACTTGGACAGCAGCCCCTTGTCCTGCTGTCACCATAGTTACCCAGTGCCCTGTCAGCGACATGTAACGCCCCTGTCCATGCCTACTCGTCCAAGTGTCTGTGGTGAAATGCACCCTGTCACACACAGAGTTTCTCAAAGAAGCGGTGATGTTGTGTGCGACATGCTGGTGGAGCGCAGGCACACCTTTCTTTGAGAAGTAGTGCCGACTGGGCATCTGGTACTGGGGCACTGCGACGGACATAAGGTCTCAAAAATCCACTGTGTCCTCCAGGCGGAAAAGCAGCATTTCTGTAGCCAACAGCTTGCAGATGGTGAAATTCAACCTCTTAGCTTTCTCATGGCTAGGAGGAAATGGTCTTTTACTTGTCCACATCTGAGGGACCGAGGGCTGGCTGCTGTGCTTTGACGGGGTTGAGTAGGGTGTCCCTGGCAAACTGCCGGTCTGTGAGGAAGATGCAGGCGGACATGTTAGGTTGCCTTGATCCAAAGGTGGTGCTCTCGATGTCAGAGAGCTCTCAACACCAGCAGGTGTATCCACTTCCCAATGAACTGACGACCTGCCAATCACACTGGCTGTTGCAGGTAAAGAGGTGGCAGGTCTGCGTCCAAAAACATGTGTGACTGCTGTCCCCCCAGTCACAGAGGATGAAGAGGCCGCGGATGCACAAGATGGGGCAGACGGTGGATGGCCCAGCCTGCTAGGCCGCATTGTAGCACAGTGAGCTTCCCACTGCAACTTATGCTTCATATCCATGTGACGGTACATGCATGAAGTACTCAAACTATGGATTTTTTGGCCTCTACTTAGCTTTTGGTGACAAATATTACAGATAACACGAGTTGGGTCATCCTTATCGATCTGAATAAATGCCCAGGCTATGCAAGGCTTAGAGCCCATGCGACCTGAAGAGCCACTACGACTTGTGGTCAGAGGCGGAGTTGTGGTTGAGGATGCAGTTGTTGACGTGCTTCCAGTACTCCGTCTCTGTCCAGGAAGGCGCAACCTAACCTCGTCGTCAATAGCATCTGTGACGCCCCGCTGCGCTTGGTATCACAGATCCTAGAAGAGTGTATTGATGGAATCCTCCACAAGAGGCCCCCATAAACATTCACACATCTCCACCTTCCACCTCAGACCAGCAGAGGGAGCCCGTTAGGGATATAAATAGGGAAGGTGGAGCTAGGCAGTTCAGTTCCTCTGAAGAGTTCCTGCAGTAGAGAAGCCTAAGAGAGGTCAGTCTGCAGTGGAGCTCAGTCTAGTCTAGAGAACTCAGTTAATAGTTCAGCAGTGGAGCACGAGGCTCCTGCTAGCTAGATTCAGGGAGCCCAGATAGAGCTTAAGGTGTGCCGGCGTCATAAGATCGGTGAAGCGCGGCAAGCTGCCGTTAGTGTGTATAGCCTATTGAGGGCCCGAGTAGGCCGAAGGCGAGTGGCGAGTTAGTACATAAGGGGCAGAGGAGCTTAACCAGCTCACCCCGAAGCATTTACCGGACACCGGATCCGAGATTACCGGGATCTCTATGACCCAGTAAGGCATAACCGGAATCCCTGGAGAACTACAAGTCCCAGGATCGCTAAGGTGCTGATACGTAACAGAGCAGGAGACGCTTAGGCCCCGCATACTGGGAGCGTGAACTTCAAGAGAAGGCCCTACCACAAGGTCAGCCAGCGCAGGACAGAGACAAAGTTAGGCCTAGCTCCAGGCAGGTCAGAAACTTACTGCGCAGAGGCAAGAAACAGGAGGCCCTACACCCGCTCATTGGGGAGGATCCTGATATGCACCCTTCACCCTACAGTGCTCCAGGATGTGCCTGAATTTCCTCCAGTAAAAGGTACTGAAGTGACTACCGTGTCCGTTTCCGTTCTTGCTCTGACCCAGCTGGGTCTCGCCTGTCCTGCATTCCCCCTGCATACGCTGCCCTGAGACCTAGCTCCACCTGTGGGGAGCTATACCATCGAGCTGCCTTATCACGGGCCTCAGTGGACTGCTGCAGCACTGGTGCTTCTCACCAGATACCACAGGTGGTGTCACAAACTCTTATAAAATTAACAATTATCCACCCATTTAAAGAGTGACCCCAGGGTACGGGCCAGGGAGCCGACCACCGCGACATCCCAAAGGCCAGGCAAAGGCCCGGGTGACCTCATCGACTGGCTGACTGTGGGTTGACAGTAAGTGGGATTTCCAACCTTGTCATCATCACCCTGTGTGTTATCACACCCGTCGTCCTCAAAGCCAACCTCTTCCTGCCCTGACCGAAAAGTCAAGTTGTCGCTCCAATCAGGTATGTGAGTCTCATCATCGTCTTCATCATTGTCTCCACCAACAGGAGTTACAGTTTGGGAACGAGGGTCTACATTATGCTCAGAACCTTCTTCATCTGGTCCTGGATCCGACTTATAAAGATTCTGGGCATCAGTGCAGATCATTTCCTCGTCTGGATTAACAGAAGCTCTGGAGCAGACCTCCGTTTCCCAGGCTATAGTATGAGTAAACAGCTGTGCAGACTCAACCATCTGTGTTACCCCATACTCAGACGGGCAGCTGGAGACTTGGGAGCTGTGAGGAAGCAAGTGCGATTGGGGTGACACCTCTGAGGACTGGAGTATTTGTGATGTTGAAGTTGAGGTGGAGGAGAGCCCACTTGAAGGAGCACTTGATATCCGCTGAAGCACCTGCTGTTTTTGTGCCTCATCTGGAATTTGTAGCGATGGGCGTGTCCGTAACAAAGGGATCGTATCACATTGTCCACGAAAAGAAGTCGACATGTTAGTTTGGCTGGAAGATGGTCTTTCTTCTGCAGATGTTACTCCCCCCCCACCGCGGGGGGCTCGACCCACCAGCGGACAGGCACCAGTATTAGGAGAGGGGGGCTGGCCGTCAGGGTCCACCGCGGCTCTGGCACAAACCCGGCGACACGGAGGTGGCACGGGCAGGAACGGACTGGCCGTGTCGGCTTCTCACTTTTTGGATTTTAGAAGGGCATGAGATGCCTATATCTGTGTCTCCCCCTCCTTTTACTCCTCCACCTCTTTTATTTTCGCATGACTATATGTACTTGTCACTTTTCCATGTGTTAGTTATGTCTTCTGAGCAGTTTGTCAGCTTTTGGACACCTTTGAAGGTGTTTTCTATGTGTTTCTATGTGTTTTTGTTTGCCTGCCATTGGTTTTAACGGTGTTCGAAGGTGTTCGACGAACAGTTCGACGAACAGTTCGGCGAACACACGGGTGTTCGACGAACCGAACCGAACTCGAACACTACGGGGGTGGCTCAACACTAGTTATATCATCTTTATTTTTTTTTACTTTTTTGTTGTCGGGTACCAGCTGGCAGATCTCGGTGTCGCACCACCATTTTTTTTTTTACAGGAAGATGACGGAGAGCCGGGGGATGAATCAGGAGATCGGGGGACAGTGGAGCTACCGGGTGGGCTCGGAGGGCATCATTTTTCTCTCCTCTGACATGTATATCATATCAGAGGAGAGAGAAATCATTGTAACCGCTGGCACACTTTTTTTTCTTTCGTGATTAGCGTTATTCACTGAATAACGGTGATCATGTGATCGGGGACCGGAAAACCGACCCTGATCATGTTCTCCAGGGTCTCAGCTACCCACTGTAACACTATTTCAAGTGTTTATTTCTGTTAATGTTGATGATTATGGCTTTCAGTCAATAAAAGCACAAAAGTCATTATCTCGGTAAATTAGAATAATTAAAAACACCTGCAAAGGCTTCCGATGCATTTAGTTCCCTTAGTCTGTTTCAGTAGGCTCCACAATCATGGGTAAGTCTGCTGACTTGACAGATGTCCAGAAGGCAGTCATTGACACACTTCACAAGGAGGGTAAGCCACAAAAGTCATTGCTAAAGAAGCTGGGTGTTCACAGAGTGCTGTATCCAAGCATATTAATGGAAAGTTGAATGGAAGGAAAAAGTGTGGTAGAAAAAGGTGCACAAGCAACCGGGATAACCGCAACCTTGAAAGGATTCTTAAGAAAACGTCATTCAAAAATTTGGGGGAGATTCACAAGGAGTGAACTGCTGCTGGAGTCATTGCTTCAAGAGCCACCACACAGACTTATCCAGGACATGGGCTGCAAGTGTCGTATTCCTTGTGTCAAGCCATTCATGACCAATAGACAATGCCAGAAGCGTCTTACCAAGGCCAAGGAGAAAAAGTCCTGGACTGTTGCTCAGTGGTCCAAGGTGTTGTTTTCAGATGAAAGTAAATTTTGAATTTCATTTGGAAATCAAGGTCCCAGAGTCTGGAGAAAGAGTGGAGAGGCACACAATCCAAGCTGCTTGAGGTCTAGTGTGAAGTTTCCACAATCGGTGATGGTTTGGGGAGCATTGTCATCTGGTGGTGTAGGTCCACTGTGTTTTATCAAGACCAAAGTCAGCGCAGCCATCTACCGGGAAATTTTAGAGCACTTCATGCTTCCATCTGCTGACAAGTTTTTTGGAGATGGAAATTTCATTCTCCAGCAGGACTTGGCACCTGTCCACACTGCCAAAAGTACCAATACCTGGTTTAAAAACAACAGTATCACTGTACTTGATTGACCAGCAAACTCACCTGACCTTAACCTCATAGAGAACCTATGGGGTATTGTCAAGAGAAAGATGAGAGACACCAGACCCAACAATGCAGACGAGCTGAAAGCTGCATTCAAAGCAACCTAGGCTTCCATAACACCTCAGCAGTGCCACAGGCTGATCGCCTCCATGCCACGCCGCATTGATGCAGTAATTGATGCAAAAGGAGCTCCGACTAAGTATTGAATGCATTTACTGAACATTAGTGTTGAGCGAACATGCTCGACACTGCTCGGTACTCGCCCGAGCATCACGCTACTCGGGATGTTCGGCGAGCACCGAGCATTTCCGGGGTTACTTGGGCGGGAGCTCGGGTCTCCGCCCTGCATGTTTGGCACTCTTTACAGAGCCAATGAACATGCAGGGATTGCCAGCCAGTCACTGTAATGCCGCAGCCATGTTGTTTGTGGGCATTACAGTGATTGGCTGGCCGCACAGCGTCACCTCGAGTATTTAAAACCGGGCGCCGCCATCTTGGACACAGTCGCTCCGGATCTGACAGTGTAGGGACAGCGCTGCTGATTTAGGGAGAGATATTTCCTGCAAAATAGTTAGTGTAGGGTCTGTAAAGGCTGCCAGATCAAACAAACAGTCCTTCTCAGGACTAATATCCATCCCAGGTATATCAGGCAGGCAGGCAGGCTGTATAGGAGACGCAGTGGTTATACCAGCAAACGAAGCATTACAGTCCTGTGTGCTGCTCCTGTTGCTGAAATTGCTGGACTTAGTTCCAGGTCCCGGGGGCCAGGAAAAATCCTTTTTTTTAATCTAAATCCTTTTTTTTTTTCCTCCTTCACAATGTACAAATACCCATCTTATTAACCTTTTGGTGCCTCCCCCCCCCCCCAAAAAAAACATTGTGCCTCTGATTTTTCAGACACAAATATATCTGTTGAAAATAGTCTGGTGTAGGCCAGAGAAATAGAAGTGTGGTTTTGCAGTTCTATGGGCCATTTGTATCTAAAAAAAAACTGTTTGAGTGTGTCACTCACTGTTCAGCCGCAAATATATATATATTTAAAAAGCCTGGTATACACCAGTAAATTATTACTGTGGTTTTGATGTTCCACGGTAAAACATCTCTATTATCCTGTTTTTGGCATTTTTTGCTGTATAAAAATAATAAGTGTCTCCCTGATTTTTCAGACACAAATATATCTGTTGAAAATAGTCTGGTGTTGGCCAGAGAGACAGAAGTGTGCTTTTGCTGTTCCACTGTAAAAAATCTCTATTATCCTGCTTTTTGCATTTTTTGCTGTAAAAAAAAAAAAATAGTGTCTCCCTGATTTTTCAGACACAAATATATCTGTTGAAAATAGTCTGGTGTAGGCCCGAGAAATACAAGTGTGGTTTTGCAGTTCCACGGTACAAACCTCTGTATTATCCACTTTTGGGCCATTTGTATCTAAAAAAAACAGTTTGAGTGTGTTGCTCACTGTTCAGCTGCAAATATATGTATATTTTAAAAAGCCTGGTATACACCAGTAAATTATTACTGTGGTTTTGATGTTCCACGGTAAAACATCTCTATTATCCTGTTTTTGGCATTTTTTGCTGTATAAAAATAATAATAGTGTCTCCCTGATTTTTCAGACACAAATATATCTGTTGAAAATAGTCTGGTGTAGGCCAGAGAGACAGAAGTGTGCTTTTGCTGTTCCACGGTAAAAAATCTCTATTATCCTGCTTTTTGCATTTTTTGCTGTAAAAAAAAAAAAAAAATAGTGTCTCCCTGATTTTTCAGACACAAATATATCTGTTGAAAATAGTCTGGTGTAGGCCCGAGAAATACAAGTGTGGTTTTGCAGTTCCACGGTACAAACCTCTGTATTATCCACTTTTGGGCCATTTGTATCTAAAAAAAACAGTTTGAGTGTGTCGCTCACTGTTCAGCCGCAAATATATATATATTTTCAAAAGCCTGGTATACACCAATAAATTATTACTGTGGTTTTGATGTTCCACGGTAAAACATCTCTATTATCCTGTTTTTGGCATTTTTTGCTGTATAAAAATAATAATAGTGTCTCCCTGATTTTTCAGACACAAATATATCTGTTGAAAATAGTCTGGTGTAGGCCAGAGAGACAGAAGTGTGCTTTTGCTGTTCCACGGTAAAAAATCTCTATTATCCTGCTTTTTGCATTTTTTGCTGTAAAAATAAAAAAAAATAGTGTCTCCCTGATTTTTCAGACACAAATATATCTGTTGAAAATAGTCTGGTGTAGGCCAGAGAGACAGAAGTGTGCTTTTGCTGTTCCACGGTAAAAAATCTCTATTATCCTGCTTTTTGCATTTTTTGCTGTTAAAAAAAATAAATAAATAGTGTCTCCCTGATTTTTCAGACACAAATATATCTGTTGAAAATAGTCTGGTGTAGGCCAGAGAGACAGAAGTGTGCTTTTGCTGTTCCACGGTAAAAAATCTCTATTATCCTGCTTTTTGCATTTTTTGCTGTAAAAAAAAAAAAAAAAATAGTGTCTCCCTGATTTTTCAGACACAAATATATCTGTTGAAAATAGTGTGGTGTAGGCCCGAGAAATACAAGTGTGGTTTTGCAGTTCCACGGTACAAACCTCTGTATTATCCACTTTTGGGCCATTTGTATCTAAAAAAAACAGTTTGAGTGTGTCGCTCACTGTTCAGCCGCAAATATATATATATTTTAAAAAGCCTGGTATAAATTATAACTGTGGTTTTGCTGTTCCATGGTAAAAAATCTCTATTATTCAGGTTTTGGTAGTTTTTTCCGTAAAGAAAAACAGTAGTGTCTCCTGACTGTTGTGACACAAAAATATATCTGTTGAAAATAGTCTTGTGTAGGCCCGACATCCCAGTGTGGTTTCGCAGTTCCACGGGTCAAATCGCTGTACTATCCAGTTTTGGGCCTTTGGTATCTAAAAAAAAAGCAGTTTGAGTGTGTCGCTCACTGTTCAGCCGCAAATATCTCTATTTAAAAAAGTGTGGTATACCCCAGTAAACAATAACTGTGGTTTTCCTCTTCCACGGTTCTAATCTACTCTTTATTACCCTTTTTCCATTGATAGTGCAAGTGTAAGCTATTTTACTTCATTTACAATGGGCAAGGCGCGTGGCAAGGGATGTGGAAGTGGACGTTCTGGTGATGGTTCGTGCAGAGGACGGGGCTGTGGCCAAGGTGAAAATGTGCCACAACCAACAGCCACATCTTCTCGCTCCCACTTCTTGACCGAATTACTAGGGAAGCACAGAACAACACCAGTATTGAGAACTGATCAGTGTGAACAGGTTATTAATTGGATAGCAGACAATACTTCCAGTTACCTGGGCACCACCACCTCCGGTCTGTCTTCCACACGGTCAACTCTTAGTAGCCGTGAGTCTCGACCGCATACTCCTCCTCACCCTGATGCTCCTTCCTCCCACCATGCCGAGTGTCGTCAGACAGCAAGTGATCCCACACTTGGACACTCTGAAGAGCTGTTCACTGGTCCATTTCCATATTTGGGCCCCTCGCCTGATACGCTTGAAGCGGTGGAAGAGGAGATCCCATGTTGCGATGCCCAAATATTTGAACAGCCACGGCCACAGGAAGTCGACGTTGGCAATCTGTCACAAGAGGTGGACGATGACGAGACACAATTGCCAGGAAGTGAGGAGGAGGATCGTGGTGCACAAGTGGAAGAGGAGGAGGTAGTGGATGATCTATTAACTGACCCAACGTGGAAGGAGGACATGCAGAGTGAGGCCAGCAGCACACAGGGGGAGAGAGGCAGAGTACCCCAACAGGCAGGAAGAAGCAGTGTGGTGGCCGCAGACAGAAGGCAGGCAACCGTTCCCCGTAACACCAACACGAGGGACGTTGCCAGTACAAGCGGTAGGTCTTCCAGAGTCTGGAATTTTTTTAAAGACTCTGCTGATAACCCCAAAAAAGCCATATGTTTCACCTGCCATGCCAGCATCAGCAGGGGTGACAAAACTACCAGCCTGACCACCACCAGCATGATCAGGCACATGGCAGCAAAGCACCCGACTTTGTGGGGCGAAACCTAGGGTCCACGACCAGTGTCAGCGGGTGTCACCACTGCTTCTTCCACTGTTGTGCGTGCAATAGAACCCCCTGTTGTGTGTGCAAGGCAATCCCCTGTCCATACTGCATGTAAAGATGCCCCCTCCTCTCAGTCTTCACTTGTTATGGCAGTTTCTCAAGAAACAGCATCAACGTCCACGTCTACGTCCCACCGCAGCGTTCAATTGTCCATATCCCAGACCTTTGAACGAAAGCGGAAATTCACAGCTAACGCCCCACAGGCCACAGTCCTAAATTCGCACATTTCACGACTGCTTGCATTGGAAATGCTGCCTTTTAGGCTGGTGGAGACGGAATCCTTCCGCAATCTTATGGCGGTGGCCGTCCCTCGGTACTCGGTCCCCAGCCGACACTATTTTGCTCGGTGTGCCATCCCCGCACTACACAAGCACGTGTCCCAAAGCATCTGCCGTGCCCTCAACAACGCAGTTACTGGGAGAGTCCACCTGACAACGGACACGTGGACAAGTGCTTGTGGCCAGGGATGGTACATCTCTCTGACGGCACACTGGGTAAACATAGTGGAAGCCGGGACCCAGTCGGACCTTGGGACGGAACACATCCTCCCCACACCGAGGATTGTGGGCCCTATGTCAGTCAGAGTTGCCCCCACAGTGTACAGCTCCTGCGCATCCTCCTCCTCCTCCTCATGTTCAGCCTCCATCTCAGATATCACCACATCAGTTACAAGCTGGAAGCATTGCAGTACTGCCTCCGCCAAGCGGCAACAGGCTGTGCTGAAACTCATAAGCTTAGGTGATAAACCTCACACTGCTTGTGAGTTGTGGACAGCTGTGAAAGAGCAGGCAGATCTGTGGCTGAGACCGCTGAACCTACATCCCGGCATGGTCGTGTGTGACAATGGCCGTAACCTGGTGGCGGCTCTGAGGCGAGGTGAGATCACACACGTACCATGCCTGGCTCATGTGCTTAACCTCGTGGTTCAGTGGTTTCTTAAATCGTACCCCAAGTTGCCAGATCTGCTCGTGAAAGTACGCCGCCTGTCAGCTCATTTTCACAAGTCGGCTACAGCTTCCACCGCCCTTGCTGTGTTGCAGCAGCGTTTGCAGCTTCCGGCACACCGACTGGTGTGTGAAGTCCCCACACGTTGGAACTCTACCCTCCACATGTTGCAAAGGATTTGTGAGCGGAAGAGAGCAGTTGTGGAGTACCAGCTGCAACAAGGCCGTCGATATTCAGGTCAGACTCCACACATAAGACCTCAGGAGTGGACCTGGATGTCTGACATATGTACCATCCTGACAAACTTTGAGGAGGCCACCAAGATGGTGAGTGGCGATGACGCCATCATTAGTGTCAGCATCCCACTTGTCTGTCTTTTGCAACGCTCTCTGCAGAGAATTAAAGAGGAGGCATTGCAGCCAGAGTATGATGAGATGGATCAAGAAGCCGTAGCGGGCGATTACACACAGCCCAGCCTCATCTCATCCCAACGTGCATTGGGGGACAATGAGGGAGAGGAGGAGGAGGAGGAGGAGGAGGAAGAACAGGAGCTGCTATCATGCGTTGTAGACGGTAGTACCTGTACAAGTGTCATACCGTCGGTTCAGCGTGGGTGGCCTGAGGACAGGGGGAGGAGGAAGAGGAGGAGGAGGAGAGCATGGTCAGGACACGGAAATCTTGCCCGTTACCAGTCTGGCACGCATGGCTGACTTTATGTTACGCTGCCTTAACCGTGACCCTCGCGTTGTCAAAATGTTGGGTGACAGTCATTACTGGTTGGTGACACTTGTAGACCCCCACTACAAGGAGAACTTTCACTCTTTTATTCCTGAGGTGGAGAGGTCTACAAAAATGGGGCAATACCAGAAGGCCCTTGCTGCAGAACTCTTAAAAAAATTCCCATCTGAACACGCTAGCGGCAGAGGTCACAGTTCGTTGCCCAACCAAGGCGTACAGGCGAGAGAGATGCAACTCCAATCCAGCAGAGGCAGGGGAACACTGTCAACGTTCTGGGGCAGTTTTCTGACACCCGCCCAGCTTACAGGCCCTGAGGCGCGGGGTACTCTCACAAGGAGTGGAAAGTTTCAAAAGATGGTGAGGGAGTACCTAGCCGATCGTACCAGCATCCTCCGTGATTCCTCTGTGCCATTTAATTATTGGGTATCCAAGCTGAACACTTGGAATGAACTCGCTCTGTACGCCTTGGAGGTCCTGGCCTGCCCTGCCGCTAGCGTGTTATCGGAGCGTGTTTTTAGTGCCGCTGGGGGAATTATAACTGATAAGCGCACTCGCCTGTCAACTGACAATGCTGACAAGCTGACCCTTATCAAAATGAACAAGGGCTGGATTGGGCCAGACTTCTCATCACCACCAAATGACAGCAGAGTAACATAAAGTCAAATCCACTGTGTTATTTCTGGAGGTGTATTCACATGCACCGCTTCACACCCACACATGGGTATACGCTTCCTCGTTTCGGCTGTTTAATCTTCTTCTCCTTATCCTCAGCCTCCACCACCACTATACCACCAGGGTGCCAGCATTGCAAGTTCCTCCGTCCTAATTTTTGGCAGCTTTTGCTGGGAAAGCATAAGCAAATACCATGGGACACCCACTCCCCAATAATGGGACTTATGTTTGTAATATGCTGTACTGCATGGCTCTTGCAAGGGGCATTGCAAGTTGCTCCATCCTAATTTTTGGCAGCTTTTGCTGGGAAAGCATAAGCAAATACTATGGGAGACCCACTCCCCAATAATGGGACTTATGTTTGTAATATGCTGTACTGCATGGCTCTTGTAAGGGGCATTGCAAGTTGCTCCGTCCTAATTTTTGGCAGCTTTTGCTGGGAAAGCATAAGCAAATACCATGGGACACCCACTCCCCAATAATGGGACTTATGTTTGTAATATGCTGTACTGCATGGCTCTTGTAAGGGGCATTGCAAGTTGCTCCGTCCTAATTTTTGGCAGCTTTTGCTTGCAAGACATAAGCAAATACTATGGGACACCCACTCCCCAATAATGGGACTTATGTTTGTAATATGTTGTACTGCATGTGACGCGTCCCCTGGGCCGTGTGTACACGTGTGTGGGATACCCGGTGCCGGGTCTCTGGGGTCTGTAGTCTCCGTGGCGGTGACCCTGTCCCGTGGCTCAGGCTGGTCAAACCAGTGGCAGTCTTTCTTAGGTTTTGAGGTTAATTGTCCGACTGCGCCACCCGTGGATTGCGGTCAGGGAGTACCACCGCTGCGAGGCAGACCGCTGAGGCTGGTGTTGTGTGCGCAGCATAGAATGGGATAACTCCCCTCGGGAGGAGTATAGCCTCAGGGCAGTGAGTGTGGATGATGGGGGTGATGGTGCACGAGCGCAGCAGGAACGACTCAGAGTCTTTGCAGTGCAGTTCAAGGTCTTTACTGATGATTATAAGGTAGACCCTCCCGGGAGTACTGGCTAGCATAAGAGGCCTGGTCAGTCTGTAAGCAAGCAGGAGTTCCCCTGGCCAGGTGGAGTTGTAGGCTTCCCCGTCTTTCTGCACTCTTCCTGGCTACCTTGCTGTAAGCGGGTAGAAGTAGCCCACGTCCCTCAGTGTACCGTGTAGTGCTCACCCGTATGGCTGGTGACTTGGGGCCTTCTGTTAGCCTCCGCTCCACGATGGCGGTGCTGGTCCCTTGCTTGTGACTGAGCCTCCGGGCTTCTATGGCCAGAGGACCTGAAATCCCCTGCCGGCTGGTTTCTGCTGCTGGATATATAAGTCCTCACAGCTTCGGACTCCTGTGTCCGGTTCGTATTGTCTTCTGCCAGGGCGAGCTCTGCTCTGCTTCCAGCCCCTGGTCTTTAGCTCCTAGCTCCTACAGAGCTCCTTGCTGTTATTTTCCCTTGCTCTCACTCTGACTCTGACTGTTCTCTGACTCACTCAACCCCGCCCCAGATCCAGTTTATAAGGGCAGAATTCTCCCCTCCCAGGACTGGGGCAGGAGGATGTTGCATGTTTAAGGGATCCTGACCAGGAAACCTCCCACTTGCTCTCCGACGTAATATCTCTATTACTGTGGTGACCAGACCCCTGGGGTGCCACACATGGCTCTTGTAAGGGGCATTGCAGTTCCTCATAATTTTTGGAAAGCCTTCCATTCCCTGCTTAGGCCAACAGTGTACGGGAGACCCAGTTGCTATAAATGAAAAAAACGGTTTAGTTAAGGCCCTCTGACCTCCATGTCACTTCCAAGGGGCATTGGAGTGCCTCGAAATTTTTGGTAGGCATTGCATTCACTGTATGCCTTATAACTGTGTAGCTGAACCGCTCCTTTTGTTACAGGAACATATCCTACAAGACATGTGTGGTTGGCTGGCCTGATATTGATGTGAATGGTCCCTGTTCCTCCTGCTCTTTCTCCTTTGCCACCACCTCATCCATCATTCATCACCTGAAGCTTTGTTTTAACTGGAGTCATAGAACTGGGATAGTAGCAGGAAAACATCCAGCAATCCTCGAAGGAGGTAGAATATGCGCCAAAACGCTGACCACCTCAGGCCTAGCTGCTACTACATACATGCGCTTGCATTCCAAGGAACAGAAAGCTAAGGAGGTGGATGGCCTCATGATCATGAATAATTTACTCGTTGTGTAGGAGGCCGACCACTGCTGCTGTCTACCTTCTGAACTTTGTGTTGAAGCCTGATTGACCCAGGACCCGCAATCCTCTATGTCTGGAGGACGTGTTGCATCCCAGTGTCCAACTGTGTCCCGGCTTCCACAATATTAACCCAGTGTGAAGGCGTCAGTGAGATGGACCATTCCTGGCCACATTCACTTGTCCACGTGTTTGTGGTTAGGCTGTCCTTCCCACTAAATGCACTGGGGAGGGCACAGGTAATGTTTTGGTATGCGCGCTTGTGTATAAGGCACACCGGGACAAATAGGGGCGGCTGGGGACCGTTTATGGACACCCGGCCACCCCCACGCGGCTGGGGACTGTGTGTGGGCACCCGGCCGCGGGGCGGCTGGGGACTGAGTATGGACACCCGGCCGCCCCCTGGCGGCTGGGGACCAAGCGTGGACACCCGGCCGCCGGGCGGCTTGGGACT
Source organism: Phyllobates terribilis (assembly GCF_046119375.1). NCBI lineage: Eukaryota > Metazoa > Chordata > Amphibia > Anura > Dendrobatidae > Phyllobates > Phyllobates terribilis. The sequence continues at coordinate 914,468,805 of NW_027362763.1, read as the reverse complement.
GAGTATCAATACCAGGCTACCGACGCAGCCATGACGTGGTGGCCAGATTCCACCTCCACATGCCTAAAAGGCCCAATTTCAAGTGCAAGCAAGCTAGCAGTATGGTATTGCAGCCTGGGGGTGGGTGGGTGGCAGGCTGCATACTTGCGCTTGTATTGCAAGTTATGGGGGAGGTACAATTGAACACTGCCCTGGGACAAGGACTTGCATGGGGATAGTTGCAAGTCTGCATCTTCTGATGCGGCAAGGATCACTTCTGATGGGCACACTTTTAGGCAGTGACCTGGGTGTCAGAGATGCTTCCAGGGGTCTTCCCCATGCTGTTCCCATGTCTTTTTAGCACTGTATGCATGTGTCACACAGCACATGGCCAGATAAGGTTGTAAAATGTTAAAATGACATTTCCCGGTGAATGCATTTGTCACGGTTGAAAGCAATACAAACGTGCAAAAACGCATGAAAAATGCTACTTGTGAACATAGCCCAAGGTCTGGAGGAGTATTTTTGTTTTTGGTTATTTATTTTACCTTATACACAAGTCTTTACCCTGGAAAGGATGTTCCTTAACCCCTTTCCGACCTGGTCAGTAATAGTACGCACCAGGTCGGGAAGGCCGGTTCAGTGGGGGCTCCGGCGGTGAGCCCGCACTGAAGCGAGCACATGTCAGCTGATTATTGGAATCGCAATCCACCCGCGGCTGTTAACATGTTAAATCTCTGACAGGGCATTTAACTCGCGCTTCCGGGAGTCCTAAGCCCCGCCCATCAGTGACCCCGTCACGTGATCGCGGGTCACCAATGGGTGGGCATGACAACTCAGGGTCTGCAGCAGACGCCTGTGGTTGTCATGTCTCAATTGCTATGAGCGCCACCTAGTGGTCAGCGCTCATAGCAAGTGAGCATTTCTCCTGCATACAAGCGATCTGCTCATCGCTTGTATGCAGTAGAAGCAATCAGACAACTGCTGCTTCTAGTCTCCTCTGGAGACTATAGAAGCAAGCAGAAAGTGTAAAAAAAAAGTTTTTAAAAAAATAAAAAAAATAAAAAATATATAAAAGTTTAAGTCACCCCCCTTTCGCCCCATTCAAACTAATATATATATATATATATATAAAAAAAAAAACACATACACATATTTGGTATTGCCGCGTTCAGAATCGCCCGATCTATCAATATAAAAGAAGAATTAATACAATCAGTAAACGGCGTAACGAGAAAAAATTTTTAAACGCCAGAATTAAGTTTTTTTGGTCGCTACAACTTTGCAATAAAATGCAATAACGGGCGATGAAAACATCGGATCTACCCCAAAATGGTATCAATAAAAACATCAGCCCGGCACGTAAAAAATAAGCCCTCACCTGGCCCCAGATCCCGAAAAATGGGTCTAAGGGTCTCGGAAAATGGCGTCATTTTTTTTTTTTTTTTAGCAAGCTTTGGATTTTTTTTTCACCACTTAAATAAAAAAAAACCTATACATGTTTGGTGTCTATGAACTTGTAACGACCTGGAAAATAATGATGGCAGGTCAGTTTTAGCAATCTGTGAACGTGGTAAAAAAAGGACCCAAAAAACAACTGTGGAATTGCATTTTTTTTGCAGTTTCACTGCACTTGAAATTTTTTTCTCATTTTCCAGCACACGATATGGTAAAACCAGTGATGGTGTTTAAAAGTACAACTCGTCCCGCAAAAAATAAGCCCTCACATGGCCATATTGAACAAAAATTAAAAAAGTTCTGGCTCTGGGAAGAAGGGGAGCAAAAAAGGAAAACACAAAAACTGAAAGACCCATGGTCGTTAAGGGGTTAACATATTTCACAGGAAAGCACTTTCACTTTCATTTTTGAACGTTTTATTGTGAGCAGGGGTGGATTAAGAGTAGCAAGGGCCCCGGGCAGTTTAGACGGCAAGGCCCCCCCCCCCACACACACACACACACCTGATGTATCACATGACTTGTCACATGATCTCCCTTTGATAGATCATGTGATAGTTCATGTGAAATTAATTCTGCACAATATTAATATATTAATTATAATTAATTTTTTTAATTAATTGTATGACTTAATATTGAGCACAATTAAGTATGCTGACATCCCCCTATGTATGTAGGGTCTCATACTGTATAATATGAGCTTTCACATAATCCTCCTATACACAGCAGGAGGCCGCAAGGCGCCCCCCCAGATACAGCCGGAGGCCACACGGCGCCCTCCCCCAGATACAGCAGGAGGCCGCACGGCGCCCTCCCCCAGATACAGCAGGAGGCCGCACGGCGCCCTCCCCCAGATACAGCAGGAGGCCGCACGGCACCCTCCCCCAGATACAGCAGGAGGCCGCACGGAGCCCTCCCCCAGATACAGCAGGAGGCCGCACGGCGCCCTCCCCAGATACAGCAGGAGGCCGCACGGCGCCCTCCCCCAGATACAGCAGGAGGCCGCACGGCGCCCTCCCCAGATACAGCAGGAGGCCGCACGGCGCCCTCCCCCAGATACAGCAGGAGGCCGCACGGCGCCCTCCCCCAGATACAGCAGGAGGCCGCACGGCGCCCTCCCCCAGATACAGCAGGAGGCCGTACGGCGCCCTCCCCCAGATACAGCAGGAGGCCGCACGGCGCCCTCCCCCAGATACAGCAGGAGGCCGCACGGCGCCCTCCCCCAGATACAGCAGAAGGCCGCACGGCGCCCCCCACCCCAGATACAGCCAGAGGCCGCACGGCGCCCCCCGCCCCAGATACAGCCAGAGGCCGCACGGCGCCCCCCACCCCAGATACAGCCAGAGGCCGCACGGCGCCCCCCACCCCAGATACAGCCAGAGGCCGCACGGCGCCCCCCACCCCAGATACAGCCAGAGGCCCCACGGCGCCCCCCTCAGATACAGCCAGTGGCCACACGGCGCCCCCCCAGATACAGCCAAAGGCCGCACGACGCCCCCCCCAGATACAGCCAGAGGCTGCACGACGCCCCCCCCCAGATACAGCCAGAGGCCGCATGGCGCCTCCCCCTCAGATACAGCCAGAGGCCACAAAGCGCCCCCCCCTCAGATACAGCCAGAGGCCACACAGCGCCCCCCCCTCAGATACAGCCAGAGGCACCCCCCCCAGATACAGCCAGAGGCCGCACGGCGCCCCCCCCCAGATACAGCCAGAGGACGCACGGTGCCCCCCCCCAGGTACAGCCGGAGGACGCACGGCGCCCCCCCCCAGATACAGCTAGAGGATGCACGGCGCCCCCCCCCAGATACAGCCGGAGGACGCACGGTGCCCCCCCCCCAGATACAGCCGGAGAACGCACGGAACCCCCCCCCCAGATACAGCAGGAGGCCGCACACACACAAACAAATATATACAGACATATACAAAGACAAATACATACACGCATAGGCAGCGTGCCCACCGTGCGTTTTACAAGCGTTTTTGCCACGGAATTTCCGCAGCGAAAACGCTGAAAAAACGCTTGGTAATACGTGCCCCATGGTCCCCAATGATAATCCGCATGTGCTGTGCATATGCTGTGGAAATTTCCAATGCGGATTATCATTGCGGAAAAAAACGCAGCATGTCCATTAATTTTGTGGACACGCAGCGTAATTGCCGCCATTGGCTTGCATTGAATCGCTTAATATCCGCATGACTACATGTGCACATGCGGATATTAAGCGATTCAATGTCCGGATGGTACCCGGGTTTTGAGAAGAGGAGGCTCTCATCCAGACCCGGGTACCATAGTACCTGTAAAAAAAAGAATTTAAAATAAAAAAAATAAAGATTATACTCACCTTCCGATGGCCCCCGGTCTCCTCAGCGATACGTCCGGTCTGTTGTATGCGTCGCGGTGGTGTGAAAGGACCTGCCATGACGTCATTTAGTCATGTGACAGGTCACACGACAGCTGACCGGCTGTCGCGTGACCTGTCACATGACTAAATGACGTCATGAAAGGTCCTTTCACACCACCGTGAGCCGCCCAACACACCGGACGCATCGCTGAGGAGACCGGGGGCCATCGGAAGGCAAGTATAATCTTTATTTTTTACCATTCTTATTCTTTTTTTTAACTATTACTTGGTCACACTATATATGCCGGTTACATGGATTTATATAGTGTGAACAAGTTGTCAAGCACTTTTCCAAGTGATGCTAAAATCGCTTGGAAAAGCGCTTGATAACCCGCATGCGGAAATGCATGTGTAGCACCCTGAGGATTCGGCTGCTACAGGGGTATTGCACCTCAACCCAGAGGTGTGATATTCCACTCCCGGGTAAGGATGGAGTGTGGAACTGAGCTCAGTTAGCTGCATGCACTACACACATCCCATTTCCGGAGGACAGACCAATGGTACTCCCACTTAATAATGTGCAGGTACGACCGAGTCTGTCCTTGGCTGGAGTGGGAGGGGGGTGGAAAATCCCAGTAGTGTAGGGGCAGATAGGGGGAGCAGCCTGGGTAAAGTTAGGAGCTCATTGGGTGCTGGTCACCTGAGCTCACACATAGAGGGAGTATTTAAGGTGGGCACCATCTAAGATCAGGGTCAGTCTGTGAGAAGTCAGTCAGTCAGTAAGTCTTTGCAGAGGAGTGGAGGAAAGCAGAGGAGCAGAGCAGCCCCAGAGCCAAGAGTGAGAGAGGAGAAAGAAAGACCCAGAGGGGGAGAAAGAAGGAACTCCAAGAACCCAAACTAAATCAAAGGGTGAAGAGTTGGCAACAGGGTACCGGATCCCAAGCTGGCAGAGGCTACAGCACACCTTAGCCAGGAACCGGAGGCCGTGGGCAGAATCTGCCACAGCCACCCACTATATCCACCCGGAAGGCAGACCACGCATAGGGTCAGGGAACCCAGAGACAAGGGTTCGCCAACAAGAGGCCCGAGGGAGCCGGACATAGGTGGATCCCTGGTGGGGAAGGCCAGAGACGAGGACAGGACAGAAAGGGAGCTCAGAACCACGCTCCAGAACTACTTGGGGGTTGGCCGAGTCCAGGACCTGGTGGACGCAGCACGGCTCGGGTGGTCACTCAAGGCCGGAGTGACCGGTACAAGAACAGCAGTAAGTAAAGAACCCTGAACTGCACAACCCGACTCTGACTCTCATTACCATCTTCCCTGCACTTCCACAACCACCATCCTCTGCACCTGACCCCCTGAGGCTATACCCCTCCCGTTGGGGGTTATACTACCTGGGCTGCACAAACACCATCAGCCTCAGCGGACCCTGCTGCAGCGGCGGCCGTAGTGACCGCAATTCAACGGGTGGCGTAGTCGACATAAAGAACTTTAGTAACATCAGTAAGGACTGCCACACACTGAGCTTGACACCCTGGGCACGGACCGGGTCACAGCCACTCGGAGACTACAACCCCCATCTGATCCGGCTCCGGGTATCCCCAACAACACTGGCCCAGGGGGCGCGTCAACTTTGGCGTAGTCGGCAGGATAACGTGCCCGCAACAACCGGGTTCTGCGTGCCTGAAGAAAAGTTCATCGTTACCTTAAAAAGAAGTCTCCTGCCGGTTCCGGAGGGTCCCCGCCATCGGGCCCCATCACAGGTCGTTTCCCGCCGGTTGTCCGCCATTTGCAGCTTTTTCCCGCCATTTCCGAAGATTTCCCGCCTTGGAAGAGCGGACGCCATTATGGGCGTGCCAGAGGGTGGCAAGAGGCCACCTCCCATCGTGGGCCAGGTCGAAGAATGGCGCCAAAAGCGGAAACCGCGCCCACCAACAGAGACTGTGATGCTGGAAGTGTCCATCAGCGTGAGAGAACTGCCCCTGGAACTGACAATCATAAAGTTGCCCCGGGACCACCCTCAATGTGGGCGGAGACAGAAGAAGAGAACAAAGATGGGTGTCGCCTGGAGCAGTCTGGAGAGAGCGCACCCGGAGACAAGACGTCTGGAAGAGAGTCCAGAGAAAGCACACCCGGAGATGGAGGGAGAGCCAGGCAGCACCGACCCAGTGGTCAGGAGCCTGATGCGGGCCGCCACTCCAGGCAGCACCGACCCAGTGGTCAGGAGCCTGTTGCAGGTCGCCACTCCAGAAGGCCTGCTGGAGATCCTAACACAGCTCCCCCGAGACCGGGAGTGTGCACAGACTGCGCTGGAGGGCCTCGCACAGAGGTTGGCCCGGGTGCAGCGAGAGACGTTGGCGGAGTGGAGCCGAGAGATGGCCCAGCAGACCGAGACCCGTCAGCGGAGCACGCCACCCGAGACGAGGAGACAGACCGCCTCTGAGGATGGCGCAGGAGGACTGAAGGCCGGAGACGGCGCCGAGAAGGGAGCCGAACGAATGGAGGCAGGTAAAGGGGACGTCACTACCCCGAGCCGGGAAACCGCGCGCCTGCCCCAGCTCCCCGTCGCAGAGCCCGAAGTACCCCCTGCCGTGCCCGTCGCTGCAACGTCACCGCCGCAGACTAGGCCTCAAACGGAAGCCGCGACCCCTGTGACGTCACACGCCTCGACCCCGAGCGTGGCCAAGCAGGAAGTACCATCGGCCTGGTCGCAAGGCCTAGTACCCCCGGGCGCCGCAATACCAACAGCGCCCCCTACCTCCGCGGAGCCCCCGGCCTGGTCGCAGGGCCAAGTAACACAGGGCGCCGCCGTTCTTACGGTGCCCTTTACTTTCAAGGTGCCCCAGGCCTGGTCGCAAGGCCTGGTTAACCCGGGCGCCGCTACCACCACGGCGCCCATAACACCTACAGTACCGCACCTGGGTGAGGACCTATTCGCCCAGCATACGTGCCCGGATGGGCAGCCCTTGATATGGCCACCGGAGTTTCACCATCCCCGACTCCGGAAAGAGAGACCCCTAGACGAACCCCTGATCCCGGCTCCAAAGCCCATGAAGAGGATCTCGCCCCCGCTAGAAGAGACCCAGTTTGAGTGGGATCCCACCGGAGAAGACCTCATGGGGTTCACTCAGGAGACTCGGGCAGCCGCAGCGGAGCGTGCAGAGTGCTGCCGCCAGCAGCTCGAGGTCTTTGAGAGGGAGCGGAGAGAGAGGCGGGTCCGGGAACAACAAGCCCAAATAAGGAGCGCGGAGCAGAAGAGCCGGACCAGGAGAGACCCCCGTGCAGCGCATGGTCCCCGTACCATCGGGACTGTGATAAAGTTCAATCTGCAGCATGGGTGGGGTTTCATCAGGGATCACCGCACCCCAGGCGACGTCTTCGTGACCAGGAGAGACGTTGAGTCCCACCTACCGGAGGGACACAGAGGTCGTGACCTGTATGTAGGGGACGAGGTCACCTTCACCCGGCACAAGTGTGCCAAAGGACCCTACGCCCTCCATGTGCATCGCCTGACGGAGGAGGAGCTGCGGTGTGAGGAGGAGCAAGAGGACCCGGACGGGTCTGAAACTGAAACTGTCCACAAAGAAAGAGCAGGAGGACGCCGTCGTTGAGTACGGTAGTGAAGAGACTGTATAAAGTTACCCGTTAGGGTATATGCCATGCTGCTAATTTAAATATGGTCCCCGTTGGGACAAGTGTGAACTGTTCCAGTGTGTCCCATTTCCCCACTGACCGAGGACTGAGAGCGGTCATCCCTTTCCTAATACCTGGCCGAGGACTGAGAGCGGCCATATCCCTTTGTATATAGTTGCGCTTCCTAAAGCGCCCCCTACCGGTTTTATAGGAAACCGTGTTTCTTCAAGAGACTGTCGCACTTTACCCGGTCACAAGTTGCACCGTGACCGGAGGTACCAGAAGACAAGAATGTTTTTATGAAAAGTTTATATGAAAAGTTTATGCTGATATATATGATGTTTTATATGTTTTATATGTTTATGTTTATGAAAAAAAATTGTATGTTTTGGATGTTGTTTATATCTTACAGCCCGAGGACGTGCTGTGATTTACCAGGGGGGAATGTAGCACCCTGAGGATTCGGCTGCTACAGGGGTATTGCACCTCAACCCAGAGGTGTGATATTCCACTCCCGGGTAAGGATGGAGTATGGAACTGAGCTCAGTTAGCTGCATGCACTACACACATCCCATTTCCGGAGGACAGACCAATGGTACTCCCACTTAATAATGTGCAGGTACGACCGAGTCTGTCCTTGGCTGGAGTGGGAGGGGGGTGGAAAATCCCAGTAGTGTAGGGGCAGATAGGGGGAGCAGCCTGGGTAAAGTTAGGAGCTCATTGGGTGCTGGTCACCTGAGCTCACACATAGAGGGAGTATTTAAGGTGGGCACCATCTAAGATCAGGGTCAGTCTGTGAGAAGTCAGTCAGTCAGTAAGTCTTTGCAGAGGAGTGGAGGAAAGCAGAGGAGCAGAGCAGCCCCAGAGCCAAGAGTGAGAGAGGAGAAAGAAAGACCCAGAGGGGGAGAAAGAAGGAACTCCAAGAACCCAAACTAAATCAAAGGGTGAATAGTTGGCAACAGGGTACCGGATCCCAAGCTGGCAGAGGCTACAGCACACCTTAGCCAGGAACCGGAGGCCGTGGGCAGAATCTGCCACGGCCACCCACTATATCCACCCAGAGACAAGGGTTCGCCAACAAGAGGCCCGAGGGAGCCGGACATAGGTGGATCCCTGGTGGGGAAGGCCAGAGACGAGGACAGGACAGAAAGGGAGCTCAGAACCACGCTCCAGAACTACTTGGGGGTTGGCCGAGTCCAGGACCTGGTGGACGCAGCACGGCTCGGGTGGTCACTCAAGGCCGGAGTGACCGGTACAAGAACAGCAGTAAGTAAAGAACCCTGAACTGCACAACCCGACTCTGACTTTCATTACCATCTTCCCTGCACTTCCACAACCACCATCCTCTGCACCTGACCCCCTGAGGCTATACCCCTCCCGTTGGGGGTTATACTACCTGGGCTGCACAAACACCATCAGCCTCAGCGGACCCTGCTGCAGCGGCGGCCGTAGTGACCGCAATTCAACGGGTGGCGTAGTCGACATAAAGAACTTTAGTAACATCAGTAAGGACTGCCACACACTGAGCTTGACACCCTGGGCACGGACCGGGTCACAGCCACTCGGAGACTACAACCCCCATCTGATCCGGCTCCGGGTAAGCCCCAACAACACTGGCCCAGGGGGCGCGTCACATGCAAAAACGCTTGACAAACGCTTCTACCTGGCGGGAAAAACGCATTTAAAATCTGCATGCGTTTTTCCTGCCAGGGAGAAGCGGAAAAATATGCAGCATTTCTGCATCGTGGGCACATAGCCATAAACACATTTGAAACACAAAAATACATATAAACAGACATATCACACAATGATATCTGCACACACTGACACATCACTCACCGTCCCCCTGCTTGGCTCCAGTCGTCCAGCTCCTCTATGGTGGTAAGAAGTAGTGCAGGGCACACTGCATGACGTCACGCTAGCAGACACTGCCGCGCACAAGGCCGTGTCTTCTAGCTGTGATGCACGATATGCAGATATGCGCACAGACACATGCACACGTACATATCTTAAAAACACATAAAACTGTCCTGTCCAGCAGCTCCTCAGGCATGTCTCAGTGCAGGGCCGCCGGCATGTCACAGACATGGCCCTGGACCATCAGAGGGGCCCACTCGCCGTTGGGGCCTGGGCTGCTTCTACAGCATCTGTGTAGGACCTCTGGCGCTGCTTGATTGCCGGCACTTCACCTGACATGGCCAGCGGTCCTGCACAGAGGAAGCAGACCGGGCCACGACAGCGAGTGAGCCCCTCTGATGGTCCACAAATACATAGATATAGATACATACACACATATATACATACATACATATATATATATATATATCTATAACACACACACACTGCACATAGACTTACCCTTTCTGTACATGATGCAGGTTCTTCAATCTTCTCTGTGGGGCAGCCTCCCCTTCTCTTGGGGCCCGACTGCAGAGCTCTGGTGTAATTGCAGGGCAGGAGGGGGAGAGCGGAGAGGTAACATTCAGACCCGGGTAGGGGGCAGGGAGAGCAGTGGCCATGCTGTAAGCTGGCTCTGTGCTCTACTGGAGGCCGGAGCAGGTGGGCGGAGCCTCCTCTCCTGCACTTACACAGTCAGCAGCTGGTGAGTCATCCTCGCAGCTCCGCCGGACACAGCAGAGCAGATTCCATCTTCCGACTCCCGGGCCCTCCTGTCACACATTATAATGAGGTCAATCCGGCCACAGGCCCTGGGCCCCATGGCAGTCTCGGGCCCCGGGCGGTAGCCCGGATTGACCTCATTATAATCCGCCTATGATTGTGAGCCTGTAAAAGTGGCTTAATACCTCTGACCACGTTGTTGACAGCAGTGACCTGGGGGTCAGAAATGCTTCCAGGGGCGATCCCCATGCTGTCCCCATGTCATTTGAGCACTGTCACTATCGTTTTGGGCACTTTTTAGGCTTTCTACAGACTGCCGGGGGAGCCGCCGCAAAAATGTTCGGGTCTCCCATATACTAACATTGGGCTCGTTGCTCGGGTCGAGCACCCGAGTATCACAGTGAGCTCGGCCCGAGCTTCGAGCACCCGAGCATTTTAGTGCTCGCTCAACACTACTGAACATACATTTCAGTAGGCCAACATTTTGGATTTTAAAAACATTTTTCAGGCTGTTATAAAGTATTCTAATTTACTGAGATAATGACTTTTGTGTTTTCATTGGCTGCAAGCTATAATCATCAACATTAACAGAAATAAACACTTGAAATAGATCACTCTGTTTGTAATGACTATATAATATGAGTTTCACTTTTTGTATTGAAGAACTGAAATAAATTAACTTTTTGATGATATATATTCTAATTTAATGAGAAGCACTTGCAGTGTTATTTTTTGTCACTAACTCACATGGTTGCAGAGGGTAATCGTACCAGAAATTTAACCCAGACTCTTCATTTGCCATGTTCTGGACACCATTTTAGCCACAGAAAGCAACATACAAAGTTGATAGGACACACAGTGATAGTGACATGAAAAATGCATGGTTGTCATCAAGACCAAGACGATGCATGCATCATTTATTAAATGTATGATTAATCAGGTTTGGCGTGTACCACAGGTTTAGACAGGTGTATTCATACTAGGCTACTGCACAGGAAAATTAATTTGTTCTCCTGGAGATACATGCATTGTCAGAATGGCCTGCCTGATCAATCACAAAAGTCTATATGCCCTAATTTGAATTCCAAAAGATTCGCTCATCTCTAGAAGGCATGCTTATAGCTCTGTTTTGTATTAATCCATATTAAGGCTGTCATAGTGGCACAGATTATATATGGAAACGTTCTCTATAATCAGTTTTTTCTAGGGAAGAATAACACCATACATGCTGCTCAGGCTAGAACTTAATTGCAGCACACGGAAATCTTTTGTACATGCTCCATACACACAACTTGGCATTATGCACGAGTCCAAACTCTAGATTTCACTATCATTTTTCTTTAAACCTAAATGATATGGAATGATAATGGACAAATGATTATACTTGGCCTTATGTAATTGCTTTTTGATAAGGCATTGCATAGACTTGGATTTTATTTTAATGCAATCACAGAAGAAAAATATATAGAAGTAAAACATACAGTGTATGGAGAAAATAATTTGGGCAGACATCTGTTTCCTTGCTATTTGGTCACAGTTATAGAGAGTTCATTTCCAGCTACTGCAGATGGAAACTGGAACAGATCCAGATGTCTGTGCATAATACATTGGTTGAGAAAGAATATTGTTAAAATACATGTTGCTCCAAAACTAACTTGAGAAAGAACATTGTGTTACATATAGATTATGTGGCCTAAGGATATCAGCACCCGTTATCAAGGTGTGCAGAATTATTAAGCAGCTTTTTTTCCTCAGGCAAAATGCACCAATAAAAGAGATTTTATTGACTGTGAAATGTCAAAAATAGTTAAAAGTCTTATAGAGGGAGGCAGCACTCTTGATATTGTTAATATATTGGGGTGTGATCACCGAACCATCAAAAGGCTCGCTGCAAATAGTCAACGGGGTTGCAAAAAACATGTGTAAAAATATGCACATTAACTGCCAAAGATTTTGAGAAGCATCAAACCACATGTGACCAAGAACTTGTTATTAGTGTTGAGCCACCCCCGTAGTGTTCGAGTTCGGTTCGGTTCGTCGAACACCCGTGTGTTCGCCGAACTGTTCGTCGAACTGTTCGTCGAACACCTTCGAACACCGTTAAAACCAATGGCAGGCAAACAAAAACACATAGAAACACATAGAAAACACCTTCAAAGGTGTCCAAAAGCTGACAAACTGCTCAGAAGACACAACTAACACATGGAAAAGTGACAAGTACATATAGTCATGCGAAAAGAAAAGAGGTGGAGGAGTAAAAGGAGGGGGAGACACAGATATAGGCATGTCATGCCCTTCTAAAATCCAAAAAGTGAGAAGCCGAGACGGCCAGTCCGCTCCTGCCCGTGCCACCTCCGTGTCGCCGGGTTTGTGCCAGAGCCGCGGTGAACCCTGACGGCCAGCCCCCCTCTCCCAATACTGGTGCCTGTCCGCTGGTGGGTCGAGAGAGCCCCCCTGTGGTGGAGGCAGCTCTAAGCTTTTTAATTTAAATTGTCCCTCTAATTTGAATGAATACACTTTAAATCCATTTACAAGGGTCTATTGGAGGGCAAGTCTCATGCCAGCAGCCGCGTAATTCCAGCTCCAGTAGCGTCCACTAAAGCTGCTGCAGTTAAAAAGCTTTTATAAGGATCGAGCTCGGCTGTCCACCGCAAGGCATCCTAGTGCCAGTCCCAGCCCCTATGCCTTGGGGTGCCTCCTGATGCTCTTCACTAAGTATCCCGTGGTCCCGAAGCATTTCCTTTGAAAAAATTAAGTGTCCAAACTACAGGTGGTGTAGCTTGCTTAACAGCCGGGATAATCCGCTGACTAGCAGACACTGCTACTAGGCACAAAGTATTTCCTGGGCTAGATGCAGTTAAAAATTTGTAAGTAGATACTCTCGTTGGATGCTGAGAAAGCATTCCATAGAGTCTCCTGGCACGCCATATATGATTCTCTTAAAAAGCTTGGGGTAGGGGTCTAGGGGACCCTTTTATAGCCAAAATCACGGCCCTGTATCGCAATACGTCACCTAGGCTGAAGATAAATGGAACTGTAGCACCGAGGGCTCGGTTGCTACAGATGTATTGCACCTCACCCAGAGGTGTGATATCTCACTCTCAGATAAGGATGGAGTGTGGATCAGGACCCGACACCTGCATGCATTACACCACATTGCCGTGGGGCAGGGCGACCAATATGCCCCTGAGATGGGCACGACAGTCCCTGTCCCTGGCTGGAGTGGGGGGAGGGAACACTGAGGAAGGGGAACCCTGCAGTGCAGGAGCAGGGAGGAAGCAGTTCCTGGGTGCATTGAGAAGGGAGTATAAAAGGTGGGCACCATCTTAGTTCAGTGCAGAGAAGTCTGAGCAGAAGTGGCAGGGAGCAGGGGCTCTGCATGAGCTCTGCTCCGGAGGCGGGCCTAGTAACAGAGGCCCAGGCCTGCAAGAGGGAGAAGGAAGGAAGAGGAGCGGAGAAGGCTCCAGGAACGAGGAATGAAGGGATCCCAGGGGTGCGGACGGGCGAGTCGCCACCGCACGCCCGAATCCACCTGCGTGGAGGGGTCAGGCCAAAGGGGGAGACCGGTCCCCGAACTAGTGGAGTCAGGAAACGACCCTCAGCTAGAAACCGGAGGCTCTGACATTTTATGTGGCGCAGCCCCTTGCTCCACCCGCTAGGAAGGCACCACATAGGGTCAGGGAAACTGGCGCCAAGTTTACCAAGAGGAGGCCCGAGGCAGCCGGACAGAAGTGTTGGTAAGAAAGGCCAGACAAAGGACACACAAAGGGGGTCCTGTGAAGCGCTCCAAAGTTATCTGGGAGTTGTCTGAGCCCCTCACCTGGTGAGCACAGTACGACGTGGGCAGCCGTTACCTGCAGACGTGGTCTGGATAATAAGAACTGTGAGTAAAGGCCCTGAACTGCATCACTGACTCCGTGTCGTTACTGCTGCTGCCCTGCACCATCACCCCCATCCTCCGCATACACTGCCCTGAGGCTATACTCCTCCCGTGGAGAGTTATGCTACGCTCTGCTGCACCCACAACACCAGCCTTAGCGGTCTGCCCTGTAGCGGCGGTTCACTCTGACCGCAATCCACGGGTGGCGTAGTCGGACATTTAAACATCAAAACCACATAAATAGTTCCGCCACTGGTTTGACCGCCCTGAGCCACGGAACCGGATCGCCGCCACGAAGACTACAACCACCAGCATCCACCAAAAAGGGTCCGGCTCCGGGTGTCCCAAGGCCCAGGGGGTGCGTCAGAACATTTTCATCACCTTTCACAATCACCAATGGGACAAGGCAGGGATGTCCTCTGTCCCCTCTCTTATACATCCTAGTGACGGAGCACCTGCTCTCATCAATTCGCCATAACCCCAATATTAGGTGGATTGAGGTGGGAGGCACCGAGTACAAGTGCTCTCTATTTGCTGATGATGTCCTAGTATATATCACTCAATCACATATATCCATCCCTGCTGTTATGGCTGAAATAGATCACTTTGTTACATGGTAAAATTTTAAAATCAATGCAGCGAAGTCTGAGGCCCTCGATGTCTCCCTCCCTAAATCCATATAGGATTCCATCCAGTCCAACTTTCCCTTTGCCTGGCCCTCACAGGGTATCAAATACTTAGGAATTCCTATTCATAGAGACCTCTCCCATCTATGTTATCTTAATTTTGGGCCCTTTATTGAACAATTCCATACAGACCACGGTTGGCAAGTTAGAACTGTGAGATTCACTACGTGAACCACTGGTGTTTTGTGGAAAAGCACATGTACACCGCGTTCCAAATTATTATGCAAAAAGTGTTTAGGAGTGATAAGGGAAGAATTTGTTTGTTTGTCAGTTAAACTCATTGATGGTGATGTGTGTCAGGGCTCTTTATATCACTGTAAGCAATTGCAGACACCTGTGCTAATTAGTTTGGCAGGTGTGTCCAATGAAAGGCAAGACTACTTAAGAAGGCTCTCTCACATTATTAAGCAGCCTACATTTTCTGCCAAAATGGGAAAGAAAAAGGATGTGTTGGCTGCTGAGAAGCAACAAATTGTGGAGTGTTTAGGTCAAGGCATGACTACAATCAACATTGTGCGATAATCAGGATGAAGTGTCTTGGCAATCAAGAAGTATGTAGCTGATTCACAGTACACACGTGTGCGTGCTGATAAGGGCAAATTGAGGACTCTTTCCTACAGGCAATTACGTCAGGTTGAAACAGCAGCGGCAAAAAAGCCTTGTCATAGCAGCAGACAAGTTTTTGAAGCTGCTTGTGCCTCCAACGTCCCCCGAACAACAAGATGCAGGGTCCTTCAGAGGTTTGCAGCTGTGCATATGCCATCCTGTCGACCTCCTCTATCCACTTCACACAAGCAGAAACGGCTCCAGTGGGCCAAACATTACATGAAGACTGATTTCAAAACTGTTTTGTTCACGGATGAGTGCCGTGCAGCGCTCGATGGTCCAGATGAACGGAGTGGAGGATGGCTGGTTGATGGACACCCCACGCAAACACGGCTACAGCGCCAACAAGGAGGAGGTGGAGTAATGTTTTGGGCTGGAATCATGGGGAGAGAGATTGTCGGCCCCTTTAGCATCCCTGAAGGCGCTAAAGATGAACTCCATAATGTATGTGGATTTTCTCAAACAGCACTTCCTGCCATGGTTCAAGAAGAAGAACCGTGTATTTCACAGCAAGATCATTTTTCTGCATGATAATGCACCATCTCATGCTGCACATAAAACATCTGCATCTCTGGCTGATATGGGCATAAAAGGGGACAAACTTATGGTGTGACCCCCATGCTCCCCTGACCTCTACCCCATTCAGAACCTTTGGAGCATCATTAAAAGGAGTGTCTATGATGGCGGGAGGCAGTTCACATCTAAGCAACAGCTCTGGGAGGGTATTCTGTCCTCATGCAAAACAATTGAAGCAGAAACCATCCAAAACCTGACAAATTCAATGGACGAGAGAGTTCAGAAGCTCCTTTCGAACAAGGGGTCCTATGTGAAAATGTAACATCACCTAGAATAAAGTTTTGAGTTGAAAACTGTTTGATTTCAGTTTCTAACAACCTGCTAATGCTTATAATTTCAAAAATGACCATTTTTTTGGTCTTTATTAAAATGAAAAGGTTGATCGAAAAGTTTGGGGGATCTAAGAGTGTGGCAACCCAGTAGTCATGATTACTTCGAATTCTGACAATATGAGGGTCATGCTGCAGGTAGTGCAGCAAGAAGGCACTTATGTGTCTTGCGCATCTCGGAGCCCCAAAATTATTTTCCGGGCTAGATGCAGCTAAAAATTATTTTTAATTTTAAATCTGGTGAAGCTTATTATAGATGGCCTAATAGGATCAGTGCTGCACACTGCTACAAAGCCCAAATTATTTTCCAGTCAAGATACAGATAAACATGATTAGTAATTTGAAAGCTTAAAACGGTTGGTAGGGTGATTTTAACCAATCATCAAGCTTTTACTCTCCCCAGGATGACACAGGGGTAGAAAAGTCGTTTCGGATCCATGATTTGTTCATCTTTATGAACGTGAGTCTGTCTACATTATCAGTGGAGAGCCGCGTGCGCTTATCTGTCAGCACACCACCAGCAGCGCTGAACACACGTTCAGACAGAACGCTGGCTGCGGGGCATGACAAGATCTCCAAGGCGTAAGTGGCTAGCTCCGGCCATTTATCCAGATTGGAAGCCCAAAAAGAGCAAGGGTCCAGTGACACAGTCGTGGCTTCAATGTTTACTTGGAGATACTCCTGTACCATCGTCTCTAGGCGTTGACTATGTGTCAGACTTCTTGTCTCCTGTGGCCTTGCAAAGGATGGGCTAAAAAAGTGGTGAAATGATTCCGCAAAATTGATGTTACCAGCAGATACTGTGGTTCTGTTACGGTTTGAGTGCTGAACACTTGACGGTCCCACGGTTGGCAAGTTGGAACTGTGAGATTCACTACGTGCACCACTGGTATTTTGTGGAAAAGCACATGTAAGATTCTGCAACAGTCTCTGCTGATACTCCTGCATGCGTGCATCCCTTTCTATGGCAGGAATAATTTCTGCAAATTTACTTTTGTACCGGGGATCTAACAGTGTGGCAACCCAGTAGTCAGGATTATTTCTAATTCTCACAATTCGAGGGTCATGTTGCAGGTAGTGCAGCAAGAAGGCACTCATGTGTGTTGCGCATCCAGGAGCACCAAGTCCCTGTTGTGTTGGTGGCGAGGTAGCAATCATGCTTCCTTCCTCTGTCCTCTCCCCCCAACCTCGCACAACAGAAATGTGATCAAGGTCTCCCTCATCTGATGAGTCTTCCATCAGTTCGTCCTCCACTTCTTCCTGGGCTCCTGCACCTTCCTCACTAGCTTGGCTGCTACCATGCGCCCTGGTAAAATCATCTCCCCCACCCTCACATGCCTGCCGCCTTGGTGCTGCCGACCGTCTGGACCTTGCAGATGTTAGCCCTTCCGCATACAACTCCTCCTCCTCTACTTCCTCCACCTCCTCTTGTGCCACCACCTGACTCCGAATTCTGTTTAACATGTGCTCCAGCATGTAAATCACCGGAATAGTCATGCTGATAATGGCATCGTCAGCACTAAACATCTTCGTCGCCATTTCAAAACTGTGCAGAAGGGTGCATAGGTCCCTGATCTGAGACCACTCCTCCAGCGTGATTTGCCCCACCTCTGAATCTCGTTGGCCCAGGCTATACGTCAGAACGTATTGCACCAGGGCTTGTCGGTGCTGCCACAGTCGCTGCAACATGTGCAGAGTTGAATTCCACCGGGTAGGCACATCGCATTTTAGCCGGTGAAGTGGCAGGCCCAACGACTTCTGTAGAGATGTAAGTCGCTGAGCTGCGGGATGCGAACGGCGGAAGTGAGCACACAGCGACCGTGCCCTCTGCAGAAGGCCATCTAGTCTGGGATAGTGGGCTAAAAATTGCTGGACAACCAGGTTCAACACGTGAGCCATACAAGGCACGTGTGTGACATTGCCCCGGCGAAGGGCCGCACCCAGGTTTGCAGCATTGTCGCACACGGCCTTCCCTGGTTTCAGGTCCAGTGGAGACAACCATTCATGAAATTGGTTCTCCAGAGCTGACCACAACTCCTCAGCTGTGTGACTCACATTTCCCAGACATTTCAATGTAAAAACCGCCTGATGACGTTGAGCCCTACTGCCAGCATAGTAAGGAGGTGTGCAGGATCCCTTCTGCGCAGTTAGAAAGCTTGTGGCATGACCAGACAGGCTTTGGGTGCAGGTGGAAGACCGAGAGGAGGTTGAGGAGGCAGAAGCAGTGGAGGAAAAATGACATAAAGAGGATTGACGCACAACTCGTGGGGACGGCAAGACTGTCACCATAGTTACCCAGTGCCCAGTCAGCGACATGTAACGCCCCTGTCCATGCCTACTCGTCCAAGTGTCTGTGGTGAAATGCACCCTGTCACACACAGAGTTTCTCAAAGAAGCGGTGATGTTGTGTGCGACATGCTGGTGGAGCGCAGGCACACCTTTCTTTGAGAAGTAGTGCCGACTGGGCATCTGGTACTGGGGCACTGCGACGGACATAAGGTCTCGAAAATCCTCTGTGTCCACCAGGCGGAAAGGCAGCATTTCTGTAGCCAAGAGCTTGCAGATGGTGAAATTCAACCTCTTAGCTTTCTCATGGCTAGGAGGAAATGGTCTTTTACTTGTCCACATCTGAGGGACCGAGGGCTGGCTATTGTGCTTAGACGGGGTTGATAAGGGTGTCCCCGGCAAACTGCCGGTCTGTGAGGAAGATGCAGGCGGACATGTTAGGTTGCCTTGATCCAAAGGTGGTGCTATCGATGTCGGACAGCGCTCAAGACCAGCTGGTGTTACCACCTCCAAAGAAAATGATGACCTGCCAATCACGCTGGCTGTTGCGGGTAAAGAGGTGGCAGGTCTGCGCCCCAAAACAGGTGTGACTGCTGTCCCCCCAGTCACAGAGGATGAAGAGGCCGCGGATGCACAAGATATGGCAGACGGTGGTTGGCCCGGCCGGCTAGACCGCATTGTAGCACACTGAGCTTCCCACTGCAACTTATGCTTCATGTCCATGTGCCAGTTCATGCATGAAGTACTCAAACTATGTATTTTTTGGCCTCTACTTAGCTTTTGCTGACAAATGTTACAGATAACACGAGTTGGGTCATCTTTATCGATCTGAAAAAATGCCCAGGCTATGCAAGGCTTAGCACCCATGCGACCTGAAGAGCCACCACGACTTGTGGTGAGAGGCAGAGTTGTGTTTGAGGATGCAGTTGTTGACGTGCTTCCAGTACTATGTCTCTGTCCAGGAAGGCGCAACCTGACCTCGTCGTCACTAGCATCTTCCTCCACCTCCTCTGCTGACCTCATCTCTTGGCTGACTGTGGGTTGACAGTAAGTGGGATCTCCGACCTCATCATCATCACCCTGTGCGTTATCACACCCGTCGTCCTCAGAGCCAACCTGTTCCTGCCCTGACAAAAAACTAAAGTTGTCGCTCCAATCAGGTATTTGAGTCTTATCATCGTCTTCCTCATTGTCTCCACCAACAGGAGTTACAGTTTGGGAATGAGGGTCTACATTATGGTCAGAACCTTCTGCGTCTGGTCCTGGATCCGACTCATAAAGATTCTGGGCATCAGTGCAGATCATTTCCTCGTCTGGATTCACAGAAGCGCTGGAGTCGACCTCTGATTCCCAGGCTATAGTATGAGTAAACAGCTCTGCAGACTCAACCATCTGTTCTACCTCATACTCAGACGGGCAGCTGGAGATTTGGGAGCTGTGAGGAAGCAAGTGCGATTTGGGTGACACCTTTGAGGACTGGAGTATTTGTGATGTTGAAGTTGATGTGGAGGAGAGCCCACTTAAAGGAGCACTTGATATCCGTTGAAGCACCTGCTGTTTTTGTGCCTCATCTGGAATTTGTAGCGATTGGCGTGGCCGTAAGAAAGGGATCTTATCACATTGTCCGCTAAAAGAAGTAGACATTTTAGTTTGGCTGGAAGATGGTCTTTCTTCTGCACCTACCCCACGGACACAACCTTTTTTCCCCTTCCCAACACGCCTATTCCCCTTTCCACCAGCAGCAGGCCTTTTTCCACTCATTTTGGTGGTTAACTAATTCACAACTCTGGAGTTGTTTGCACAAAAAAACAATGGATGGTAACCGAGCAGAGCTGAGTGGCCAAACTGTGGTATTAGGCCAAAACTATTGGCTGGGTTAGATGCAGAAAAAAATTATTTTTAATTTGCAACCTGATGGAGGTCAGTATAGATGGACTAATAGACCAAGTCCCACACACTGCTAGAAGCCCAAATATTTTTTCAGAGCTAGATGCAGAAAAAAATTATATTCAGTTTGCAACCTGATGGAGGTCAGTATAGATGGACTAATAGAATGATGCTATGCCCAAAAGATTTTACTTCACTAGGTGCAGTAAAAAAATTGGTATTCTATACACAGGTGGTATATCTTGCAACACAGATAGGCTACTCCACTGACTAACACACTCTGCAATAGGCCAAAAAGGATTAGCTTTGCTAGATTCAGCCAAATGCTGTGAAAAAAACTTGCACAGCACTGGCACAGACCTGCCTGGCAAAAACTGATAGGAACTGATGTAACCTAGTCCTGAAAAGGACTCCAATTACAATTAGTCTTTACTCCCACAATCTATCTATTTAAGAGCACAGACCTGCCTGATAAAAGTCGTAGGAAATGCTGTAACCTAGTCCTTAAAAGGACTGCAATCACAACTATTCCCTACTCCCAAGCTATCTGTATATTTGTGTGAAAATTGGCTTGAAATTAACAAGGTATAGCGCACACAGCAACAGCGGTGCCGTCTAACACGCAGCTGCAGCAGTGAGAAAATGGTGGCGACGGGGAAAATGGCTTGGTCTTATAGGGCAAGGACATGTGACATACACTGCCAATCACACATGCCCTTGCTTGTGTGAAAAAAAGCACTTCGCTCCGTGTGTGCGCTGCTGATAGGCTGACAGATTGCACCTCCCCACTGCAAATGCGGGAAAGAGAAAAAAAAATGGAGATCTTCATTGTTCCTGCAGAGATCCATCCCCTGCCCCTCCCCCCGCCCCGCTGTACACTCAAACTGCGTATTAACATTAATTTTCATCATTACTGAGAAAAAATCCAGTTATGATTTTGGTGCACGAACAGTTATCGAACATAACCTCGAACAGCCGAATTTTTCTCAAATTGTTCGTGTTCGCCGACCGGCTCGAACACCGCCCAAAACAGCTCGAATTTGAGATTGGCGAACAGTTCGAGTAGAACAACGCTCATCTCTACTTGTTATCTTCCAGTGCTGTCATATTCCAGAACTGCAACCTCCTTAGAGTGCTCAGAATTACAAGGTGTTCAGTGCCCAGAGATATGGCCAAGCTAAGCAAGACACAGAAGTGGAAACATCAAGACTGGGCTAAGAAATATCTGAAGACATATTTTGAAAGTTTTCATGGACAGATGAAATGAAAGAAACTCTTGATGGATCAGATGGATTGGCCCATGCTGGATCAGTAACAGGCACAGACCTCCACTTCGACTCAGACGCCAGTAAGGTGGAGGTGCTATGGACTCATATTATTAAAGAGGAGCTAGTTGGACCATTTTAGGTTGAAGATGGATTCAAAATCAACTCCCAAACTTTCTTGAAGCAGTAGTATAGAAAAAATGTCTGAATCTTTCAAGAAAACCATCATTTTTATGCAGGACAATGTTCCATGGCATGCATCAAGGTACTCCACTGTTTGGCTAGCCACTCAGCTGCCTGAAATCTCCTCAAACAGAGTAGGCAGGTCAATGAAAAAGCCGTGACTAGTGTTGAGCGATACCTTCCGATATCGGGAAATATCGGATCGGATTGGATCGGACCGATACCCAAAAAATTTCGGATATCGCCGATTCCGATACCGGAAACCAATGCAAGTCAATGGGACACAAATATCGGAATTAAAATAAGCCTGGGAAGCTCCGTGGGTATTACCCCCTTCCCAGGCTTCAAACATCTGCCCCAGCCGTCTGTTTAACCTCCTCTAGAGACTAAAATTACGGGGAACCCCACGCCAATTTTTTTTAATAAATCCTTTATTTTAACACTAAATGACAAGTACAGTAATCAACACTATCAGTGTACTTATTATATATGTGACTGACATGTTTCTATCTATCTAATCTATGTGTGAAGCTCTATTCTTTCTATTCTAAATTGTCGGGTACTGCTGCTGAAATGCCGGCCGGCTTTTTTAAAGAGACGGTGCATGAAAACACTATTATTTTTTTAAATAAATCCTTTAATACTAAATGACAATTACAGTAAGCAACACTGTCACTGTACTTCTTATATATGTGACTGACATGTTTCTATCTATCTAATCTATGTGTGATGCTCTATTCTTTCTGTTGTAAATTGTCGGGTACCGGTGTATGCCGCTGCTGAATTGCCGGCTGGCTTTTTTAAAGAGACGGTGCATGAAAACACTATTATTTTTTTTAATAAATCCTTTAACACTAAATGACAAGTACAGTAAGCTGAGCGCTGCCATCCAGCTTGTCATCCTTCAGAGACACTGCAGAGCGTAGGCATTATGGGATCTTCCGATTCCGGTATTCAATATTCTAAAAGTATCGGAACTCAGTATCGGAACTCCGATACCGTGAATATCGGTCGATACCCAATATTTCGGTATCGGAATGCTCAACACTAGCCGTGACCTGTTATTCAAAGACTGGAAGCAGGTGAAGGGATCGGGGAATCACAGACAGTGAGGAGAAGACCAAGTGTACAGTCCAGCCCCTATGCACTGAAATACAATTAGCAGAACATTTCAAATAGTGATTAAAGAAGAACAACAAAGTGGATTTCTTCACAACAGATATCAATTTAATCTTTATTACAGCACCATTGCAGCCATGAATTTGCTTTACATTACAAAATCCTGCTGACAGGTTATCCTTAATGGTTGGTGTTAGTATAGTAAAAATATCTGTGTGATATTATTAATGAGTCACCATTTATGAAAAACAGCCTCCAAATTTATTTTGATATGTGCCGATATTTTAACATTTGGTTGCAAAAAATCATGTTGCATGAAAAGCCTGGTGATGAAAACTATGTCCACATGTGGTGGCCAATGGCCGCACAATTATGAAACAAAATCATGTGGTTATTGGCTTTCGCAGGTGGGCGAAGTTTTGGCTATGCAGCCAACTTCAAGTATTGTTTTACATTTAGGAGCAAGCATAAACATTCAAATTACTTTTTAAAAATGAACTATTGGGGAGGGGAAGGGGTCATAACTAAAATAGTGTTCATTCATTCATTCTCCATTCTGGATTACTCAACATAAATTTAATGGGTTGCAGAATGTACAGTGTGTACACAACTCACAAAAAGTAGATTAGTCTATTAAAAATGTATATTATTCACTTGGTCACCATAAATGTAATGGTTTTAGATACATGCAGGCGGCTGTGATTTTGAGCCACTGGTGTGTGTGCATATATATATATATCATATATATATATATATATATATATATATATATATACATATATATATATATATGCACACACATAAAAGTATGATATATATATCATATGATATATACATCATATTTTTTCGGACAATAAGACGCACCGGACTATAAGACGCACCTAGGTTTTAGAGGAGGAAAATAGAAAAAAAATGTGGTCATGATGCCCTGTTAAGGGGGAGGGGGTCTGCTGCTGACACTGTTATAGGGGTAATGTCCCCCAATTCTGTTAATATCCCCCATCCTGGTATATATGGCTCCCTCCTTCCTGTTATACTTGGCCCTCATGTGCTGTAGTCGGCGGTCACGTGTGCCCGCTATTAAAGACCATGAATATTCACTACAAACCATGGGAGTGGGTTGTGGCGAATATTCATGGTCTCTAATAGCGGGCACAACAGACCCCAGAGCCGCTGCAGGAGCCTCGCTGCGGGTACAGTGTGTGCACTATTAAGGAGAGTGAATGGTCACTTCTCCCCACTTACACAATCCCGGCATGGGGAGCAGTGACTATTCTGGCACTGCATCTCACAGTGTGAGGGCGCATGGCAGTTATGCCATGCGCGGCTCACACAGTGAGATCTCTGTCGGCAGCCGAGCAGGACGCAGCAGTGGTGTAGAGAGGAGGTGAGTATAATTGTTTACTTTTTGTGTGCAGCATGATGTGGATCAGGAGGTGCCAAGCATACCAGGATAGAGGGGTGCCAAGCATGCCAGAAAGAGGGATGAGGGGGGGCCATACATACCAGGATGAGGGATGAAGGGTGCTGCCATACATACCAGGAAGAGGTATGAAGGGCGCCATGCATAACAGGAGCCGCGCTGCAAGTACAGTGTGTGCCTTATTAAAGAAAATGAATATTCACTGCTCCCCACACCCATGGGTGTGGGGAGCAGTGAATATTCATTTTCTTTAGCAGCCGCCACAGTGTAGGATGCAGCATTGGGTTACTGCCTCCTGTGCCCCGCTCCACCAGCGCTGCAGCTCCCCCAACATTTCCCATCACCCACAGCATATATATATATATATATATATATATATATATATGTATCGGACTATAAGACGCACCCCCACTTTCCTCCAAAATTTTGGAGGAAAAAAGTGCATCTTATAGTCCGAAAAATACGGTATATATATGGGGAAAATAATTATTTGAAATTTGATACACTGTCAATTTTGCAAGTTTTCCCACCTACAAAGAATGGAGAGGTCTGTAATTTTTATCGTAGGTACACTTCAACTGTGAGAGACAGAATCTATAAATGAAAAACAGAAAATCAAATTATATGATTTTTTTAACAATTAAATTTCAATTTTATTGCATGAAATAAATATTTCATCACCTTTAATTTTTTCCTTTTATTAGACAGTCTCAGATATGGCTTTTTCTTTGCCACTTTGCCCTGAAGGCCAGCATCCCGGAGTCGCCTCTTCACTGACACTGGCGTTTTGCGTGTACTATTTAATGAAGCTGCTAGTTGAGGAGCTGTGAGGCGTCGATTTCTCAAGCTAGAGACTCTAATGTACTTGTCTTGTTGCTCAGTTGTGCAGTGGGGCCTCCCACTTCTCTTTCTACTCTGGTTAGAGCCTGTTTGTGCTCTCCTCTGAAGGGAGTAGTACACACCGTTGTAGGAAATCTTTAGTTTCTTGGCAATTTTTCACATGGACTAGCCTTCATGTCTAAGAACAAGAATAGACTGTCGAGTTTCACATGAAAGTTCTCTTTTTCTGGCCATTTTGAGAGTTTCATAGAACAAACAAATGTAATTCTCTAGATTCTCAACTAGCTCAAAGGAAGGTCAATTTTTTAGCTTCTCAAATCAGCCAAACCGTTTTCAGCTTGGCTAACATACTTGTGCAAGCGTTTTCTAGGGTTTTCTAAACATCCATTAGCCTTCTTACACAGTTAGCAAACACAATGTACCATTAAAACACTGGAGTGGTGGTTGTTGGAAATGGGCCTCTATTCATCTATGTAGATATTGCAATAAAAACAAGACATTTGAAGCTAGAACAGTCATTTACCACATTAACAATGTATAGAGTGTATTTCTGATTCATTTACTGTTAGCTTCATTGAAAAAATGTGATTTTCTTTCAAAAATAATGAAATTTCTAAATGACCCCAAACTCTTGAACGGTAGTGTATGTATGTATATATATATATATATATATATATATATATATATATATATAAAAATATATTTATATGTACATACACATTGTATTTATAGATGTGGCCAATATTAGGAAAGACAATTCCTTTGAATTACTTGATATAGTTGACTCGCCCCCCTGGGCCATGGGGCACGCGGATCCGGGCGACAGGGAAACGATGGGGGTAGTAGTGGCGGCCCGGTCCCGCGGCTCAGGGTGGTCAGACCAATGGTAGTCTGCTATGTACTGTTGATAATGTCCGACTACGCCACCCGTGGATTGCGGTTATTAGGAATCGCCGCTGCATGCAGACCGCTGGGGCTGATGAGGTGTGCAGCTAGGGTAGTGTGACTCCCCACGGGAAGAGTGCGGCCCCAGGGCAGTATAATGGATGGTGGGAGTGATGGTGGTGAGAGTCCCAGTACCGGTAGTGCTGGAGGCGCAAAGGAGCACACAGACAACAAGTTACAGTCCAGAGTCTTTACTCACAGTTCATGTGCTCCGGGTCACTTCGGCACCGGTAGTGACCGCCCGAGCCGTGCTGCGTCCACCAGGTGTGGCGCTCGGTCAACTCCCAGGCAGTTCAGAAGTATGGCTCAGGACCCCCTTTTGTCCTTTCTCTCGCCTGCCTCACCAGTGACCCACTTTTGTCCAGCTGCCGCGGACCTGTGCGGTTAAACGTGGGCCCCGTCCTCCGCTGTCCTATATGGTGCCTTCCTAGCAGGTTTGATGAGGTGTCGCACCAATAAATGATCACGACGACCGGTCTTTACCTGAGGGTAGTTTCTCCTCCACCAACTTGGGATCCGGTACCCTTAATCTGCCTGACCCTGCACCCTGGATTCTCGTGGGTTCTTAGGGTCCCTTCCACCTTCTTGTTCCTGAGCCCTTCTGTTTCTCTGTCTCTTCTTCTCCTTTTATGTTCCTTCCTGTTCCTTTCTGTTCCTTTCTCTTGGAGCTGGGATGAGACACAATCTCAGCTCCCCTTCACCTCCTCCTCGGCCTCTCACTAGGCCCTCCTGGAGTAGAGCTCCTACAGAGCCTCTACTCCCTGTCTTCTCCTCTCTGGACAGAACGAACCGAACTCCTCCTCGAGCTAAGATGGTGTCCACCTTTTATACCTCCCTCTGACCATGAGCCCAGGTGACCAGCAACCAATGGGCTCCTACCTACGCTCAGGAACCAACCCCTATCTGCCCCTACAGCACTGGGTGTTCCACCCCTCTCCCCACTCCAGTCAGGGACATAGTCGGTCGTGCCTGCACTTCTGTCTAGTGGGAGCACCGTTGAGCTGTCCCTCGGAAATGGTGTGTGTGTGCTGTATGCAGCTAACTGAGCCCTGGTCCAAACTCCATCCTTACCCGGGAGTGGAATATCACACCTCTGGTCTGAGGTGCAATACCCCTGTAGCGTCCGAACCCTCGGGGTGCTACATAGTGACTTGACCAGTTGCCCAAAGTGTGATTGGGCTTGTTAGAGAGTTTTTCTCAGGCAGACAAGCCATTTTCAAAAGGAAGCCGGTTCCTTTAACTTCTGACAATTAGCTGGAACTCTGGAACATGGACAGGGCTTTCCTAATTCGAAAATCTGATTTAAACTGATAAATGTTTTAACATAGCATCAATATTTGAAATCTTATACTAGTTGGTCACACATGGATATCAGTCTGTTTCCTTAGATCTCTTTTACCTTGCTATATTTCACTGACATGTCATATAGAGTAGAGTGAATTAAATACCTTATGTAACTCTCCTCAAAATTGATTACTAAAATAAAACCATCTATGTACTCATTTTATTTCCTGAACAGGATACTTGGTTTACAGTGCATCTTACGATGACTATTTGAAGAATAAATGGTCAACGGGCACTGCAGGAGGCCACAATTTCCCAATTGAAAACTTAAAGCCGAACACAAGGTATGCACCTGGTATTCCCTTGCAGATCTTTTCTGAATGAGTTTGTGTTTATATTTACCTAAGCATTTTCTTAGAACTTCCTAAGGGCTCTTTCACACGGTAGTATCTCCGGTACGAGTGGTGACAGTTTCCACACGTACCGGAGACACTGACACACGTAGACCCATTCAAACGAAAGGGTCTGTGCACATGTCAGTGTGTTTTCATGGACCGTGTGTCCGTGTGCTCCACACGGAAAAAAGTCAGTATTTTTGTGGATACATGGTCCGCAAAAGTGGCTCACGCTGAACACACATGGATGACATCCATGTGTCATCAGTGTGACACGGACCGGCGCTGGGGAATCAACGCTACAGGTAGTGCTGTTCCCAAGTGCCGGTGTTGAATGCTGCCCCCATCATGGGTCCCTGCTGGTGCTGCGATCAGCACCAGCAGGGACAATGATGAGGGTGGTGGTAGTCTTCGACCGCAGTGTCCCTACCTGTAAAAATAAGAATAAAATAATAAAATCCATATACTCACCTCTCCTAGGCATCCCTCACTGTAATTCATGTGACCGCTCAGCAGAGGAGCCGGGGAGAATGAGCCGCTTCGGAGCTACACTCAGTGAGTGACAGGACACCGCTCCTGAGCTGCAGCTCCGGAGCCACTCATTCTCCCCGGCTCCTCTGCAGCAGCAGTCACATGGATTACAGCGGGGGACATCTCCGGACAGGTGAATATATAGAATTTATTATTTTATTCTTATTTTTATAGGTGGGGACACTGCGGGATCAGACACTACCAGGGGTGGATTAAGAGTAGCAAGGGCCCTGGGCAGTTTAGAAGGCGCGGGCCCCCCCCCCACACACCTGATTTATCACGTGACATGTCACATGATCCCCTGTGATAGATCATGTGATAGTTCACGGGAAATTAATTTGGCACAATATTAATTGTGCTGCCTCATCTGAGAGCAGCACAATATTGGGGCAGATACCCTGATTCCAGCGATGTGTCACTTTTTCAGCTGCTTGTTGTCATTTTGAGAAAATCACCGTTTCATCTGCTGCAGATCTAGCAGCTCTCTGAATGCTGCGCTCTGTATAGCCCCACCCACACCACTGATTGGCAGCTTTCTGCCCATGCTCAGTGTACACAGAAATCTACTGATCAGTGATGGGGGTGGGGTCCTACAGAACTTACTAGTCATCTAGTGATAATTACCTTCTGACAAATCAATGATTTTATCAAAACAACACTAAGCAGCCCAGTAAGTGACACATTACTGGAATCAGTGCCTCTAACCCTACATTATGCTGCTCTCAGATTAGGTGGCAAAAACCTGATGACAGATTCCCTTTAAAGGAGCTGTAAACACAAAAAAGTTTGTATTAAAAAAAATACAAGCCATTTGTGAAATTAACTTTTTTTCATTGTTAATTCACATTAGACTGTATCTTCAACACTTTTGTCAGCGGGTCTTATTACAGACTCTGAATAGGGCAGCTCTCTCCCTCTCCCTCAGCAGAAAGTCACAGCATGGTTAAAAAATGGGATCTTTTATGATTTTCTCATAATAAATAAAAAAGGACATGCAAGTCCTCCAAACTATTTTCCGTTTCTCTATAGGGGAGGTCCTAAATCTTTCTTGTTCTTTAGTTGATCACATGTCAAAAAGGCAAAGCATTTACTATGAACTCACCTAAAAAAATATACACTGGGAGAGTAATATCATCATCTGCATGTAAATATTCCTTGACTCTAAGGGCTCGCTCACACTGTCGTATAACACGGCCGAATGCTATGTGATGTTTTATCGGATAGGACTCGGCCCTATGTTATACTATGGGACAGTGCAGATCTGCGATTATCGGCATGAGAAAATAATCTCATTCGATAATCGGACCATGTGCACCCATACAAGTCTATGGGTGCACGTAAAACATTAGACTGAACTCAGATGTCATCCAAGTGCAGTCTGATGAACACTCACAGAGACTATGGAGAAGATGGAGAAAGTAAGTTCTCCATCTTCTCCATATCTGTGCTGCGAGAGAATCGGATCACACTCAGTTGAAGCTCTGACAGAGTTTGAGCCGAGTGTCATTAGCATAATTGGCCGTATTCTCTTGCATGAGAGAATATATGGCTTAGTGAGTGGACCCTAAAACTGAATAGTAGTGACGGACAGGCACCTCACAAGCGGGATCCATGTAGCTCTCAGATGTCATGTAGGTAGGGCTTCATTCCATGGGGTAGGGCTTAATTTCAAGGTATATAAAAAAAATGGACTTCAAATAAAAATTAAATGAACACAAAAAGCACTAATTGAATTATTTTTTTCGTATTTATGTTTGTAGCCCCTTTAAAAACCCTTTGAGGACCAAGGCACATATATGTCCCATAGTTTTAAACTGGAAAAAAATTTGATTGAATAAAATTTAAGGTCCTCGAAGGTTTAAGTAGGTCGTAAATTCATATGAATACTTGCTCATACATTTGCACATGCCAGTAGATGAAGAAGAACAGAATCAAAGATATGACATTAAGT